>NC_060139.1:1131027727-1131637852 GCF_021461385.2 Schistocerca piceifrons
CCTTTGTATTTAATTCCGATGCAATTTCTGTGTTTCATCGTCATTAAGAAGGTCAGAGGGATACAGTAAACCTGAAGTAAAGCATCGGAATCTATAACTAGTGTCACAGGAATGGTTCAAAACATAGACAGTAGGAAGAGTAAGTCTTCTTGTACTTAAGACGGCATTGTGCCTTTTCTATTTATTTCCGATGCAATTTCTGTGTTTCGTCGTAACTAAGAAGGTCCAAGGGATACAGTCAATCTGAAGTCAAGCATCGGAATGTGTAACTAGTGTCACAGAAATGGTTCAAAACATAGACAGTAAGAAGAGTAAGTCTTCTTGTTCATAAGTCGGCATTGTGCCCTTTGTATTTAATTCCGATGCAATATCTGTGTTTCAACGTCAATAAGAAGGTCAGAGGGATACAGTAAACTTGAAGTGAAGCATCGGAATCTATAACTAGTGTCACAGGAATGGTTCAAAACATAGACAGTAAGAAGATTCAGTCTCCTTGTACTTAAAACTGCATTGTGCCTTTTCTATTTAATTCCGATGCAATTTCTGTGTTTCGTCGTCAATAAGAAGGTAAAAGGGATACAGTAAACCTGAAGTGAAGCATCGGAATCTATAACTAGTGTCAATGGAATGGTTCAAAGCATAGACAGTAAGATGAGTCAGTCTTCTTGTACATAAGTCGGCATTGTGCCTTTTGTATTTAATTCCGATGCAATTTCTGTGTTTCATCGTCAATAAGAAGGTCCAAGGGATACAGAAAACCTGAATAGAAACATCGGAAACTATAACTAGTGTCACAGGAATGGTTCAAAACATAGACAGTAATAAGAGTAAGTCTTCTTGTACTTAAGTCGGCATTGTGCCTTTTGTATTTAGTTCCGATGCAATTTCTGTGTTTCATCATCAATAAGAAAGTCAGAGGGATGCAGAATACCTGAAGTAAAGCATCGGAATCTATAACTAGTGTCACAGGAACTGTTCAAACATAGACAGTATGAAGGCATTGTGCCTTTTGTATTTAATTCCGATGCAATTTCGGTGTTTCATCGTCAATAAGAAGGTCGGAGGGATACACTAAACCTGAAGTGAAGCATCGGAATCTATAACTAGTGTCACAGGAATGGTTCAAAACATAGACAGTAGGATGAGTCAGTCTTCTTGTACTTAAGTCAGTATTGTGCGTTTTGTATTTAATACCGTTGCAATTCCTGTGTTTCATCGTGAATAAGAATGTCAGAGGGATACAGTAACCCTGAAAAGAAGCATCGGAATCTAAAACTAGTGTCAAAGGAATGATTCAAAACATAGACAGTAGAAAGAGTCAGTCTTCTTGTACTTAAGTCGGCATTGTGCCTTTTCTATTTAATTACGATGCAATTTCTGTGTTTCATCGTCTATAAGAAGGTCAGATGGATACAGTAAACCTGAAGTGAAGCATCGGAAACTACAACTAGTGTCACAGGAATGGTTCAAAACATAGAAAGTAGGAAGAGTCAGTCATCTTGTACTTGAGTCGCCATTGTGCCATTTGCATTTAAATCCGATGCAATTTCTGTGTTTCATCGTCAATAAGAAGGTCAGAGGGATACAGTACACCTGACGTGAAGCATCGGAATCTACAACTAGTGTCACAGGAATGGTTCAAATCATAGACAGTAGGAAGAGTCAGTCTTCTTGTACTTAAGTCTGCATTGTGAATTTTTAGTATTTAATTCCGATGAAATATCTGTGTTTAATCGTCAATAAGAGGGTCAGATGGATACAGTAAACCTGAAGTGAAGCATCGGAATCTCTAACTAGTGTCACAGGAATGGTTCAAAACTTAGACAGTAGGAAAAGTCAGACTACTTGTACTTAAGTCGGCATTGTGCCTTTTGTAATTAATTCCGATGCAATTCCTGTGTTTCATCGTCAATAAGAAGGTCCAAGGGATAAAGTACACCTGAAGTGCGGCATCGGACTCTATTACTAGTGTCACAGGAATGGTTCAAAACATAGTCAGTAAGAAGAGTCAGTCTTCTTGTACTTAAGTCGGCATTGTGCAGTTTCTATTTAATTCCAATGCAATTTCTGTGTTTCGTCGTCAATAAGAAGGTCCAAGGGATACAGTAAATCTGAAGTGAAGCATCGGAATCTATAACTAGTGTCAATGCAATGGTTCAAAGCATAGACAGTAAGATGAGTCAGTCTTCTTGTACATAAGTCGGCATTGTGCAGTTTCTATTTAATTCCGACGCAATATCTGTGTTTCATCGTCAATAAGATGGTCCAAGGGATGCATTACACCTGAAGTGAAGCATTAGAATCTATAACTAGCGTCACAGGAATGGTTCAAAACATAGACAGTAAGAAGCGTCAGTGTTCTTGTACTTAAGTCGGCATTGTGCCTTTTCTATTTAATTCCGATGCAATTTCTGTGTTTCGTCGTCAATAAGAAGGTCAGAGGGATACAGTAAACTTTAAGTGAAGCATCGGAATCTAAAACTAGTGTCACAGGAACTGTTCAAACATAGACAGTGAGATGGCATTGTGCCTTTTGTATTTAATTCCGATGCAATATCTGTGTTTCATCGTCAATAAGAAGGTCAGAGGGATACAGTAAACCTGAAGTGAAGCATCGGAATCTATAAGTAGTGTCACAGGAGTGGTTCAAAACATAGTCAGTAAGAAGAGTCAGTCTTCTTGTACTTTAGGCGGCATTGTGCCTTTTCTATTTAATTCCGATGCAATTTCTGTGTTTCATCGTCAATAAGAAGGTCAGAGGCATACAGTAAACATGAAGTGAAGCATCGGAATGTATAACTAGTGTCACAAGAATGGTTCAAAACATAGACAGTAGGAAGAGTCAGTCTTCTTGTACTTGAGTCGGCATTGTGCCTTTTGTATTTATTTCCGATGCAATTCTTGTGTTTCATCGTCAATAAGAAGGTCAGAGGGATACAGTAAACCTGAAGTGAAGCATCGGAATCTATAACTAGTGTCACAGGAATGGTTTAAAACATAGTCAGTAAGAAGAGTCAGTCTTCTTGTCCTTAATTCGGCATTGTGGCTTTTTATTTAATTCCGATGCAATTTCTGTGTTTCATCGTCAATAAGAAGGTCCAAGGGATACAGTAAATCTGAAGTTAAGCAATAGAATCTATAACTAGTGTCACAGAAATGGTTCAAAGCATAGTCAGTAAGAAGAGTCAGTCTTCTTGTACTTAAGACGGCATTGTGCCATTTCTATTTAATTCCAATGCAATTTCTATGTTTCGTCGTCAATAAGAAGGTCAGAGGGATACAGTAAACCTGAAGTGAAGCATCGGAATGTACAACTAGTGTCACAAGAAAGGTTCGAATCATAGACAGTAGGAAGAGTCATTCTTCTTGTACTTAAGTCGGCATTGTGCCTTTTCAATTTATTTCCGATGCAATTTCTGTGTTTCATCGTCAATAAGAAGGTTAGAGGCATACAGTAAAACTTGAAGTGAAGCATCGGAATCTATAACAACTGTCACAGGAATGATTCAAAGCATAGTTAGTACGGAGAGTCAGTCTTCTTGTACTTTAGTTGGCATTGTGCCCTTTGTATTTAATTCCGATGCAATTTCTGTGTTTCATCGTCATTAAGAAGGTCAGAGGGATACAGTAAACCTGAAGTAAAGCATCGGAATCTATAACTAGTGTCACAGGAATGGTTCAAAACATAGACAGTAGGAAGAGTAAGTCTTCTTGTACTTAAGACGGCATTGTGCCTTTTCTATTTATTTCCGATGCAATTTCTGTGTTTCGTCGTAACTAAGAAGGTCCAAGGGATACAGTCAATCTGAAGTCAAGCATCGGAATGTGTAACTAGTGTCACAGAAATGGTTCAAAACATAGACAGTAAGAAGAGTAAGTCTTCTTGTTCATAAGTCGGCATTGTGCCCTTTGTATTTAATTCCGATGCAATATCTGTGTTTCAACGTCAATAAGAAGGTCAGAGGGATACAGTAAACTTGAAGTGAAGCATCGGAATCTATAACTAGTGTCACAGGAATGGTTCAAAACATAGACAGTAAGAAGATTCAGTCTCCTTGTACTTAAAACTGCATTGTGCCTTTTCTATTTAATTCCGATGCAATTTCTGTGTTTCGTCGTCAATAAGAAGGTAAAAGGGATACAGTAAACCTGAAGTGAAGCATCGGAATCTATAACTAGTGTCAATGGAATGGTTCAAAGCATAGACAGTAAGATGAGTCAGTCTTCTTGTACATAAGTCGGCATTGTGCCTTTTGTATTTAATTCCGATGCAATTTCTGTGTTTCATCGTCAATAAGAAGGTCCAAGGGATACAGAAAACCTGAATAGAAGCATCGGAAACTATAACTAGTGTCACAGGAATTGTTCAAACATAGACAGTAAGAAGGCATTGTGCCTTTTGTATTTAATTCCGATGCAATATCTGTGTTTCATCGTCAATAAGAAGGTCAGAGGGATACAGTAAACCTGAAGTGAAGCATCGGAATCTATAACTAGTGTCACAGGAATGGTTCAAATCATAGACAGTAAGAAGAGTCAGTATTCTTGTACTTAAGTCAGCATTGTGCCTTTTGTATTTAATTCCGATGCAATTTCTGTGTTTCATCGTCAATAAGAAGGTCCAAGGGATACAGAAGACCTGAAGTGAGGCATCGGAATCTATAACTAGTGTCACAGGAATGGTTCAAAACATAATCAGAAGGAAGAGTCAGTCTTCTTGTACTTAAGTCGGCATTGTGCAGTTTCTATTTATTTCCGATGCAATTTCGGTGTTTCATCGTCAATAAGAAGGTCAGAGGGATACGGTAAATCTGAAGTGAAGCATCGGAATCTATAACTAGTGTCACAGGAATGATTCAAAACATAGTCAGTAGAAAGAGTCAGTCTTCTTGTACTTAAGTCAGCATTGTGCCTTTTCTATTTAATTCCGATGCAATTTCTGTGTTTCATCGTCAATAAGAAGGTCAGATGGATACAGTAAACCTAAAGTGATGCATCGTATTCTTCAACTAGTGTCATAGGAATGGTTCAAAACATAGACAGTAGGAAGAGTCAGTCTACTTGTACTTAAGTGGGGTTGTGCCTTTTGTATCTAATTCCGATGCAATTTCGGTGTTTCATCGTCAATAAGAAGGTCCACGGGATACAGTAAACCTGAAGTGAAACATCGGAATCTATAACTAGTCTCTCAGGAGCGGTTGAAAACATAGACAGTAAGAAGTGTCAGTCTTCTTGTACTTAAATCAGCATTGTGCCTTTTGTATTTAATTCCCATGCAATTTTTGTGTCTCATCGTCAATAAGAAGGTCCAAGGGATACAGTAAACCTGAATAGAAGCATCGGAAACTATAACTAGTGTCACAGGAATGGTTCAAAACATAGACAGTAATAAGAGTAAGTCTTCTTGTACTTAAGTCGGCATTGTGCATTTTGTATTTAGTTCCGATGCAATTTCTGTGTTTCATCGTCAATAAGAAAGTCAGAGGGATGCAGAATACCTGAAGTAAAGCATCGGAATCTATAACTAGTGTCACAGGAACTGTTCAAACATAGACAGTAAGAAGGCATTGTGCCTTTTGTATTTAATTCCGATGCAATTTCGGTGTTTCATCGTCAATAAGAAGGTCGGAGGGATACACTAAATCTGAAGTGAAGCATCGGAATCTATAACTAGTGTCACAGGAATGGTTCAAAGCATAGACAGTAGGAAGAGTCAGTCTTCTTGTACTTAAGTCAGTATTGTGCGTTTTGTATTTAATACCGTTGCAATTCCTGTGTTTCATCGTGAATAAGAATGTCAGAGGGATACAGTAACCCTGAAAAGAAGCATCGGAATCTAAAACTAGTGTCAAAGGAATGATTCAAAACATAGACAGTAGAAAGAGTCAGTCTTCTTGTACTTAAGTCGGCATTGTGCCTTTTCTATTTAATTACGATGCAATTTCTGTGTTTCATCGTCTATAAGAAGGTCAGATGGATACAGTAAACCTGAAGTGAAGCATCGGAAACTACAACTAGTGTCACAGGAATGGTTCAAAACATAGAAAGTAGGAAGAGACAGTCATCTTGTACTTGAGTCGCCATTGTGCCATTTGCATTTAAATCCGATGCAATTTCTGTGTTTCATCGTCAATAAGAAGGTCAGAGGGATACAGTACACCTGACGTGAAGCATCGGAAACTACAACTAGTGTCACAGGAATGGTTCAAATCATAGACAGTAGGAAGAGTCAGTCTTCTTGTACTTAAGTCGGCATTGTGAATTTAGTATTTAATTCCGATGAAATATCTGTGTTTAATCGTCAATAAGAGGGTCAGATGGATACAGTAAACCTGAAGTGAAGCATCGGAATCTCTAACTAGTGTCACAGGAATGGTTCAAGACATAGACAGTAGGAAAAGTCAGACTACTTGTACTTAAGTCGGCATTGTGCCTTTTGTAATTAATTCCGATGCAATTCCTGTGTTTAATCGTCAATAAGAAGGTCCAAGGGATAAAGTACACCTGAAGTGCGGCATCGGACTCTATTACTAGTGTCACAGGAATGGTTCAAAACATAGTCAGTAAGAAGAGTCAGTCTTCTTGTACTTAAGTCGGCATTGTGCAGTTTCTATTTAATTCCAATGCAATTTCTGTGTTTCGTCGTCAATAAGAAGGTCCAAGGGATACAGTAAATCTGAAGTGAAGCATCGGAATCTATAACTAGTGTCAATGCAATGGTTCAAAGCATAGACAGTAAGATGAGTCAGTCTTCTTGTACATAAGTCGGCATTGTGCAGTTTCTATTTAATTCCGATGCAATATATGTGTTTCATCGTCAATAAGATGGTCCAAGGGATGCATTACACCTGAAGTGAAGCATTAGAATCTATAACTAGCGTCACAGGAATGGTTCAAAACATAGACAGTAAGAAGCGTCAGTCTTCTTGTACTTAAGTCGGCATTGTGCCTTTTCTATTTAATTCCGATGCAATTTCTGTGTTTCGTCGTCAATAAGAAGGTCAGAGGGATACAGTAAACCTTAAGTGAAGCATCGGAATCTATAACTAGTGTCACAGGAACTGTTCAAACATAGACAGTGAGAAGGCATTGTGCCTTTTGTATTTAATTCCGATGCAATATCTGTGTTTCATCGTCAATAAGAAGGTCAGAGGAATACAGTAAACCTGAAGTGAAGCATCGGAATCTATAAGTAGTGTCACAGGAGTGGTTCAAAACATAGTCAGTAAGAAGAGTCAGTCTTCTTGTACTTTAGGCGGCATTGTGCCTTTTCTATTTAATTCCGATGCAATTTCTGTGTTTCATCGTCAATAAGAAGGTCAGAGGCATACAGTAAACATGAAGTGAAGCATCGGAATGTATAACTAGTGTCACAGGAATGGTTCAAAACATAGACAGTAGGAAGAGTCAGTCTTCTTGTACTTGAGTCGGCATTGTGCCTTTAGTATTTATTTCCGATGCAATTCTTGTGTTTCATCGTCAATAAGAAGGTCAGAGGGATACAGTAAACCTGAAGTGAAGCATCGGAATCTATAACTAGTGTCACAGGAATGGTTTAAAACATAGTCAGTAAGAAGAGTCAGTCCTCTTGTCCTTAATTCGGCATTGTGGCTTTTTATTTAATTCCGATGCAATTTCTGTGTTTCATCGTCAATAAGAAGGTCCAAGGGATACAGTAAATCTGAAGTTAAGCAATAGAATCTATAACTAGTGACACAGAAATGGTTCAAAGCATAGTCAGTAAGAAGAGTCAGTCTTCTTGTACTTAAGACGGCATTGTGCCATTTCTATTTAATTCCAATGCAATTTCTATGTTTCGTCGTCAATAAGAAGGTCAGAGGGATACAGTAAACCTGAAGTGAAGCATCGGAATGTACAACTAGTGTCACAGGAATGTTTCGAATCATAGACAGTAGGAAGAGTCATTCTTCTTGTACTTAAGTCGGCATTGTGCCCTTTCAATTTATTTCCGATGCAATTTCTGTGTTTCATAGTCAATAAGAAGGTTAGAGGGATACAGTAAAACTTGAAGTGAAGCATCGGAATCTATAACAACTGTCACAGGAATGATTCAAAGCATAGTCAGTACGAAGAGTCAGTCTTCTTGTACTTTAGTTGGCATTGTGCCCTTTGTATTTAATTCCGATGCAATTTCTGTGTTTCATCGTCATTAAAAAGGTCAGAGGGATACAGTAAACCTGAAGTAAAGCATCGGAATCTATAACTAGTGTCACAGGAATGGTTCAAAACATAGACAGTAGGAAGAGTAAGTCTTCTTGTACTTAAGTCGGCATTGTGCCTTTTCTATTTATTTCCGATGCAATTTCTGTGTTTCGTCGTAACTAAGAAGGTCCAAGGGATACAGTCAATCTGAAGTGAAGCATCGGAATGTATAACTAGTGTCACAGAAATGGTTCAAAACATAGACAGTAAGAAGAGTAAGTCTTCTTGTTCATAAGTCGGCATTGTGCCCTTTGTATTTAATTCCGATGCAATTTCTGTGTTTCATCGTCAATACGAAGGTCCAAGGGATACAGAAAACCTGAATAGAAGCATCGGAAACTATAACTAGTGTCACAGGAATGGTTCAAAGCATACACAGTAATAAGAGTAAGTCTTCTTGTACTCAAGTCGGCATTGTGCCTTTTGTATTTAGTTCCGATGCAATTTCTGTGTTTCATCGTCAATAAGAAAGTCAGAGGGATGCAGAAAACCTGAAGTAAAGCATCGGAATCTATAACTAGTGTCACAGGAATTGTTCAAACATAGACAGTAAGAAGGCATTGTGCCTTTTGTATTTAATTCCGATGCAATATCTGTGTTTCATCGTCAATAAGAAGGTCAGAGGGATACAGTAAACCTGAAGTAAAGCATCGGAATCTATAACTAGTGTCACAGGAATGGTTCAAATCATAGACAGTAAGAAGAGTCAGTATTCTTGTACTTAAGTCAGCATTGTGCCTTTTGTATTTAATTCCGATGCAATTTCTGTGTTTCATCGTCAATAAGAAGGTCCAAGGGATACAGAAGACCTGAAGTGAGGCATCGGAATCTATAACTAGTGTCACAGGAATGGTTCAAATCATAATCAGCAAGAAGAGTCAGTCTTCTTGTACTTAAGTCGGCATTGTGCAGTTTCTATTTATTTCCGATGCAATTTCGGTGTTTCATCGTCAATAAGAAGGTCAGAGGGATACGGTAAACCTGAAGTGAAGCATCGGAATCTATAACTAGTGTCACAGGAATGATTCAAAACATAGTCAGTAGAAAGAGTCAGTCTTCTTGTACTTAAGTCAGCATTGTGCCTTTTCTATTTAATTCCGATGCAATTTCTGTGTTTCATCGTCAATAAGAAGGTCAGATGGATACAGTAAACCTAAAGTGATGCATCGTATTCTTCAACTAGTGTCATAGGAATGGTTCAAAACATAGACAGTAGGAAGAGTCAGTCTACTTGTACTTAAGTGGGGTTGTGGCTTTTGTATTTAATTCCGATGCAATTTCGGTGTTTCATCCTCAATACGAAGGTCCACGGGATACAGTAAACCTGAAGTGAAACATCGGAATCTATAACTAGTCTCTCAGGATCGGTTGAAAACATAGACAGTAAGAAGTGTCAGTCTTCTTGTACTTAAGTCAGCATTGTGCCTTTTGTATTTAATTCCGATGCAATTCCTGTGTTTCTTCGTCAATAAGGAGGTCCAAGGGATAAAGAACACCTGAAGTGCGTCATCTGACTCTATTACTAGTGTCACAGGAATGGTTCAAAACATAGTCAGTAAGAAGAGTCAGTCTTCTTGTACTTAAGTCGGCATTGTGCAGTTTCTATTTAATTCCAATGCAATTCCTGTGTTTCGTCGTCAATAAGAAGGTCCAAGGGATACAGTAAATCTGAAGTGAAGCATCGGAATCTATTACTAGTGTCAATGGAATGGTTCAAAGCATAGACAGTAAGGTGAGTCAGTCTTCTTGTACATAAGTCGGCATTGTGCAGTTTCTATTTAATTCCGATGCAATATCTGTGTTTCATCGTCAATAAGATGGTCCAAGGGATGCATTACACCTGAAGTGAAGCATTAGAATCTCTAACTAGCGTCACAGGAATGGTTTACAATAAGAAGCGTCAGTCTTCTTGTACTTAAGTCGGCATTGTGCCTTTTCTATTTAATTCCGATGCAATTTCTGTGTTTCATCGTCAATACGAATGTCAGAGGGATACAGTAAACCTTAAGTGAAACATCGGAATCTATAACTAGTGTCACAGGAACTGTTCAAACATAGACAGTGAGAAGGCATTGTGCCTTTTGTATTTAATTCCGATGCAATATCTGTGTTTCATCGTCAATAAGAAGGTCAGAGGGATACAGTAAACCTGAAGTGAAGCATCGGAATCTATAAGTAGTGTCACAGGAATGGTTCAAAACATAGTCAGTAAGAAGAGTCAGTCTTCTTGTACTTTAGGCGGCATTGTGCCTTTTCTATTTAATTCCGATGCAATTTCTGTGTTTCATCGTTAATAAGAAGGTCAGAGGCATACAGTAAACATGAAGTGAAGCATCGGAATGTATAACTAGTGTCACAGGAATGGTTCAAAACATAGACAGTAGGAAGAGTCAGTCTTCTTGTACTTGAGTCGGCATTGTGCCTTTAGTATTTATTTCCGATGCAATTCTTGTGTTTCATCGTCAATAAGAAGGTCAGAGGGATACAGTAAACCTGAAGTGAAGCATCGGAATCTATAAGCAGTGTCACAGGAATGGTTCAAAACATAGACAGTAAGAAGAGTCAGTCTTCTTGTACTTAAGTCGGCATTGTGCCTTTTGTATTTAATTCCGATGCAATTTCTGTGTTTCATCGTCAATAAGAAGGTCCAAGGGATACAGTAAACCTGAATAGAAGCATCGGAAACTATAACTAGTGTCACAGGAATGGTTCAAAGCATAGACAGTAATAAGAGTAAGTCATCTTGTACTTAAGTCGGCATTGTGCCTTTTGTATTTAGTTCCGATGCAATTTCTGTGTTTCATCGTCAATAAGAAAGTCAGAAGGATGCAGAAAACCTGAAGTAAAGCATCGGAATCTATAACTAGTGTCACAGCAACTGTTCAAACATAGACAGTAAGAAGGCATTGTGCCTTTTGTATTTAATTCCGATGCAATATCTGTGTTTCATCGTCTATAAGAAGGTCAGAGGGATACAGTAGACCTGAAGTGAAGCATCGGAATCTATAAGTAGTGTCACAGGAATGGTTCAAAACATAGTCAGTAAGAAGAGTCAGTCTTCTTGTACTTTAGGCGGCATTGTGCCTATTCTATTTAATTCCGATGCAATTTCTGTGTTTCATCGTCAATAAGAAGGTCAGAGGCATACAGTAAACCTGAAGTGAAGCATCGGAATGTATAACTAGTGTCACAGGAATGGTTCAAAACATAGACAGTAAGAAGAGTCAGTCTACTTGTACTTAAGTCGGCATTGTGCCTTTTGTATTTAATTCCGATGCAATTTCGGTGTCTCATCGTCAATAAGAAGGTCAGAGGGATTCAGTAAACCTGAAGTGAAGCATCGGAATCTATAACTAGTGTCACAGGAATGGTTCAAATCATAGACAGTAAGAAGAGCCAGTATTCTTGTACTTAAGTCAGCATTGTGCCTTTTGTATTTAATTCCGATGCAATTTCTGTGTTTCATCGTCAATAAGAAGGTCCAAGGGATACAGTAAACCTGAACTGAAGCATCGGAATCTATAACTAGTGTCACAGGAATGGTTCAAATCATAGACAGTAAGAAGAGTCAGTATTCTTGTACTTAAGTCAGCATTGTGCCTTTTGTATTTAATTCCGATGCAATTTCTGTGTTTCATCGTGAATAAGAAGGTCCAAGGGATACAGCAAACCTGAAGTGAGGCATCGGAATCTATAACTAGTGTCACAGGAATGGTTCAAAATATAATCAGCAAGAAGAGTCAGTCTTCTTGAACTTAAGTCGGCATTGTGCCCTTCGTATTTATATCCGATGCAATTTCGGTGTCTCATCGTCAATAAGGTGAGAGGGATACAGTAAACCTGAAGTAAAGCATCGGGATCTATAACTAGTGTCACAGGAATGATTCAAAACATAGACAGTAGAAAGAGTCAGTCTTCTTGTACTTAAGTCGGCATTGTGCCTTTTCTATTTAATTCCGATGCAATTTCTGTGTTTCATCGTCAATAAGAAGGTCATATGGATACAGTAAACCTGAAGTAAAGCATCGGAATCTACAACTAGTGTCACAGGAATGGTTCAAAACATAGACAGTAGGAAGAGTCAGTCTTCTTGTACTTAAGTCGGCATTCTGCCTTTTGTATTTAATTCCGATGCAACTTCTGTGTTTCATCGTCAATAATAAGGTCCAAGGGATACAGTAACCCTGAAGTGAGGCATCGGAATCTATAACTAGTGTCACAGGAATGGTTCAAAACATAGTCAGTTAGAAGAGTCAGTCTGCTTGTACTTAAGTCGGCATTGTGCCTTTTCTATTTAATTCCGATGCAATTTCTATGTTTCATCGTCAATAAGAAGGTCCAAGGGATGCAGTACACCTGAAGTGAAGCATCGTAATCTATAACTTGTGTCACAGGAATGGTTCAAAACATAGACAGTAAGAAGAGTCAGTCTTCATGTACTTAAGTCGGCATTGTGCCTTTTGTAATTAATTCAGATGTGATATCTGTGTTTCATCGTCAATAAGAAGGTCAGAGGGATAGAGTAAACCTGAAGTGAAGCATCGGAATCTATAAGTGGTGTCACAGGAATGGTTCAAAACATAGTCAGTAAGAAGAGTCAGTCTTCTTGTACTTAAGTCGGCATTGTGCCTTTCGTATTTAATTCCGATGCAATTTCGGTGTTTCATCGTCAATAAGAAGGTCCACGGGATACAGTAAACCTGAATTGAAGCATTCTTAATCTATAACTAGTGTCACAGAAATAGTTCAAAACATAGTCAGTAAGAAGAGTCAGTCTTCTTGTACTTAAGTCGGCATTGTGCATTTTGTATTTAATTCCGATGCAATTTCAGTGTTTCATCGTTAATAAGAAGGTCCAAGGGATACAGTAAACCTGAAATGAAGCATCGCAGTCTATAACTAGTGCCACAGGAATGGTTCAAATATATTCAGTAAGAAGAGTCTGTCTTCATGTACCTAAGTTGTCATTGTGCATTTTCTACTTACTTCCGATGCAAATTCTGTGTTTCATCGTCAATAAGAAGGTCAGAGGGATACAGTAAACCTGAAGTGAATCATCGGAATCTATAACTAGTGTCACAGGAATGGTTCAAATCATAGACAGTAGGAAGAGTCAGTCTTCTTGTACTTAAGTCGGCATTGTGCTTTTTGTATTTAATTCCAATGCAATTTCTGTGTCTCATCGTCAATAAGAAGGTCAGAGGGATGCAGAAAACCTGAAGTAAAGCATCGGAATCTATAACTAGTGTCACAGGAATTGTTCAAACATAGACAGTAAGAAGGCATTGTGCCTTTTGTATTTAATTCCGATGCAATATCTGTGTTTCATCGTCAATAAGAAGGTCAGAGGGATACAGTAAACCTGAAGTGAAGCATCGGAATCTATAACTAGTGTCACAGGAATGGTTCAAATCATAGACAGTAAGAAGAGTCAGTATTCTTGTACTTAAGTCAGCATTGTGCCTTTTGTATTTAATTCCGATGCAATTTCTGTGTTTCATCGTCAATAAGAAGGTCCAAGGGATACAGAAAACCTGAAGTGAGGCATCGGAATCTATAACTAGTGTCACAGGAATGGTTCATAACATAATCAGCAAGAAGGGTCAGTCTTCTTGTACTTAAGTCGGCATTGTGCAGTTTCTATTTATTTCCGATGCAATTTCGGTGTTTCATCGTCAATAAGAAGGTCAGAGGGATACAGTAAACCTGAAGTGAAGCATCGGAATCTATAACTAGTGTCCCAGGAATGATTCAAAACATAGTCAGTAGAAAGAGTTAGTCTTCTTGTACTTAAGTCAGTATTGTGCCTTTTCTATTTAATTCCGATACAATTTCTGTGTTTCATCGTCAATAAGAAGGTCAGATGGATACAGTAAACCTAAAGTGAAGCATCGTATTCTTCAACTAGTGTCATAGGAATGGTTCAAAACATAGACAGTAGGAAGAGTCAGTCTACTTGTACTTAAGTGGGATTGTGCCTTTTGTATTTAATTCCGATGCAATTTCGGTGTTTCATCGTCAATAAGAAGGTCCACGGGATACGGTAAACCTGAAGTGAATCATCGGAATCTATAACTAGTGTCACAGGAATGGTTCAAAACATAGTCAGTAAGAAGAGTCAGTCTTCTTGTACTTTTGGCGGCATTGTGCCTTTTCTATTTAATTCCGATGCAATTTCTGTGTTTCATCGTCAATAAGAAGGTAAGAGGCATACAGTAAACATGAAGTGAAGCATCGGAATGTATAACTAGTGTCACAGGAATGGTTCAAAACATAGACAGTAGGAAGAGTCAGTCTTCTTGTACTTGAGTCGGCATTGTGCCTTTAGTATTTATTTCCGATGCAATTCTTGTGTTTCATCGTCAATAAGAAGGTCAGAGGGATACAGTAAACCTGAAGTGAAGCATCGGAATCTATAACCAGTGTCACAGGAATGGTTCAAAACATAGACAGTAAGAAGAGTCAGTCTTCTTGTACTTAAGTCGGCATTGTGCCTTTTGTATTTAATTCCGATGCAATTTCTGTGTTTCATCGTCAATAAGAAGGTCCAAGGGATACAGTAAACCTGAATAGAAGCATCGGAAACTATAACTAGTGTCACAGGAATGGTTCAAAGCATAGACAGTAATAAGAGTAAGTCATCTTGTACTTAAGTCGGCATTGTGCCTTTTGTATTTAGTTCCGATGCAATTACTGTGTTTCATCGTCAATAAGAAAGTCAGAGGGATGCAGAAAACCTGAAGTAAAGCATCGGAATCTATAACTAGTGTCACAGCAACTGTTCAAACATAGACAGTAAGAAGGCATTGTGCCTTTTGTATTTAATTCCGATGCAATATCTGTGTTTCATCGTCAATAAGAAGGTCAGAGGGATACAGTAAACCTGAAGTGAAGCATCGGAATCTATAAGTAGTGTCACAGGAATGGTTCAAAACATAGTCAGTAAGAAGAGTCAGTCTTCTTGTACTTTAGGCGGCATTGTGCCTTTTCTATTTAATTCCGATGCAATTTCTGTGTTTCATCGTCAATAAGAAGGTCAGAGGCATACAGTAAACCTGAAGTGAAGCATCGGAATGTATAACTAGTGTCACAGGAATGGTTCAAAACATAGACAGTAGGAAGAGTCAGTCTTCTTGTACTTGAGTCGGCATTGTGCCTTTAGTATTTATTTCCGATGCAATTCTTGTGTTTCATCGTCAATAAGAAGGTCAGAGGGATACAGTAAACCTGAAGTGAAGCATCGGATTCTATAACCAGTGTCACAGGAATGGTTCAAAACATAGACAGTAGGAAGAGTCAGTCTTCTTGTACTTAAGTCGGCATTGTGCCTTTTCTAATTAATTCCGATGCAATTTCTGTGTTTCATCGTCAATAAGAAGGTCCAAGGGATGCAATACACCTGAAGTGAAGCATCGAAATCTATAACTAGCGTCACAGGAATGGATCTAAACATAGACAGTGAGAAGAGTCACTCTTCTTGTACTTAAGTCGGCATTGTGCCTTTTCTATTTAATCCGGGTGCAATTTTTGTGTTTCATCGTCAATAAGAAGGTCCAAGGGATACAGTAAAGCTGAAGCGAAGCATCACAATCTATAACTAGTGTAACAAGAATGGTTCAAAACATAGACAGTAAGAAGAGTCAGTCTACTTGTACTTAAGTCGGCATTGTGCCTTTTCTATTTAATTCCGATGCAATTTCGGTGTCTCATCGTCAATTAGAAGGTCAGAGGGAAACAGTAAACCTGAAGTGAAGCATCGGAATCTATAACTAGTGTCACAGGAATGGTTCAAATCATAGACAGTAAGAAGAGCCAGTATTCTTGTACTTAAGTCAGCATTGTGCCTTTTGTATTTAATTCCGATGCAATTTCTGTGTTTCATCGTCAATAAGAAGGTCCAAGGGATACAGTAAACCTGAACTGAAGCATCGGAATCTATAACTAGTGTCACTGGAATGGTTCAAATCATAGACAGTAAGAAGAGTCAGTATTCTTGTACTTAAGTCAGCATTGTGCCTTTTGTATTTAATTCCGATGCAATTTCTGTGTTTCATCGTGAATAAGAAGGTCCAAGGGATACAGCAAACCTGAAGTGAGGCATCGGAATCTATAACTAGTGTCACAGGAATGGTTCAAAATATAATCAGCAAGAAGAGTCAGTCTTCTTGTACTTAAGTCGGCATTGTGCCCTTCGTATTTATTTCCGATGCAATTTCGGTGTTTCATCGTCAATAAGGTCAGAGGGATACAGTAAACCTGAAGTAAAGCATCGGGATCTACAACTAGTGTCACAGGAATGATTCAAAACATAGACAGTAGAAAGAGTCAGTCTTCTTGTACTTAAGTCGGCATTGTGCCTTTTCTATTTAATTCCGATGCAATTTCTGTGTTTCATCGTCAATAAGAAGGTCATATGGATACAGTAAACCTGAAGTAAAGCATCGGAATCTACAACTAGTGTCACAGGAATGGTTCAAAACATAGACAGTAGGAAGAGTCAGTCTTCTTGTACTTAAGTCGGCATTCTGCCTTTTGTATTTAATTTCGATGCAACTTCTGTGTTTCATCGTCAATAATAAGGTCCAAGGGATACAGTAAACCTAAAGTGAGGCATCGGAATCTATAACTAGTGTCACAGGAATGGTTCAAAACATAGTCAGTTAGAAGAGTCAGTCTGCTTGTACTTAAGTTGGCATTGTGCCTTTTCTATTTAATTCCGATGCAATTTCTATGTTTCATCGTCAATAAGAAGGTCCAAGGGATGCAGTACACCTGAAGTGAAGCATCGTAATCTATAACTTGTGTCACAGGAATGGTTCAAAACATAGACAGTAAGAAGAGTCAGTCTTCATGTACTTAAGTCGGCATTGTGCCTTTTGTAATTAATTCAGATGTGATATCTGTGTTTCATCGTCAATAAGAAGGTCAGAGGGATAGAGTAAACCTGAAGTGAAGCATCGGAATCTATAAGTGGTGTCACAGGAATGGTTCAAAACATAGTCAGTAAGAAGAGTCAGTCTTCTTGTACTCAAGTCGGCATTGTGCCTTTCGTATTTAATTCCGATGCAATTTCGGTGTTTCATCGTCAATAAGAAGGTCCACGGGATACAGTAAACCTGAATTGAAGCATTCTTAATCTATAACTAGTGTCACAGGAATAGTTCAAAACATAGTCAGTAAGAAGAGTCAATCTTCTTGTACTTAAGTCGGCATTGTGCATTTTGTATTTAATTCCGATGCAATTTCTGTGTTTCATCGTTAATAAGAAGGTCCAAGGGATACAGTAAACCTGAAATGAAGCATCGCAGTCTATAACTAGTGTCACAGGAATGGTTCAAATATATTCAGTAAGAAGAGTCTGTCTTCATGTACCTAAGTTGTCATTGTGCATTTTCTACTTACTTCCGATGCAAATTCTGTGTTTCATCGTCAATAAGAAGGTCAGAGGGATACAGTAAACCTGAAGTGAATCATCGGAATCTATAACTAGTGTCACAGGAATGGTTCAAATCATAGACAGTAGGAAGAGTCAGTCTTCTTGTACTTAAGTCGGCATTGTGCTTTTTGTATTTAATTCCAATGCAATTTCTGTGTCTCATCGTCAATAAGAAGGTCAGAGGGATGCAGAAAACCTGAAGTAAAGCATCGGAATCTATAACTAGTGTCACAGGAATTATTCAAACATAGACAGTAAGAAGGCATTGTGCCTTTTGTATTTAATTCCGATGCAATATCTGTGTTTCATCGTCAATAAGAAGGTCAGAGGGATACAGTAAACCTGAAGTGAAGCATCGGAATCTATAACTAGTGTCACAGGAATGGTTCAAATCATAGACAGTAAGAAGAGTCAGAATTCTTGTACTTAAGTCAGCATTGTGCCTTTTGTATTTAATTCCGATGCAATTTCTGTGTTTCATCGTCAATAAGAAGGTCCAAGGGATACAGAAAACCTGAAGTGAGGCATCGGAATCTATAACTAGTGTCACAGGAATGGTTCAAAACATAATCAGCAAGAAGAGTCAGTCTTCTTGTACTTAAGTCGGCATTGTGCAGTTTCTATTTATTTCCGATGCAATTTCGGTGTTTCATCGTCAATAAGAAGGTCAGAGGGATACAGTAAACCTGAAGTGAAGCATCGGATTCTATAACCAGTGTCACAGGAATGGTTCAAAACATAGACAGTAGGAAGAGTCAGTCTTCTTGTACTTAAGTCGGCATTGTGCATTTTCTAATTAATTCCGATGCAATTTCTGTGTTTCATCGTCAATAAGAAGGTCCAAGGGATGCAATACACCTGAAGTGAAGCATCGAAATCTATAACTAGCGTCACAGGAATGGATCTAAACATAGACAGTGAGAAGAGTCAGTCTTCTTGTACTTAAGTCGGCATTGTGCCTTTTCTATTTAATCCGGGTGCAATTTTTGTGTTTCATCGTCAATAAGAAGGTCCAAGGGATACAGTAAAGCTGAAGCGAAGCATCACAATCTATAACTAGTGTAACAAGAATGGTTCAAAACATAGACAGTAAGAAGAGTCAGTCTACCTGTACTTAAGTCGGCATTGTGCCTTTTGTATTTAATTCCGATGCAATTTCGGTGTCTCATCGTCAATAAGAAGGTCAGAGGGATACAGTAAACCTGAAGTGAAGCATCGGAATCTATAACTAGTGTCACAGGAATGTTTCAAATCATAGACAGTAAGAAGAGTCAGTATTCTTGTACTTAAGTCAGCATTGTGCCTTTTGTATTTAATTCCGATGCAATTTCTGTGTTTCATCGTCAATAAGAAGGTGCAAGGGATACAGTAAACCTGAAGTGAAGCATCGGAATCTATAACTAGTGTCACAGGAATGGTTCAAATCATAGACAGTAAGAAGAGTCAGTATTCTTGTACTGAAGTCAGCATTGTGCCTTTTGTATTTAATTCCGATGCATTTTCTGTGTTTCATCGTGAATAAGAAGGTCCAAGGGATACAGCAAACCTGAAGTGAGGCATCGGAATCTATAACTAGTGTCACAGGAATGGTTCAAAATATAATCAGCAAGAAGAGTCAGTCTTCTTGTACTTAAGTCGGCATTGTGCCCTTCGTATTTATTTCCGATGCAATTTCGGTGTTTCATCGTCAATAAGGTCAGAGGGATACAGTAAACCTGAAGTAAAGCATCGGGATCTATAACTAGTGTCACAGGAATGATTCAAAACATAGACAGTAGAAAGAGTCAGTCTTCTTGTACTTAAGTCGGCATTGTGCCTTTTCTATTTAATTCCGATGCAATTTCTGTGTTTCATCGTCAATAAGAAGGTCATATGGATACAGTAAACCTGAAGTAAAGCATCGGAATCTACAACTAGTGTCACAGGAATGGTTCAAAACATAGACAGTAGGAAGAGTCAGTCTTCTTGTACTTAAGTCTGCATTCTGCCTTTTGTATTTAATTCCGATGCAACTTCTGTGTTTCATCGTCAATAATAAGGTCCAAGGGATACAGTAAACCTGAAGTGAGGCATCGGAATCTATAACTAGTGCCACAGGAATGGTTCAAAACATAGTCAGTTAGAAGAGTCAGTCTGCTTGTACTTAAGTCGGCATTGTGCCTTTTCTATTTAATTCCGATGCAATTTCTATGTTTCATCGTCAATAAGAAGGTACAAGGGATGCAGTACACCTGAAGTGAAGCATCGGAATCTATAACTAGTGTCACAGGAATGGTTCAAAACATAGACAGTAAGAAGAGTCAGTCTTCATGTACTTAAGTCGGCATTGTGCCTTTTGTAATTAATTCAGATGTGATATCTGTGTTTCATCGTCAATAAGAAGGTCAGAGGGATAGAGTAAACCTGAAGTGAAGCATCGGAATCTATAAGTGGTGTCACAGGAAGGGTTCAAAACATAGTCAGTAAGAAGAGTCAGTCTTCTTGTACTTAAGTCGGCATTGTGCCTTTCGTATTTAATTCCGATGCAATTTCGGTGTTTCATCGTCAATAAGAAGGTCCACGGGATACAGTAAACCTGAAGTGAAGCATCGGAATCTATAACTAGTGTCACAGGAATAGTTCAAAACATAGTCAGTAAGAAGAGTCAGTCTTCTTGTACTTAAGTCGGCATTGTGCCTTTTGTATCTAATTCCGATGCAATTTCTGTGTTTCATCGTTAATAAGAAGGTCCAAGGGATACAGTAAACCTGAAATGAAGCATCGCAGTCTATAACTAGTGTCACAGGAATGGTTCAAATATATTCAGTAAGAAGAGTCTGTCTTCATGTACCTAAGTTGTCATTGTGCATTTTCTACTTACTTCCGATGCAAATTCTGTGTTTCATCGTCAATAAGAAGGTCAGAGGGATACAGTAAACCTGAAGTGAATCATCGGAATCTATAACTAGTGTCACAGGAATGGTTCAAATCATAGACAGTAGGAAGAGTCAGTCTTCTTGTACTTAAGTCGGCATTGTGCTTTTTGTATTTAATTCCAATGCAATTTCTGTGTTTCATCGTCAATAAGAAGGTCAGAGGGATACAGTAAACCTGAAGTGAAGCATCAGAATCTATAACTAGTGTCACAGGAATGGTTCAAATCATAGACATTAGGAAGAGCCAGTCTTCTTGTACTTAAGTCGGCATTGTGCTTTTTGTATTTAATTCCAGTGCAATTTCTGTGTTTCATCGTCAATAAGAAGGTCAGAGGGATACAGTAAACCTGAAGTGAAGCATCAGAATCTATAACTAGTATCACAGGAACGGTTCAAAGCATAGACAGTAATAAGAGTAAGTCTTCTTGTACTTAAGTCGGCATTGTGCCTTTTGTATTTAGTTCCGATGCAATTTCTGTGTTTCATCGTCAATAAGAAAGTCAGAGGGATGGAGAAAACCTGAAGTAAAGCATCGGAATCTATAACTAGTGTCACAGGAACTGTTCAAACATAGAGAGTAAGAAGGCATTGTGCCTTTTGTATTTAATTCCGATGCAATATCTGTGTTTCATCGTCAATAAGGAGGTCAGAGGGACACAGTAAACCTGAAGTGAAGCATCGGAATCTATAAGTAGTGTCACGGGAATGGTTCAAAGCATAGTCAGTAAGAAGAGTCAGTCTTCTTGTACTTTAGGCGGCATTGTGCCTTATCTATTTAATTCCGATGGAATTTCTGTGTTTCATCGTCAATAAGAAGGTCAGAGGCATACAGTAAACCTGAAGTGAAGCATCGGAATGTATAACTAGTGTCACAGGAATGGTTCAAAACATAGACAGTAGGAAGAGTCAGTCTTCTTGTACTTGAGTCGGCATTGTGCCTTTTGTATTTATTTTCGATGCAATTCTTGTGTTTCATCGTCCATAAGAAGGTCAGAGGGATACAGTAAACCTGAAGTGAAGCATCGGAATCTATAACCAGTGTCACAGGAATGGTTCAAAACATAGACAGTAGGAAGAGTCAGTCTTCTTGTACTTAAGTCGGCATTGTGCCTTTTCTATTTATTTCCGAAGCAATTTCTGTGTTTCATCGTCAATAAGAAGGTCCAAGGGATGCAATACACCTGAAGTGAAGCATCGAAATCTATAACTAGCGTCACAGGAATGGTTCTAAACATAGACAGTGAGAAGAGTCAGTCTTCTTGTACTTAAGTCGGCATTGTGCCTTTTCTATTGAATCCGGGTGCAATTTTTGTGTTTCATCGTCAGTAAGAAGGTCCAAGGGATACAGTAAAGCTGAAGCGAAGCATCACAATCTGTAACTAGTGTAACAAGAATGGTTCAAAACATAGACAGTAAGAAGAGTCAGTCTACTTGTACATAAGTCGGCATTGTGCCTTTTGTATTTAATTCCGATGCAATTTCGGTGTCTCATCGTCAATAAGAAGGTCAGAGGGATACAGTAAACCTGAAGTGAAGCATCGGAATCTATAACTGGTGTCACAGGAATGGTTCAAATCATAGACAGTAAGAAGAGTCAGTATTCTTGTACTTAAGTCAGCATTGTGCATTTTGTATTTAATTCCGATGCAATTTCTGTGTTTCATCGTCAATAAGAAGGTCCAAGGGATACAGTAAACCTGAAGTGAAGCATCGGAATCTATAACTAGTGTCACAGGAATGGTTCAAATCATAGACAGTAAGAAGAGTCAGTATTCTTGTACTTAAGTCAGCATTGTGCCTTTTGTATTTAATTCCGATGCAATTTCTGTGTTTCATCGTCAATAAGAAGGTCCAAGGGATACAGCAAACCTGAAGTGAGGCATCGGAATCTATAACTAGTGTCACAGGAATGGTTCAAAATATAATCAGCAAGAAGAGTCAGTCTTCTTGTACTTAAGTCGGCATTGTGCCCTTCGTATTTATTTCCGATGCAATTTCGGTGTTTCATCGTTAATAAGAAGGTCAGAGGGATACAGTAAACCTGAAGTGAAGCATCGGAATCTATAACTAGTGTCACAGGAATGATTCAAAACATAGACAGTGGAAAGAGTCAGTCTTCTTGTACTTAAGTCGGCATTGTGCCTTTTCTATTTAATTCCGATGCAATTTCTGTGTTTCATCGTCAATAAGAAGGTCAGATGGATACAGTAAACCTGACGTAAAGCATCGGAATCTGCAACTAGTGTCACAGGAATGGTTCAAAACATAGACAGTAGGAAGAGTCAGTCTTCTTGTACTTAAGTCGGCATTGTGCCTTTTCTATTTAATTCCGATGCAATTTCTGTGTTTCATCGTCAATAAGAATGTCAGATGGATACAGTAAACCTGAAGTAAAGCATCGGAATCTACAACTAGTGTCACAGGAATGGTTCAAAACATAGACAGTAGGAAGAGTCAGTCTTCATGTACTTAAGTCGGCATTGTGCCTTTTGTAATTAATTCAGATGTGATATCTGTGTTTCATCGTCAATAAGAAGGTCAGAGGGATACAGTAAACCTGAAGTGAAGCATCGGAATCTATAAGTGGTGTCACAGGAATGGTTCAAAACATAGTCAGTAAGAAGAGTCAGTCTTCTTGTACTTTAGGCGGCATTGTGCCTTATCTATTTAATTCCGATGGAATTTCTGTGTTTCATCGTCAATAAGAAGGTCAGAGGCATACAGTAAACCTGAAGTGAAGCATCGGAATGTATAACTAGTGTCACAGGAATGGTTCAAAACATAGACAGTAGGAAGAGTCAGTCTTCTTGTACTTGAGTCGGCATTGTGCCTTTTGTATTTATTTCCGATGCAATTCTTGTGTTTCATCGTCAATAAGAAGGTCAGAGGGATACAGTAAACCTGAAGTGAAGCATCGGAATCTATAACCAGTGTCACAGGAATGGTTCAAAACATAGACAGTAGGAAGAGTCAGTCTTTCTGTACTTATGTCGGCATTGTGGCTTTTCTATTTATTTCCGAAGCAATTTCTGTGTTTCATCGTCAATAAGAAGGTCCAAGGGATGCAATACACCTGAAGTGAAGCATCGAAATCTATAACTAGCGTCACAGGAATGGTTCTAAACATAGACAGTGAGAAGAGTCAGTCTTCTTGTACTTAAGTCGGCATTGTGCCTTTTCTATTTAATCCGGGTGCAATTTTTGTGTTTCATCGTCAGTAAGAAGGTCCAAGGGATACAGTAAAGCTGAAGCGAAGCATCACAATCTGTAACTAGTGTAACAAGAATGGTTCAAAACATAGACAGTAAGAAGAGTCAGTCTACTTGTACTTAAGTCGGCATTGTGCCTTTTGTATTTAATTCCGATGCAATTTCGGTGTCTCATCGTCAATAAGAAGGTCAGAGGGATACAGTAAACCTGAATTGAAGCATCGGAATCTATAACTGGTGTCACAGGAATGGTTCAAATCATAGACAGTAAGAAGAGTCAGTATTCTTGTACTTAATTCAGCATTGTGCATTTTGTATTTAATTCCGATGCAATTTCTGTGTTTCATCGTCAATAAGAAGGTCCAAGGGATACAGTAAACCTGAAGTGAAGCATCGGAATCTATAACTAGTGTCACAGGAATGGTTCAAATCATAGACAGTAAGAAAAGTCAGTATTCTCGTACTTAAGTCAGCATTGTGCCTTATGTATTTAATTCCGATGCAATTTCTGTGTTTCATCGTCAATAAGAAGGTCCAAGGGATACAGCAAACCTGAAGTGAGGCACCGGAATCTATAACTAGTGTCACAGGAATGATTCAAAATATAATCAGCAAGAAGAGTCAGTCTTCTTGTACTTAAGTTGGCATTGTGCCCTTCGTATTTATTTCCGATGCAATTTCGGTCTTTCATCGTCAATAAGAAGGTCAGAGTGATACAGTAAACCTGAAGTGAAGCATCGGAATCTATAACTAGTGTCACAGGAATGATTCAAAACATAGACAGTAGAAAGAGTCAGTCTTCTTGTACTTAAGTCGGCATTGTGCCTTTTCTATTTAATTCCGATGCAATTTCTGTGTTTCATCGTCAATAAGGAGGTCAGATGGATACAGTAAACCTGAAGTAAAGCATCGGAATCTGCAACTAGTGTCACAGGAATGGTTCAAAAATAGACAGTAGGAAGAGTCAGTCTTCTTGTACTTTAGTCGGCATTGTGCCTTTTCCATTTAATTCCGATGCAATTTCTGTGTTTCATCGTCAATAAGAATGTCAGATGGATACAGTAAACCTGAAGTAAAGCATCGGAATCTACAACTAGTGTCACAGGAATGGTTCAAAACATAGACAGTAGGAAGAGTCAGTCTTCATGTACTTAAGTCGGCATTGTGCCTTTTGTAATTAATTCAGATGTGACATCTGTGTTTCATCGTCAATAAGAAGGTCAGAGGGATACAGTAAACCTGAAGTGAAGCATCGGAATCTATAAGTGGTGTCACAGGAATGGTTCAAAACATAGTCAGTAAGAAGAGTCAGTCTTCTTGTACTTTAGGCGGCATTGTGCCTTATCTATTTAATTCCGATGGAATTTCTGTGTTTCATCGTCAATAAGAAGGTCAGAGGCATACAGTAAACCTGAAGTGAAGCATCGGAATGTATAACTAGTGTCACAGGAATGGTTCAAAACATAGACAGTAGGAAGAGTCAGTCTTCTTGTACTTGAGTCGGCATTGTGCCTTTTGTATTTATTTCCGATGCAATTCTTGTGTTTCATCGTCAATAAGAAGGTCAGAGGGATACAGTAAACCTGAAGTGAAGCATCGGAATCTATAACCAGTGTCACAGGAATGGTTCAAAACATACACAGTAGGAAGAGTCAGTCTTTCTGTACTTAAGTCGGCATTGTGCCTTTTCTATTTACTTCCGAAGCAATCTCTGTGTTTCATCGTCAATAAGAAGGTCCAAGGGATGCAATACACCTGAAGTGAAGCATCGAAATCTATAACTAGCGTCACAGGAATGGTTCTAAACATAGACAGTGAGAAGAGTCAGTCTTCTTGTACTTAAGTCGGCATTGTGCCTTTTCTATTTAATCCGGGTGCAATTTTTGTGTTTCATCGTCAGTAAGAAGGTCCAAGGGATACAGTAAAGCTGAAGCGAAGCATCACAATCTGTAACTAGTGTAACAAGAATGGTTCAAAACATAGACAGTAAGAAGAGTCAGTCTACTTGTACTTAAGTCGGCATTGTGCCTTTTGTATTTAATTCCGATGCAATTTCGGTGTCTCATCGTCAATAAGAAGGTCAGAGGGATACAGTAAACCTGAAGTGAAGCATCGGAATCTATAACTGGTGTCACAGGAATGGTTCAAATCATAGACAGTAAGAAGAGTCAGTATTCTTGTACTTAATTCAGCATTGTGCATTTTGTATTTAATTCCGATGCAATTTCTGTGTTTCATCGTCAATAAGAATGTCCAAGGGATACAGTAAACCTGAAGTGAAGCATCGGAATCGATAACTAGTGTCACAGGAATGGTTCAAATCATAGACAGTAAGAAAAGTCAGTATTCTCGTACTTAAGTCAGCATTGTGCCTTATGTATTTAATTCCGATGCAATTTCTGTGTTTCATCGTCAATAAGAAGGTCCAAGGGATACAGCAAACCTGAAGTGAGGCACCGGAATCTATAACTAGTGTCACAGGAATGATTCAAAATATAATCAGCAAGAAGAGTCAGTCTTCTTGTACTTAAGTTGGCATTGTGCCCTTAGTATTTATTTCCGATGCAATTTCGGTGTTTCATCGTCAATAAGAAGGTCAGAGTGATACAGTAAACCTGAAGTGAAGCATCGGAATCTATAACTAGTGTCACAGGAATGATTCAAAACATAGACAGTAGAAAGAGTCAGTCTTCTTGTACTTAAGTCGGCATTGTGCTTTTCTATTTAATTCCGATGCAATTTCTGTGTTTCATCGTCAATAAGGAGGTCAGATGGATACAGTAAACCTGAAGTAAAGCATCGGAATCTGCAACTAGTGTCACAGGAATGGTTCAAAAATAGACAGTAGGAAGAGTCAGTCTTCTTGTACTTAAGTCGGCATTGTGCCTTTTCTATTTAATTCCGATGCAATTTCTGTGTTTCATCGTCAATAAGAATGTCAGATGGATACAGTAAACCTGAAGTAAAGCATCGGAATCTACAACTAGTGTCACAGGAATGGTTCAAAACATGGACAGTAGGAAGAGTCAGTCTTCATGTACTTAAGTCGGCATTGTGCCTTTTGTAATTAATTCAGATGTGATATCTGTGTTTCATCGTTAATAAGAAGGTCAGAGGGATACAGTAAACCTGAAGTGAAGCATCGGAATCTATAAGTGGTGTCACAGGAATGGTTCAAAACATAGTCAGTAAGAAGAGTCAGTCTTCTTGTACTTAAGTCGGCATTGTGCCTTTCGTATTTAATTCCGATGCAATTTCGGTGTTTCATCGTCAATAAGAAGGTCCACGGGATACAGTAAACCTGAAGTGAAGCATCGGAATCTATAACTAGTGTTACAGGAATAGTTCAATCATAGTCAGTAAGAAGAGTCAGTCTTCTTGTACTTAAGTCGGCATTGTGCCTTTTGTATTTAATTCCGATGCAATTTCTGTGTTTCATCGTTAATAAGAAGGTCCAAGGGATACAGTAAACCTGAAATGAAGCATCGCAGTCTATAACTAGTGTCACAGGAATGGTTCAAATATATTCAGTAAGAAGAGTCAGTCTTCATGTACCTAAGTTGTCATTGTGCATTTTCTACTTACTTCCGATGCAAATTCTGTGTTTCGTCGGCAATAAGAAGGTCAGAGGGATACAGTAAACCTGAAGTGAATCATCGGAATCTATAACTAGTGTCACAGGAATGGTTCAAATCATAGACAGTAGGAAGAGTCAGTCTTCTTCTACTTAAGTCGGCATTGTGCTTTTTGTATTTAATTCCAATGCAATTTCTGTGTTTCATCGTCAATAAGAAGGTCAGAGGGATACAGTAGACCTGAAGTGAAGCATCAGAATCTATAACTAGTGTCACAGGAATGGTTCAAATCATAGACAGTAGGAAGAGTCAGTATTCTTGTACTTAAGTCAGCATTGTGCCTTTTGTATTTAATTCCGATGCAATTTCTGTGTTTCATCGTCAATAAGAAGGTCCAAGGGATACAGCAAACCTCAAGTGAAGCATCGGAATCTATAACTAGTGTCACAGGAATGGTTCAAATCATAGACAGTAAGAAGAGTCAGTATTCTTGTACTTAAGTCAGCATTGTGCCTTTTGTATTTAATTCCGATGCAATTTCTGTGTTTCATCGTCAATAAGAAGGTCCAAGGGATACAGCAAACCTGAAGTGAGGCATCGGAATCTATAACTAGTGTCACAGGAATGGTTCAAAACATAATCAGCAAGAAGAGTCAGCCTTCTTGTCATTAAGTCGGCATTGTGCAGTTTCTATTTATTTCCGATGCAATTTCGGTGTTTCATCGTCAATAAGAAGGTCAGAGGGATACAGTAAACCTGAAGTGAAGCATCGGAATCTATAACTAGTGTCACAGGAATGATTCAAAACATAGACAGTAGAAAGGGTCAGTCTTCTTGTACTTAAGTCGGCATTGTGCCTTTTCTATTTAATTCCGATGCAATTTCTGTGTTTCATCGTCAATAAGAAGATCAGTTGGATACAGTAAACCTGAAGTAAAGCATCGGAATCTGCAACTAGTGTCACAGGAATGGTTCAAAACATAGACAGTAGGAAGAGTCAGTCTTCTTGTACTTAAGTCGGCATTCTGCCTTTTGTATTTAATTCCGATGCAATTTCTGTGTTTCATCGTCAATAATAAGGTCCAAGGGATACAGTAAACCTGAAGTGAGGCATCGGAATCTTTAACTAGTGTCACAGGAATGGTTCAAAACATAGTCAGTTAGAAGATTCAGTCTGCTTGTACTTAAGTCGGCATTGTGCCTTTTGTAATTAATTCAGATGTGATTTCTGTGTTTCATCGTCAATAAGAAGGTCAGAGGGATACAGTAAACCTGAAGTGAAGCATCGGAATCTATAAGTGGTGTCACAGGAATGGTTCAAAACATAGTCAGTAAGAAGAGTCAGTCTTCTTGTACTTAAGTCGGCATTGTGCCTTTTGTATTTAATTCCGATGCAATTTCTGTGTTTCATCGTCAATAAGAAGGTCCAAGGGATACAGTAAATCTGAAATGAAGCATCGCAGTCTATAACTAGTGTCACAGGAATGGTTCAAATATATTCAGTAAGAAGAGTCAGTCTTCATGTACCTAAGTTGTCATTGTGCCTTTTCTACTTACTTCCGATGCAAATCCTGTGTTTCATCGTCAATAAGAAGGTCAGAGGGATACAGTAAACCTGAAGTGAATCATAGGAATCTATAACTAGTGTCACAGGAATGGTTCAAATCATAGACAGTAGGAAGAGTCAGTCTTCTTGTACTTAAGTCGGCATTGTGCATTTTGTATATAATTCCATTGCAATTTCTGTGTTTCATCGTCAATAAGAAGGTCCAAGGGATACAGTAAACCTGAAGTGAAGCATCAGAATCTATAACTAGTGTCACAGGAATGGTTCAAATCATAGACAGTAGGAAGAGTCAGTCTTCTTGTACTTAAGTCAGCATTGTGCTTTTTCTATTTAATTCCGATGCAATTTCTGTGTTTCATCGTCAATAAGATGGTCAGAGGGATACACAAACCTGAAGTGAAGCATCGGAATCTATAACTAGTGTCACTGGAATTATTCAAAACATAAACAGTAGGAAGAGTCAGTCTTGTACCTAACTCGGCATTGTGCCTTATCTATTTAATTCCGATGCAATTTCTGTGTTTCATCGTCAATACGAGGGTCAGATGGATACAGTAAACCTAAAGTGAAGCATCGTATTCTTCAACTAGTGTCAGAGGAATGGTTCAAAACATAGACAGTAGGAAGAGTCAGTCTACTTGTACTTATGTGGGATTGTGCCTTTTGTATTTAATTCCGATGCAATTTCGGTGTTTCATCGTCAATAAGAAGGTCCACGGGATACAGTAAACCTGAAGTGAAGCATCGGAAACTACAACTAGTGTCACAGGAATGGTTCAAAACATAGAAAGTAGGAAGAGTCAGTCATCTTGTACTTGAGTCGCCATTGTGCCATTTGCATTTAAATCCGATGCAATTTCTGTGTTTCATCGTCAATAAGAAGGTCAGAGGGATACAGTACACCTGAAGTGAAGCATCAGAATCTACAACTAGTGTCACAGGAATGGTTCAAAACATAGACAGTAGGAAGAGTCAGTCTTCTTGTACTTAAGTCGGCATTGTGAATTTAGTATTTAATTCCGATGAAATATCTGTGTTTAATCGTCAATAAGAGGGTCAGATGGATACAGTAAACCTGAAGTGAAGCATCGGAATCTCTAACTAGTGTCACAGGAATGGTACAAAACATAGACAGTAGGAAAAGTCAGACTACTTGTACTTAAGTCGGCATTGTGCCTTTTGTATTTAATTCCGATGCAATTCCTGTGTTTCATCGTCAATAAGAAGGTCCAAGGGATAAAGTACACCTGAAGTGCGGCATCGGACTCTATTACTAGTGTCACAGGAATGGTTCAAAACATAGTCAGTAAGAAGAGTCAGTCTTCTTGTACTTAAGTCGGCATTGTGCAGTTTCTATTTAATTCCAATGCAATTTCTGTGTTTCGTCGTCAATAAGAAGGTCCAAGGGATACAGTAAACCTGAAGTGATGCATCGGAATCTATAACTAGTGTCAATGGAATGGTTCAAAGCATAGACAGTAAGATGAGTCAGTCTTCTTGTACATAAGTCGGCATAGTGCAGTTTCTATTTAATTCCGATGCAATATCTGTGTTTCATCGTCAATAAGATGGTCCAAGGGATGCATTACACGTGAAGTGAAGCATCAGAATCTATAACTAGCGTCACAGGAATGGTTCAAAACATAGACAGTAAGAAGCGTCAGTCTTCTTGTACTTAAGTCGGCATTGTGCCTTTTCTATTTAATTCCGATGCCATTTCTGTGTTTCATCGTCAATAAGAAGGTCAGAGGGATACAGTAAACCTTAAGTGAAGCATCGGAATCTATAACTAGTGTCACAGGAACTGTTCAAACATAGACAGTACGAAGGCATTGTGCCTTTTGTATTTAATTCCGATGCAATATCTGTGTTTCATCGTCAATAAGAAGGTCAGAGGGATACAGTAAACCTGAAGTGAAGCATCGGAATCTATAAGTAGTGTCACAGGAATGGTTCAAAACATAGTCAGTAAGAAGAGTCAGTCTTCTTGTACTTTAGGCGGCATTGTGCCTTTTCTATTTAATTCCGATGCAATTTCTGTGTTTCATCGTCAATAAGAAGGTCAGAGGCATACAGTAAACATGAAGTGAAGCATCGGAATGTATAACTAGTGTCACAGGAATGGTTCACAACATAGACAGTAGGAAGAGTCAGTCTTCTTGTACTTGAGTCGGCATTGTGCCTTTTGTATTTATTTCCGATGCAATTCTTGTGTTTCATCGTCAATAAGAAGGTCAGAGGGATACAGTAAACCTGAAGTGAAGCATCGGAATCTATAATCAGTGTCACAGGAATGGTTCAAAACATAGACAGTAGGAAGAGTCAGTCTTCTTGTACTTAAGTCGGCGTCGTGCCTTTTGTATTTAATTCCGATGCAATTTCTGTGTTTCATCGTCAATAAGAAGGTCCAAGGGATACAGTAAACCTGAATAGAAGCATCGGAAACTATAACTAGTGTCACAGAAATGGTTCAAAGCATAGACAGTAATAAGGGTAAGTCTTCTTGTACTTAAAGTCGGCATTGTGCCTTTTGTATTTAGTTCCGATGCAATTTCTGTGTTTCATCGTCAATAAGAAAGTAAGAGGGTTGTAGAAAACCTGAAGTAAAGCATCGGAATCTATAACTAGTGTCACAGGAACTGTTCAAACATAGACAGTAAGAAGGCATTGTGCCTTTTGTATTTAATTCCGATGCAATATCTGTGTTTCATCGTCAATAAGAAGGTCAGAGGGATACAGTAAACCTGAAGTGAAGCATCGGAATCTATAAGTAGTGTCACAGGAATGGTTCAAAACATAGACAGTAAGAAGAGTCAGTCTTCATGTACTTAAGTCGGCATTGTGCCCTTTGTAATTGATTCAGATGTGATATCTGTGTTTCATCGTCAATAAGAAGGTCAGAGGGATACAGTAAACCTGAAGTGAAGCATCGGAATCTATAAGTGGTGTCACAGGAATGGTTCAAAACATAGTCAGTAAGAAGAGTCAGTCTTCTTGTACTTATGTCGGCATTGTGCCTTTCGTATTTAATTCCGATGCAATTTCGGTGTTTCATCGTCAATAAGAAGGTCCACGGGATACAGTAAACCTGAAGTGAAGCATCGGAATCTATAACTAGTGTCACAGGAATAGTTCAAAACATAGTCAGTAAGAAGAGTCAGTCTTCTTGTACTTAAGTCGGCATTGTGCCTTTTGTATTTAATTCCGATGCAATTTCTGTGTTTCATCGTTAATAAGAAGGTCTAAGGGATACAGTAAACCTGAAATGAAGCATCGCAGACTATAACTAGTGTCACAGGAATGGTTCAAATATATTCAGTAAGAAGAGTCAGTCTTCATGTACCTAAGTTGTCATTGTGCATTTTCTACTTTCTTCCGATGCAAATTCTGTGTTTCATCGTCAATAAGAAGGTCAGAGGGATTAAGTAAACCTGAAGTGAATCATCGGAATCTATAACTAGTGTCACAGGAATGGTTCAAATCATAGACAGTGGGAAGAGTCAGTCTTCTTGTACTTAAGTCGGCATTGTGCTTTTTGTATTTAATTCCAATGCAATTTCTGTGTTTCATCGTCAATAAGAAGGTCAGAGGGATACAGTAAACCTGAAGTGAAGCATCAGAATCTATAACTAGTGTCACAGGAATGGTTCAAATCATAGACAGTAGGAAGAGTCAGTCTTCTTGTACTTAAGTCGGCATTGTGCTTTTTGTATTTAATTCCAATGCAATTTCTGTGTTTCATCGTCAATAAGAAGGTCAGAGGGATACAGTAAACCTGAAGTGAAGCATCAGAATCTATAACTAGTGTCACAGGAATGGTTCAAAGCATAGACAGTAATAAGAGTAAGTCTTCTTGTACTTAAGTCGGCATTGTGCCTTTTGTATTTAGTTCCGATGCAATTTCTGTGTTTCATCGTCAATAAGAAGGTCCAAGGGATACAGTAAACTTGAAGTGAAGCATCGGAATCTATAACTAGTGTCACAGGAATGGTTTAAATCATAGACAGTAAGAAGAGTCAGTATTCTTGTACTTAAGTCAGCATTGTGCCTTTTGTATTTAATTCCGATGCAATTTCTGTGTTTCATCGTCAATAAGAAGGTCCAAGGGATACAGCAAACCTGAAGTGAGGCATCGGAATCTATAACTAGTGTCACAGGAATGGTTCAAAATATAATCAGCAAGAAGAGTCAGTCTTCTTGTACTTAAGTCGGCATTGTGCCCTTCGTATTTATTTCCGATGCAATTTCGGTGTTTCATCGTCAATGAGGTCAGAGGGATACAGTACACCTGAAGTGAAGCATCGGAATCTATAAGTAGTGTCACAGGAATGGTTCAAAACATAGTCAGTAAGAAGAGTCAGTCTTCTTGTACTTTAGGCGGCATTGTGCCTTTTCTATTTAATTCCGATGGAATTTCTGTGTTTCATCGTCAATAAGAAGGTCAGAGGCATACAGTAAACCTGAAGTGAAGCATCGGAATGTATAACTAGTGTCACAGGAATGGTTCAAAACATAGACAGTAGGAAGAGTCAGTCTTCTTGTACTTGAGTCGGCATTGTGCCTTTTGTATTTATTTCCGACGCAATTCTTGTGTTTCATCGTCAATAAGAAGATCAGAGGGATACAGTAAACCTGAAGTGAAGCATCGGAATCTATAACCAGTGTCACAGGAATGGTTCAAAACATAGACAGTAGGAAGTGTCAGTCTTCTTGTACTTAAGTCAGCATTGTGCCTTTTCTATTTATTTCCGAGGCAATTTCTGTGTTTCATCGTCAATAAGAAGGTCCAAGGGATGCAATACACCTGAAGTGAAGCATCGAAATCTATAACTAGCGTCGTAGGAATGGTTCTAAACGTAGACAGTGAGAAGAGTCAGTCTTCTTGTACTTAAGTCGGCATTGTGCCTTTTCTATTTCATCCGGGTGCAATTTTTGAGTTTCATCGTCAGTAAGAAGGTCCAAGGGATACAGTAAAGCTGAAGCGAAGCATCACAATCTATAACTAGTGTAACATGAATGGTTCAAAACATAGACAGTAAGAAGAGTCAGTCTACTTGTACTTAAGTCGGCATTGTGCCTTTTGTATTTAATTCCGATGCAATTTCGGTGTCTCATCGTCAATAAGAAGGTCAGAGGGATACAGTAAACCTGAAGTGAAGCATTGGAATCTATAACTGGTGTCACAGGAATGGTTCAAATCAAAGACAGTAAGAAGAGTCAGTATTCTTGTACTTAAGTCAGCATTGTGCCTTTTGTATTTAATTCCGATGCAATTTCTGTGCTTCATCGTCAATAAGAAGGTCCAAGGGATACAGTAAACCTGAAGTGAAGCATCGGAATCTATAACTAGTGTCACAGGAATGGTTCAAATCATAGACAGTAAGAAGAGTCAGTATTCTTGTACTTAAGTCAGCATTGTGCCTTTTGTATTTAATTCCGATGCAATTTCTGTGTTTCATCGTCAATAAGAAGGTCCAAGGGATACAGCAAACCTGAAGTGAGGCATCGGAATCTATAACTAGTGTCACAGGAATGGTTCAAAATATAATCAGCAAGAAGAGTCAGTCTTCTTGTACTAAAGTCGGCATTGTGCCCTTCGTATTTATTTCCGATGCAATTTCGGTGTTTCATCGTCAATAAGAAGGTCAGAGGGATACAGTAAACCTGAAGTGAAGCATCGGAATGTATAACTAGTGTCACAGGAATGGTTCAAATCATAGACAGTAGGAAGAGTCAGTCTTCTTGTACTTAAGTCGGCATTGTGCTTTTTGTATTTAATTCCAATGCAATTTCTGTGTTTCATCGTCAATAAGAAGGTCAGAGGGATACAGTAAACCTGAAGTGAAGCATCAGAATCTATAACTAGTGTCACAGGAATGGTTCAAATCATAGACAGTAGGAAGAGTCAGTCTTCTCTTACTTAAGTCGGCATTGTGCTTTTTGTATTTAATACCAATGCAATTACTGTGTTTCATCGTCAATAAGAAGGTCAGAGGGATACAGTAAACTTGAAGTGAAGCATCAGAATCTATAACTAGTGTCACAGGAATGGTTCAAAGCATAGACAGTAATAAGAGTAAGTCTTCTTGTACTTAAGCCGGCATTGTGCCTTTTGTATTTAGTTCCGATGCAATTTCTGTGTTTCATCGTCAATAAGAAAGTCAGAGGGATGCAGAAAACCTGAAGTAAAGCATCGGAATCTATAAGTAGTGTCACAGGAACTGTTCAAACATAGACAGTAAGAAGGCATTGTGCCTTTTGTATTTAATTCCGATGCAATATCTGTGTTTCATCGTCAATAAGAAGGTCAGAGGGATACAGGAAACCTGAAGTGAAGCATCGGAATCTATAAGTAGTGTCACAGGAATGGTTCAAAACATAGTCAGTAAGAAGAGTCAGTCTTCTTGTACTTTAGGCGGCATTGTGCCTTTTCTATTTAATTCCGATGGAATTTCTGTGTTTCATCGTCAATAAGAAGGTCAGAGGCATACGGTAAACCTGAAGTGAAGCATCGGAATGTATAACTAGTGTCACAGGAATGGTTCAAAACATAGACAGTTGGAAGAGTCAGTCTTCTTGTACTTGAGTCGGCATTGTGCCTTTTGTATTTATTTCCGATGCAATTGTTGTGTTTCATCGTCAATAAGAAGGTCAGAGGGATACAGTAAACCTGAAGTGAAGCATCGGAATCTATAACCAGTGTCACAGGAATGGTTCAAAACATAGACAGTAGGAAGAGTCAGTCTTCTTGTACTTAAGTCGGTATTGTGCCTTTTCTATTTATTTCCGAAGCAATTTCTGTGTTTCATCGTCAATAAGAAGGTCCAAGGGATGCAATACACCTGAAGTGAAGCATCGAAATCTATAACTAGCGTCATAGGAATGGTTCTAAACATAGACAGTGAGAAGAGTCAGTCTTCTTGTACTTAAGTCGGCATTGTGCCTTTTCTATTTAATCCGGATGCAATTTTTGTGTTTCATCGTCAGTAAGAAGGTCCAAGGGATGCAGTAAAGCTGAAGCGAAGCATCACAATCTATAACTAGTATAACAAGAATGGTTCAAAGCATAGACAGTAAGAAGAGTCAGTCTACTTGTACTTAAGTCGGCATTGTGCCTTTTGTATTTAATTCCGATGCAATTTCTGTGTTTCATCGTCAATAAGAAGGTCCAAGGGTTACAGTAAACCTGAAGTGAAGCATCGGAATCTATAACTAGTGTCACAGGAATGGTTCAAATCATAAACAGTAAGAAGAGTCAGTATTCTTGTACTTAAGTCAGCATTGTGCCTTTTGTATTTAATTCCGATGCAATTTCTGTGTTTCATCGTCAATAAGAAGGTCCAAGGGATACAGCAAACCTGAAGTGAGGCATCGGAATCTATAACTAGTGTCACAGGAATGCTTCAAAATATAATCAGCAAGAAGAGTCAGTCTTCTTGTACTTAAGTCGGCATTGTGCCCTTCGTATTTATTTCCGATGCAATTTCGGTGTTTCATCGTCAATAAGAAGGTCAGAGGGATACAGTAAACCTGAAATGAAGCATCGGAATCTATAACTAGTGTCACAGGAATGGTTCAAAACATAGACAGTAGGAAGAGTCAGTCTTCATGTACTTAAGTCGGCATTGTGCCTTTTGTAATTAATTCAGATGTGATATCTGTGTTTCATCGTCAATAAGAAGGTCAGAGGGATACAGTAAACCTGAAGTGAAGCATCGGAATCTATAAGTGGTGTCACAGGAATGGTTCAAAACATAGTCTGTAAGAAGAGTCAGTCTTCTTGTACTTAAGTCGGCATTGTGCCTGTCGTATTTAATTCCGATGTAATTTCGGTGTTCCATCGTCATTAAGAAGGTCCACGGGATACAGTAAACCTGAAGTGAAGCATCGGAATCTATAACTAGTGTCACAGGAATAGTTCAATCATAGTCAGTAAGAAGAGTCAGTCTTCTTGTACTTAAGTCGGCATTGTGCCTTTTGTATTTAATTCCGATGCAATTTCTGTGTTTCATCGTTAATAACAAGGTCCAAGGGATACAGTAAACCTGAAATGAAGCATCGAAGTCTATAACTAGTGTCACAGGAATGGTTCAAATATATTCAGTAAGAAGAGTCAGTCTTCATGTACCTAAGTTGTCATTGTGCATTTTCTACTTACTTCCGATGCAAATTCTGTGTTTCATCGTCAATAAGAAGGTCAGAGGGATACAGTAAACCTGAAGTGAAGCATCAGAATCTATAACTAGTGTCACAGGAATGGTTCAAAGCATAGATAGTAATAAGAGTAAGTCTTCTTGTACTTAAGTCGGCATTGTGCCTTTTGTATTTAGTTCCGATGCATTTTCTGTGTTTCATCGTCAATACGAAAGTCAGAGGGATGCAGAAAACCTGAAGTAAAGCATCGGAATCTATAACTAGTGTCACAGGAACTGTTCAAACATAGACAGTAAGAAGGCACTGTGCCTTTTGTATTTAATTCCGATGCAATATCTGTGTTTCATCGTCAATAAGAAGGTCAGAGGGATACAGTAAACCTGAAGTGAAGCATCGGAATGTATAACTAGTGTCACAGGAATGGTTCAAAACATAGACAGTAGGAAGAGTCAGTCTTCTTGTACTTGAGTCGGCATTGTGCCTCTTGTATTTATTTCCGATGCAATTCTTGTGTTTCATCGTCAATAAGAAGGTCAGAGGGATACAGTAAACCTGAAGTGAAGCATCGGAATCTATAACTGGTGTCACAGGAATGGTTCAAATCATAGACAGTAAGAAGAGTCAGTATTCTTGTACTTAAGTCAGCATTGTGCCTTTTGTATTTAATTCCTATGCAATTTCTGTGTTTCATTGTCAATAAGAAGGTCCAAGGGATACAGTAAACCTGAAGTGAAGCATCGGAATCTATCACTAGTGTCACAGGAATGGTTCAAATCATAGACAGTAAGAAGAGTCAGTATTCTTGTACTTAAGTCAGCTTTGTGCCTTTTGTATTTAATTCCGATGCAATTTCTGTGTTTCATCGTCAATAAGAAGGTCCAAGGGATACAGAAAACCTGAAGTGAGGCATCGGAATCTATAACTAGTGTCACAGGAATGGTTCAAAATATAATCAGCAAGAAGAGTCAGTCTTCTTGTACTTAAGTCGGCATTGTGCCCTTCGTATTTATTTCCGATGCATTTTCGGTGTTTCATCGTCAATAAGAAGGTCAGAGGGATACAGTAAACCTGAAGTGAAGCATCGGAATCTATAACTAGTGTCACAGGAATGATTCAAAACATAGACAGTAGAAAGAGTCAGTCTTCTTGTACTTATGTCGGCATTGTGCCTTTTCTATTTAATTCCGATGCAATTTCTGTGTTTCATCGTCAATAAGAATGTCAGATGGATACAGTAAACCTGAAGTAAAGCATCGGAATCTACAACTAGTGTCACAGGAATGGTTCAAAACATAGACAGTAGGAAGAGTCAGTCTTCTTGTACTTAAGTCGGCATTCTGCCTTTTGTATTTAATTCCGATGCAACTTCTGTGATTCATCGTCAATAAGAAGGTCCAAGGGATACAGTAAACCTGAAGTGAGGCATCGGAATCTATAACTAGTGTCACAGGAATGGTTCAAAACATAGTCAGTTAGAAGAGTCAGTCTGCTTGTACTTAAGTTGGCATTGTGCCTTTTCTATTTAATTCCGGTGCAATTTCTATGTTTCATCGTCAATAAGAAGGTCCAAGGAATGCAGTACACCTGAAGTGAAGCATCGGAATCTATAACTAGTGTCACAGGAATGGTTCAAAACATAGACAGTAGGAAGAGTCAGTCTTCTTGTACTTAAGTCGGCATTGTGCCTTTTCTATTTAATTCCGATGCAATTTCTGTGTTTCATCGTCAATAAGAATGTCAGATGGATACAGTAAACCTGAAGTAAAGCATCGGAATCTACAACTAATGTCACAGGAATGGTTCAAAACATAGACAGTAGGAAGAGTCAGTTTTCAAGTACTTAAGTCGGCATTGTGCCTTTTGTAATTAATTCAGATGTGATATCTGTGTTTCATCGTCAATAAGAAGGTCAGAGGGATACAGTAAACCTGAAGTGAAGCATCGGAATCTATAAGTGGTGTCACAGGAATGGTTCAAAACATGGTCTGTAAGAAGAGTCAGTCTTCTTGTACTTAAGTCGGCATTGTGCCTTTCGTATTTAATTCCGATGCAATTTCGGTGTTTCATCGTCAATAAGAAGGTCCACGGGATACAGTAAACCTGAAGAGAAGCATCGGAATCTATAACTAGTGTCACAGGAATAGTTCAATCATAGTCAGTAAGAACAGTCAGTCTTCTTGTACTTAAGTCGGCATTGTGCTTTTTGTATTTAATTCCGATGCAATTTCTGTGTTTCATCGTTAATAAGAAGGTCCAAGGGATACAGTAAACCTGAAATGAAGCATCGCAGTCTATAACTAGTGTCACTGGAATGGTTCAAATATATTCAGTAAGAAGAGTCAGTCTTCATGTACCTAAGTTGTCATTGTGCATTTTCTACTTACTTCCGATGCAAATTCTGTGTTTCATCGTCAATAAGAAGGTCAGAGGGATACAGTAAACCTGAAGTGAATCATCGGAATCTATAACTAGTGTCACAGGAATGGTTCAAATCATAGACAGTAGGAAGAGTCAGTTTTCTTGTACTTAAGTCGGCATTGTGCTTTTTGTATTTAATTCCAATGCAATTTCTGTGTTTCATCGTCAATAAGAAGGTCAGAGGGATACAGTAAACCTGAAGAGAAGCATCAGAATCTATAACTAGTGTCACAGGAATGGTTCAAATCATAGACAGTAGGAAGAGTCAGTCATCTTGTACTTAAATCGGCATTGTGCTTTTTGCATTTAATTCCAATGCAATTTCTGTGTTTCATCGTCAATAAGAAGGTCAGAGGGATACAGTAAACCTGAAGTGAAGCATCAGAATCTATAACTAGTGTCACAGGAATGGTTCAAAGCATAGACAGTAATAAGAGTAAGTCTTCTTGTACTTAAGTCGGCATTGTGCCTTTTGTATTTAGTTCCGATGCATTTTCTGTGTTTCATCGTCAGTAAGAAAGTCAGAGGGATGCAGAAAACCTGAAGTAAAGCATCGGAATCTATAACTAGTATCACAGGAACTGTTCAAACATAGACAGTAAGAAGGCATTGTGCCTTTTGTATTTAATTCCGATGCAATATCTGTGTTTCATCGTCAATAAGATGGTCAGAGGGATACAGTAAACCTGAAGTGAAGCATCGGAATGTATAACTAGTGTCACAGGAATGGTTCAAAACATAGACAGTAGGAAGAGTCAGTCTTCTTGTACTTGAGTCGGCATTGTGCCTCATGTATTTATTTCCGATGCAATTCTTGTGTTTCATCGTCAATAAGAAGGTCAGAGGGATACAGTAAACCTGAAGTGAAGCATCGGAATCTATAACTGGTGTCACAGGAATGGTTCAAATCATAGACAGTAAGAAGAGTCAGTATTCTTGTACTTAAGTCAGCATTGTGCCTTTTGTATATAATTCCTATGCAATTTCTGTGTTTCATTGTCAATAAGAAGGTCCAAGGGATACAGTAAACCTGAAGTGAAGCATCGGAATCTGTAACTAGTGTCACAGGAATGGTTCAAATCATAGACAGTAAGAAGAGTCAGTATTCTTGTACTTAAGTCAGCTTTGTGCCTTTTGTATTTAATTCCGATGCAATTTCTGTGTTTCATCGTCAATACGAAGGTCCAAGGGATACAGAAAACCTGAAGTGAGGCATCGGAATCTATAACTAGTGTCACAGGAATGGTTCAAATCATAGACAGTTGAAAGAGTCAGTCTTCTTGTACTTAAGTCGGCATTCTGCCTTTTGTATTTAATTCCGATGCAACTTCTGTGATTCATCGTCAATAATAAGGTCCAAGGGATACAGTAAACCTGAAGTGAGGCATCGGAATCTATAACTAGTGTCACAGGAATGGTTCAAAACATAGTCAGTTAGAAGAGTCAGTCTGCATGGACTTAAGTCGGCATTGTGCCTTTTCTATTTAATTCCGGTGCAATTTCTATGTTTCAACGTCAATTAGAAGGTCCAAGGGATGCAGTACACCTGAAGTAAAGCATCGGAATCTATAACTAGTGTCACAGGAATGGTTCAAAACATAGACAGTAAGAAGAGTCAGTCTTCATGTACTTAAGTCGGCATTGTGCCTTTTGTAATTAATTCAGATGTGATATCTGTGTTTCATCGTCAATAAGAAGGTCAGAGGGATACAGTAAACCTGAAGTGAAGCATCGGAATCTATAAGTGGTGTCACAGGAATGGTTCAAAACATAGTCAGTAAGAAGAGTCAGTCTTCTTGTACTTAAGTCGGCATTGTGCCTTTCGTATTTAATTCCGATGCAATTTCGGTGTTTCTTCGTCAATAAGAAGGTCCACGGGATACAGTAAACCTGAAATGAAGCATCGGAATCTATAACTAGTGTCACAGGAATGGTTCAAAACATAGTCAGTAAGAAGAGTCAGTCTTCTTGTACTTAAGTCGGCATTGTGCCTTTTGTATTTAATTCCGATGCAATTTCTGTGTTTCATCGTTAATAAGAAGGTCCAAGGGATACAGTAAACCTGAAATGAAGCATCGCAGTCTATAACTAGTGTCACAGGAATGGTTCAAATATATTCAGTAAGAAGAGTCAGTCTTCATGTACCTAAGTTGTCATTGTGCATTTTCTACTTACTTCCGATGAAAATTCTGTGTTTCATCGTCAATAAGAAGGTCAGATGGATACAGTAAACCTCAAGTGAAGCATCGGAATCTATAACTAGTGTCACAGGAATGATTCAAAACATAGACAGTTGAAAGAGTCAGTCTTCTTGTACTTAAGTCGGCATTGTGCCTTTTCTATTTAATTCCGATGCAATTTCTGTGTTTCATCGTCAATAAGAAGGTCAGATGGATACAGTAAACCTGAAGTAAAGCATCGGAATCTACATCTAGTGTCACAGGAATGGTTCAAAACATAGACAGTAGGAAGAGTCAGTCTTCTTGTACTTAAGTCGGCATTGTGCCTTTCGTATTTAATTCCGATGCAATTTCGGTGTTTCATCGTCAATAAGAAGGTCCACGGGATACAGTAAACCTGAAGTAAAGCATCGGAATCTATAACTAGTGTCACAGGAATAGTTCAAAACATAGTCAGTAAGAAGAGTCAGTCTTCTTGTACTTAAGTCGGCATTGTGCCTTTTGTATTTAATTCCGATGCAATTTCTGTGTTTCATCGTTAATAAGAAGGTCCAAGGGATACAGTAAACCTGAAATGAAGCATCGCAGTCTATAACTAGTGTCACAGGAATGGTTCAAATGTATTCAGTAAGAAGAGTCAGTCTTCATGTACCTAAGTTGTCATTGTGCATTTTCTACTTACTTCCGATGCAATGTCTATGTTTCATCGTCAATAAGAAGGTCCAAGGGATGCAGTACACCTGAACTGAAGCATCGGAATCTATAACTAGTGTCACAGGAATGGTTCAAATCATAGACAGTAAGAAGAGTCAGTATTCTTGTACTTAAGTCAGCTTTGTGCCTTTTGTATTTAATTCCGATGCAATTTCTGTGTTTCATCGTCAATAAGAAGGTCCAAGGGATACAGAAAACCTGAAGTGAGGCATCGGAATCTATAACTAGTGTCACAGGAGTGGTTCAAAATATAATCAGCAAGAAGAGTCACTCTTCTTGTACTTAAGTCGGCATTGTGCCCTTCGTATTTATTTCCGATGCAATTTCGGTGTTTCATCGTCAATAAGAAGGTCAGAGGGATACAGTAAACCTGAAGTGAAGCATCGGAATCTATAACTAGTGTCACAGGAATGATTCAAAACATAGACAGTAGAAAGAGTCAGTCTTCTTGTACTTATGTCGGCATTGTGCCTTTTCTATTTAATTCCGATGCAATTTCTGTGTTTCATCGTCAATAAGAATGTCAGATGGAAACAGTAAACCTGAAGTAAAGCATCGGAATCTACAACTAGTGTCACAGGAATGGTTCACAACATATACAGTAGGCAGAGTCAGTCTTCTTGTACTTAAGTCGGCATTCTGCCTTTTGTATTTAATTCCGATGCAACTTCTGTGTTTCATCGTCAATAATAAGGTCCAAGGGATACAGTAAACCTGAAGTGAGGCATCGGAATCTATAACTAGTGTCACAGGAATGGTTCAAAACATAGTTAGTTAGAAGAGTCAGTCTGCTTGTACTTAAGTCGGCATTGTGCCTTTTCTATTTAATTCCGGTGCAATTTCTATGTTTCATCGTCAATAAGAAGGTCCAAGGGATGCAGTACACCTGAAGTGAAGCATCGGAATCTATAACTAGTGTCACAGGAATGGTTCAAAACATAGACAGTAAGAAGAGTTAGTCTTCATGTACTTAAGTCGGCATTGTGCCTTTTGTAATTAATTCAGATGTGATATCTGTGTTTCATCGTCAATAAGAAGGTCAGAGGGATACAGTAAACCTGAAGTGAAGCATCGGAATCTATAAGTGGTGTCACAGGAATGGTTCAAACATAGTCAGTAAGAAGAGTCAGTCTTCTTGTACTTAAGTCGGCATTGTGTCTTTCGTATTTAATTCCGATGCAATTTCGGTGTTTCTTCGTCAATAAGAAGGTCCACGGGATACAGTAAACCTGAAATGAAGCATCGGAATCTATAACTAGTGTCACAGGAATAGTTCAAAACATAGTCAGTAAGAAGAGTCAGTCTTCTTGTACTTAAGTCGGCATTGTGCCTTTTGTATTTAATTCCGATGCTATTTCTGTGTTTCATCGTTAATAAGAAGGTCCAAGGGATACAGTAAACCTGAAATGAAGCATCGCAGTCTTTAACTAGTGTCACAGGAATGGTTCAAATATATTCAGTAAGAAGAGTCAGTCTTCATGTACCTAAGTTGTCATTGTGCATTTTCTACTTACTTCCGATGAAAATTCTGTGTTCCATCGTCAATAAGAAGGTCAGAGGGATACAGCAAACCTGAAGTAAAGCATCGGAATCTATAACTAGTGTCACAGGAATGGTTCAAATGTATTCAGTAAGAAGAGTCAGTCTTCATGTACCTAAGTTGTCATTGTGCATTTTCTACTTACTTCCGATGCAAATTCTGTGTTTCATCGTCAATAATAAGGTCCAAGGGATACAGTAAACCTGAAGTGAGGCATCGGAATCCATAACTAGTGTCACAGGAATGGTTCAAAACATAGTCAGTTAGAAGAATCAGTCTGCTTGTACTTAAGTCGGCATTGTGCCTTTTCTATTTAATTCCGATGCAATGTCTATGTTTCATCGTCAATAAGAAGGTCCAAGGGATGCAGTACACCTGAAGTGAAGCATCGGATTCTATAACTAGTGTCACAGGAATGGTTCAAAACATAGACAGTAAGAAGAGTCAGTCTTCATGTACTTAAGTCGGCATTGTGCCTTTTGTAATTAATTCAGATGTGATATCTGTGTTTCATCGTCAATAAGAAGGTCAGAGGAATACAGTAAACCTGAAGTGAAGCATCGGAATCTATAAGTGGTGTCACAGGAAAGGTTTAAAACATAGTCAGTAAGAAGAGTCAGTCTTCTTGTACTTAATTCGGCATTGTGCCTTCGTATTTAATTCCGATGGAATTTCGGTGTTTCATCGTCAATAAGAAGGTCCACGGGATACAGTAAACCTGAAGTGAAGCATCGGAATCTATAACTAGTGTCACAGGAATAGTTCAAAACATAGTCAGTAAGAAGAGTCAGTCTTCTTGTACTTAAGTCGGCATTGTGCCTTTTGTATTTAATTCCGATGCAATTTCTGTGTTTCATCGTTAATAAGAAGGTCCAAGGGATACAGTAAACCTGAAATGAAGCATCGCAGTCTATAACTAGTGTCACAGGAATGGTTCAAATATATTCAGTAAGAAGAGTCAGTCTTCATGTACCTAAGTTGTCATTGTGCATTTTCTACTTACTTCCGATGCAAATTCTGTGTTTCATCGTCAATAAGAAGGTCAGAGGGATACAGTAAACCTGAAGTGAATCATCGGAATCTATAACTAGTGTCACAGGAATGGTTCAAATCATAGACAGTTGAAAGAGTCAGTCTTCTTGTACTTAAGTCGGCATTGTGCCTTTTCTATTTAATTCCGATGCAATTTCTGTGTTTCATCGTCAATAAGAAGGTCAGATGGATACAGTAAACCTGAAGTAAAGCATCGGAATCTACATCTAGTGTCACAGGAACGGTTCAAAACATAGACAGTAGGAAGAGTCAGTCTTCTTGTACTTAAGTCGGCATTGTGCCTTTCGTATTTAATTCCGATGCAATTTCGGTGTTTCATCGTCAATAAGAAGGTCCACGGGATACAGTAAACCTGAAGTAAAGCATCGGAATCTATAACTAGTGTCACAGGAATAGTTCAAAACATAGTCAGTAAGAAGAGTCAGTCTTCTTGTACTTAAGTCGGCATTGTGCCTTTTGTATTTAATTCCGATGAAATTTCTGTGTTTCATCGTTAATAAGAAGGTCCAAGGGATACAGTAAACCTGAAATGAAGCATCGCAGTCTATAACTAGTGTCACAGGAATGGTTCAAATGTATTCAGTAAGAAGAGTCAGTCTTCATGTACCTAAGTTGTCATTGTGCATTTTCTACTTACTTCCGATGCAATGTCTATGTTTCATCGTCAATAAGAAGGTCCAAGGGATGCAGTACACCTGAACTGAAGCATCGGAATCTATAACTAGTGTCACAGGAATGGTTCAAATCATAGACAGTAAGAAGAGTCAGTATTCTTGTACTTAAGTCAGCTTTGTGCCTTATGTATTTAATTCCGATGCAATTTCTGTGTTTCATCGTCAATAAGAAGGTCCAAGGGATACAGAAAACCTGAAGTGAGGCATCGGAATCTATAACTAGTGTCACAGGAGTGGTTCAAAATATAATCAACAAGAAGAGTCACTCTTCTTGTACTTAAGTCGGCATTGTGCCCTTCGTATTTATTTCCGATGCAATTTCGGTGTTTCATCGTCAATACGAAGGTCAGAGGGATACAGTAAACCTGAAGTGAAGCATCGGAATCTATAACTAGTGTCACAGGAATGATTCAAAACATAGACAGTCGAAAGAGTCAGTCTTCTTGTACTTATGTCGGCATTGTGCCTTTTCTAATTAATTCCGATGCAATTTCTGTCTTTCATCGTCAATAAGAATGTCAGATGGAAACAGTAAACCTGAAGTAAAGCATCGGAATCTACAACTAGTGTCACAGGAATGGTTCAAAACATATACAGTAGGCAGAGTCAGTCTTCTTGTACTTAAGTCGGCATTCTGCCTTTTGTATTTAATTCCGATGCTATTTCTGTGTTTCATCGTTAATAAGAAGGTCCAAGGGATACAGTAAACCTGAAGTGAAGCATCGGAATCTATAACTAGTGTCACAGGAATGGTTCAAAACATAGTTAGTTAGAAGAGTCAGTCTGCTTGTACTTAAGTCGGCATTGTGCCTTTTCTATTTAATTCCGGTGCAATTTCTATGTTTCATCGTCAATAAGAAGGTCCAAGGGATGCAGTACACCTGAAGTGAAGCATCGGAATCTATAACTAGTGTCACAGGAATGGTTCAAAACATAGACAGTAAGAAGAGTTAGTCTTCATGTACTTAAGTCGGCATTGTGCCTTTTGTAATTAATTCAGATGTGATATCTGTGTTTCATCGTCAATAAGAAGGTCAGAGGGATACAGTAAACCTGAAGTGAAGCATCGGAATCTATAAGTGGTGTCACAGGAATGGTTCAAACATAGTCAGTAAGAAGAGTCAGTCTTCTTGTACTTATGTCGGCATTGTGTCTTTCGTATTTAATTCCGATGCAATTTCGGTGTTTCTTCGTCAATAAGAAGGTCCACGGGATACAGTAAACCTGAAATGAAGCATCGGAATGTATAACTAGTGTCACAGGAATAGTTCAAAACATAGTCAGTAAGAAGAGTCAGTCTTCTTGTACTTAAGTCGGCATTGTGCCTTTTGTATTTAATTCCGATGCTATTTCTGTGTTTCATCGTTAATAAGAAGGTCCAAGGGATACAGTAAACCTGAAATGAAGCATCGCAGTCTATAACTAGTGTCACAGGAATGGTTCAAATATATTCAGTAAGAAGAGTCAGCCTTCATGTACCTAAGTTGTCATTGTGCATTTTCTACTTACTTCCGATGAAAATTCTGTGTTCCATCGTCAATAAGAAGGTCAGAGGGATACAGCAAACCTGAAGTAAAGCATCGGAATCTATAACTAGTGTCACAGGAATGGTTCAAATATATTCAGTAAGAAGAGTCAGTCTTCATGTACCTAAGTTGTCATTGTGCATTTTCTACTTACTTCCGATGCAAATTCTGTGTTTCATCGTCAATAATAAGGTCCAAGGGATACAGTAAACCTGAAGTGAGGCATCGGAATCTATAACTAGTGTCACAGGAATGGTTCAAAACATAGTCAGTTAGAAGAATCAGTCTGCTTGTACTTAAGTCGGCATTGTGCCTTTTCTATTTAATTCCGATGCAATGTCTATGTTTCATCGTCAATAAGAAGGTCCAAGGGATGCAGTACACCTGAAGTGAAGCATCGGAATCTATAACTAGTGTCACAGGAATGGTTCAAAACATAGACAGTAAGAAGAGTCAGTCTTCATGTACTTAAGTCGGCATTGTGCCTTTTGTAATTAATTCAGATGTGATATCTGTGTTTCATCGTCAATAAGAAGGTCAGAGGAATACAGTAAACCTGAAGTGAAGCATCGGAATCTGTAAGTGGTGTCACAGGAAAGGTTTAAAACATAGTCAGTAAGAAGAGTCAGTCTTCTTGTACTTAAGTCGGCATTGTGCCTTCGTATTTAATTCCGATGCAATTTCGGTGTTTCATCGTCAATAAGAAGGTCCACGGGATACAGTAAACCTGAAGTGAAGCATCGGAATCTATAACTAGTGTCACAGGAATAGTTCAAAACATAGTCAGTAAGAAGAGTCAGTCTTCTTGTACTTAAGTCGGCATTGTGCCTTTTGTATTTAATTCCGATGCAATTTCTGTGTTTCATCGTTAATAAGAAGGTCCAAGGGATACAGTAAACCTGAAATGAAGCATCGCAGTCTATAACTAGTGTCACAGGAATGGTTCAAATATATTCAGTAAGAAGAGTCAGTCTTCATGTACCTAAGTTGTCATTGAGCATTTTCTACTTACTTCCGATGCAAATTCTGTGTTTCATCGTCAATAAGAAGGTCAGAGGGATACAGTAAACCTGAAGTGAATCATCGGAATCTATAACTAGTGTCACAGGAATGGTTCAAATCATAGACAGTAGGAAGAGTCAGTCTTCTTGTACTTAAGTCGGCATTGTGCTTTTTGTATTTAATTCCAATGCAATTTCTGTGTTTCATCGTCAATAAGAAGGTCAGAGGGATACAGTAAACCTGAAGTGAAGCATCAGAATCTATAACTAGTGTCACAGGAATGGTTCAAATCATAGACAGTAGGAAGAGTCAGTCTTCTTGTACTTAAGTCGGCATTGTGCTTTTTGTATTTAATTCCAACGCAATTTCTGTGTTTCATCGTCAATAAGAAGGTCAGAGGGATACAGTAAACCTGAAGTGAAGCATCAGAAACTATAACTAGTGTCACAGGAATGGTTCAAAGCATAGACAGTAATAAGAGTAAGTCTTCTTGTACTTAAGTCGGCATTGTGTCTTTTGTATTTAGTTCCGATGCAATTTCTGTGTTTCATCGTCGAAAAGAAAGTCAGAGGGATGCAGAAAACCTGAAGTAAAGCATCGGAATCTATAACTAGTGTCACAGGAACTGTTCAAACATAGACAGTTAGAAGGCATTGTGCCTTTTGTATTTAATTCCGATGCAATATCTGTGTTTCATCGTCAATAAGAAGGTCAGAGGGATACAGTAAACCTGAAGTGAGGCATCGGAATCTATAAGTAGTGTCACAGGAATGGTTCAAAACATAGTCAGTAAGAAGAGTCAGTCTTCTTGTACTTTAGGCGGCATTGTGCTTTTTCTATTTAATTCCGATGGAATTTCTGTGTTTCATCGTCAATAAGAAGGTCAGAGGCATACAGCAAACCTGAAGTGAAGCATCGGAATGTATAACTAGTGTCACAGGAATGGTTCAAAACATAGACAGTAGGAAGAGTCAGTCTTCTTGTACTTGAGTCGGCATTGTGCCTTTTGTATTTATTTCCGATGCAATTCTTGTGTTTCATCGTCAATAAGAAGGTCAGAGGGATACAGTAAACCTGAAGTGAAGCATCGAAATCTATAACTAGCGTCACAGGAATGGTTCTAAACATAGACAGTGAGAAGAGTCAGTCTTCTTGTACTTAAGTCGGCATTGTGCCTTTTCTATTTAATCCGGGTGCAATTTTTGTGTTTCATCGTCAGTAAGAAGGTCCAAGGGATACAGTAAAGCTGAAGCGAAGCATCACAATCTATAACTAGTGTAACAAGAATGGTTCAAAACATAGACAGTAAGAAGAGTCAGTCTACTTGTACTTAAGTCGGCATTGTGCCTTTTGTATTTAATTCCGATGCAATTTCGGTGTCTCATCGTCAATAAGAAGGTCAGAGGGATACAGTAAACCTGAAGTGAAGCATCGGAATATATAACTGGTGTCACAGGAATGGTTCAAATCATAGACAGTAAGAAGAGTCAGTATTCTTGTACTGAAGTCAGCATTGTGCCTTTTGTATTTAATTCCGATGCAATTTCTGTGTTTCATCGTCAATAAGAAGGTCCAAGGGATACAGTAAACCTGAAGTGAAGCATCGGAATCTATAACTAGTGTCACAGGAATGGTTCAAATCATAGACAGTAAGAAGAGTCAGTATTCTTGTACTTAAGTCAGCATTGTGCCTTTTCTATTTAATTCCGATGCGATTTCTGTGTTTCATCGTCAATAAGAAGGTCCGAGGCATACAGCAAACCTGAAGTGAGGCATCGGAATCTATAACTAGTGTCACAGGAATGGTTCAAAATATAATCAGCAAGAAGAGTCAGTCTTCTTGTACTTAAGTCGGCATTGTGCCCTTCGAATTTATTTCCGATGCAATTTCGGTGTTTCATCGTCACTAAGAAGGTCAGAGGGATACAGTAAACCTGAAGTGAAGCATCGGAATCTTTAACTAGTGTCACAGGAATGATTCAAAACATAGCCAGTAGAAAGAGTCAGTCTTCTTGTACTTAAGTCGGCATTTTGCCTTTTCAATTTAATTCCGATGCACTTTCTGTGTTTCATCGTCATTAAGAAGGTCAGATGGATACAGTAAACCTGAAGTAAAGCATCGGAATCTACAACTAGTGTCACAGGAATGGTTCAAAACATAGACAGTAGGAAGAGTCAGTCTTCTTGTACTTAAGTCGGCATTGTGCCTTTTCTATTTAATTCCGATGCAATGTCTGTGTTTTATCTTCAATAAGAATGTCAGATGGATACAGTAAACCTGAAGTAAAGCATCGGAATCTACAACTAGTGTCACAGGAATGGTTCAAAACATAGACAGTAGGAAGAGTCAGTCTTCATGTACTTAAGTCGGCATTGTGCCTTTTGTAATTAATTCAGATGTGATATCTGTGTTTCATCGTCAATAAGAAGGTCAGAGGGATACAGTAAACCTGAAGTGAAGCATCGGAATCTATAAGTGGTGTCACAGGAATGGTTCAAAACATAGTCAGTAAGAAGAGTCAGTCTTCTTGTACTTAAGTCGGCATTGTGCCTTTCGTATTTAATTCCGATGCAATTTCGGTGTTTCATCCGCAATAAGAAGGTCCACGGGATACAGTAAACCTGAAGTGAAGCATCGGAATCTATAACTAGTGTCACAGGAATAGTTCAAAACATAGTCAGTAAGAAGAGTCAGTCTTCTTGTACTTAAGTCGGCATTGTGCCTTTTGTATTTAATTCCGATGCAATTTCTGTGTTTCATCGTTAATAAGAAGGTCCAAGGGATACAGTAAAGCTGAAATGAAGCATCGAAGTCTATAACTAGTGTCACAGGAATGGTTCAAATATATTCAGTAAGAAGAGTCAGTCTTCATGTACCTAAGTTGTCACTGTGCATTTTCTACTTTCTTCCGATGCAAATTCTGTGTTTCATCGTCAATAAGTAGGTCAGAGGGATACAGTAAACCTGAAGTGAATCATCGGAATCTATAACTAGTGTCACAGGAATGGTTCAAGTCATAGACAGTAGGAAGAGTCAGTCTTCTTGTACTTAAGTCGGCATTGTGCTTTTTGTATTTAATTCCAATGCAATTTCTGTGTTTCATCGTCAATAAGAAGGTCAGAGGGATACAGTAAACCTGAAGTGAAGCATCAGAATCTATAACTAGTGTCACAGGAATGGTTCAAATCATAGGCAGTAGGAAGAGTCAGTCTTCTTGTGCTTAAGTCGGCATTGTGCTTTTTGTATTTAATTCCAATGCAATTTCTGTGTTTCATCGTCAATAAGAAGGTCAGAGGGATACAGTAAACCTGAAGTGAAGCATCAGAATCTATAACTAGTGTCACAGGAATGATTCAAAACATAGACAGTAATAAGAGTAAGTCTTCTTGTACTTAAGTCGGCATTGTGCCTTTTGTATTTAGTTCCGATGCAATTTCTGTGTTTCATCGTCAATACGAAAGTCAGAGGGATGCAGAAAACCTGAAGTAAAGCATCGGAATCTATAACTAGTGTCACAGGAACTGTTCAAACATAGACAGTAAGAGGGCATTGTGCCTTTTGTATTTAATTCCGATGCAATATATGTGTTTCATCGTCAATAAGAAGGTCAGAGGGATACAGTAAACCTGAAGTGAAGCATCGGAATCTATAAGTAGTGTCACAGGAATGGTTCAAAACATAGTCAGTAAGAAGAGTCAGTCTTCTTGTACTTTAGGCGGCATTGTGCCTTTTCTATTTAATTCCGATGGAATTTCTGTGTTTCATCGTTAATAAGGTCAGAGGCATACAGTAAACCTGAAGTGAAGCATCAAAATGTATAACTAGTGCCACAGGAATGGTTCAAAACATAGACAGTAGGAAGAGTCAGTCTTCTTGTACATGAGTCGGCATTGTGCCTTTTGTGTTTATTTCCGATGCATTTCTTGTGTTTCATCGTCAATAAGAAGGTCAGAGGGATACAGTAAACCTGAAGTGAAGCATCGGAATCTATAACCAGTGTCACAGGAATGGTTCAAAACATAGACAGTAGGAAGAGTCAGTCTTCTTGTACTTAAGTCGGCATTGTGCCTTTTCTATTTATTTCCGAAGCAATTTCTGTGTTTCATCGTCAATAAGAAGGTCCAAGGGATGCAATACACCTGAAGTGAAGCATCGAAATCTATAACTAGCGTCACAGGAATGGTTCTAAACATAGACAGGAGAAGAGTCAGTCTTCTTGTACTTAAGTCGGCATTGTGCCTTTTCTATTGAATCCGGTTGCAATTTTTGTGTTTCATCGTCAGTAAGAAGGTCCAAGGGATACAGTAAAGCTGAAGCGAAGCATCACAATCTATAACTAGTGTAACAAGAATGGTTCAAAACATAGACAGTAAGAAGAGTCAGTCTACTTGTACTTAAGTCGGCATTGTGCCATTTGTATTTAATTCCGATGCAATTTCGGTGTCTCATCGTCAATAAGAAGGTCAGAGGGATACAGTAAACCTGAAGTGAAGCATCGGAATATATAACTGGTGTCACAGGAATGGTTCAAATCATAGACAGTAAGAAGAGTCAGTATTCTTGTACTGAAGTCAGCATTGTGCCTTTTGTATTTAATTCCGATGCAATTTCTGTGTTTCATCGTCAATAAGAAGGTCCAAGGGATACAGTAAACCTGAAGTGAAGCATCGTAATCTATAACTAGTGTCACAGGAATGGTTCAAATCATAGACAGTAAGAAGAGTCAGTATTCTTGTACTTAAGTCAGCATTGTGCCTTTTCTATTTAATTCCGATGCAATTTCTGTGTTTCATCGTCAATAAGAAGGTCCGAGGCATACAGCAAACCTGAAGTGAGGCATCGGAATCTATAACTAGTGTCACAGGAATGGTTCAAAATATAATCAGCAAGAAGAGTCAGTCTTCTTGTACTTAAGTCGGCATTGTGCCCTTCGAATTTATTTCCGATGCAATTTCGGTGTTTCATCGTCACTAAGAAGGTCAGAGGGATACAGTAAACCTGAAGTGAAGCATCGGAATCTTTAACTAGTGTCACAGGAATGATTCAAAACATAGACAGTAGAAAGAGTCAGTCTTCTTGTACTTAAGTCGGCATTTTGCCTTTTCTATTTAATTCCGATGCAATTTCTGTGTTTCATCGTCATTAAGAAGGTCAGATGGATATAGTAAACCTGAAGTAAAGCATCGGAATCTACAACTAGTGTCACAAGAATGGTTCAAAACATAGACAGTAGGAAGAGTCAGTCTTCTTGTACTTAAGTCGGCATTGTGCCTTTTCTATTTAATTCCGATGCAATGTCTGTGTTTCATCTTCAATAAGAATGTCAGATGGATACAGTAAACCTGAAGTAAAGCATCGGAATCTACAACTAGTGTCACAGGAATGGTTCAAAACATAGACAGTAGGAAGAGTCAGTCTTCATGTACTTAAGTCGGCATTGTGCCTTTTGTAATTAATTCAGATGTGATATCTGTGTTTCATCGTCAATAAGAAGGTTAGAGGGATACAGTAAACCTGAAGTGAAGCATCGGAATCTATAAGTGGTGTCACAGGAATGGTTCAAAACATAGTCAGTAAGAAGAGTCAGTCTTCTTGTACTTAAGTCGGCATTGTGCCTTTCGTATTTAATTCCGATGCAATTTCGGTGTTTCATCGTCAATAAGAAGGTCCACGGGATACAGTAAACCTGAAGTGAAGCATCGGAATCTATAACTAGTGTCACAGGAATAGTTCAAAACATAGTCAGTAAGAAGAGTCAGTCTTCTTGTACTTAAGTCGGCATTGTGCCTTTTGTATTTAATTCCGATGCAATTTCTGTGTTTCATCGTTAATAAGAAGGTCCAAGGGATACAGTAAACCTGTTATGAAGCATCGAAGTCTATAACTAGTGTCACAGGAATAGTTCAAATATATTCAGTAAGAAGAGTCAGTCTTCATGTACCTAAGTTGTCACTGTGCATTTTCTACTTACTTCCGATGCAAATTCTGTGTTTCATCGTCAATAAGAAGGTCAGAGGGATACAGTAAACCTGAAGTGAATCATCGGAATCTATAACTAGTGTCACAGGAATGGTTCAAGTCATAGACAGTAGGAAGAGTCAGTCTTCTTGTACTTAAGTCGGCATTGTGCCTTTTGTATTTAGTTCCGATGCAATTTCTGTGTTTCATCGTCAATAAGAAAGTCAAAGGGATGCAGAAAACCTGAAGTAAAGCATCGGAATCTATAACTAGTGTCACAGGAACTGTTCAAACATAGACAGTAAGAGGGCATTGTGCCTTTTGTATTTAACTCCGATGCAATATCTGTGTTTCATCGTCAATAAGAAGGTCAGAGGGATACAGTAAACCTGAAGTGAAGCATCGGAATCTATAAGTAGTGTCACAGGAATGGTTCAAAACATAGTCAGTAAGAAGAGTCAGTCTTCTTGTACTTTAGGCGGCATTGTGCCTTTTCTATTTAATTCCGATGGAATTTCTGTGTTTCATCGTCAATAAGGTCAGAGGCATACAGTAAACCTGAAGTGAAGCATCAAAATGTATAACTAGTGCCACAGGAATGCTTCAAAACATAGACAGTAGGAAGAGTCAGTCTTCTTGTACTTGAGTCGGCATTGTGCCTTTTGTGTTTATTTCCGATGCAATTCTTGTGTTTCATCGTCAATAAGAGGGTCAGAGGGATACAGTAAACCTGAAGTGAAGCATCGGAATCTATAACTAGTGTCACAGGAATGGTTCAAAACATAGACAGTAGGAAGAGTCAGTCTTCTTGTACTTGAGTCGGCATTGTGCCTTTTGTATTTATTTCCGATGCAATTCTTGTGTTTCATCGTCAATAAGAAGGTCAGAGGGATACAGTAAACCTGAAGTGAAGCATCGAAATCTATAACTAGCGTCACAGGAATGGTTCTAAACATAGACAGTGAGAAGAGTCAGTCTTCTTGTACTTAAGTCGGCATTGTGCCTTTTCTATTTAATCCGGGTGCAATTTTTGTGTTTCATCGTCAGTAAGAAGGTCCAAGGGATACAGTAAAGCTGAAGCGAAGCATCACAATCTATAACTAGTGTAACAAGAATAGTTCAAAACATAGACAGTAAGAAGAGTCAGTCTACTTGTACTTAAGTCGGCATTGTGCCTTTTGTATTTAATTCCGATGCAATTTCTGTGTTTCATCGTCAATAAGAAGGTCCAAGGGATGCAATACACCTGAAGTGAAGCATCGAAATCTATAACTAGCGTCACAGGAATGGTTCTAAACATAGACAGGAGAAGAGTCAGTCTTCTTGTACTTAAGTCGGCATTGTGCCTTTTCTATTTAATCCGGGTGCAATTTTTGTGTTTCATCGTCAGTAAGAAGGTCCAAGGGATACAGTAAAGCTGAAGCGAAGCATCACAATCTATAACTAGTGTAACAAGAATGGTTCAAAACATAGACAGTAAGAAGAGTCAGTCTACTTGTACTTAAGTCGGCATTGTGCCTTTTGTATTTAATTCCGATGCAATTTCGGTGTCTCATCGTCAATAAGAAGGTCAGAGGGATACAGTAAACCTGAAGTGAAGCATCGGAATCTACAACTAGTGTCACAGGAATGGTTCAAAACATAGACAGTAGGAAGAGTCTGTCTTCTTGTACTTAAGTCGGCATTGTGCCTTTTCTATTTAATTCCGATGCAATGTCTGTGTTTTATCTTCAATAGGAATGTCAGATGGATACAGTAAACCTGAAGTAAAGCATCGGAATCTACAACTAGTGTCACAGGAATGGTTCAAAACATAGACAGTAGGAAGAGTCAGTCTTCATGTACTTAAGTCGGCATTGTGCCTTTTGTAATTAATTCAGATGTGATATCTGTGTTTCATCGTCAATAAGAAGGTCAGAGGGATACAGTAAACCTGAAGTGAAGCATCGGAATCTAAACGTGGTGTCACAGGAATGGTTCAAAACATAGTCAGTAAGAAGAGTCAGTCTTCTTGTACTTAAGTCGGCATTGTGCCTTTCGTATTTAATTCCGATGCAATTTCGGTGTTTCATCCGCAATAAGAAGGTCCACGGGATACAGTAAACCTGAAGTGAAGCATCGGAATCTATAACTAGTGTCACAGGAATTGTTCAAAACATAGTCAGTAAGAAGAGTCAGTCTTCTTGTACTTAAGTCGGCATTGTGCCTTTTGTATTTAATACCGATGCAATTTCTGTGTTTCATCGTTAATAAGAAGGTCCAAGGGATACAGTAAACCTGAAATGAAGCATCGAAGTCTATAACTAGTGTCACAGGAATGGTTCAAATATATTCAGTAAGAAGAGTCAGTCTTCATGTACCTAAGTTGTCACTGTGCATTTTCTACTTACTTCCGATGCAAATTCTGTGTTTCATCGTCAATAAGTAGGTCAGAGGGATACAGTAAACCTGAAGTGAATCATCGGAATCTATAACTAGTGTCACAGGAATGGTTCAAGTCATAGACAGTAGGAAGAGTCAGTCTTCTTGTACTTAAGTCGGCATTGTGCTTTTTGTATTTAATTCCAATGCAATTTCTGTGTTTCATCGTCAATAAGAAGGTCAGAGGGATACAGTAAACCTGAAGTGAAGCATCAGAATCTATAACTAGTGTCACAGGAATGGTTCAAATCATAGGCAGTAGGAAGAGTCAGTCTTCTTGTGCTTAAGTCGGCATTGTGCTTTTTGTATTTAATTCCAATGCAATTTCTGTGTTTCATCGTCAATAAGAAGGTCAGATTGATACAGTAAACCTGAAGTGAAGCATCAGAATCTATAACTAGTGTCACAGGAATGATTCAAAGCATAGACAGTAATAAGAGTAAGTCTTCTTGTACTTAAGTCGGCATTGTGCCTTTTGTATTTAGTTCCGATGCAATTTCTGTGTTTCATCGTCAATAAGAAAGTCAGAGGGATGCAGAAAACCTGAAGTAAAGCATCGGAATCTATAACTAGTGTCACAGGAACTGTTCAAACATAGACAGTAAGAGGGCATTGTGCCTTTTGTATTTAATTCCGATGCAATATATGTGTTTCATCGTCAATAAGAAGGTCAGAGGGATACAGTAAACCTGAAGTGAAGCATCGGAATCTATAAGTAGTGTCACAGGAATGGTTCAAAACATAGTCAGTAAGAAGAGTCAGTCTTCTTGTACTTTAGGCGGCATTGTGCCTTTTCTATTTAATTCCGATGGAATTTCTGTGTTTCATCGTTAATAAGGTCAGAGGCATACAGTAAACCTGAAGTGAAGCATCAAAATGTATAACTAGTGCCACAGGAATGGTTCAAAACATAGACAGTAGGAAGAGTCAGTCTTCTTGTACTTGAGTCGGCATTGTGCCTTTTGTGTTTATTTCCGATGCAATTCTTGTGTTTCATCGTCAATAAGAAGGTCAGAGGGATACAGTAAACCTGAAGTGAAGCATCGGAATCTATAACCAGTGTCACAGGAATGGTTCAAAACATAGACAGTAGGAAGAGTCAGTCTTCTTGTACTTAAGTCGGCATTGTGCCTTTTCTATTTATTTCCGAAGCAATTTCTGTGTTTCATCGTCAATAAGAAGGTCCAAGGGATGCAATACACCTGAAGTGAAGCATCGAAATCTATAACTAGCGTCACAGGAATGGTTCTAAACATAGACAGGAGAAGAGTCAGTCTTCTTGTACTTAAGTCGGCATTGTGCCTTTTCTATTTAATCCGGGTGCAATTTTTGTGTTTCATCGTCAGTAAGAAGGTCCAAGGGATACAGTAAAGCTGAAGCGAAGCATCACAATCTATAACTAGTGTAACAAGAATGGTTCAAAACATAGACAGTAAGAAGAGTCAGTCTACTTGTACTTAAGTCGGCATTGTGCCTTTTGTATTTAATTCCGATGCAATTTCGGTGTCTCATCGTCAATAAGAAGGTCAGAGGGATACAGTAAACCTGAAGTGAAGCATCGGAATATATAACTGGTGCCACAGGAATGGTTCAAATCATAGACAGTAAGAAGAGTCAGTATTCTTGTACTGAAGTCAGCATTGTGCCTTTTGTATTTAATTCCGATGCAATTTCTGTGTTTCATCGTCAATAAGAAGGTCCAAGGGATACAGTAAACCTGAAGTGAAGCATCGTAATCTATAACTAGTGTCACAGGAATGGTTCAAATCATAGACAGTAAGAAGAGTCAGTATTCTTGTACTTAAGTCAGCATTGTGCCTTTTCTATTTAATTCCGATGCAATTTCTGTGTTTCATCGTCAATAAGAAGGTCCGAGGCATACAGCAAACCTGAAGTGAGGCATCGGAATCTATAACTAGTGTCACAGGAATGGTTCAAAATATAATCAGCAAGAAGAGTCAGTTTTCTTGTACTTAAGTCGGCATTGTGCCCTTCGAATTTATTTCCGATGCAATTTCGGTGTTTCATCGTCACTAAGAAGGTCAGAGGGATACAGTAAACCTGAAGTGAAGCATCGGAATCTTTAACTAGTGTCACAGGAATGATTCAAAACATAGACAGTAGAAAGAGTCAGTCTTCTTGTACTTAAGTCGGCATTTTGCCTTTTCTATTTAATTCCGATGCAATTTCTGTGTTTCATCGTCATTAAGAAGGTCAGATGGATATAGTAAACCTGAAGTAAAGCATCGGAATCTACAACTAGTGTCACAAGAATGGTTCAAAACATAGACAGTAGGAAGAGTCAGTCTTCTTGTACTTAAGTCGGCATTGTGCCTTTTGTAATTAATTCAGATGTGATATCTGTGTTTCATCTTCAATAAGAATGTCAGATGGATACAGTAAACCTGAAGTAAAGCATCGGAATCTACAACTAGTGTCACAGGAATGGTTCAAAACATAGACAGTAGGAAGAGTCAGTCTTCATGTACTTAAGTCGGCATTGTGCCTTTTGTAATTAATTCAGATGTGATATCTGTGTTTCATCGTCAATAAGAAGGTCAGAGGGATACAGTAAACCTGAAGTGAAGCATCGGAATCTATAACTAGTGTCACAGGAATAGTTCAAAACATAGTCACTAAGAAGAGTCAGTCTTCTTGTACTTAAGTCGGCATTGTGCCTTTTGTATTTAATTCCGATGCAATTTCTGAGTTTCATCGTTAATAAGAAGGTCCAAGGGATACAGTAAACCTGTTATGAAGCATCGAAGTCTATAACTAGTGTCACAGGAATGGTTCAAATATATTCAGTAAGAAGAGTCAGTCTTCATGTACCTAAGTTGTCACAGTGCATTTTCTACTTACTTCCGATGCAAATTCTGTGTTTCATCGTCAATAAGAAGGTCAGAGGGATACAGTAAACCTGAAGTGAATCATCGGAATCTATAACTAGTGTCACAGGAATGGTTCAAGTCATAGACAGTAGGAAGAGTCAGTCTTCTTGTACTTAAGTCGGCATTGTGCTTTTTGTATTTAATTCCAATGCAATTTCTGTGTTTCATCGTCAATAAGAAGGTCAGAGGGATACAGTAAACCTGAAGTGAAGCATCACAATCTATAACTAGTGTCACAGGAATAATGGTTCAAATCATAGGCAGTAGGAAGAGTCAGTCTTCTTGTGCTTAAGTCGTCATTGTGCTTTTTGTATTTAATTCCAATGGAATTTCTGTGTTTCATCGTCAATAAGAAGGTCAGAGGGATACAGTAAACCTGAAGTGAAGCATCAGAATCTATAACTAGTGTCACAGGAATGGTTCAAAGCATAGACAGTAATAAGAGTAAGTCTTCTTGTACTTAAGTCGGCATTGTGCCTTTTGTATTTAGTTCCGATGCAATTTCTGTGTTTCATCGTCAATAAGAAAGTCAGAGGGATGCAGAAAACCTGAAGTAAAGCATCGGAATCTATAACTAGTGTCACAGGAACTGTTCAAACATAGACAGTAAGAGGGCATTGTGCCTTTTGTATTTAATTCCGATGCAATATCTGTGTTTCATCGTCAATAAGAAGGTCAGAGGGATACAGTAAACCTGAAGTGAAGCATCGGAATCTATAAGTAGTGTCACAGGAATGGTTCAAAACATAGTCAGTAAGAAGAGTCAGTCTTCTTGTACTTTAGGCGGCATTGTGCCTTTTCTATTTAATTCCGATGGAATTTCTGTGTTTCATCGTCAATAAGGTCAGAGGCATACAGTAAACCTGAAGTGAAGCATCAAAATGTATAACTAGTGCCACAGGAATGCTTCAAAACATAGACAGTAGGAAGAGTCAGTCTTCTTGTACTTGAGTCGGCATTGTGCCTTTTGTGTTTATTTCCGATGCAATTCTTGTGTTTCATCGTCAATAAGAGGGTCAGAGGGATACAGTAAACCTGAAGTGAAGCATCGGAATCTATAACTAGTGTCACAGGAATGGTTCAAAACATAGACAGTAAGAAGAGTCAGTCTTCATGTAATTAAGTCGGCATTGTGCCTTTTGTAATTAATTCAGATGTGATATATGTGTTTCATCGTCAATAAGAAGTTCAGAGGGATACAGTAAACCTGAAGTGAAGCATCGGAATCTATAAGTGGTGTCAGAGGAATGGTTCAAAACATAGTCAGTAAGAAGAGTCAGTCTTCTTGTACTTAAGTCGGCATTGTGCCTTTCGTATTTAATTCCGATGCAATTTCGGTGTTTCATCGTCAATAAGAAGGTCCACGGGATACAGTAAACCTGAAGTGAAGCATCGGAATCTATAACTAGTGTCACAGGAATAGTTCAAAACATAGTCATTAAGAAGAGTCAGTCTTCCTGTACTTAAGTCGGCATTGTGCCTTTTGTATTTAATTCCGATGCAATTTCTGTGTTTCATCGTTAATAAGAAGGTCCAAGGGATACAGTAAACCTGAAATGAAGCATCGCAGTCTATAACTAGTGTCACAGAAATGGTTCAAATATATTCAGTAAGAAGAGTCAGTCTTCATGTACGTAAGTTGTCATTGTGCATTTTCTACTTACTTCCGATGCAAATTCTGTGTTTCATCGTCAATAAGAAGGTCAGAGGGACACAGTAAACCTGAAGTGAATCATCGGAATCTATAACTAGTGTCACAGGAATGGTTCAAATCATAGACAGTAGGAAGAGTCAGTATTCTTGTACTTAAGTCGGCATTGTGCTTTTTGTATTTAATTCCAATGCAATTTCTGTGTTTCATCGTCAATAAGAAGGTCAGAGGGATACAGTAAACCTGAAGTGAAGCATCAGAATCTATAACTAGTGTCACAGGAATGGTTCAAATCATAGACAGTAGGAAGAGTCAGTCTTCTTGTACTTAAGTCGGCATTGTGCTTTTTGTATTCAATTCCAATGCAATTTCTGTGTTTCATCGTCAATAAGAAGGTCAGAGGGATACAGTAAACCTGAAGTGAAGCATCAGAATCTATAACTAGTGTCACAGGAATGGTTCAAAACATAGACAGTAATAAGAGTCAGTCTACTTGTAATTAAGTCGGCATTGTGCTTTTTGTATTTCATTCCGATGCAATTTCGGTGTTTCATCATCAATAAGAAGGTCCAAGGGATACAGTACACCTGAAGTGAAGCATCGGAATCTATAACTAGTGTCACAGGAATGGTTCAAATCATAGACAGTAAGAAGAGTCAGTTTTCTTGTACTTAAGTCAGCATTGTGCCTTTTCTATTTAATTCCGATGCAATTTATGTGTTTCATCGTCAATAAGAATGTCGGAGGGATACACTAAACCTGAAGTGAAGCATCGGAATCTATAACTAGTGTCACAGGAATGGTTCAAAACATAGACAGTAGGAAGAGTCAGTCTTCTTGTACTTAAGTCAGTATTGTGCCTTTTGTATTTAAGACCGTTGCAATTCCTGTGTTTCATCGTGAATAAGAATGTCAGAGGGATACAGTAAACCTGAAGTGAAGCATCGGAACCTAAAACTAGTGTCACAGGAATGATTCAAAACATAGACAGTAGAAAGAGTCAGTCTTCTTGTACTTAAGTCGGCATTGTGCCTTTTCTATTTAATTACGATGCAATTTCTGTGTTTCATCGTCAATAAGAAGGTCAGATGGATACAGTAAACCTGAAGTGAAGCATCGGAAACTACAACTAGTGTCACAGGAATGGTTGAAAACATAGAAAGTAGGAAGAGTCAGTCATCTTGTACTTGAGACGCCATTGTGCCTTTTGCATTTAAATCCAATGCAATTTCTGTGTTTCATCGTCAATAAGAATGTCAGAGGGATACAGTACACCTGAAGTGAAGCATCAATAACTACAACTAGTGTCACAGGAATGGTTCAAAACATAGGCAGTAGGAAGAGTCAGTCTTCTTGTACTTAAGTCGGCATTGTGAATTTAGTATTTAATTCCGATGAAATATCTGTGTTTAATCGTCAATAAGAGGGTCAGATGGATACAGTAAACCTGAAGTGAAGCATCGGAATCTCTAACTAGTGTCACAGGAATGGTTCAAAACATAGACAGTAGGAAAAGTCAGACTACTTGTACTTAAGCCGACATTGTGCCTTTTGTATTTAATTCCGATGCAATTCGTGTGTTTCATCGTCAATAAGAAGGTCCAAGGGATAAAGCACACCTGAAGTGCGGCATCGGACTCTATTACTAGTGTCACAGGAATGGTTCAAAACATACTCAGTAAGAAGAGTCAGTCTTCTTGTACTTAAGTCGTCATTGTGCCTTTTCTATTTAATTCCGATGCAATTTCTGTGTTTCATCGTCAATAAGAAGGTCCAAGGGATGCAGTACACCTGAAGTGAAGCATCGGAATCTATAACTAGTGTCACACGAATGGTTCAAATCATAGACAGTAAGAAGAGTCAGTTTTCTTGTACTTAAGTCGTCATTGTGCCTTTCGTATTTAATTCCGATGCTATTTCGGTGTTTCATCGTCAATAAGAAGGTCCAAGGGATACAGTAAACCTGAAGTGAAGCATCTTAAACTATAACTAGTGTCACAGGATCGGTTCAAAACATAGACAGTCTGAAGAGTCAGTCTTCTTGTACTTAAGTCGGCATTGTGACTTTTCTATTTAATTCCGATGCAATTTCTGTGTTTCATCGTCAATAAGAAGGTCAGAGGGATACACTAAAACTGAAGTGAAGCATCAGAATCTATAACTAGTGTCACAGGAACGGTTCAACGCATAGACAGTAAGAAGAGACAGTCTACTTGTACTTAAGTCGGTATTGTGCCTTTTGTATATAATTCCGATGTAATTTCTCTGTTTCATCGTCAACAAGAAGATCCAAGGGATACAGTACACCTGAAGTGAAGCATCGAAATCTATAACTAGTGTCATAGGAATGGTTCAAATCATAGACAGTAGGAAGAGTCAGTCTTCTTGTACTTAAGTCAGCATTGTGCCCTTTCTATTTAATCCCGATTCAATTTCTGCGTTTCATCGTCAGTAAGAAGTTCAGAGGGATACAGTAAACCTAAAGTGAAGCATCGGAATCTATAACTAGTGTCACAGGAATGGTTCAATTCATAGACGGTAGGAAGAGTCAGTCTTCTTGTACTTGTGTCGGCATTGTGCCTTTTGCTTTTAATTCCGATGCAATTTCTGTGTTTCATCGTCAATAAGAAGGTCGGAGGGATACAGTACACCTGAAGTGAAGCATCGGAATCTACAACTAGTAACACAGGAATGGTTCAAAACATAGACAGTAGGAAGAGTCAGTCTACTTGTACTTAAGTCGGCATTGTGAATTTAGTATTTAATTCCGATGAAATATCTGTGTTTAATCGTCAATAAGAGGGTCAGATGGATACAGTAAACCTGAAGTGAAGCATCGGAATCTCTAACTAGTGTCACAGGAATGGTTCAAAACATAGACAGTAGGAAAAGTCACACTACTTGTACTTAAGCCATCATTGTGCCTTTTGTATTTAATTCCGATGCAATTCCTGTGTTTCATCGTCAATAAGAAGGTCCAAGGGATAAAGTACACCTGAAGTGCGGCATCGGACTCTATTACTAGTGTCACAGGAATGGTTCAAAACATAGTCAGTAAGAAGAGTCAGTCTTCTTGTACTTAAGTCGTCATTGTGCCTTTTCTATTTAATTCCGATGCAATTTCTGTGTTTCATCGTCAATACGAAGGTCCAAGGGATGCAGTGCACCTGAAGTGAAGCATCGGAATCTATAACTAGTGTCACACGAATGGTTCAAAACATAGACAGTAAGAAGAGTCAGTTTTCTTGTACTTAAGTCGTCATTGTGCCTTTCGTATTTAATTCCGATGCAATTTCGGCGTTTCATCGTCAATAAGAAGGTCCAAGGGATACAGTAAACCTGAAGTGAAGCATCGGAATCTATAACTAGTGTCACAGGATCGGTTCAAAACATAGACAGTCTGAAGAGTCAGTCTTCTTGTACTTTAGTCGGCATTGTGCCTTTTCTATTTAATTCCGATGCAATTTCTGTGTTTCATCGTCAATAAGAAGGTCAGAGGGATACACTAAAACTGAAGTGAAGCATCAGAATCTATAACTAGTGTCACAGGAACGGTTCAACGCATAGACAGTAGGAAGAGACAGTCTACTTGTACTTAAGTCGGCATTGTGCCTTTTGTATATAATTTCGATGTAATTTCTGTGTTTCATCGTCAACAAGAAGGTCCAAGGGATACAGTACACCTGAAGTGAAGCATCGAAATCTATAACTAGTGTCATAGGAATGGTTCAAATCATAGACAGTAGGAGGAGTCAGTCTTCTTGTACTTAAGTCAGCATTGTGCCCTTTCTATTTAATCCCGATTCAATTTCTGCGTTTCATCGTCAATAAGAAGTTCGGAGGGATACAGTAAACCTAAAGTGAAGCATCGGAATCTATAACTCGTGTCACAGGAATGGTTCAATTCATAGACGGTAGGAAGAGTCAGTCTTCTTGTACTTGTGTCGGCATTGTGCCTTTTGCATTTAATTCCGATGCAATTTCTGTGTTTCATCGTCAATAAGAAGGTCAGAGGGATACAGTAAACCTGAAGTGAAGCATCGCAATCTATAACTACTGTTACAGGAATGATTCAAAACATAGTCAGTAAGAAGAGTCAGTCTTCTAGTACTTTAGTCGGCATTGTGCCTTTCGCATTTAATTCCAATGCAATTTCGGTGTTTCATCGTCAATAAGAAGGTCCACGGGATACAGTAAACCTGAAGTGAAACATCGGAATCTATAACTAGTGTCACAGGATCGGTTCAAAACATAGACTATAAGAAGAGTCAGTCTTCTTGTACTTAAGTCGGCATTGTGCCTTTTCTATTTAGTTCCGATGCAATTTCTGTGTTTCATCATCAGTAAGAAGGTCAGAGGGATACAGTAAACCTGAAGTGAAGCATCGGAGTCTATAACTAGTGTCACAGGAATGGTTCAAAACATAGTCAGTAAGAAGAGTCATTCTTCTTGTACTTAAGTCGGCATTGTACCTTTTCTATTTAATTCCGATGTAATTTCTGTGTTTCATCGTCAATAAGAAGGTCCAAGGGATACAGTAAACCTGAAGTGAAGCGTCGCAATCTATAACTAGTGTCACAGGAATGGTTCAAAACATAGTCAGTAAGAAGAGTCAGTCTTCTTCAACTTAAGTCGGCATTGTGCCTTTTCTATTTACTTCCGATGCAAATTCTGTGTTTCATCGTCAATAAGAAGGTCAGAGGGATACAGTAAACCTGAAGTGAAGCATCGGAATCTATAACTAGTGTCACAGGAATGGTTCAAATCATAGACAGTAGGAAGAGTCAGTCTTCTTGTACTGAAGTTGTAAGTAGGCTGTTTATGTTTTCTCTATGTAAGTAGGCTGTTTAGGTTTTTTTTTGGTAACGCCACCTCTGTATGAAAATCACTGGCTGTGCTGTGTGCAGTATGTGGCTGCTTTGCATTGTTGTAATACTTGCCATCGTAGTGTTGATCAGCTAGGCTGTTAACAGCGCATAGCGTTGCGCAGTTGGAGGTGAGCCGCCAACACTGGTGGATGTGGGGAGAGAGATGGCGGAGTTTTGAAATTTGTCATGAACTGCTATATTTATATATGATGATATCAAGGTAAATACATTGTTTGTTCTCTATTAATATCTTTCATTTGCTAACTATCCCTATCAGTAGTTAGTGCCTTCCATAGTTTGAATCTTTTATTTAGCTGGCAGTAGTGGCGCTCGCTGTATTGCAGTAGCTTGAACAGCGAAGATTTTTTTGAGGTAAGTGATTTGTGAAAGGTATAGTTTAATGTTAGTCAGGGCCATTCTTTGTAGGGAATTTTGAAAGTCAGATTGTGTTGCGCTAACAAAATATTGTGTGTCAGTTTAAGCACAGTCTTGTATAATTGTTCAAAGGGGACGTTTCATATGTCGAACCTTAGCCTAAGATACCTCACTGGAATCTTCAGATTTTTTTTTTTTGTAGTTTTGTGTAATTAGTGTAGATTTTGTTTATTGCTACTGTGTAATTGTAGAGAGAATCTCCTTGGTAGTTGTGGTTTTTCATTGTTGCACAGTAAAACAGTTGTGGCATGCATGTAGATTTGCACCAAGTATTTCGCAGCTGCAATTAACTAGATATTATTTTCAGTTCTATGTTAATGTGTTCTCTTATTTGTGCTCTTCAAATTGTGTTTTTCTGTGTTATCGTGTGAAATACTGTGACAATAATGGCGTGTGAAAAACGTAATACTAGGCTCGAAAGTAAACTGAGAAATGACAGTGAAGACGAAAACAGTGTGTTAGCGCCGCAGAGTAATGAATTAACTAATGTTCAAAGTAGTAATTTGGTAATTGCGCATAGGGAAATGGAGCGGGCGGCAAACAATCGTGTAGACCGTGAAACAGGTAGTGAACAGGGAAGCGTTATCGATCGATTGGTCGGCAACAGCTCGCCTCAGGAATCGGGAATGACAGAACACAATATTGCAAATACTGCAGACTCAGGTTTTGGGTTCTCACCGTTTTCTCAAATGAGTCAAGACACATTTTCCGCTTGTCAAAATGTGAATGTTGCCGGTGCAAATTCACTGCCGAAAAGCACTGAGGAACATATTTCAGACACCAGTGCATTGTTATTACAATTAATGCAACAAATGGGACAAAAGCTTGAAAAGTTAGACACAATGGAACAGCATCAGAGACAAACACTGCAACAGTTAGACACAATGGAACAAAATCAGAGTCAAACACAGCAAAAGCTTCAAAAGTTAGACACAGTGGAACAAAATTTTAAAAAGTTAGACTCATTGGAACAAACACTTGAACAAACACGTGAAGATTTAACTACTGAGTTACATAACATTGAATCGAAATGTCAAAAAGTCTGTAATGACGTAAAAACACAAATTTGTGAGCATTTTCAACCTATTTTTTCGCGGCATGAAAATGCATTACAGAATCACGAAGCAGCCATAAAAGAACTGCAAATTATTGTTCATGAAAATCGTGAGACTTTGCAAGCTAAATTAGACTCAGTTACATCTACCGATTCGGTTACGCAACTTGCAAAAACTCAGGAAAACTTTAAGGACACAGCAGATACTCTGAAAGTTGGTTCAGAAAAACACACTGAAGAAATAAGTACACTATCGGAGAAAGTAGCCGAACTTTCGGATCAGGTCACTAACTTATCTGCAAAGGTAGATGATGTTCTGAATGACACAAGACCCGTAGCCTTCACTGACACAGAAGAGTATGAACAAATAAGAAAATTCAAACAAAATCAGAATCAAATTAATACACAACACCAAAGAGAAATCCGGGAAGTACAAGATCAGCTGACACAGGTAATACAAGAATTACGTATTTCAGAGGACACTCGCTCTCCAACACGGGAAGAGGGACTTAGAAACACGTAAAAGCCGCAAAATAATAACACAGGGCATTTCGGAAGTTATGAAAGAAATTGGCAATGTGCACCGAATTTTGAGATGGAACGGCCGACACGACCTAACAAAGACCGATATGCGACTCGCCGACATGATGATTTTGACTATAAGCTGTTCATTACTACACGTAAATTCAAAACATTTAAGAATTCTGGCACCCACATTCATCCACAAGCATGGCTCCATCAATTCTCTCATTGTTTTCCTCCCAACTGGTCGTTGGAACACAGATTAGAATTTATGTGTGGCTACTTAGAGAATGAACCAGCTCTAAGAATGCGATCGGTCATTCACGATTGCCACAGTGAAGGAGAATTTTACCATGCCTTCCTCTCAGCATATTGGTCTCAAGCCACACAAGACCAAGTAAAACATGGTATCATAATGATGAAACATTTCGAAAAATCTGAATTCTCCAGTCTTGTGAAATATTTTGTAGACATGTTGCACAAGAATCAGTACCTGTCAAACCCATACAGCCCCTCAGAACTCATCCGCATTTGCTTAATCAAATTACCTGAACATTTACGGCATATTATTTTAGCAGGACGTTGCAAAGACGACATTGAAGCTTTTCAGGGACTGTTACAAGAACTAGAAATTGACACTGATAATCGCGGAACGCGAAAACAAGGACACAACAATTACAGGTCACATCCGTCACAATTCCGTGACGACAGAAACAATAACCGGACATGACTGGTCTATTCTTACAACGCAAATCGTGACCAAAATAGACACCACCCGTACGACAATCGTTGGCAGAGTAGTAATAATTACAGGGAAAGATCACCTCTCCGCGGTAGTGACTATCACAGTGACAATCAGAGAAACAGGCAATATGGGAACCAAAATAATTATTATCAAGGGAGACAGAATAACTTCAGACGAAACAGTTCAGCGCGCGGTTACGATTCAGGGAGAAATTCTCCACCACTTAACCGACAAGAAAGAAACTACAGGAACTACCGACATGACGACAGACGATGTGATCGTAACGACAGACCTGAATTGCATCAGAACTGGCGGGCGGGATTCAAACAGAGCAGGGCCCTCTCGAGGAGGTTAATTTGTAGAAGCTAGGTCTCCTAATCCCAATAACGATGCGCGCCAACAAAGAGACAGACAATGACTCGCACAGCAGGCAGCTGCGTGCGGCCGCTGGCTCAGGGAAAAATAACAAAGACGCTAGCCTTGAGAAAAGATTTAGCATTCTTTACCGATGTAAACAACATGTTAATTGCTTTGAAGTTGAAAGTCTGCGTACTAGGAAGAGTAAAGGATTGCTCCACACTTCACATGTAAAACCGCTTACTGAAAGATAATCTGCTTTTTAACTTTGTCTTTGCCATAAAACTTTTCACTTCACATTCCTAGTATGCTTTGTCAGACTTAAGAAACTGTTAACATGCAACAATGTTTGAAGTTAAATATCCAGTCTAGAACCTAGGGAACATTTTTAAACAGAAATTACGAATGCATTGTTATAGTGAACAGACGACACAGTGCTGTATTTGTACATTCTTGCTTGTTAGTTGCACGATTACGTAACGACTATCAGGCTTACATACTTATGACACATACTGGTACTGCTAATGAGATTTTAGTGCAACATTCTGGTTTACTTGAAAATACATTCTGGGTTTAATGTACTTTCTGTGGGATACCAGACGACACAGTGGTTAGTTTAAGTGACAACTACACGGTTTTATCAGACGCTACTAATGAGTGACAATTTACAATGTTGCTTTTGTAGTGTTTCTGTTTTATTTCTGCACAGTTTTTCTGTTTTATTCTGCAAAGTAAAACATGTTTTAGTAGTAACTTTTGTGGTATGGCTACAATGAGATTGCCTTTTCCGTAGCACAACAATACGTTACAGCACATTACTTTCTTCATCATGGCAATAAGCGTAGTAACTAAGATATCTATACATAAAGCATTTCACTTTTGTTTATCATGAGGTAAGTACATTGACTTCTGCAGAACTTAGCTTTCGGAGGACGATAAGTACGACACTTCCACAGAATTATCTTAAAACAAGACGCACATTTAGCGCTACAGGACACGCATTTGAGTGATTAACTTTGTACTTAAAACATTTATTTTTTAAAGATATTTGAAGTACAATGATACAAAGGTTTTCAGTGATACATTTCATTTCATTGCTGTAATCTGTAACACCTGAGGGTATAATTACATTAATCCTCAGGGGGGTACACGCTTACTTTGTGTACCATGTGTGTGGCAACCACAAGGAACCCTAGCTAATATGATATTTGCTTATACAACTTTACACATCGGTACCATATTTCTCTAACACACAAATTACACAGCTATCTGATCATGTAACTGAGAGATAAACTTTTTTTATTACATCAGTGACAGATGTTTACGCAATTACACAGTTGGATAACTTCACACTTATTAAATTGTATTTTGTCTGTACTTTGTGAAATGCTCATATTTTTTCGGAACTATTGTGATACTATGGGAGCTTTGAATGATATATTTGGTAAGGGAGCATGATTTTAAAGTACGTTTGAGGTAGATGACACTATTGAAATGAGCAGAGAATTTTTTTTAGGTTTTGAAATTATTGCAGAAAGCTACGACGTTTTTGAGATTTGACTGATGTGGTATGATGTTATTATTACGACGACGATGTGTATTATGTTGTTGAGGAATGTTTATTATGCTACGTATTTCTCATGATGAAATATTGAAGAAGTGTCGATGAATATGTATATGTATAATGAGGTAAGGAATAATGAGTAGTGCATAGGGACTCTGATTTGTGGAAAAGGTTGTTGGAAACCAAGAATCGTACTTTAAGAGTTACGAAATGTGTGTAAATGCGTGAATGTATCGCAATGCTGGCGAAAATTTTTGGACTCTGTTATATTTACAGGATTTTGTTTCTACAGATTTGTAATGCAAATTCTTAACCTGTGAATTTTTTTATATGAGACTGACACTGTAGCGGAAACTGCTGTCGTAAATATTTCCGTAAGAAAGTTAAGTGACCACCTGCACATAATGCGTCGTGGGCACCCAGCTGCGCGACAAATGCCTGGAGAACAAGCCAATAGTGCCTTTCAGAGACAGAGGTGGAAGAAAAAAGGACCATTAACCTCGCTATTGACATTCCTTTGTAGAAAGCATCGCAAATATTACACGCTCATTACTTGAAAACATATGATTAATCGTACTTTGTGCTACTTACTGAAATGCTTATGAATTGATGGGAAATATTCCTACATCTGCAAACCTGATAATGACAAGTGTCTTTCTACGAGAGTTGAGAGCTGCTGCCCAACGATATGCCACATAGCTATTGAATGATGTTTTTATGCTTTGGTTTGCGTAATTGCTTCTTTCATTTGATTACTTGTTTCCAGCTGTCTTGCAGCATTGGTTTCATAAAATAAAATTAAATGCATTTGCTAATGTGAACACTTTCTGTCAACAGATCTATTAAATAATAATTTTGTGATCCACATTCTTCAAAAAAGGAGCACTTGGAAAGGAAAGAACAATAAGAAGGGACTAGTAACAGTAACTGCATACATAATATTCTTTTCAAGTACATGGTAATATTTTTTTTACAATAAGTTGTTGTGGTGCACCACTTTAATTACATAGACATTAAGATGTGAATATACATTTCCTTTATCTGCATTGTTGTTTTTACTGTAATATTTTTTCTGCTTGAGCTATGTCATGTTTAGGTATAAGTTGCTGCTGTTTGCCAGGCATAGTGTTATTGAATTTGACTTTACATTATTCTGTTAAGCCAGTTTTACTAATGATTAATTTTTATTGTTTGCTGCACATTGCCTTAGATTAGTTGTAATATTACAATTGCTTTGCTAATTTCTTAATGTTGCTTGCTTCGCAAATCTGCATTTTTTTCATTGCTGTTTATATTAATTGTTTTATGTGATGCTGCATTGCCTCGCCCCTTAGTTTAGCATCTGAGCTCAGTAGATTTAAGTTAGCTTAAGAGGGGGTAGCGTCTAAGAGAATGAGTTGCGATGTATTGGAAGAAATGCATTGAGAAGTTATACGAAGAAAAGTACAGAAAACAGGTTTAGGTAGGATTTTCTTGGAAATAAATGTTGAGGTAAGAAATGTGTGAACATATAAATACAGAAAGCATGCTTAGATAGAATTTTTTTTGGTGGAAAGAAAGGATGAAATATGTGGAAAGATATATGAACTTTTGGGTTGGACTGCAGTACCACATGTTACACTGAAAACGAACCCTGTCCTTTCCTATTGGTGTTATCCCACTATATGTTTGTGTACCCTTGTGTATTTGTTTTCTTCCTGTCTCTGTGTACTGTTTCATAGAACTTTTTTCTCTTCTAATACTAAGTTACATTCACTATGATGAGGAATACTGTTATCCTCAAATACAATTGGCATTAATAATGTGTTATTTACTTTGTAAAGATGTTTAGACATTATTTATTTTGTTTTGTGTTAATGCTCATGTGTGAAGTTGATGTTTCAAAAGTTATTGTGATCGTTTATGTATGTACTCATGTCATAATTCCACTGATGTATATGTTAGTTCGATTCTTTTGTAAAGCCTGTACTACAAATGTTATCTGTATTGTTATGTTTTTAATGATGTACTCTGTACCTTTGTTATTGTATTCTCATGTTATAAAATTGTAATTGACACCAGTTTATCAAACTAATTAACTTGTAAGCATTCATTTCACTGCACACATTTCTGTTGGTCATAGTATATGGACAATATGTGAGAAGTAGGGACTGATAGTGTTTGCACGTGTGTTAATAATTCAGCAAGGGACTGCATAACAGCATTGCCGGTTCTAAGGACAATTCCAAAAACTTTGTGAGTGCACAAGTGGTGGTTTATGGACTTGCTATATTATCCGCAAGACTCTTCAATGGTGATTGTGCACCTGCACAGTCACAACAGATGGCTGCTGGCCATCTCTACAAGGACTACAGTGGGTCTACATCTTTGACGATCCATCAATACCATTATTTCTACAAGGACTGCAGTGGGTCTGCACGTCTGGTGGCCCACCAATACCACAATCTCTACCAGGACTACAGTGGGTCTGCTCTGTGATGACCTACCTACCAATACTCTTCAAAATTTCGACTGACTCTGCTGTGGGTTTGCTCTGTTGTGGCCCATTACCTGTATGCATGTCAAGAGTCAGCACTGTCTTTCCGTTGGAAGGACAACACTACTTCTTCAAGACTGCATGGAAATCCACTACTTCTGTGTGCATTTTCTTTTACTGCTCAGACTTTGAGAAAAACTCTGCATTTTTACTGTGATGAACAATCTGGACTGTCTTTATGGACTGTGAGAAATTTTTAGCTTTTGACCAACATTGTATCAATAAGTGTGTGCATTTCATTTCTTTGTTATTGTAATTATGAAAAAATTTTTCAAATCTGTATTGGCCACTGCCCAAACCAATTTGAAAATTTTTTTTGTGGAGAGCATGGGGGCTATGTAAGTAGGCTGTTTATGTTTTCTCTATGTAAGTAGGCTGTTTAGGTTTTTTTATTGGTAACGGCACCTCTGTATGAAAATCACTGGCTGTGCTGTGTGGAGTCTGTGGCTGCTTTGCATTGTTCTAATACTTGCCATTGTAGTGTTGGGCAGCTAGGCTGTTAACAGCGCGTAGCGTTGCGCAGTTGGAGGTGAGCCGCCAGCAGTGGTGGATGTGGGGAGAGAGATGGCGGAGTTTTGAAATTTGTCATGAACTGCTATATTTATATATGATGATATCAAGGTAAATACATTGTTTGTTCTCTATTAATATCTTTCATTTGCTAACTATCCCTATCAGTAGTTAATGCCTTCCATAGTTTCAATCATTTTTTAGCTGCCAGTAGTGGCGCTCGCTGTATTGCAGTAGCTTGAGCAGCGAAGACTTTTGTGTGGTAAGTGATTTGTGAAAGGTATACTTTAATGTTAGTCAGGGCCATTCTTTTGTAGGGAATTTTGAAACTCAGATTGCGTTGCGCGAACAAAATATTGTGTGTCAGTTTAAGCACAATCTTGTATAATTGTTCAAGGGGGACGTTTCAAAGTCGGAATTGTGCCTTTAGTATTTAATTCCGATGCAATTTCTGTGTTTCATCGTCAATAAGAAGGTCAGAGAGATATAGTAAACCTGAAGGGAAGCATCAGAATCTATAACTAGTGTCACAGGAATGGTTCAAAACACAGACATTAAGAAGAGGCAGTCTACTTGTACATAAGTCGGCATTGTGCCTTTTGTATTTAATTCCGATGTAATATCTGTGTTTCATCGCCAATAAGAACTTAAGTCAGCATTGTGCCTTTTCGATTTAATTCCGATGCAATTTCTGTGTTTCATCGTCAATAAGAAGGTCAGAGGGATACACTAAACCTGAAGTGAAGCATCGAAATCTATATCTAGTGTCACAGGAATGGTTCAAATCATAGACAGTATGAAGAGTCAGTCATCTTGTACTTAAGTCGGCGTTGTGCCTTTTCTATTTAATTCCCATACAATTTCTGTGTTTCATCATCAATAAGAAGGTCCAAGGGATACAGTAAACCTGAAGTGAAGCATCGGAGTCTATAACTAGTGTCACAGGAAGGGTTCAAATCATAGACAGTAGAAAGAGTCAGTCTTCTTGTACTTGAGTCGGCATTGTGCCTTTTGCATTTAATTCCGATGCAATATCTGTGTTTCATCGTCAATAAGAAGGTCAGATGGATACAGTAAACCTGAAGTCAAGCATCGGAATCTATAACTAGTGTCACAGGAATGTTTCAAAGCATAGATAGCAGGATGAGTCACTCATCTTGTACTTAAGTCGGCATTGTGCCTTTTTTATTTAATTCCGATGCAATTTCTGTGTTTCGTCGTCAATAAGAAGGTCCAAGGGATACAGTAAACCTGAAGTGAAGCATCTTAATCTATAACTAGTGTCACAGGAATAGTTCAAACCATAGACATAAAGTTGAGTCAGTCTTCTTGCACATAAGACGGCATTGTTTTTTTTCTATTTAATTCCGATGTAATTTCTGTGGTTCATCGTCAATAAGAAGGTCCAAGGGATACAGTGAACCTGAAGTGAAGCATCGGATTCTATAACTAGTGTCACAGGAATGGTTCAAAACATAGTCAGTAGGAAGTGTCAGTCTTCTTGTACTTAAGTCGGCATTGTGCCTTTTCTATTTAATTCCGATGCAATTTCTATGTTTCATCGTCAATAAGATGGTCAGAGAGATACAGTAAACCTGAAGTGAAAAATCGGAATCTATAACTAGTGTCACAGGAATGGTTCAAAACATAGACAGTAGTAAGAGTCAGTCTTCTTGAACTTAAGTCGGCATTGTGCCTTTTGTATTTAATTCCGATGCAATTTCTGTGTTTCATCGTCAACAAGAAGGTCCAAGGGATACAGTAAACCTGAAGTGAGGCATCGGAATCTGTAACTAGTGTCACAGGAATGGTTCAAAACATAGACAGTAAGATGAGTCAGTGTTTTGTACATAAGTCGGCATTATGCCTTTTGTATTTAATTCCTATGCAATTTCTGTAATTCATCGTCAATAAGAAGGTCCAAGAGATACAGTAAACCTGAAGTGAAGCATCGGAATCTAAAAGTAGTGTCACAGGAATGGAACAAAACATAGTCAGTAAGAAGTGTCAGTCTTCTTGTACTTAAGTCGGCATTGTGCCTTTTCTATTTAATTCCGATGCAATTTCTATGTTTCATCGTCAATAAGATAGTCAGAGGGATACAGTAAACCTGAAGTGAAGAATCGGAATCTATAACTAGTGTCACAGGAATGGTTCAAAACATAGACTGTAGGAAGAGTCAGTCTTCTTGTACTGAAGTCGGCATTGTGCCTTTTCTATTTAATTCCGATGCAATTTCTGTGTTTCGTCGTCAATGAGAAGGTCCAAGGGATACAGCAAATCTGAAGTGAAGCATCGGAATCAATAACTAGTGTCCCAGGAATGGTTCAAAACATAGACAGTAAGAAGAGTCAGTCTTCTTGAACTTAAGTCGGCATTGTGCCTTTTGTATTTAATTCCGATGCAATGTCTGTGTTTCATTGTCGATAAGAATGTCCAAGGGATACAGTAAACCTGAAGTAAAGCATCGGAATCTATAACTAGTGTCAGAGGAATTGTTCAAAACATAGACAACAAGAAGAGTCGGTCTTATTGTACTTATGTCGGCATTGCGCATTTTGTATTTAATTGCGATGCCATTTCTGTGTTTCATCGGCAATAAGAAGGTCCAAGGGATACAGTAAACCTGAAGTGAAGCATCGGAATCTATAACTAGTGTCACAGGAATGGTTCAAGGCATAGACAGTAAGAAGAAGCAGTCATCTTGTACTTAAGTCGGCATTGTGCCTTTTTTATATAATTCCGATTCTATTTCTGTGTTTCATCGTCAATAAGAAGGTCAGAGGGATACAGTAAACCTTAAGTGAATCATCGGAATCCATAACTTGTGTCACAGGAATGGTTCAAAACATAGACAGTAGGAAGAGTCAGTCTACATGTACTTACGTCGGCTTTGTGCCTTTAGTATTTAATTCCGATGCAATTTCTGTGTTTCATCGTCAATAAGAAGGTCAGAGCGATACAGTAAACCTGAAGGGAAGCATCAGAATCTATAACTAGTGTCACAGGAATGGTTCAAAGCATAGACAGTAAGAAGAGACAGTCTACTTGTACATAAGACGGCATTGTGCCTTTTGTATTTAATTCCGATGTAATTTCTGTGTTTCATCGCCAACAAGAAGGTCCAAGGGATACAGTACACCTGAAGTGAAGCATCGGAATCTATAACTAGTGTCACAGGAATGGTTCAAATCATAGACAGTAAGAAGAGTCAGTCTTCTTGTACTTAAGTCAGCACAGTGCCCTTTATATTTAATTTCGATGCAATTTCTGTGTTTCATCGTCAATAAGAAGGTCAGAGGGATACAGTAAACCTGATGTAAAGCATCGGAATCTATAACTAGTGTCACAGGAATGGTTCAAATCATAGACAGTAGGAAGAGTCAGTCCTCTTGTACTTAAGTCGGCATTGTGCCTTTTCTATGTAATTCCGATGCAATTTCTGTGGTTCATCGTCAATAAGAAGGTCAGAGGGATACAGTAAACCTGAAGTGAAGCAACGGAATCTATAACTAGTTTCACAGGAATGGTTCAAAACATAGATAGTAGGAAGAGTCAGTCCTCTTGTACTTAAGTCGGCATTGTGCCTTTTCTATGTAATTCCGATGCAATTTCTGTGGTTCATCGTCAATAAGATGGTCATAGGGATACAGTAAACCTGAAGTGAATCATCGGAATCCATAACTTGTGTCACAGGAATGGTTCAAAACATAGACAGTAGGAAGAGTCAGTCTACATGTAATTACGTCGGCATTGTGCATTTTGTATTTAATTCCGAAGCAATTTTTGTGTTTCATCGTCAATAAGAAGGTCCAAGGGATACAGTAAAGGTGAAGTGTAGCATCAAAATCTGTAACTAGTGTCACAGGAATAGTTCAATGCATAGACAGTAAGAAGAGTCAGTCTACTTGTACTTAAGTCGGCATTGTGCCTTTTGTATTTAATTCCGATGCAATTTCTGTGTTTCATCGTCAATAAGAAGGTCCAAGGGATACAGTACACCTGAAGTGAAGCATCGGAATCTATAACTAGTGTCACAGGAATGGTTCAAATCATAGACAGTATGAAGAGTCAGTCATCTTGTACTTAAGTCAGCATTGTGCCTTTTCGATTTAATTCCGATGCAATTTCTGTGTTTCATCGTCAATAAGAAGGTCAGAGGGATACACTAAACCTGAAGTGAAGCATCGAAATCTATATCTAGTGTCACAGGAATGGTTCAAATCATAGACAGTATGAAGAGTCAGTCATCTTGTACTTAAGTCGGCGTTGTGCCTTTTCTATTTAATTCCCATACAATTTCTGTGTTTCATCATCAATAAGAAGGTCCAAGGGATACAGTAAACCTGAAGTGAAGCATCGGAGTCTATAACTAGTGTCACAGGATGGGTTCAAATCATAGACAGTAGGAAGAGTCAGTCTTCTTGTACTTGAGTCGGCATTGTGCCTTTTGCATTTAATTCCGATGCAATATCTGTGTTTCATCGTCAATAAGAAGGTCAGATGGATACAGTAAACCTGAAGTCAAGCATCGGAATCTATAACTAGTGTCACAGGAATGTTTCAAAGCATAGATAGCAGGATGAGTCACTCATCTTGTACTTAAGTCGGCATTGTGCCTTTTTTATTTAATTCCGATGCAATTTCTGTGTTTCGTCGTCAATAAGAAGGTCCAAGGGATACAGTAAACCTGAAGTGAAGCATCTTAATCTATAACTAGCGTCACAGGAATAGTTCAAACCATAGACATAAAGATGAGTCAGTCTTCTTGCACATAAGTCGGCATTGTTTTTTTTCTATTTAATTCCGATGTAATTTCTGTGGTTCATCGTCAATAAGATGGTCCAAGGGATACAGTGAACCTGAAGTGAAGCATCGGATTCTATAACTAGTGTCACAGGAATGGTTCAAAACATAGTCAGTAGGAAGTGTCAGTCTTCTTGTACTTAAGTCGGCATTGTGCCTTTTCTATTTAATTCCGATGCAATTTCTGTGTTTCATCGTCAACAAGAAGGTCCAAGGGATACAGTAAACCTGAAGTGAGGCATCGGAATCTGTAACTAGTGTCACAGGAATGGTTCAAAACATAGACAGTAAGATGAGTCAGTCTTTTGTACATAAGTCGGCATTATGCCTTTTGTATTTAATTCCGATGCAATTTCTGTAATTCATCGTCAATAAGAAGGTCCAAGAGATACAGTAAACCTGAAGTGAAGCATTGGAATCTAAAAGTAGTGTCACAGGAATGGAACAAAACATAGTCAGTAAGAAGTGTCAGTCTTCTTGTACTTAAGTCGGCATTGTGCCTTTTCTATTTAATTCCGATGCAATTTCTATGTTTCATCGTCAATAAGATAGTCAGAGGGATACAGTAAACCTGAAGTGAAGAATCGGAATCTATAACTAGTGTCACAGGAATGGTTCAAAACATAGACTGTAGGAAGAGTCTGTCTTCTTGTACTGAAGTCGGCATTGTGCCTTTTCTATTTAATTCCGATGCAATTTCTGTGTTTCGTCGTCAATGAGAAGGTCCAAGGGATACAGCAAATCTGAAGTGAAGCATCGGAATCAATAACTAGTGTCCCAGGAATGGTTCAAAACATAGACAGTAAGAAGAGTCAGTCTTCTTGAACTTAAGTCGGCATTGTGCCTTTTGTATTTAATTCCGATACAGTTTCTGTGTTTCGTCGTCAATAAAAAGGTCCAAGGGATACAGTAAACCTGAAGTGAAGCATCGGAATCTATAACTAGTGTCACAGAAATGGTTCAAAGCATAGACAGTAATAAGAGTCAGTCTTCTTGTACTTAAGTTGGCATTGTGCCTTTTGTATTTAATTCCGATGCAGTTTCTGTGTTTCATCGTCAATAAGAAGGTCAGAGGGATACAGTAAACCTTAAGTGAAGCATCGGAATCTATAACTAGTGTCACAGGAATGGTTCATATCATAGACAGTAAGAAGAGTGAGTCTTCTTGTACTTATTTCAGCATTGTGCCTTTTATATTTAATTCCGGTGCAATTTCAGTGTTTCATCGTCAATAAGAAGGTCATAGGGATACAGTAAACCTGAAGTGAAACATCGGAATCTATAACTAGTGTCACAGGAATGTTTCAAAGCATAGACAGCAGGATGAGTCAGTCATCTTGTACTTAAGTCGGCTTTGTGACTTTTTTATTTAATTCCGATGCAATTTCTGTGTTTCGTCGTCAATTAGAATGTCCAAGGGATACAGTAACCCTGAAGTGAAGCATCTTAATCTATAACTAGTGTCACAGGAATAGTTCAAAACATAGACATAAAGATGAGTAGTCTTCTTGCACAAAAGTCGGCATTGTTTTTTTCTATTTAATTCCGATGTAATTTCTGTGGTTCATCGTCAATAAGAAGGTCCAAGGGATACAGTGAACCTGAAGTGAAGCATCGGATTCTATAACTAGTGTTGCAGGAATGGTTCAAAACATAGTCAGTAGGAAGTGTCAGTCTTCTTGTACTTAAGTCGGCATTGTGCCTTTTCTATTTAATTCCGATGCAATTTCTATGTTTCATCGTCAATAAGATGGTCAGAGGGATACAGTAAACCTGAAGTGAGGCATCGGAATCTATAACTAGTGTCACAGTAGTGGTTCAAAGCATAGACAGTAAGATGAGTCAGTCTTTTGTACATAAGTCGGCATTATGCCTTTTGTATTTAATTCCGATGCAATTTCTGTGTTTCATCGTCAATAAGAAGGTCCAAGAGATACAATAAACCTGAAGTGAAGCATCGGAATCTATAACTAGTGTCACAGGAATGGTTTAAATCGTAGACAGTAAGAAGAGTCTGTCTTCTGGTACTTAAGTCGGCATTGTGAGTTTTCTATTTAATTCCGATGCAATTTCTGTGTTTCATCGTCAATAAGAAGGTCAGAGGTATACAGTAAACCTGAAGTGAAGCATCGGAATCTATAACTAGTGTCACAGGAATGGTTCAAAACATAGACTGTAGGAAGAGTCAGTCTTCTTGTACTGAAGTCGGCATTGTGCCTTTTCTATTTAATTCCGATGCAATTTCTGTGTTTCGTCGTCAATGAGAAGGTCCAAGGGATACAGCAAATCTGAAGTGAAGCATCGGAATCAATAACTAGTGTCACAGGAATGGTTCAAAACATAGACGGTAAGAAGAGTCAGTCTTCTTGAACTTAAGTCGGCATTGTGCCTTTTGTATTTAATTCCGATGCAATGTCTGTGTTTCATTGTCGATAAGAAGGTCCAAGTTATACAGTAAACCTGAAGTAAGGCATCGGAATCTATAACTAGTGTCAGAGGAATTGTTCAAAACATAGACAGTAAGAAGAGTCAGTCTTATTGTACTTATGTCGGCATTGCGCCTTTTGTATTTAATTCCGATGCCATTTCTGTGTTTCATTGTCAATAAGAAGGTCCAAGGGATACAGTAAACCTGAAGTGAAGCATCTTAATCTATAACTAGTGCCACAGGAATGGTTCAAAACATAGACAGTAAGAAGAGTCATTCCTCTTGTACTGAAGTCGGCATTGTGCCTTTTGTATCTAAGTCCGATGTAATTTCTGTGTATCATCGTCAATAAGAAGGTCAGTGATATACAGTAAACCTGAAGTGAAGCATCGGAATCTATAACTAGTGTCACAGGAATGGTTCAAAACATATATAGTAGGAAGTGTCCGTCTTCTTGTACTTAAGTCGGCATTGTGCCTTTTCCATTTAATTTCGATGCAATTTCTGTGTTTCGTCGTCAATAAGAAGGTCAGAGGGATACAGTAAACCTGAAGTGAAGCATCGGAATCAATAACTAGTGTCACAGGAATGTTTCAAATCATAGACAGTAAGATGAGTCAGTCTTATGTGCATAAGTCGGCATTGTGCCTTTTGTATTTAATTCCGATGCAATTTCTGTGTTTCATCGTCAATAAGAAGATCCAAGGGATACAGTAAACCTGAAGTGAGGCATCGGATTCTATAACTAGTGTCACAGGAATGGTCCAAAACATAGACAGTAATAAGAGTCAGTCTTCTTCTACTTAAGTTGGCATTGTGCCTTTTGTATTTAATTCCGATGTAGTTTCTGTGTTTCATCGTCAATAAGAAGGTCAGAGGGATACAGTAAACATGAAGTGAAGCATCGGAATATATAACTAGTGTCACAGAAATGGTTCAAAATATAGACAGCAGGAAGAGTCAGTCTTCTTGTACTTAAGTCGGCATTGTGCCTTTTGTATTTAATTCCGATGCATTTTCTGTGTTTCATCGTCAATAAGAAGGTCAGATTGATACAGTAAACATGAAGTGAAGCATCGGAATCCATAACTAGTGTCACAGGAATGGTTCAAATCATAGACAGTAGGAAGAGTCAGACTACTAGTACTTAAGTCGGCATTGTGCCTTTTGTATTTAATGCCGATGCAATTTCTGTGTTTCATCGTCAAAAAGAAGGTCAGAGGGATACATTAAACCTGATGTGAAGCATCGGAATCTATAACTAGTGTCACAGGAATAGTTCAAACATAGACATAAAGATGAGTCAGTCTTCTTGCACTTAAGTCGGCATTGATTTTTTTTTTTTAATTCCGATGTAATTTCTGTGGTTCATCGTCAATAAGAAGGTCCAAAGGATACAGTAAACCTGAAGTGAAGCATCGGAATCTATAACTAGTGTCACAGGAATTGTTCAAACATAGACAGTAATAAGAGTCAGTCTTCTTGTACTTAAGTCGGCATTGTGCCTTTTGTATTTAATGCCGATGCAATTTCTATGTTTCATTGTCAATAAGAAGGTCAGAGGGATACAGTAAACCTGAAGTAAAGCATCGGAATCTATAACTAGAGTCACAGGAATGGTTCAAAACATAGAGGGTAGGAAGAGTCAGTCTTCTTGTACTTAAGTCGGCATTGTGCCTTTTGTATTTAATTTCGATGCAATTTCTGGGTTTCATCGTCAATAAGTGATTCAGAGGGATACAGCAAACCTGAAGTGAAGCATCGGAATCTATAACTAGTGTCACAGGAATGGTTCAAATCAGAATCAGTAAGAATAGTAAGTCTTCTTGTACTTAAGTTGGCATTGTGCCTTTTGTATTTAATTCCGATGCAATTTCTGTGTGTCGTCGTCAATAAGAAGGTCAGAGGGACACAGTAAACCTGAAGTGAAGCATCAGAATCTATTACTAGTGTCACAGGAATGGTTCAAAACATAGACAGTAAGAAGAGTCAGTCTAGTTGTACTTAAGTCGGCATTGTGCCTTTTGTTTTTAATGCCGATGCAATTTCTGTGTTTCATCGTCAATAAGAAAGTCCAAGAGATACAGTCCACCTGAAGTGAAGCATCGGAATCTATAACTAGTGTCACAGGAATGGTTCAAAATATAGTTAGTAAGAAGAGTCGGTCTTCTTGTACTTAAGTCGGCATTGTGCCTTTTGTAGTTAATTCCGATGCAATTTCTGGGATTCATCGTCAATAAGAATGTCCAAGGGTTACAGTAAACCTGAAGTGAGCATCGCAATCTATAACTAGTGTCACAGAAATGGTTCAAAACATAGTCAGTTAGAAGAGTCAGTCTTCTTCTACTTAAGTCGGCATTGTGCCTTTTGTATTTAATTCCGATGCAATTTCTGTGTTTCATTGTCAATAAGAAGGTCAGAGGGATACAGTAAACCTGAAGTGAAGCATCGGAGTCTATAACTAGTGTCACAGGAATGGTTCAAAACATAGTCAGTAGGAAGAGTCAGTCCTCTTGTACTTGAGTCGGCATTGTGCCACTTGTATTTAATTCCGACGCAATTTCTGTGTTTTATTGTCAATAAGAAGCCATGAGGGATACAGTAAAACTGAAGTGAAGCATCGGAGTCTATTACTAGTGTCACAGGAATGGTTCAAAACATAGTCCGTAAGAAGAGTCAGTCTTCTTGTACTTAGGTCGGCATTGTGCATCTTTATTGAATTCCGATACAATTTCTGTGTTTCATCGTCAAAAAGAAGATCAGAGGGATACAGTAAACCTGAAGTGAAGCGTCGGAATCTATAACTAATGTCACAGGAATGATTCAAATCATAGTCAGTAAAAAGAGTCAGTCTTCTTGTACTTAAGTCGGCATTGTGCCTTTTGTATTTAATTCCGATGCAATTTCTGTGTTTCGTAGTCAATAAGATGGTCAGAGGGACACAGTAAACCTGAAGTGAAGCATCGGAGTCTATAACTAGTGTCATAGGAATGGTTCAAAACATAGTCAGTAGGAAGAGTCAGTCTTCTTGTACTTAAGTCGGCATTCTACCTTTTTTATTTAATTCTGATGCAATTTCTGTGTTCCATCGTCAAAAAGAAGGTCAGAGGGATACAGTAAACCTGAAGTGAAGCATCGGAAACTATAACTAGTGTCACAGGAATGGTTCAAAACATAGTTAGTAAGAAGAAACGGTCTTCTTGTACTTAAATCGGCATTGTGCCTTTTCTATTTAATTCCGATGCAATTTCTGGGTTTCACCGTCAATAACAATGTCCAAGGGATACAGTAAACCTGAAGTGAGCATCGCAATCTATAACTAGTGTCACAGGAATGGTTCAAAACATAGTCAGTTGGAAGAGTCAGTCTTCTTGTACTTCAGTCGGCATTGTATATTTTCTATTTAGTTCCTATGCAATATCTGTGTTTCATCGTCAAAACGAAGGTCAGAGGAATACAGTAAATCTGAAGTGAAGCATCGGAATCTATAACAAGTGTCACAGGAATAGTTCAAAACATAGACATAAAGATGAGTCAGTCGTCTTGCACACAAGTCGGCATTGATTTCTTTCTATTTAATTCCGATGTAATTTCTGTGGCTCATCATCAATAAGAAGGTCTAAGGGATACAGTACACCTGAAGTGAAGCATCGGAATCTGTAACTAGTGTCACAGGAATGGTTCAAAACATAGAATATAGGACGGGACAGTCTTCTTGTACTTAAGTCGGCATTGTGCCTTTTCTATTTAATTCCGATACAATTTCTGTGTTTCGTCGTCAATAAGAAGGTCCTAGGGATACAGTAAACCTGAAGTGAAGCATCAGAATCTATAACTAGTGTCACAGGAATGGTTCAAAACATAGGCAGTAAGAAGAGTCGGTCCTCTTGTACTGAAGTCGGCATTGTGCGTTTTGTATCTAATTCCGATTATAATTTCTGTGCTTCATCGTCTACAAGAAGGTCAGAGAGATACAGTAAACCTGAATTGAAGCATCGGAATCTATAACTAGTGTCACAGGAATGGTTCAAAACATAGACAGTAAGCAGAGTCAATTTTCTTGTACTTAAGTCGGCATTGTGCCTTTGCTATTTAATTCCGATGCTATTTCAGTGTTTCGTCGTCAATAAGAAGGTCAGAGGGATACAGTAAACCTAAAGTGAAGCATCGGAATCTATAACTAGTGTCACAATAATGGTTCAAAGCATAGTCAGTAAGATGAGTCAGTCTTCTTGTACTTAGGTCGGCATTGTGCCTCTTTATTGAATTCCGATACAATTTCTGTGTTTCATTGTCAATAAGAGGATCAGAGGGATACAGTAAACCTGAAGTGAAGCATCGGAATCTATAACTAATGTCGCAGGAATGATTCAAATCATAGTCAGTAAAAAGAGTCAGTCTTCTTGTACTTAAGTCGGCATTGTCCTTTTTGTATTTAATTCCGATGCTATTTCTGTGTTTCGTAGTCAATAAGAAGGTCAGAGGGACACAGTCAACCTGAAGTGAAGCATCAGAATCTATAACTAGTGTCACAGGAATGGCTCAAAACATAGACAGTAAGAAGAGTTAGTCTACTTGTACTTACGTCGGCATTGTGCCTTTTGTATTTAATTCCGATGCAATAAGAAAATCCAAGGGATACAGTACACCTGAAGTGAAGCATCGGAATCTATAACTAGTGTCACTGGAATGGTTCTAATCATAGACAGTAAGAAGAGTCAGTCTTCTTGTACTAATGTCAGCATTGTGCCTCTTGTATTTAATTCCGATGCAATTTCTGTGTTTCAATGTCAATAGGAAGGTCAGCGGGATACAGTAAACCTGAAGTGAGGCATCGGAATCTATAACTAGTGTCACAGGAATGGTTCAAAACATAGACAGTCAGATGAGTCAGTCTTTTGTACATAAGTCGTCATTGTGCCTTTTGTATTTAATTCCGATGCAATTTCTGTGTTTCATCGTCAATAAGAAGGTCCAAAGGATACAGTAAACCTGAAGTGAAGCATCGGAATCTATAACTAGAGTCACAGGAATGGTTCAAAATATAGACAGTAATAAGAGTCAGTCTTCTTGTACTTAAGTCGGCATTGTGCCTTTTGTATTTAATTCCGATGCAATTTCTGTGTTTCATCGTCAATACGAAGGTCAGAGGGATACAGTAAACCTGAAGTGAAGCATCGGAATCTGTAACTAGTGTCACAGGAATGGTTCAAAACATAGAGGGTAGGAAGCGTCAGTCTCCTTGTACTTATGTCGGCATTGTGAATTTTGTATTTAATTTCCATGCAATTTCTGGGTTTCATCGTCCATAAGTGATTCAGAGGGATACAGTAAACCTGAAGTGAAGCATCGGAATCTATAACTAGTGTCACAGGAATGGTTCAAAACATAGACAGTAGGAAGAGTCAGTCCTCTTGTATTTAAGTCGGCATTGTGCCTTTTCTATTTAATTCCGATGCAATTTCTGTGTTACATCGTCAATAAGAAGGTCAGAGGGATACAGTAAACCTGAAGTGAGGCATCGGAATCTATAACTAGTGGCACAGGAATGGTTCAAAACATAGACAGTAAGAAGAGTAAGTCGTCTCGTACTTGAGTCGGCATTGTGCCTTTTGTATTTAATTCCGAAGCACTATTTCTGTGTTTCATTGTCAATAAGAAGGTCAGAGGGATACAGTAAACCTGAAGCGAAGCATCGGAGTCTATAACTAGTGTCACAGGAATGGTTCAAAACATAGTCAGTAGGAAGAGTCAGTCTTCTTGTACTTAAGTCGGCATTGTACATTTTCTATTTAATTCCGATGCAATTTCTGTGTTCCATCGTCAAAAAGAAGGTCAGAGGGATACAGTAAACCTGAAGTGAAGCATCGGAATGTATAACAAGTGTCACAGGAGTAGTTCAAAACGTAGACATAAAGATGACTCAGTCTTCTTGCACATAAGTCGGCATTGATTCCTTTCTATTTAATTCCGGTGTAATTTCTGTAGTTCATCATTAACAAGAATGTCCAAGGGATACAGCAAACCTGAAGTGAAGGATCGGAATCAATAACTAGTGTCACAGGAATGGTTCAAAGCATAGAATATACGAAGGGACAGTCTTCTTGTACTTAAGTCGGCATTGTGCCATTTCTATTTAATTCCGATGCAATATCTGTTTTTCGTCGTCAAGAAAATAGTGCAAGGGATACAGTGAACCTGAAGTGAAGCATCAGAATCCATAACTAGTGTCACAGGATTGGTTCAAAACATAGACAGTAAGAAGAGTCGGTCCTCTTGTACTGAAGTCGGCATTGTGCCTTTTGTTTTTAATTCCGATTCAATTTCTGTGTTTCGTCGTCAATAAGAAGGTCAGAGGGACACAGTTAACCTCAAGTGAAGCATCAGAATCTATAACTAGTGTCACAGGAATGGTTCAAAACATAGACAGTAAGAAGAGTCAGTCTACTTGTACTTAAGTCGGCATTGTGCCTTTTGTATTTCATGCCGATGCAATTTCTGTGTTTCGTCGTCAATAAGAAGGTCAGAGGGATACAGTAAACCTGAAGTGAAGCATCGGAATCTATAACTAGTGTCACAGGAATGGTTCAAAACATAGTCAGTTGGAAGAGTCAGTCTTCTTGTACTTCAGTCGGCATTGTATATTTTCTATTTAGTTCCTATGCAATATCTGTGTTTCATCGTCAAAACGAAGGTCAGAGGAATACAGTAAATCTGAAGTGAAGCATCGGAATCTATAACAAGTGTCACAGGAATAGTTCAAAACATAGACATAAAGATGAGTCAGTCGTCTTGCACACAAGTCGGCATTGATTTCTTTCTATTTAATTCCGATGTAATTTCTGTGGCTCATCATCAATAAGAAGGTCTAAGGGATACAGTACACCTGAAGTGAAGCATCGGAATCTGTAACTAGTGTCACAGGAATGGTTCAAAACATAGAATATAGGACGGGACAGTCTTCTTGTACTTAAGTCGGCATTGTGCCTTTTCTATTTAATTCCGATACAATTTCTGTGTTTCGTCGTCAATAAGAAGGTCCTAGGGATACAGTAAACCTGAAGTGAAGCATCAGAATCTATAACTAGTGTCACAGGAATGGTTCAAAACATAGGCAGTAAGAAGAGTCGGTCCTCTTGTACTGAAGTCGGCATTGTGCGTTTTGTATCTAATTCCGATTATAATTTCTGTGCTTCATCGTCTACAAGAAGGTCAGAGAGATACAGTAAACCTGAATTGAAGCATCGGAATCTATAACTAGTGTCACAGGAATGGTTCAAAACATAGACAGTAAGCAGAGTCAATTTTCTTGTACTTAAGTCGGCATTGTGCCTTTGCTATTTAATTCCGATGCTATTTCAGCGTTTCGTCGTCAATAAGAAGGTCAGAGGGATACAGTAAACCTAAAGTGAAGCATCGGAATCTATAACTAGTGTCACAATAATGGTTCAAAGCATAGTCAGTAAGATGAGTCAGTCTTCTTGTACTTAGGTCGGCATTGTGCCTCTTTATTGAATTCCGATACAATTTCTGTGTTTCATTGTCAATAAGAGGATCAGAGGGATACAGTAAACCTGAAGTGAAGCATCGGAATCTATAACTAATGTCGCAGGAATGATTCAAATCATAGTCAGTAAAAAGAGTCAGTCTTCTTGTACTTAAGTCGGCATTGTCCTTTTTGTATTTAATTCCGATGCTATTTCTGTGTTTCGTAGTCAATAAGAAGGTCAGAGGGACACAGTCAACCTGAAGTGAAGCATCAGAATCTATAACTAGTGTCACAGGAATGGCTCAAAACATAGACAGTAAGAAGAGTTAGTCTACTTGTACTTACGTCGGCATTGTGCCTTTTGTATTTAATTCCGATGCAATAAGAAAATCCAAGGGATACAGTACACCTGAAGTGAAGCATCGGAATCTATAACTAGTGTCACTGGAATGGTTCTAATCATAGACAGTAAGAAGAGTCAGTCTTCTTGTACTAATGTCAGCATTGTGCCTTTTGTATTTAATTCCGATGCAATTTCTGTGTTTCAATGTCAATAGGAAGGTCAGCGGGATACAGTAAACCTGAAGTGAGGCATCGGAATCTATAACTAGTGTCACAGGAATGGTTCAAAACATAGACAGTCAGATGAGTCAGTCTTTTGTACATAAGTCGTCATTGTGCCTTTTGTATTTAATTCCGATGCAATTTCTGTGTTTCATCGTCAATAAGAAGGTCCAAAGGATACAGTAAACCTGAAGTGAAGCATCGGAATCTATAACTAGAGTCACAGGAATGGTTCAAAATATAGACAGTAATAAGAGTCAGTCTTCTTGTACTTAAGTCGGCATTGTGCCTTTTGTATTTAATTCCGATGCAATTTCTGTGTTTCATCGTCAATACGAAGGTCAGAGGGATACAGTAAACCTGAAGTGAAGCATCGGAATCTGTAACTAGTGTCACAGGAATGGTTCAAAACATAGAGGGTAGGAAGCGTCAGTCTCCTTGTACTTATGTCGGCATTGTGAATTTTGTATTTAATTTCCATGCAATTTCTGGGTTTCATCGTCCATAAGTGATTCAGAGGGATACAGTAAACCTGAAGTGAAGCATCGGAATCTATAACTAGTGTCACAGGAATGGTTCAAAACATAGACAGTAGGAAGAGTCAGTCCTCTTGTATTTAAGTCGGCATTGTGCCTTTTCTATTTAATTCCGATGCAATTTCTGTGTTACATCGTCAATAAGAAGGTCAGAGGGATACAGTAAACCTGAAGTGAGGCATCGGAATCTATAACTAGTGGCACAGGAATGGTTCAAAACATAGACAGTAAGAAGAGTAAGTCGTCTCGTACTTGAGTCGGCATTGTGCCTTTTGTATTTAATTCCGAAGCACTATTTCTGTGTTTCATTGTCAATAAGAAGGTCAGAGGGATACAGTAAACCTGAAGCGAAGCATCGGAGTCTATAACTAGTGTCACAGGAATGGTTCAAAACATAGTCAGTAGGAAGAGTCAGTCTTCTTGTACTTAAGTCGGCATTGTACATTTTCTATTTAATTCCGATGCAATTTCTGTGTTCCATCGTCAAAAAGAAGGTCAGAGGGATACAGTAAACCTGAAGTGAAGCATCGGAATGTATAACAAGTGTCACAGGAGTAGTTCAAAACGTAGACATAAAGATGACTCAGTCTTCTTGCACATAAGTCGGCATTGATTCCTTTCTATTTAATTCCGGTGTAATTTCTGTGGTTCATCATTAACAAGAATGTCCAAGGGATACAGCAAACCTGAAGTGAAGGATCGGAATCAATAACTAGTGTCACAGGAATGGTTCAAAGCATAGAATATACGAAGGGACAGTCTTCTTGTACTTAAGTCGGCATTGTGCCATTTCTATTTAATTCCGATGCAATATCTGTTTTTCGTCGTCAAGAAAATAGTGCAAGGGATACAGTGAACCTGAAGTGAAGCATCAGAATCCATAACTAGTGTCACAGGATTGGTTCAAAACATAGACAGTAAGAAGAGTCGGTCCTCTTGTACTGAAGTCGGCATTGTGCCTTTTGTTTTTAATTCCGATTCAATTTCTGTGTTTCGTCGTCAATAAGAAGGTCAGAGGGACACAGTTAACCTCAAGTGAAGCATCAGAATCTATAACTAGTGTCACAGGAATGGTTCAAAACATAGACAGTAAGAAGAGTCAGTCTACTTGTACTTAAGTCGGCATTGTGCCTTTTGTATTTCATGCCGATGCAATTTCTGTGTTTCGTCGTCAATAAGAAGGTCAGAGGGATACAGTAAACCTGAAGTGAAGCATCGGAATCTATAACTAGTGTCACAGGAATGGTTCAAAACATAGTCAGTTGGAAGAGTCAGTCTTCTTGTACTTCAGTCGGCATTGTATATTTTCTATTTAGTTCCTATGCAATATCTGTGTTTCATCGTCAAAACGAAGGTCAGAGGAATACAGTAAATCTGAAGTGAAGCATCGGAATCTATAACAAGTGTCACAGGAATAGTTCAAAACATAGACATAAAGATGAGTCAGTCGTCTTGCACACAAGTCGGCATTGATTTCTTTCTATTTAATTCCGATGTAATTTCTGTGGCTCATCATCAATAAGAAGGTCTAAGGGATACAGTACACCTGAAGTGAAGCATCGGAATCTGTAACTAGTGTCACAGGAATGGTTCAAAACATAGAATATAGGACGGGACAGTCTTCTTGTACTTAAGTCGGCATTGTGCCTTTTCTATTTAATTCCGATACAATTTCTGTGTTTCGTCGTCAATAAGAAGGTCCTAGGGATACAGTAAACCTGAAGTGAAGCATCAGAATCTATAACTAGTGTCACAGGAATGGTTCAAAACATAGGCAGTAAGAAGAGTCGGTCCTCTTGTACTGAAGTCGGCATTGTGCGTTTTGTATCTAATTCCGATTATAATTTCTGTGCTTCATCGTCTACAAGAAGGTCAGAGAGATACAGTAAACCTGAATTGAAGCATCGGAATCTATAACTAGTGTCACAGGAATGGTTCAAAACATAGACAGTAAGCAGAGTCAATTTTCTTGTACTTAAGTCGGCATTGTGCCTTTGCTATTTAATTCCGATGCTATTTCAGTGTTTCGTCGTCAATAAGAAGGTCAGAGGGACACAGTCAACCTGAAGTGAAGCATCAGAATCTATAACTAGTGTCACAGGAATGGCTCAAAACATAGACAGTAAGAAGAGTTAGTCTACTTGTACTTACGTCGGCATTGTGCCTTTTGTATTTAATTCCGATGCAATAAGAAAATCCAAGGGATACAGTACACCTGAAGTGAAGCATCGGAATCTATAACTAGTGTCACTGGAATGGTTCTAATCATAGACAGTAAGAAGAGTCAGTCTTCTTGTACTAATGTCAGCATTGTGCCTTTTGTATTTAATTCCGATGCAATTTCTGTGTTTCAATGTCAATAGGAAGGTCAGCGGGATACAGTAAACCTGAAGTGAGGCATCGGAATCTATAACTAGTGTCACAGGAATGGTTCAAAGCATAGACAGTCAGATGAGTCAGTCTTTTGTACATAAGTCGTCATTGTGCCTTTTGTATTTAATTCCGATGCAATTTCTGTGTTTCATCGTCAATAAGAAGGTCCAAAGGATACAGTAAACCTGAAGTGAAGCATCGGAATCTATAACTAGAGTCACAGGAATGGTTCAAAACATAGACAGTAATAAGAGTCAGTCTTCTTGTACTTAAGTCGGCATTGTGCCTTTTGTATTTAATTCCGATGCAATTTCTGTGTTTCATCGTCAATACGAAGGTCAGAGGGATACAGTAAACCTGAAGTGAAGCATCGGAATCTGTAACTAGTGTCACAGGAATGGTTCAAAACATAGAGGGTAGGAAGCGTCAGTCTCCTTGTACTTATGTCGGCATTGTGAATTTTGTATTTAATTTCCATGCAATTTCTGGGTTTCATCGTCCATAAGTGATTCAGAGGGATACAGTAAACCTGAAGTGAAGCATCGGAATCTATAACTAGTGTCACAGGAATGGTTCAAAACATAGACAGTAGGAAGAGTCAGTCCTCTTGTATTTAAGTCGGCATTGTGCCTTTTCTATTTAATTCCGATGCAATTTCTGTGTTACATCGTCAATAAGAAGGTCAGAGGGATACAGTAAACCTGAAGTGAGGCATCGGAATCTATAACTAGTGGCACAGGAATGGTTCAAAACATAGACAGTAAGAAGAGTAAGTCGTCTCGTACTTGAGTCGGCATTGTGCCTTTTGTATTTAATTCCGAAGCACTATTTCTGTGTTTCATTGTCAATAAGAAGGTCAGAGGGATACAGTAAACCTGAAGCGAAGCATCGGAGTCTATAACTAGTGTCACAGGAATGGTTCAAAACATAGTCAGTAGGAAGAGTCAGTCTTCTTGTACTTAAGTCGGCATTGTACATTTTCTATTTAATTCCGATGCAATTTCTGTGTTCCATCGTCAAAAAGAAGGTCAGAGGGATACAGTAAACCTGAAGTGAAGCATCGGAATGTATAACAAGTGTCACAGGAGTAGTTCAAAACGTAGACATAAAGATGACTCAGTCTTCTTGCACATAAGTCGGCATTGATTCCTTTCTATTTAATTCCGGTGTAATTTCTGTGGTTCATCATTAACAAGAATGTCCAAGGGATACAGCAAACCTGAAGTGAAGGATCGGAATCAATAACTAGTGTCACAGGAATGGTTCAAAGCATAGAATATACGAAGGGACAGTCTTCTTGTACTTAAGTCGGCATTGTGCCATTTCTATTTAATTCCGATGCAATATCTGTTTTTCGTCGTCAAGAAAATAGTGCAAGGGATACAGTGAACCTGAAGTGAAGCATCAGAATCCATAACTAGTGTCACAGGATTGGTTCAAAACATAGACAGTAAGAAGAGTCGGTCCTCTTGTACTGAAGTCGGCATTGTGCCTTTTGTTTTTAATTCCGATTCAATTTCTGTGTTTCGTCGTCAATAAGAAGGTCAGAGGGACACAGTTAACCTCAAGTGAAGCATCAGAATCTATAACTAGTGTCACAGGAATGGTTCAAAACATAGACAGTAAGAAGAGTCAGTCTACTTGTACTTAAGTCGGCATTGTGCCTTTTGTATTTCATGCCGATGCAATTTCTGTGTTTCGTCGTCAATAAGAAGGTCAGAGGGATACAGTAAACCTGAAGTGAAGCATCGGAATCTATAACTAGTGTCACAGGAATGGTTCAAATCATAGACAGTGGGAATAGTCAGTCCTCTTGTACTTAAGTCGGCATTGTGCCTTTTGTATTTAATTCCGATGCAATTCGTGTGTCTTCGTCAATAATAAGAAAAGAGGGATACAGTAAACCTGAAGTGAGGCATCGGAATCTATAACTAGTGGCACAGGAATGGTTCAAAACATAGACAGTAAGAAGAGTAAGTCCTCTCGTACTTGAGTCGGCATTGTGCCTTTTGTATTTAATTCCGAAGCACTATTTCTGTGTTTCATTGTCAATAAGAAGGTCAGAGGGATACAGTAAACCTGAAGCGAAGCATCGGAGTCTATAACTAGTGTCACAGGAATGGTTCAAAACATAGTCAGTAGGAAGAGTCAGTCTTCTTGTACTTAAGTCGGCATTGTGCCTTTTGTATTTAATTCCGATGCAATTTCTGTGTTTCATCGTCAATAAGAAGGTCAGAGGGATACAGTAAACCTGAAGTGAAGCATCGGAATCTATAACTAGTGTCGCAGGAATGGTTCAAAACATGGAGGGTAGGAAGAGTCAGTCTTCTTGTACTTAAGTCGGCATTGTGCCTTTTGTATTTAATTTCGATGCAATTTCTAGGTTTCATCGTCAATAAGTGATTCAGAGGGATACAGTATACCTGAAGTGAAGCATCGGAATCTATAACTAGTGTCACAGGAATGGTTGAAAACATAGAGGGTAGGAAGTGTCAGTCTCCTTGTACTTAAGTCGGCATTGTATATTTTGTATTTAATTCCGATGCAATTTCTGTGTTTCATTGTCAAAAAGAAGGTCAGAGGCATACAGTAAACCTGAAGTGAAGCATCGGAATCTATAACTAGTGTCACAGGAATGGTTCAAAACATAGTTAGTAAGAAGAGTCGGTCTTCTTGTACTTAAGTCGGCATTGTGCCTTTTGTATTTAATTCCGATGCAATTTCTGGGTTTCATCGTCTATAAGAATGTCCAAGGGATATTGTAAACCTGAAGTGAGCATCGCAATCTATAACTAGTGTCACAGGATTGGTTCAAAGCATAGTCAGTTAGAAGTGTCGGCCTCACAGGAAAGGTTCAAAACATAGACAGTAAGAACAGCCAGTCTACTTGTACTTGAGTCGGCATTGTGCGTTTTGTATGTAATTCCGATGCAATTTCTGTGTTTCGTCGTCAATAAGAAGGTCAGAGGAATACAGTAAACCTGAAGTGAAGCATCGGAATTTAAAACTAGTGTCACAGGAATGGTTCAAAACATATACAGTAGGAAGAGGCACTTCTCTTGTACTTAAGTCGGCATTGTGCCTTTTCTATTTAATTCCGATGCAATTTCTGTGTTACATCGTCAATAAGAAGGTCAGAGGGATACAGTAAACCTGAAGTGAGGCATCGGAATCTATAACTAGTGGCACAGGAATGGTTCAAAACATAGACAGTAAGAAGAGTAAGTCCTCTCGTACTTGAGTCGGCATTGTGCCTTTTGTATTTAATTCCGAAGCACTATTTCTGTGTTTCATTGTCAATAAGAAGGTCAGAGGGATACAGTAAACCTGAAGCGAAGCATCGGAGTCTATAACTAGTGTCACAGGAATGGTTCAAAACATAGTCAGTAAGAAGAGTCAGTCTTCTTGTACTTAAGTCGGCATTGTACATTTTCTATTTAATTCCGATGCAATTTCTGTGTTTCATTGTCAATAAGAAGGTCAGAGGCATACAGTAAACCTGAAGTGAAGCATCGGAGTCTATAACTAGTGTCACAGGAATGGTTCAAAACATAGTCAGTAAGAAGAGTCAGTCCTCTTGTACTTGAGTCGGCATTGTGCCACTTGAACTTAATTCCGATGCAATTTCTGTGTTTCATTGTCAATAAGAAGGTCAGAGGGATACAGTAAAACTGAAGCGAAGCTTCGGAGTCTATTACTAGTGTCACAGGAATGGTTCAAAACATAGTCCGTAAGATGAGTCAGTCTTCTTGTACTTAGGTCGGCATTGTGCCTCTTTATTGAATTCCGATACAATTTCTGTGTTTCATCGTCAAAAAGAAGATCAGAGAGATACAGTAAACCGGAAGTGAAGCATCGGAATCTATAACTAATGACACAGGAATGGTTCAAAACATAGTCAGTAGGAAGAGTCAGTCTTCTTGTACTTAAGTCGGCATTCTACCTTTTTTATTTAATTCTGATGCAATTTCTGTGTTCCATCGTCAAAAAGAAGGTCAGAGGGATACAGTAAACCTGAGGTGAAGCATCGGAAACTATAACTAGTGTCATAGGAATGGTTCAAAACATAGTAAGAAGAGTCGGTCTTCTTGTACTTAAATCGGCATTGTGTCTTTTCTATTTAATTCCGATGCAATTTCTGGGTTTCATCGTCAATAACAACGTTCAAGGGATACAGTAAACCTGAAGTGAGCATCGCAATCTATAACTAGTGTCACAGGAATGGTTCAAAACATAGTCAGTTAGAAGAGTCAGTCTTCTTGTACTTAAGTCGGCATTGTATATTTTCTATTTAATTCCGATGCAATATCTGTGTTCCATCGTCAAAAAGAAGGTCAGAGGAATACAGTAAACCTGAAGTGAAGCATAGGAATCTATAACAAGTGTCACAGGAATAGTTCAAAACATAGACGGAAAGATGAGTCAGTCGTCTTGCACACAAGTCGGCATTGATTTCTTTCTATTTAATTCCGATGTAATTTCTGTGGCTCATCATCAATAAGAAGGTCCAAGGGATACAGTAAACCTGAAGTGAAGGATCGGAATCTATAACTAGTGTCACAGGAATGGTTCAAAACATAGAATATAGGAAGGGACAGTCTTCTTGTACCTAAGTCGGCATTGTGCCTTTTCTATTTAATTCCGATACAATTTCTGTGTTTCGTCGTCAATAAGAAGGTCCTAGGGATACAGTAAACCTGAAGTGAAGCATCAGAATCTATAACTAGTGTCACAGGAATGGTTCAAAACATAGGCAGTAAGAAGAGTCGGTCCTCTTATACTGAAGTCGGCATTGTGCAGTTTGTATCTAATTCCGATTATAATATCTGTGCTTCATCGTCTACAAGAAGGTCAGAGAGATACAGTAAACCTGAATTGAAGCATCGGAATCTATAATTAGTGTCACAGGAATGGTTCAAAACATAGACAGTAGGAAGAGTCCGTCTTCTTGTACTTAAGTCGGCATTGTGCTTTTTCTATTTAATTCCGATGCTATTTCTGTGTTTCGTCGTCAATAAGAAGGTCAGAGGGATACAGTAAACCTGAAGTGAAGCATCGGAATCTATAACTAGTGTCACAATAATGGTTCAAAGCATAGTCAGTAAGATGAGTCAGTCTTCTTGTACTTAGGTCGGCATTGTGCCTCTTTATTGAATTCCGATACAATTTCTGTGTTTCATTGTCAATAAGAGGATCAGAGGGATACAGTAAACCTGAAGTGAAGCATCGGAACCTATAACTAATGTCGCAGGAATGATTCAAATCATAGTCAGTAAAAAGAGTCAGCCTTCTTGTACTTAAGTCGGCATTGTCCTTTTTGTATTTAATTCCGATGCTATTTCTGTGTTTCGTAGTCAATAAGAAGGTCAGAGGGACACAGTCAACCTGAAGTGAAGCATCAGAATCTATAACTAGTGTCACAGGAATGGCTCAAAACATAGACAGTAAGAAGAGTTAGTCTACTTGTACTTACGTCGGCATTGTGCCTTTTGTTTTTAATTCCGATGCAATTTCTGTGTTTCATCGTCAATAAGAAAATCCAAGGGATACAGTACACCTGAAGTGAAGCATCGGAATCTATAACTAGTGTCACAGGAATGGTTCAAATCATAGACAGTAAGAAGAGTCAGTCTTCTTGTACTAATGTCAGCATTGTGCCTTTTGTATTTAATTCCGATGCACTTTCTGTGTTTCAATGTCAATAAGAAAGTCAGAGGGATACAGTAAACCTGACGTTAAGCATCGGAATCTATAACCAGTGTCACAGGAATGGTTCAAAACATAGACAGTAAGAAGAGTCAGTCTTCTTGTACTTAAGTCGGCATTGTGCCTTTTCTATTTAATTCCGATGCAATGTCTATGTTTCATCGTCAATAAGAAGGTCCAAGGGATGCAGTACACCTGAAGTGAAGCATCGGAATCTATAACTAGTGTCACAGGAATGGTTCAAAACATAGACAGACAGATGAGTCAGTCTTTTGTACATAAGTCGTCATTGTGCCTTTTGTATTTAATTCCGATGCAATTTCTGTGTTTCATCGTCAATAAGAAGGTCCAAAGGATACAGTAAACCTGAAGTGAAGCATCGGAATCTATAACTAGAGTCACAGGAATGGTTCAAAACATAGACAGTAATCAGAGTCAGTCTTCTTGTACTTAAGTCGGCATTGTGCCTTTTGTATTTAATTCCGATGCAATTTCTCTGTTTCATCGTCAATACGAAGGTCAGAGGGATACAGTAAACCTGAAGTGAAGCATCGGAATCTGTAACTAGTGTCACAGGAATGGTTCAAAACATAGAGGGTGGGAAGTGTCAGTCTCCTTGTACTTAAGTCGGCATTGTGCCTTTTGTATTTAATTTCCATGCAATTTCTGGGTTTCATCGTCAATAAGTGATTCAGAGTGATACAGTAAACCTGAAGTGAAGCATCGGAATCTATAACTAGTGTCACAGGAATGATTCAAAACATAGACAGTAGGAAGAGTCAGTCCTCTTGTACTTAAGTCGGCATTGTGCCTTTTCTATTTAATTCCGATGCAATTTCTGTGTTACATCGTCAATAAGAAGGTCAGAGGGATACAGTAAACCTGAAGTGAGGCATCGGAATCTATAACTAGTGGCACAGGAGTGGTTCAAAACATAGACAGTAAGAAGAGTAAGTCCTCTCGTACTTGAGTCGGCATTGTGCCTTTTGTATTCAATTCCGATGCACTATTTCTGTGTTTCATTGTCAATAAGAAGGTCAGAGGGATACAGTAAACCTGAAGCGAAGCATCGGAGTCTATAACTAGTGTCACAGGAATTTTTCAAAACATAGTCACTAGGAAGAGTCAGTCTTCTTGTACTTATGTCGGCATTGTACATTTTCTATTTAATTCCGATGCAATTTCTGTGTTCCATCGTCAAAAAGAAGGTCAGAGGGATACAGTAAACCTGAAGTGAAGTATCGGAATCTATAACAAGTGTCACAGGAATAGTTCAAAAATAGACATAAAGATGACTCAGTCTTCTTGCACATAAGTCGGCATTGATTTCTTTCTATTAAATTCCGGTGTAATTTCTGTGGTTCATCATCAATATGAAGGTCCAAGGGATACAGCAAACCTGAAGTGAAGGATCGGAATCAATAACTAGTGTCATAGGAATGGTTCAAAGCATAGAATATACGAAGGGACAGTCAGTCCTCTTGTACTTGAGTCGGCATTGTGCCTCTTGTATTTAATTCCGATGCAATTTCTGTGTTTCATTGTCAATAAGAAGGTCAGAGGGATACAGTAAACCTGAAGTGAAGCATCGGAGTCTATAACTAGTGTCACAGGAATGGTTCAAAACATAGTCAGTAGGAGGAGTCAGTCTTCTTGTACTTAAGTCGGCATTGTACCTTTTCTATTTAATTCCGATGCAATTTCTGTGTTCCATCGTCAAAAAGAAGGTCAGAGGCATACAGTAAACCTGAAGTGAAGCATCGGAATCTATAACTAGTGTCACAGGAATGGTTCAAAACATAGTTAGTAAGAAGAGTCGGTCTTCTTGTACTTAAGTCGGCATTGTGCCTTTTGTATTTAATTCCGATGCAATTTCTGGGTTTCATCGTCTATAAGAATGTCCAAGGGATATAGTAAACCTAAAGTGAGCATCGCAATCTATAACTAGTGTCACAGGATTGGTTCAAAACATAGTCAGTTAGAAGTGTCGGCCTCACAGGAAAAATTCAAAACATAGACAGTAAGAAGAGCCAGTCTTCTTGTACTTGAGTCGGCATTGTGCCTTTTGTATTTAATTCCGAAGCAATTTCTGTGTTTAATCGTCAATAAGAAGGATGGACGGATACAGTAAACCCGAAGTGAAGCATCGGAATCTATAACTAGTGTCACAGGATTGGTTCAAAACATAGACAGTAAGAAGAGTCAGTCTTCTTGCACTTGAGTCGGCATTGTGCCGTTCTATTTAATTCCGATGCAATTTCTGTGTTTCAACATCAATAAGAAGGTCAGAGTGATACAGTAAACCTGAAGTGAAGCATCGGAATCCATAACTAGTGTCACAGGAATGGTTCAAAACATAGACAGTAAGAAGTGTCAGTCTTCTTGTACTTAAGTCGGCATTGTGCCTTTTGTATTTAATTCGGATTCAGTTTCTGGGTTTCATCGTCAATAAGAAGGTCCAAGGGATACAGTAAACCTGAAGTGAAGCATCGGAATCTAAAACCGGTCTCACAGGAAAGGTTCAAATCATAGACAGTAAGAAGAGCCAGTCATTTGTACTTCAGTCGGCATTGTGCCTTTTGTATTTAATTCCGATGCAAATTCTGTGTTTCGTCGTCAATAAGAAGGTCAGAGGGATACAGTAAACCGGAAGTGAAGCATCGGAATCTAATACCGGTCTTACTGGAAAGGTTCAAAACATAGACAGTAAGAAGGGTCAGTCTTCTTGTACTTAAGTCGGCATTATACTTTTGTATTTAATTCCGATGCAATTTCTGTGTTTCATCGTCAATAAGAAGGTCAGAGGGAAACAGTGAACCTGAAATGAAACATCGGAATCTAGAACCAATCTCACAGGAAAGGTTCAAAACATAGACAGTAAGAAGAGACAGTCTTGTTGTACTTGAGTTGGCATTGTGCCTTTTGTATTTAATTCCGATGCAATTTCTGTGTTTCATAGTCAATAAGAAGGTCAGAGAGATACAGTAAACCTGAAGTGAAGCATCGGAATCTAAAACCGGTCTCACAGGAGAGGTTCAAAACATAGACAGTAAGAAGAGACAGTCTTCTTGTACTTGAGTTGGCATTGTGCCTGTTGTCATTAATTCCGATCGAATTTCTGTGTTTCGTCGTCAATAAGAAGATCAGAGGGATACAGTAAACCTGAAGTGAAGCATCGGAATCGATAACTAGTGTCACAGGAATGGTTCAAAACATAGACAGTAAGAAGAGTCAGTCTCCTTGAACTTAAGTCAGCATTGTGCCTTTTGTATTTAATTCCGATACAGTTTCTGTGTTTCGTCGTCAATAAAAAGGTCCAAGGGATACAGTAAATCTGAAGTGAAGCATCAGAATCTAAAACCGGTCTCACAGGAAAGGTTCAAAGCATAGAAAGTAAGATGAACAAGACTTCTTGTACTTGAGTCGGCATTGTGCCTTTTCAATTTAATTACGATGCAATTTTTGTGTTTCATCGTCAATAAGAATATCAGAGAGATACAGTTAACCTGAAGTGAAGCATCGGAATCTAAAACCGGTCTCACAGGAAAGGTTCAAAGCATGGACAGTAAGAAGAGCCAGTCTTCTTGTACCTGAGTCGGCATTGTGCATTTTGAATTTAAATCCGATGCAATTTCTGTGTTTCGTCGTCAATAAGAATGTCCAAGGGATACAGTAAACCTGAAGCGAAGGATCGGAATCTAAAACCGGTCTCGCAGGAAAGGTGCAAATCATATACAGTAAGAGGAGCCAGTTTTCTTGTACTTGAGTCGGCATTGTGCCTTTTCTATTTAATTCCGATGCAATTTTTGTGTTTCGTCGTCAATAAGAAGGTCCAAGGGATACAGTAAAACTGAAGTGAAGGATCGGAATCTAAAACCGGTCTCGCAGGAAAGGTGCAAATCATAGACAGTAAGAAGAGCCAGTCTTCTTGTACTTGAGTCGGCATTGTGCCTTTTCTATTTAATTCCGATGCAATTTCTGTGTTTCATCGTCAACAAGAAGGTCAGAGGGATACAGTGAACCTGAAGTGAAGCATCGGAATCTATAACTAGTGTCACAGGAATGGTTCAAAACATACACAGTAGGAAGAGTCAGTCTTCTTGTACTTAAGTCGGCATTGTGCCTTTTCTATTTAATTACGATGCAATTTCTGGGATTCATTGTCAATAAGAAGGTCCAAGGGATACAGTAAACTTGAAGTGAAGCATCGGAATCTAAATCCGGTCTCACAGGAAAGGTTCAAAGCATGGACAGTAAGAAGAGCCAGTCTTCTTGTACTTGAGTCGGCATTGTGCGTTTTGAATTTAAATCCGATGCAATTTCTGTGTTTCGTCGTCAATAAGAAGGTCAGAGGGATACAGTAAACCTGAAGTGAAGCATCGGAATCCATAACTGGTGTCACAGGAATGGTTCAAAGCATAGACAGTAAGAAGAGTCAGTCTCCCTGTACTTAAGTCAGCATTGTGCTTTTTGTATTTAATTCCGATGCAATTTCTGTGTTTCGTCGTCAATAAGAAGGTCCTAGGGATACAGTAAACCTGAAGTGAAGGATCGGAATCTAAAAGCGGTCTCGCAGGAATGGTGCAAATCATAGACAGTAACAAGAGCCAGTCTTCTTGTACTTGAGTCGGCATAGTGCCTTTTCTATTTAATTCCGATGCAATTTCTGTGTTTCATCGTCAATAAGAAGGTCAGAGGGATACAGTAAACCTGAAGTGAAGCATCGGAATCTAAAACCGGTCCCACAAGAATGTTTCAAAACATAGACAGTAGGAAGTGTCAGTCTCCCTGTACTTAGGTCAGCATTGTGCCTTTTGTATCTAATTCCGACGCAATTTCTGTGTTTCAGCGTCAATAAGAAGGTCAGAGGGATACAGTAAACCTGAAGTGAAGCATCGGAATCTAAATCCGGGCTCGCAGGAAAGGTGCAAATCATAGACAGTAAGAAGAGCCAGTCTTCTTGTACTTCAGTCGGCATTGTGCCTTTTGAATTTAATTGCGATGCAATTTCTGTGTTTCGTCGTCAATAAGAAGGTCTGAGGGATACAGTAAACCTGAAGTGAAGCATCGGAATCCATAACTAGTGTCACAGGAATGGTTCAAATCACAGACAGTAAGAAGAGTCAGACTCCCTGTACTTAAGTCAGCGTTGTGCCTTTTGTATTTAATTCCGATGCAATTTCTGTGTTTCGTCGTCAATAAGAAGGTCCAAGGGATACAGTAAACCTGAAGTGAAGGATCGGAATCTAAAACCGGTCTCGCAGGAAAGGTGCAAATCATAGACAGTAAGAAGAGCCAGTCTTCTTGTACTTGAGTCGGCATTGTGCCTTTTCTATTTAATTCCGATGCAATTTCTGTGTTTCATCGTCAACAAGAAGGTCAGAGGGATACAGTGAACCTGAAGTGAAGCATCGGAATGTGTAACTAGTGTCACAGGAATGGTTCAAAGCATACACAGTAGGAAGAGTCAGTCTTCTTGTACTTAAGTCGGCAATGTGCCTTTTGTATTTAATTCCGATGCAATTTCTGGGTTTCATTGTCAATAAGAAGGTCCAAGGGATACAGTAAACCTGAAGTGAGGCATCGGAATCTAATTCCGGTCTCACAGGAAAGGTTTAAAGCATGGACAGTAAGAAGAGCCAGTCTTCTTGTACTTGAGTCGGCATTGTGCCTTTTGAATTTAATTCCGATGCTATTTCTGTGTTTCGTCGTCAATAAGAAGGCCCAAGGGATACAGTAAACCTGAAGTGAGGCATCGAAATGTAAAACCGGTCTCACAGGAAAGGTTCATAACATAGACAATAAGAAGAGCCAGTCTTCTTGTACTTGAGTCGGCATTAGGCCCTTTGTATTTAATTCCAATGCAATTTCTGTGTTTCGTCGTCAATAAGAAGGTCAGAGGGATACAGTAATCCTGAAATGAAGCATCGGAATCCATAACTAGTGTCACAGGAAAGGTTGAAAGCATAGACAGTAAGAAGAGTCAGTTTTTTGTCATTAAGTCGGCATTGTGCCTTTTCTAGTTTATTCCGATGCAATTTCTGTGTTTCATCGTCAATACGAAGGTCAGAGACATACAGTAAGCCTGACGTGAAGCATCGGAATCTATAACTAGTGTCACAGGAATGGTTCAAAACATAGACAGTAAGAGGAGTCAGTTTTCTTGTACTTAAGTCGGCATTGTGGCCTTTCTATTTAATTCCGATGCAATTTCTGTGTTTCGTCGTCAATAAGAAGGTCCAAGGGATACAGTGAACCTGAAGTGAAGCATCGGAATCTAAAACCGGTCTCACAGGAAAGGTGCAAAACATAGACAGTAAGAAGAGCCAGTCTTCTTCTACTTGAGTCGGCATTTTGCCTTTTGTATTTAATTCCGATGCAAGTTCTGTGTTTCATCGTCAATACGAAGGTCAGAGGGATACAGTAAACCTGAAGTGAAGCATCGGAATCTATAACTAGTGTCACAGGAATGGTTCAAAACGTAGACAGTAAGAAGAGTCAGTCTTCTTGTACTTAAGTCGGCATTGTGCATTTTCTATTAAATTCCGATGCAATTTCTGTGTTTCATCGTCAATAAGAAGGTCAGAGGGATACAGTAAACCTGAAGTGAAGCTTCGGAATCTATAACTAGTGTCACAGGAATGGTTCAAAACATAGACAGTAAGAAGAGCCAGTCTACTTGTACTTGAGTCGGCACTGTGCCTTTTGTTTTTAATTCCGATGCAATTTCTGTGTTTCGTCGTCAATAAGAAGTTCCAAGGGATACAGTGAACCTGAAGTGAAGCATCGGAATCTAAAACCGGTCTCAAAGGAAAGGTTCAAAACATAGACAGTAAGAAGAGTCAGTCTTCTTGTACTTGAGTCGGCATTGTTCCTTTTATTTATTTAATTCCGATGCAATTTCTGTGTTTCAACGTCAATAAGAAGGTCAGAGCGATGCAGTAAACCTAAAGTGAAGCATCGGAATCTATAACTAGTGTCACAGGAATGGTTCAAAACATAGACAGTAAGAAGAGCCAGTCTTCCTGTAATTAATTCGGCATTGTGCCTTTTGTATTTAATTTCGATGCAATTTCGGTGTTTCGTCGTCAATAAGAAGGTCCAAGGGTTACAGTAAACCTGAAGTGAAGCATCGGAATCTATAACCAGTGTCACAGGAATGGTTCAAAACATAGACAGTAAGAAGAGCCAGTCTTCTTGTACTTGAGTTGGCATTGTGCCTTTTGTATTTAATTCCGATGCAATTACTGTGATTCGTCGTCAATAAGAAGGTCCAAGGGATACAGTAAACCTGAAGTGAAGCATCGGAATGTAAAACCGATCTCACAGGAAAGGTTCATAGCATAGACAGTAAGAAGAGCCAGTCTTCTTGTACTTGAGTCGGCATTGTGCCTTTTGTATTTAATTCCGATGCAATTTCTGTGATTTGTCGTCAATAAGAATGTCAGAGGGATACAGTGAACTTGAAATGAAGCATCGGAATCCATAACTAGTGTCACAGGAATGGTTCAAAACATAGACAGTAAGAAGAGTCAGTTTTTTGTAATTAAGTCGGCATTGTGCCTTTTCTATTTAATGCCGATGCAATTTCTGTGTTTCGTCGTCAATAAGAAGGTCCAAGATACAGTAAACCTGAAGTGAAGCATTGGAATCAAAAACCGGTCTCACAGGAAACGTTCAAAACATAGACAGTAAAAAGAGCCAGTCTTCTTCTTCTTGAGTCGGTATTGTGCCTTTTGTATTTAATTCCGATGCAATTTCTGTGTTTCGTCGTCAATAAGAAGGTCCAAGGGATACAGTGAACCTGAAGTGAAGCATCGGAATCTGAAACAGGTCTCAAAGGAAAGGTTCAAAACATAGACAGAAAGAAGAGCCAGTCTTCTTGTACTTCAGTCGGCATTGTGCCTTTTGAATTTAATTGCGATGCAATTTCTGTGTTTCATCGTCAATAAGAAGGTCAGAGGGATACAGTAAACCTGAAGTGAAGCATCAGAATCTATAACTAGTGTCACAGGAATGGTTCAAAACATAGACAGTAAGAAGAGTCAGTCACCCTGTACTTAAGTCACCATTGTGCCTTTTGTATTTAATTCCGATGCACTTTCTGTGATTCGTCGTCAATAAGAATGTCAGAGGGATACAGTGAACTTGAAATGAAGCATCGGAATCCATAACTAGTGTCACATGAATGGTTCAAAACATAGACAGTAGGAAGAGTCAGTTTTTTGTAATTAAGTCGGCATTGTGCCTTTTCTAGTTTATTCTGATGCAATTTCTGTGTTTCATCGCCAATACGAAGGTCAGAGGGATACTGTAAACCAGACGAAAAGCATCGGAACCTATAACTAGTGTCACAGGAATGGTTCAAAACATAGACAGTAAGAAGAGTCAGTTTTCTTGTACTTAAGTCGGCATTGTGCCTTTTCTATTTAATTCCGATGCAATTTCTGTGTTTCGTCATCAATAAGAAGTTCCAAGGGATACAGTAAACCTGAAGTGAAGCATCGGAATCAAAAACCGGTCTCACAGGAAAGGTTCAAAACGTAGACAGTAAAAAGAGCCAGTCTTCTTTTACTTGAGTCGGCATTGTGCCTTTTGTATTTAATTCCGATGCAATTTCTGTGTTTCGTCGTCAATAAGATGGTCAGAGGGATACAGTAAACCTGAAGTTAAGCATCGGAATCTATAACTAGTGTCACAGGAATGGTTCAAAACATAGACACTAAACAGAGCCAGTCTACTTGTACTTAAGTCGGCATTATGCATTTTGTATTTAATTCCGATGCAATTTCTGTGTTTCATCGTCAATAAAAAGGTCGGAGCGATACAGTAAACCAGAAGTGAAGCATCGGAATCTATAACTAGTGTCACAGGAATGGTTCAAAACATAGACAGTAAAAAGAGTCAGTTTTTCTTTTAATTAAGTCAGCATTGTGCCTTTTCTATTTAATTCCGATGCAATTTTTGTGTTTCGTCGTCAATAAGAAGGTCCAAGGAATACAGTAAACCGGAAGTGAAGCATCGGAATCTAAAACCGGTCTTACTGGAAAGGTTCAAAACATAGACACTAAGAAGAGCCAGTCTTCTTGTAGTTGATTTGGAATTTTGCCTTTTGTATTTATTTCCGATGCAATATCTGTATTTCTTCGTCAATAAGAAGCTCAGAGGGATACAGTAAACCTGAAGTGAAGCATCGGAATCTATGACTAGTGTCACAGAAATGGTTCAAAACATAGAAAGTAAGAAGTGTCAGTCTTCTTGTTCTTAAGTCGGCATTGTGCCTTTTGAATTTAATTTCGATGCAATTTCAGTGTTTTATCGTCAATAAGAAGGTCCAAGGGATACAGTAAACCTGAAATGAGGCATCGGAAACCATAACTAGTGTCACAGGAATGGTTCAAAACATGGACTGTAAGACGAGTCAGTTTTTTGTAATGAAGTCGGCATTGTGCCTTTCCTAGTTTATTCCGATGCAATATCTGTGTTTCATCGTCAATACGAAGGTCAGTGGGATACAGTAAGCCTGACGTGAAGCATCGGAATCTATAACTAGTGTCACAGGAATGGTTCAAAACATAGACAATAAGAAGAGTCAGTTTTCATGTACTTAAGTCGGCATTGAGCCTTTTCTATTTAATTCCGATGCAATTTCTGTGTTTCTTCGTCAATAAGAAGGTCCAAGGGATACAGTAAACCTGAAGTGAAGCATCGGAATCTAAAATCGGTCTCACAGGAAAGGTTCAAAACATAGACAGTAAGAAGTGCCAGTCTTCTTCTACTTCAGTCGGCATTTTGCCTTTTGTATTTAATACCGATGCAATTTCTGTGTTTCATCGTCAATAAGAAGGTCAGAGGGATACAGTAAACCTGAAGTGAAGCATCGGAATCTATAACTATTGTCACAGAAATGGTTCAAATCATAGACAGTAAGAAGAGTCAGTCGTCTTGTACTTAAGTCGGCATTGTGCCTTTTGTATTTAATTCCGATGCTATTTCTGTGTTTCATCGTCAAGAAGAACGTCAGAGGGATACAGTAAACCTGAAGTGAAGCATCGGAATCTATGACTAGTGTCACAGAAATGGTTCAAAACATAGAAAGTAAGAAATGTCAGTCTTCTTGTACTTAAGTCGGCATTGTGCCTTTTGTATTTAATTCCGATGCAATTTCAGTGTTTCATTATCAATAAGAAGGTCAGAGGGATACAGTAAACCTGAAGTGAAGCATCGGAATCCATGACTAGTGTCACCGGAATAGTTCAAAGCATAAACGGTAAGAAGAGTCAGTCTTCTTGTATTTGAGTCGGCATTGTGCCTTTTGTATTTAATTCCGAAGCAATTTCTGTGTTTCATCGTCAATATAAAGGACAGAGGGATACAGTAAACCTGAAGTGAAGCATCGGAATCTATAACTAGTGTCACAGGAGTGGTTCAAAACATAGACAGTAAGAAGAGTCAGTTTTCTTGTACTTAAGTCGGCGTTGCGCATTTCTACTTAATTCCGATGAAATTTCTGTGTTTCATCGTAAATAAGAACGTCCAAGGGATACAGTAAACCTGAAATGAGGCATCGGAAACCATAACTAGTGTCACAGGAATGGTTCAAAACATAGTCAGTTAGAAGAGTCAGTCTTCTTGTACTTAAGTCGGCATTGTATATTTTCTATTTAATTCCGATGCAATATCTGTGTTCCACCGTCAAAAAGAAGGTCAGAGGAATACAGTAAACCTGAAGTGAAGCATAGGAATCTATAACAAGTGTCACAGGAATAGTTCAAAACATAGGCGGAAAGATGAGTCAGTCGTCTTGCACACAAGTCGGCATTGATTTCTTTCTATTTAATTCCGATGTAATTTCTGTGGCTCATCATCAATAAGAAGGTCCAAGGGATACAGTAAACCTGAAGTGAAGGATCGGAATCTATAACTAGTGTCACAGGAATGGTTCAAAACATAGAATATAGGAAGGGACAGTCTTCTTGTACTTAAGTCGGCATTGTGCCTTTTCTATTTAATTCCGATACAATTTCTGTGTTTCGTCGTCAATAAGAAGGTCCTAGGGATACAGTAAACCTGAAGTGAAGCATCAGAATCTATAACTAGTGTCATAGGAATGGTTCAAAACATAGGCAGTAAGAAGAGTCGGTCCTCTTATACTGAAGTCGGCATTGTGCAGTTTGTATCTAATTCCGATTATAATATCTGTGCTTCATCGTCTACAAGAAGGTCAGAGAGATACAGTAAACCTGAATTGAAGCATCGGAATCTATAACTAGTGTCACAGGAATGGTTCAAAACATAGACAGTAGGAAGAGTCCGTCTTCTTGTACTTAAGTCGGCATTGTGCTTTTTCTATTTAATTCCGATGCTATTTCTGTGTTTCGTCGTCAATAAGAAAGTCAGAGGGATACAGTAAACCTGAAGTGAAGCATCGGAATCTATAACTAGTGTCACAATAATGGTTCAAAGCATAGTCAGTAAGATGAGTCAGTCTTCTTGTACTTACGTCGGCATTGTGCCTTTTGTTTTTAATTCCGATGCAATTTCTGTGTTTCATCGTCAATAAGAAAATCCAAGGGATACAGTACACCTGAAGTGAATCATCGGAATCTATAACTAGTGTCACAGGAATGGTTCAAATCATAGACAGTAAGAAGAGTCAGTCTTCTTGTACTTAAGTCGGCATTGTCCTTTTTGTATTTAATTCCGATGCTATTTCTGTGTTTCGTAGTCAATAAGAAGGTCAGAGGGACACAGTCAACCTGAAGTGAAGCATCGGAACCTATAACTAATGTCGCAGGAATGATTCAAATCATAGTCAGTAAAAAGAGTCAGTCTTCTTGTACTTAAGTCGGCATTGTCCTTTTTGTATTTAATTCCGATGCTATTTCTGTGTTTCGTAGTCAATAAGAAGGTCAGAGGGACACAGTCAACCTGAAGTGAAGCATCAGAATCTATAACTAGTGTCACAGGAATGGCTCAAAACATAGACAGTAAGAAGAGTTAGTCTACTTGTACTTACGTCGGCATTGTGCCTTTTGTTTTTAATTCCGATGCAATTTCTGTGTTTCATCGTCAATAAGAAAATCCAAGGGATACAGTACACCTGAAGTGAATCATCGGAATCTATAACTAGTGTCACAGGAATGGTTCAAATCATAGACAGTAAGAAGAGTCAGTCTTCTTGTACTAATGTCAGCATTGTGCCTTTTGTATTTAATTCCGATGCAATTTCTGTGTTTCAATGTCAATAAGAAAGTCAGAGGGATACAGTAAACCTGAAGTTAAGCATCGGAATCTATAACTAGTGTCACAGGAATGGTTCAAAACATAGACAGTAAGAAGAGTCAGTCTTCTTGTACTTAAGTCGGCATTGTGCCTTTTCTATTTAATTCCGATGCAATGTCTATGTTTCATCGTCAATAAGAAGGTCCAAGGGATGCAGTACACCTGAAGTGAAGCATCGGAATCTATAACTAGTGTCACAGGAATGGTTCAAAACATAGACAGACAGATGAGTCAGTCTTTTGTACATAAGTCGTCATTGTGCCTTTTGTATTTAATTCCGATGCAATTTCTGTGTTTCATCGTCAATAAGATGGTCCAAAGGATACAGTAAACCTGAAGTGAAGCATCGGAATCCATAACTAGAGTCACAGGAATGGTTCAAAACATAGACAGTAATCAGAGTCAGTCTTCTTGTACTTAAGTCGGCATTGTGCCTTTTGTATTTAATTCCGATGCAATTTCTGTGTTTCATCGTCAATACGAAGGTCAGAGGGATACAGTAAACCTGAAGTGAAGCATCGGAATCTGTAACTAGTGTCACAGGAATGGTTCAAAACATAGAGGGTGGGAAGTGTCAGTCTCCTTGTACTTAAGTCGGCATTGTGCCTTTTGTATTTAATTTCCATGCAATTTCTGGGTTTCATCGTCAATAACTGATTCAGAGTGATACAGTAAACCTGAAGTGAAGCATCGGAATCTACAACTAGTGTCACAGGAATGATTCAAAACATAGACAGTAGGAAGAGTCAGTCCTCTTGTACTTAAGTCGGCATTGTGCCTTTTCTATTTAATTCCGATGCAATTTCTGTGTTACATCGTCAATAAGAAGGTCAGAGGGATACAGTAAACCTGAAGTGAGGCATCGGAATCTATAACTAGTGGCACAGGAGTGGTTCAAAACATAGACAGTAAGAAGAGTAAGTCCTCTCGTACTTGAGTCGGCATTGTGCCTTTTGTATTCAATTCCGATGCACTATTTCTGTGTTTCATTGTCAATAAGAAGGTCAGAGGGATACAGTAAACCTGAAGCGAAGCATCGGAGTCTATAACTAGTGTCACAGGAATTTTTCAAAACATAGTCACTAGGAAGAGTCAGTCTTCTTGTACTTAAGTCGGCATTGTACATTTTCTATTTAATTCCGATGCAATTTCTGTGTTCCATCGTCAAAAAGAAGGTCAGAGGGATACAGTATACCTGAAGTGAAGCATCGGAATCTATAACAAGTGTCACAGGAATAGTTCAAAAATAGACATAAAGATGACTCAGTCTTCTTGCACATAAGTCGGCATTGATTTCTTTCTATTAAATTCCGGTGTAATTTCTGTGGTTCATCATCAATATGAAGGTCCAAGGGATACAGCAAACCTGAAGTGAAGGATCGGAATCAATAACTAGTGTCATAGGAATGGTTCAAAGCATAGAATATACGAAGGGACAGTCAGTCCTCTTGTACTTGAGTCGGCATTGTGCCTCTTGTATTTAATTCCGATGCAATTTCTGTGTTTCATTGTCAATAAGAAGGTCAGAGGGATACAGTAAACCTGAAGTGAAGCATCGGAGTCTATAACTAGTGTCACAGGAATGGTTCAAAACATAGTCAGTAGGAGGAGTCAGTCTTCTTGTACTTAAGTCGGCATTGTAACTTTTCTATTTAATTCCGATGCAATTTCTGTGTTCCATCGTCAAAAAGAAGGTCAGAGGCATACAGTAAACCTGAAGTGAAGCATCGGAATCTATAACTAGTGTCACAGGAATGGTTCAAAACATAGTTAGTAAGAAGAGTCGGTCTTCTTGTACTTAAGTCGGCATTGTGCCTTTTGTATTTAATTCCGATGGAATTTCTGGGTTTCATCGTCTATAAGAATGTCCAAGGGATATAGTAAACCTGAAGTGAGCATCGCAATCTATAACTAGTGTCACAGGATTGGTTCAAAACATAGTCAGTTAGAAGTGTCGGCCTCACAGGAAAAATTCAAAACATAGACAGTAAGAAGAGCCAGTCTTCTTGTACTTGAGTCGGCATTGTGCCTTTTGTATTTAATTCCGAAGCAATTTCTGTGTTTAATCGTCAATAAGAAGGATGGACGGATACAGTAAACCCGAAGTGAAGCATCGGAATCTATAACTAGTGTCACAGGATTGGTTCAAAACATAGACAGTAAGAAGAGTCAGTCTTCTTGCACTTGAGTCGGCATTGTGCCGTTCTATTTAATTCCGATGCAATTTTTGTGTTTCAACATCAATAAGAAGGTCAGAGTGATACAGTAAACCTGAAGTGAAGCATCGGAATATATAACTAGTGTCACAGGAACGGTTCAAAACATAGACAGTAAGAAGTGTCAGTCTTCTTGTACTTAAGTTGGCATTGTGCCTTTTGTATTTAATTCGGATTCAATTACTGGGTTTCATCGTCAATAAGAAGGTCCAAGGGATACAGTAAACCTGAAGTGAAGCATCGGAATCTAAAACCGGTCTCACAGGAAAGGTTCAAATCATAGACAGTAAGAAGAGCCAGTCATTTGTACTTCAGTCGGCATTGTGCCTTTTGTATTTAATTCCGATGCAAATTCTGTGTTTCGTCGTCAATAAGAAGGTCAGAGGGATACAGTAAACCGGAAGTGAAGCATCGGAATCTAAAACCGGTCTTACTGGAAAGGTTCAAAACATAGACAGTAAGAAGGGTCAGTCTTCTTGTACTTAAGTCGGCATTATACTTTTGTATTTAATTCCGATGCAATTTCTGTGTTTCATCGTCAATAAGAAGGTCAGAGGGATACAGTGAACCTGAAATGAAACATCGGAATCTAGAACCAATCTCACAGGAAAGGTTCAAAACATAGACAGTAAGAAGAGACAGTCTTGTTGTACTTGAGTTGGCATTGTGCCTTTTGTATTTAATTCTGATGCAATTTCTGTGTTTCATAGTCAATAAGAAGGTCAGAGAGATACAGTAAACCTGAAGTGAAGCATCGGAATCTAAAACCGGTCTCACAGGAGAGGTTCAAAACATAGACAGTAAGAAGAGACAGTCTTCTTGTACATGAGTTGGCATTGTGCCTGTTGTCATTAATTCCGATCGAATTTCTGTGTTTCGTCGTCAATAAGAAGATCAGAGGGATACAGTAAACCTGAAGTGAAGCATCGGAATCGATAACTAGTGTCACAGGAATGGTTCAAAACATAGACAGTAAGAAGAGTCCGTCTCCTTGAACTTAAGTCAGCATTGTGCCTTTTGTATTTAATTCCGATACAGTTTCTGTGTTTCGTCGTCAATAAAAAGGTCCAAGGGATACAGTAAATCTGAAGTGAAGCATCAGAATCTAAAACCGGTCTCACAGGAAAGGTTCAAAGCATAGAAAGTAAGATGAACAAGACTTCTTGTACTTGAGTCGGCATTGTGCCTTTTCTATTTAATTACGATGCAATTTTTGTGTTTCATCGTCAATAAGAATGTCAGAGAGATACAGTTAACCTGAAGTGAAGCATCGGAATCTAAAACCGGTCTCACAGGAAAGGTTCAAAGCATGGACAGTAAGAAGAGCCAGTCTTCTTGTACTTGAGTCGGCATTGTGCCTTTTCTATTTAATTCCGATGCAATTTCTGTGTTTCATCGTCAATAAGAAGGTCAGAGGTATACTGTAAACCTGAAGGGAAGCATCGGAATCTAAAACCGGCCTCACAGGAATGGTTCAAAACATAGACAGTAAGAAGAGTCAGTTTCCCTGTACTTAAGTCAGCATTGTGCCTTTTGTATTTAATTCCGATGCAATTTTTGTGTTTCGTCGTCAATAAGAAGGTCCAAGGGATACAGTAAACCTGAAGTGAAGCATCGGAATCTAAATCCGGGCTCGCAGGAAAGGTGCAAATCATAGACAGTAAGAAGAGCCAGTCTTCTTGTACTTCAGTCGGCATTGTGCCTTTTGAATTTAATTGCGATGCAATTTCTGTGTTTCGTCGTCAATAAGAAGGTCTGAGGGATACAGTAAACCTGAAGTGAAGCATCGGAATCCATAACTAGTGACACAGGAATGGTTCAAATCACAGACAGTAAGAAGAGTCAGACTCCCTGTACTTAAGTCAGCGTTGTGCCTTTTGTATTTAATTCCGATGCAATTTCTGTGTTTCGTCGTCAATAAGAAGGTCCAAGGGATACAGTAAACCTGAAGTGAAGGATCGGAATCTAAAACCGGTCTCGCAGGAAAGGTGCAAATCATAGACAGTAAGAAGAGCCAGTCTTCTTGTACTTGAGTCGGCATTGTGCCTTTTCTATTTAATTCCGATGCAATTTCTGTGTTTCATCGTCAACAAGAAGGTCAGAGGGATACAGTGAACCTGAAGTGAAGCATCGGAATCTATAACTAGTGTCACAGGAATGGTTCAAAACATACACAGTAGGAAGAGTCAGTCTTCTTGTACTTAAGCCGGCATTGTGCCTTTTCTATTTAATTACGATGCAATTTCTTGGATTCATTGTCAATAAGAAGGTCCAAGGGATACAGTAAACTTGAAGTGAAGCATCAGAATCTAAATCCGGTCTCACAGGAAAGGTTCAAAGCATGGACAGTAAGAAGAGCCAGTCTTCTTGTACTTGAGTCGGCATTGTGCCTTTTGAATTTAAATCCGATGCAATTTCTGTGTTTCGTCGTCAATAAGAAGGTCAGAGGGATACAGTAAACCTGAAGTGAAGCATCGGAATCCATAACTGGTGTCACAGGAATGGTTCAAAGCATAGACAGTAAGAAGAGTCAGTCTCCCTGTACTTAAGTCAGCATTGTGCTTTTTGTATTTAATTCCGATGCAATTTCTGTGTTTCGTCGTCAACAAGAAGGTCCTAGGGATACAGTAAACCTGAAGTGAAGGATCGGAATCTAAAAGCGGTCTCGCAGGAAAGGTGCAAATCATAGACAGTAACAAGAGCCAGTCTTCTTGTACTTGAGTCGGCATAGTGCCTTTTCTATTTAATTCCGATGCAATTTCTGTGTTTCATCGTCAATAAGAAGGTCAGAGGGATACAGTAAACCTGAAGTGAAGCATCGGAATCTAAAACCGGTCTCACAAGAATGTTTCAAAACATAGACAGTAGGAAGTGTCAGTCTCCCTGTACTTAGGTCAGCATTGTGCCTTTTGTATCTAATTCCGACGCAATTTCTGTGTTTCATCGTCAATAAGAAGGTCAGAGGGATACAGTAAACCTGAAGTGAAGCATCGGAATCTAAATCCGGGCTCGCAGGAAAGGTGCAAATCATAGACAGTAAGAAGAGCCAGTCTTCTTGTACTTCAGTCGGCATTGTGCCTTTTGAATTTAATTGCGATGCAATTTCTGTGTTTCGTCGTCAATAAGAAGGTCTGAGGGATACAGTAAACCTGAAGTGAAGCATCGGAATCCATAACTAGTGTCACAGGAATGGTTCAAATCACAGACAGTAAGAAGAGTCAGACTCCCTGTACTTAAGTCAGCGTTGTGCCTTTTGTATTTAACTCCGATGCAATTTCTTTGTTTCGTCGTCAATAAGAAGGTCCAAGGGATACAGTAAACCTGAAGTGAAGGATCGGAATCTAAAACCGGTCTCGCAGGAAAGGTGCAAATCATAGACAGTAAGAAGAGCCAGTCTTCTTGTACTTGAGTCGGCATTGTGCCTTTTCTATTTAATTCCGATGCAATTTCTGTGTTTCATCGTCAACAAGAAGGTCAGAGGGATACAGTGAACCTGAAGTGAAGCATCGGAATGTATAACTAGTGTCACAGGAATGGTTCAAAGCATACACAGTAGAAAGAGTCAGTCTTCTTGTACTTAAGTCGGCAATGTGCCTTTTGTATTTAATTCCGATGCAATTTCTGGGTTTCATTGTCAATAAGAAGGTCCAAGGGATACAGTAAACCTGAAGTGAGGCATCGGAATCTAATTCCGGTCTCACAGGAAAGGTTCAAAGCATGGACAGTAAGAAGAGCCAGTCTTCTTGTACTTGAGTCGGCATTGTGCCTTTTGAATTTAATTCCGATGCTATTTCTGTGTTTCGTCGTCAATAAGAAGGCCCAAGGGATACAGTAAACCTGAAGTGAAGCATCGAAATGTAAAACCGGTCTCACAGGAAAGGTTCATAACATAGACAATAAGAAGAGCCAGTCTTCTTGTACTTGAGTCGGCATTAGGCCTTTTGTATTTAATTCCAATGCAATTTCTGTGTTTCGTCGTCAATAAGAAGGTCAGAGGGATACAGTAATCCTGAAATGAAGCATCGGAATCCATAACTAGTGTCACAGGAAAGGTTGAAAGCATAGACAGTAAGAAGAGTCAGTTTTTTGTCATTAAGTCGGCATTGTGCCTTTTCTAGTTTATTCCGATGCAATTTCTGTGTTTCATCGTCAATACGAAGGTCAGAGACATACAGTAAGCCTGACGTGAAGCATCGGAATCTATAACTAGTGTCACAGGAATGGTTCAAAACATAGACAGTAAGAGGAGTCAGTTTTCTTGTACTTAAGTCGGCATTGTGGCCTTTCTATTTAATTCCGATGCAATTTCTGTGTTTCGTCGTCAATAAGAAGGTCCAAGGGATACAGTGAACCTGAAGTGAAGCATCGGAATCTAAAACCGGTCTCACAGGAAAGGTGCAAAACATAGACAGTAAGAAGAGCCAGTCTTCTTCTACTTGAGTCGGCATTTTGCCTTTTGTATTTAATTCCGATGCAAGTTCTGTGTTTCATCGTCAATACGAAGGTCAGAGGGATACAGTAAACCTGAAGTGAAGCATCGGAATCTATAACTAGTGTCACAGGAATGGTTCAAAACGTAGACAGTAAGAAGAGTCAGTCTTCTTGTACTTAAGTCGGCATTGTGCATTTTCTATTAAATTCCGATGCAATTTCTGTGTTTCATCGTCAATAAGAAGGTCAGAGGGATACAGTAAACCTGAAGTGAAGCTTCGGAATCTATAACTAGTGTCACAGGAATGGTTCAAAACATAGACAGTAAGAAGAGCCAGTCTACTTGTACTTGAGTCGGCATTGTGCCTTTTGTTTTTAATTCCGATGCAATTTCTGTGTTTCGTCGTCAATAAGAAGTTCCAAGGGATACAGTGAACCTGAAGTGAAGCATCGGAATCTAAAACCGGTCTCAAAGGAAAGGTTCAAAACATAGACAGTAAGAAGAGTCAGTCTTCTTGTACTTGAGTCGGCATTGTTCCTTTTATTTATTTAATTCCGATGCAATTTCTGTGTTTCAACGTCAATAAGAAGGTCAGAGCGATGCAGTAAACCTAAAGTGAAGCATCGGAATCTATAACTAGTGTCACAGGAATGGTTCAAAACATAGACAGTAAGAAGAGCCAGTCTTCCTGTAATTAATTCGGCATTGTGCCTTTTGTATTTAATTTCGATGCAATTTCGGTGTTTCGTCGTCAATAAGAAGGTCCAAGGGTTACAGTAAACCTGAAGTGCAGCATCGGAATCTATAACCAGTGTCACAGGAATGGTTCAAAACATAGACAGTAAGAAGAGCCAGTCTTCTTGTACTTGAGTTGGCATTGTGCCTTTTGTATTTAATTCCGATGCAATTACTGTGATTCGTCGTCAATACGAAGGTCCAAGGGATACAGTAAACCTGAAGTGAAGCATCGGAATGTAAAACCGATCTCACAGGAAAGGTTCATAGCATAGACAGTAAGAAGAGCCAGTCTTCTTGTACTTGAGTCGGCATTGTGCCTTTTGTATTTAATTCCGATGCAATTTCTGTGATTTGTCGTCAATAAGAATGTCAGAGGGATACAGTGAACTTGAAATGAAGCATCGGAATCCATAACTAGTGTCACAGGAATGGTTCAAAACATAGACAGTAAGAAGAGTCAGTTTTTTGTAATTAAGTCGGCATTGTGCCTTTTCTAGTTTATTCCGATGCAATTTCTGTGTTTCATCGTCAATAAGAAGGTCAGAGGGATACAGTAAACCTGAAGTGAAGCATCAGAATCTATAACTAGTGTCACAGGAATGGTTCAAAACATAGACAGTAAGAAGAGTCAGTCACCCTGTACTTAAGTCACCATTGTGCCTTTTGTATTTAATTCCGATGCACTTTCTGTGATTCGTCGTCAATAAGAATGTCAGAGGGATACAGTGAACTTGAAATGAAGCATCGGAATCCATAACTAGTGTCACATGAATGGTTCAAAACATAGACAGTAGGAAGAGTCAGTTTTTTGTAATTAAGTCGGCATTGTGCCTTTTCTAGTTTATTCCGATGCAATTTCTGTGTTTCATCGCCAATACGAAGGTCAGAGGGATACTGTAAGCCAGACGAAAAGCATCGGAACCTATAACTAGTGTCACAGGAATGGTTCAAAACATAGACAGTAAGAAGAGTCAGTTTTCTTGTACTTAAGTCGGCATTGTCCCTTTTCTATTTAATTCCGATGCAATTTCTGTGTTTCGTCATCAATAAGAAGTTCCAAGGGATACAGTAAACCTGAAGTGAAGCATCGGAATCAAAAACCGGTCTCACAGGAAAGGTTCAAAACGTAGACAGTAAAAAGAGCCAGTCTTCTTTTACTTGAGTCGGCATTGTGCCTTTTGTATTTAATTCCGATGCAATTTCTGTGTTTCGTCGTCAATAAGATGGTCAGAGGGATACAGTAAACCTGAAGTTAAGCATCGGAATCTATAACTAGTGTCACAGGAATGGTTCAAAGCATAGACAGTAAGAAGAGTCAGTCTTCTTGTACTTAAGTCGGCATTGTGCATTTTGTATTTAATTCCGATGCATTTTCTGTGTTTCATCGTCAATAAGAAGGTCAGAGGGACACAGTAAATCTGAAGTGAAACATCGGAATCTATAACTAGTGTCACAGGAATGGTTCAAAACATAGACACTAAACAGAGCCAGTCTACTTGTACTTAAGTCGGCATTATGCATTTTGTATTTAATTCCGATGCAATTTCTGTGTTTCATCGTCAATAAAAAGGTCGGAGCGATACAGTAAACCAGAAGTGAAGCATCGGAATCTATAACTAGTGTCACAGGAATGGTTCAAAACATAGACAGTAAAAAGAGTCAGTTTTTCTTTTAATTAAGTCAGCATTGTGCCTTTTCTATTTAATTCCGATGCAATTTTTGTGTTTCGTCGTCAATAAGAAGGTCCAAGGAATACAGTAAACCGGAAGTGAAGCATCGGAATCTAAAACCGGTCTTACTGGAAAGGTTCAAAACATAGACACTAAGAAGAGCCAGTCTTCTTGTAGTTGATTTGGAATTTTGCCTTTTGTATTTATTTCCGATGCAATATCTGTATTTCTTCGTCAATAAGAAGCTCAGAGGGATACAGTAAACCTGAAGTGAAGCATCGGAATCTATGACTAGTGTCACAGAAATGGTTCAAAACATAGAAAGTAAGAAATGTCAGTCTTCTTGTACTTAAGTCGGCATTGTGCCTTTTGTATTTAATTCCGATGCAATTTCAGTGTTTCATTATCAATAAGAAGGTCAGAGGGATACAGTAAACCTGAAGTGAAGCATCGGAATCCATGACTAGTGTCACCGGAATAGTTCAAAGCATAAACGGTAAGAAGAGTCAGTCTTCTTGTATTTGAGTCGGCATTGTGCCTTTTGTATTTAATTCCGAAGCAATTTCTGTGTTTCATCGTCAACATAAAGGACAGAGGGATACAGTAAACCTGAAGTGAAGCATCGGAATCTATAACTAGTGTCACAGGAGTGGTTCAAAACATAGACAGTAAGAAGAGTCAGTTTTCTTGTACTTAAGTCGGCGTTGCGCATTTCTACTTAATTCCGATGAAATTTCTGTGTTTCATCGTAAATAAGAACGTCCAAGGGATACAGTAAACCTGAAATGAGGCATCGGAAACCATAACTAGTGTCACAGGAATGGTTCAAAACATAGTCAGTTAGAAGAGTCAGTCTTCTTGTACTTAAGTCGGCATTGTATATTTTCTATTTAATTCCGATGCAATATCTGTGTTCCATGGTCAAAAAGAAGGTCAGAGGAATACAGTAAACCTGAAGTGAAGCATAGGAATCTATAACAAGTGTCACAGGAATAGTTCAAAACATAGACGGAAAGATGAGTCAGTCGTCTTGCACACAAGTCGGCATTGATTTCTTTCTATTTAATTCCGATGTAATTTCTGTGGCTCATCATCAATAAGAAGGTCCAAGGGATACAGTAAACCTGAAGTGAAGGATCGGAATCTATAACTAGTGTCACAGGAATGGTTCAAAACATAGAATATAGGAAGGGACAGTCTTCTTGTACTTAAGTCGGCATTGTGCCTTTTCTATTTAATTCCGATACAATTTCTGTGTTTCGTCGTCAATAAGAAGGTCCTAGGGATACAGTAAACCTGAAGTGAAGCATCAGAATCTATAACTAGTGTCACAGGAATGGTTCAAAACATAGGCAGTAAGAAGAGTCGGTCCTCTTATACTGAAGTCGGCATTGTGCAGTTTGTATCTAATTCCGATTATAATATCTGTGCTTCATCGTCTACAAGAAGGTCAGAGAGATACAGTAAACCTGAATTGAAGCATCGGAATCTATAACTAGTGTCACAGGAATGGTTCAAATCATAGACAGTAAGAAGAGTCAGTCTTCTTGTACTAATGTCAGCATTGTGTCTTTTGTATTTAATTCCGATGCAATTTCTGGGTTTCATCGTCTATAAGAATGTCCAAGGGATATAGTAAACCTGAAGTGAGCATCGCAATCTATAACTAGTGTCACAGGATTGGTTCAAAACATAGTCAGTTAGAAGTGTCGGCCTCACAGGAAAAATTCAAAACATAGACAGTAAGAAGAGCCAGTCTTCTTGTACTTGAGTCGGCATTGTGCCTTTTGTATTTAATTCTGAAGCAATTTCTGTGTTTAATCGTCAATAAGAAGGATGGACGGATACAGTAAACCCGAAGTGAAGCATCGGAATCTATAACTAGTGTCACAGGATTGGTTCAAAACATAGACAGTAAGAAGAGTCAGTCTTCTTGCTCTTGAGTCGGCATTGTGCCGTTCTATATAATTCCGATGCAATTTCTGTGTTTCAACATCAATAAGAAGGTCAGAGTGATACAGTAAACCTGAAGTGAAGCATCGGAATATATAACTAGTGTCACAGGAATGGTTCAAAACATAGACAGTAAGAAGTGTCAGTCTTCTTGTACTTAAGTCGGCATTGTGCCTTTTGTATTTAATTCGGATTCAATTTCTGGGTTTCATCGTCAATAAGAAGGTCCAAGGGATACAGTAAACCTGAAGTGAAGCATCGGAATCTAAAACCGGTCTCACAGGAAAGGTTCAAATCATAGACAGTAAGAAGAGCCAGTCATTTGTACTTCAGTCGGCATTGTGCCTTTTGTATTTAATTCCGATGCAAATTCTGTGTTTCGTCGTCAATAAGAAGGTCAGAGGGATACAGTAAACCGGAAGTGAAGCATCGGAATCTAAAACCGGTCTTACTGGAAAGGTTCAAATCATAGACAGTAAGAAGGGTCAGTCTTCTTGTACTTAAGTCGGCATTATACTTTTGTATTTAATTCCGATGCAATTTCTGTGTTTCATCGTCAATAAGAAGGTCAGAGGGATACAGTGAACCTGAAATGAAACATCGGAATCTAGAACCGATCTCACAGGAAAGGTTCAAAACATAGACAGTAAGAAGAGACAGTCTTGTTGTACTTGAGTTGGCATTGTGCCTTTTGTATCTAATTCTGATGCAATTTCTGTGTTTCATAGTCAATAAGAAGGTCAGAGAGATACAGTAAACCTGAAGTGAAGCATCGGAATCTAAAACCGGTCTCACAGGAGAGGTTCAAAACATAGACAGTAAGAAGAGACAGTCTTCTTGTACTTGAGTTGGCATTGTGCCTGTTGTCATTAATTCCGATCGAATTTCTGTGTTTCGTCGTCAATAAGAAGATCAGAGGGATACAGTAAACCTGAAGTGAAGCATCGGAATCGATAACTAGTGTCACAGGAATGGTTCAAAACATAGACAGTAAGAAGAGTCAGTCTCCTTGAACTTAAGTCAGCATCGTGCCTTTTGTATTTAATTCCGATACAGTTTCTGTGTTTCGTCGTCAATAAAAAGGTCCAAGGGATACAGTAAATCTGAAGTGAAGCATCAGAATCTAAAACCGGTCTCACAGGAAAGGTTCAAAGCATAGAAAGTAAGATGAACAAGACTTCTTGTACTTGAGTCGGCATTGTGCCTTTTCTATTTAATTACGATGCAATTTTTGTGTTTCATCGTCAATAAGAATGTCAGAGAGATACAGTTAACCTGAAGTGAAGCATCGGAATCTAAAACCGTTCTCACAGGAAAGGTTCAAAGCATGGACAGTAAGAAGAGCCAGTCTTCTTGTACTTGAGTCGGCATTGTGCATTTGGAATTTAATTCCGATGCAATTTCTGTGTTTCGTCGTCAATAAGAAGGTCAGAGGGATACAGTAAACCTGAAGTAAAGCATCGGAATCCATAACTAGTGTCACAGGAATGGTTCAAAACATAGACAGTAAGAAGAGTCAGTCTCCCTGTACTTAAGCCAGCATTGTGCCTTTTGTATTTAATTCCGATGCAATTTCTGAGTTTCGTCGTCAATAAGAATGTCCAAGGGATACAGTAAACCTGAAGCGAAGGATCGGAATCTAAAACCGGTCTCGCAGGAAAGGTGCAAATCATATACAGTAAGAGGAGCCAGTTTTCTTGTACTTGAGTCGGCATTGTGCCTTTTCTATTTAATTCCGATGCAATTTCTGTGTTTCATCGTCAATAAGAAGGTCAGAGGTATACTGTAAACCTGAAGGGAAGCATCGGAATCTAAAACCGGCCTCACAGGAATGGTTCAAAACATAGACAGTAAGAAGAGTCAGTTTCCCTGTACTTAAGTCAGCATTGTGCCTTTTGTATTTAATTCCGATGCAATTTTTGTGTTTCGTCGTCAATAAGAAGGTCCAAGGGATACAGTAAACCTGAAGTGAAGCATCGGAATCTAAATCCGGGCTCGCAAGAAAGGTGCAAATCATAGACAGTAAGAAGAGCCAGTCTTCTTGTACTTCAGTCGGCATTGTGCCTTTTGAATTTAATTGCGATGCAATTTCTGTGTTTCGTCGTCAATAAGAAGGTCTGAGGGATACAGTAAACCTGAAGTGAAGCATCGGAATCCATAACTAGCGTCACAGGAATCGTTCAAATCACAGACAGTAAGAAGAGTCAGACTCCCTGTACTTAAGTCAGCGTTGTGCCTTTTGTATTTAATTCCGATGCAATTTCTGTGTTTCGTCGTCAATAAGAAGGTCCAAGGGATACAGTAAACCTGAAGTGAAGGATCGGAATCTAAAACCGGTCTCGCAGGAAAGGTGCAAATCATAGACAGTAAGAAGAGCCAGTCTTCTTGTACTTGAGTCGGCATTGTGCCTTTTCTATTTAATTCCGATGCAATTTCTGTGTTTCATCGTCAACAAGAAGGTCAGAGGGATACAGTGAACCTGAAGTGAAGCATCGGAATCTATAACTAGTGTCACAGGAATGGTTCAAAACATACACAGTAGGAAGAGTCAGTCTTCTTGTACTTAAGCCGGCATTGTGCCTTTTCCATTTAATTACGATGCAATTTCTTGGATTCATTGTCAATAAGAAGGTCCAAGGGATACAGTAAACTTGAAGTGAAGCATCGGAATCTAAATCCGGTCTCACAGGAAAGGTTCAAAGCATGGACAGTAAGAAGAGCCAGTCTTCTTGTACTTGAGTCGGCATTGTGCCTTTTGAATTTAAATCCGATGCAATTTCTGTGTTTCGTCGTCAATAAGAAGGTCAGAGGGATACAGTAAACCTGAAGTGAAGCATCGGAATCCATAACTGGTGTCACAGGAATGGTTCAAAGCATAGACAGTAAGAAGAGTCAGTCTCCCTGTACTTAAGTCAGCATTGTGCTTTTTGTATTTAATTCCGATGCAATTTCTGTGTTTCGTCGTCAATAAGAAGGTCCTAGGGATACAGTAAACCTGAAGTGAAGGATCGGAATCTAAAAGCGGTCTCGCAGGAAAGGTGCAAATCATAGACAGTAACAAGAGCCAGTCTTCTTGTACTTGAGTCGGCATAGTGCCTTTTCTATTTAATTCCGATGCAATTTCTGTGTTTCATCGTCAATAAGAAGGTCAGAGGGATACAGTAAACCTGAAGTGAAGCATCGGAATCTAAAACCGGTCTCACAAGAATGTTTCAAAACATAGACAGTAGGAAGTGTCAGTCTCCCTGTACTTAGGTCAGCATTGTGCCTTTTGTTTCTAATTCCGACGCAATTTCTGTGTTTCATCGTCAATAAGAAGGTCAGAGGGATACAGTAAACCTGAAGTGAAGCATCGGAATCTAAATCCGGGCTCGCAGGAAAGGTGCAAATCATAGACAATAAGAAGAGCCAGTCTTCTTGTACTTCAGTCGGCATTGTGCCTTTTGAATTTAATTGCGATGCAATTTCTGTGTTTCGTCGTCAATAAGAAGGTCTGAGGGATACAGTAAACCTGAAGTGAAGCATCGGAATCCATAACTAGTGTCACAGGAATGGTTCAAACATAGACAGTAAGAAGAGTCAGTTTTTTGTAATTAAGTCGGCATTGTGCCTTTTCTATTTAATGCCGATGCAATTTCTGTGTTTCGTCGTCAATACGAAGGTCCAAGATACAGTAAACCTGAAGTGAAGCATTGGAATCAAAAACCGGTCTCACAGGAAACGTTCAAAACATAGACAGTAAAAAGAGCCAGTCTTCTTCTTCTTGAGTCGGTATTGTGCCTTTTGTATTTAATTCCGATGCAATTTCTGTGTTTCGTCGTCAATAAGAAGGTCCAAGGGATACAATGAACCTGAAGTGAAGCATCGGAATCTGAAACAGGTCTCAAAGGAAAGGTTCAAAACATAGACAGTAAGAAGAGCCAGTCTTCTTGTACTTCAGTCGGCATTGTGCCTTTTGAATTTAATTGCGATGCAATTTCTGTGTTTCATCGTCAATAAGAAGGTCAGAGGGATACAGTAAACCTGAAGTGAAGCATCAGAATCTATAACTAGTGTCACAGGAATGGTTCAAAACATAGACAGTAAGAAGAGTCAGTCACCCTGTACTTAAGTCACCATTGTGCCTTTTGTATTTAATTCCGATGCACTTTCTGTGATTCGTCGTCAATAAGAATGTCAGAGGGATACAGTGAACTTGAAATGAAGCATCGGAATCCATAACTAGTGTCACATGAATGGTTCAAAACATAGACAGTAGGAAGAGTCAGTTTTTTGTAATTAAGTCGGCATTGTGCCTTTTCTAGTTTATTCTGATGCAATTTCTGTGTTTCATCGCCAATACGAAGGTCAGAGGGATACTGTAAGCCAGACGAAAAGCATCGGAACCTATAACTAGTGTCACAGGAATGGTTCAAAACATAGACAGTAAGAAGAGTCAGTTTTCTTGTACTTAAGTCGGCATTGTGCCTTTTCTATTTAATTCCGATGCAATTTCTGTGTTTCGTCATCAATAAGAAGTTCCAAGGGATACAGTAAACCTGAAGTGAAGCATCGGAATCAAAAACCGGTCTCACAGGAAAGGTTCAAAACGTAGACAGTAAAAAGAGCCAGTCTTCTTTTACTTGAGTCGGCATTGTGCCTTTTGTATTTAATTCCGATGCAATTTCTGTGTTTCGTCGTCAATAAGATGGTCAGAGGGATACAGTAAACCTGAAGTTAAGCATCGGAATCTATAACTAGTGTCACAGGAATGGTTCAAAACATAGACAGTAAGAAGAGTCAGTCTTCTTGTACTTAAGTCGGCATTGTGCATTTTGTATTTAATTCCGATGCATTTTCTGTGTTTCATCGTCAATAAGAAGGTCAGAGGGACACAGTAAATCTGAAGTGAAACATCGGAATCTATAACTAGTGTCACAGGAATGGTTCAAAACATAGACACTAAACAGAGCCAGTCTACTTGTACTTAAGTCGGCATTATGCATTTTGTATTTAATTCCGATGCAATTTCTGTGTTTCATCGTCAATAAAAAGGTCGGAGCGATACAGTAAACCAGAAGTGAAGCATCGGAATCTATAACTAGTGTCACAGGAATGGTTCAAAACATAGACAGTAAAAAGAGTCAGTTTTTCTTTTAATTAAGTCAGCATTGTGCCTTTTCTATTTAATTCCGATGCAATTTTTGTGTTTCGTCGTCAATAAGAAGGACCAAGGAATACAGTAAACCGGAAGTGAAGCATCGGAATCTAAAACCGGTCTTACTGGAAAGGTTCAAAACATAGAGACTAAGAAGAGCCAGTCTTCTTGTAGTTGATTTGGAATTTTGCCTTTTGTATTTATTTCCGATGCAATATCTGTATTTCTTCGTCAATAAGAAGCTCAGAGGGATACAGTAAACCTGAAGTGAAGCATCGGAATCTATGACTAGTGTCACAGAAATGGTTCAAAACATAGAAAGTAAGAAGTGTCAGTCTTCTTGTTCTTAAGTCGGCATTGTGCCTTTTGAATTTAATTTCGATGCAATTTCAGTGTTTTATCGTCAATAAGAAGGTCCAAGGGATACAGTAAACCTGAAATGAGGCATCGGAAACCATAACTAGTGTCACAGGAATGGTTCAAAACATGGACTGTAAGACGAGTCAGTTTTTTGTAATGAAGTCGGCATTGTGCCTTTCCTAGTTTATTCCGATGCAATATCTGTGTTTCATCGTCAATACGAAGGTCAGTGGGATACAGTAAGCCTGACGTGAAGCATCGGAATCTATAACTAGTGTCACAGGAATGGTTCAAAACATAGACAATAAGAAGAGTCAGTTTTCATGTACTTAAGTCGGCATTGAGCCTTTTCTATTTAATTCCGATGCAATTTCTGTGTTTCTTCGTCAATAAGAAGGTCCAAGGGATACAGTAAACCTGAAGTGAAGCATCGGAATCTAAAATCGGTCTCACAGGAAAGGTTCAAAACATAGACAGTAAGAAGTGCCAGTCTTCTTCTACTTCAGTCGGCATTTTGCCTTTTGTATTTAATACCGATGCAATTTCTGTGTTTCATCGTCAATAAGAAGGTCAGAGGGATACAGTAAACCTGAAGTGAAGCATCGGAATCTATAACTATTGTCACAGAAATGGTTCAAATCATAGACAGTAAGAAGAGTCAGTCGTCTTGTACTTAAGTCGGCATTGTGCCTTTTGTATTTAATTCCGATGCTATTTCTGTGTTTCATCGTCAAGAAGAACGTCAGAGGGATACAGTAAACCTGAAGTGAAGCATCGGAATCTATGACTAGTGTCACAGAAATGGTTCAAAACATAGAAAGTAAGAAATGTCAGTCTTCTTGTACTTAAGTCGGCATTGTGCCTTTTGTATTTAATTCCGATGCAATTTCAGTGTTTCATTATCAATAAGAAGGTCAGAGGGATACAGTAAACCTGAAGTGAAGCATCGGAATCCATGACTAGTGTCACCGGAATAGTTCAAAGCATAAACGGTAAGAAGAGTCAGTCTTCTTGTATTTGAGTCGGCATTGTGCCTTTTGTATTTAATTCCGAAGCAATTTCTGTGTTTCATCGTCAATATAAAGGACAGAGGGATACAGTAAACCTGAAGTGAAGCATCGGAATCTATAACTAGTGTCACAGGAGTGGTTCAAAACATAGACAGTAAGAAGAGTCAGTTTTCTTGTACTTAAGTCGGCGTTGCGCATTTCTACTTAATTCCGATGAAATTTCTGTGTTTCATCGTAAATAAGAACGTCCAAGGGATACAGTAAACCTGAAATGAGGCATCGGAAACCATAACTAGTGTCACAGGAATGGTTCAAAACATAGTCAGTTAGAAGAGTCAGTCTTCTTGTACTTAAGTCGGCATTGTATATTTTCTATTTAATTCCGATGCAATATCTGTGTTCCACCGTCAAAAAGAAGGTCAGAGGAATACAGTAAACCTGAAGTGAAGCATAGGAATCTATAACAAGTGTCACAGGAATAGTTCAAAACATAGACGGAAAGATGAGTCAGTCGTCTTGCACACAAGTCGGCATTGATTTCTTTCTATTTAATTCCGATGTAATTTCTGTGGCTCATCATCAATAAGAAGGTCCAAGGGATACAGTAAACCTGAAGTGAAGGATCGGAATCTATAACTAGTGTCACAGGAATGGTTCAAAACATAGAATATAGGAAGGGACAGTCTTCTTGTACTTAAGTCGGCATTGTGCCTTTTCTATTTAATTCCGATACAATTTCTGTGTTTCGTCGTCAATAAGAAGGTCCTAGGGATACAGTAAACCTGAAGTGAAGCATCAGAATCTATAACTAGTGTCATAGGAATGGTTCAAAACATAGGCAGTAAGAAGAGTCGGTCCTCTTATACTGAAGTCGGCATTGTGCAGTTTGTATCTAATTCCGATTATAATATCTGTGCTTCATCGTCTACAAGAAGGTCAGAGAGATACAGTAAACCTGAATTGAAGCATCGGAATCTATAACTAGTGTCACAGGAATGGTTCAAAACATAGACAGTAGGAAGAGTCCGTCTTCTTGTACTTAAGTCGGCATTGTGCTTTTTCTATTTAATTCCGATGCTATTTCTGTGTTTCGTCGTCAATAAGAAAGTCAGAGGGATACAGTAAACCTGAAGTGAAGCATCGGAATCTATAACTAGTGTCACAATAATGGTTCAAAGCATAGTCAGTAAGATGAGTCAGTCTTCTTGTACTTAGGTCGGCATTGTGCCTCTTTAATGAATTCCGATACAATTTCTGTGTTTCATTGTCAATAAAAGGATCAGAGGGATACAGTAAACCTGAAGTGAAGCATCGGAACCTATAACTAATGTCGCAGGAATGATTCAAATCATAGTCAGTAAAAAGAGTCAGTCTTCTTGTACTTAAGTCGGCATTGTCCTTTTTGTATTTAATTCCGATGCTATTTCTGTGTTTCGTAGTCAATAAGAAGGTCAGAGGGACACAGTCAACCTGAAGTGAAGCATCAGAATCTATAACTAGTGTCACAGGAATGGCTCAAAACATAGACAGTAAGAAGAGTTAGTCTACTTGTACTTACGTCGGCATTGTGCCTTTTGTTTTTAATTCCGATGCAATTTCTGTGTTTCATCGTCAATAAGAAAATCCAAGGGATACAGTACACCTGAAGTGAATCATCGGAATCTATAACTAGTGTCACAGGAATGGTTCAAATCATAGACAGTAAGAAGAGTCAGTCTTCTTGTACTAATGTCAGCATTGTGCCTTTTGTATTTAATTCCGATGCAATTTCTGTGTTTCAATGTCAATAAGAAAGTCAGAGGGAAACAGTAAACCTGAAGTTAAGCATCGGAATCTATAACTAGTGTCACAGGAATGGTTCAAAACATAGACAGTAAGAAGAGTCAGTCTTCTTGTACTTAAGTCGGCATTGTGCCTTTTCTATTTAATTCCGATGCAATGTCTATGTTTCATCGTCAATAAGAAGGTCCAAGGGATGCAGTACACCTGAAGTGAAGCATCGGAATCTATAACTAGTGTCACAGGAATGGTTCAAAACATAGACATACAGATGAGTCAGTCTTTTGTACATAAGTCGTCATTGTGCCTTTTGTATTTAATTCCGATGCAATTTCTGTGTTTCATCGTCAATAAGAAGGTCCAAAGGATACAGTAAACCTGAAGTGAAGCATCGGAATCTATAACTAGAGTCACAGGAATGGTTCAAAACATAGACAGTAATCAGAGTCAGTCTTCTTGTACTTAAGTCGGCATTGTGCCTTTTGTATTTAATTCCGATGCAATTTCTGTGTTTCATCGTCAATAAGAAGGTCAGAGGGATACAGTAAACCTGAAGTGAAGCATCGGAATCTGTAACTAGTGTCACAGGAATGGTTCAAAACATAGAGGGTGGGAAGTGTCAGTCTCCTTGTACTTAAGTCGGCATTGTGCCTTTTGTATTTAATTTCCATGCAATTTCTGGGTTTCATCGTCAATAACTGATTCAGAGTGATACAGTAAACCTGAAGTGAAGCATCGGAATCTATAACTAGTGTCACAGGAATGATTCAAAACATAGACAGTAGGAAGAGTCAGTCCACTTGTACTTAAGTCGGCATTGTGCCTTTTCTATTTAATTCCGATGCAATTTCTGTGTTACATCGTCAATAAGAAGGTCAGAGGGATACAGTAAACCTGAAGTGAGGCATCGGAATCTATAACTAGTGGCACAGGAGTGGTTCAAAACATAGACAGTAAGAAGAGTAAGTCCTCTCGTACTTGAGTCGGCATTGTGCCTTTTGTATTCAATTCCGATGCACTATTTCTGTGTTTCATTGTCAATAAGAAGGTCAGAGGGATACAGTAAACCTGAAGCGAAGCATCGGAGTCTATAACTAGTGTCACAGGAATTTTTCAAAACATAGTCACTAGGAAGAGTCAGTCTTCTTGTACTTAAGTCGGCATTGTACATTTTCTATTTAATTCCGATGCAATTTCTGTGTTCCATCGTCAAAAAGAAGGTCAGAGGGATACAGTATACCTGAAGTGAAGCATCGGAATCTATAACAAGTGTCACAGGAATAGTTCAAAAATAGACATAAAGATGACTCAGTCTTCTTGCACATAAGTCGGCATTGATTTCTTTCTATTAAATTCCGGTGTAATTTCTGTGGTTCATCATCAATATGAAGGTCCAAGGGATACAGCAAACCTGAAGTGAAGGATCGGAATCAATAACTAGTGTCATAGGAATGGTTCAAAGCATAGAATATACGAAGGGACAGTCAGTCCTCTTGTACTTGAGTCGGCATTGTGCCTCTTGTATTTAATTCCGATGCAATTTCTGTGTTTCATTGTCAATAAGAAGGTCAGAGGGATACAGTAAACCTGAAGTGAAGCATCGGAGTCTATAACTAGTGTCACAGGAATGGTTCAAAACATAGTCAGTAGGAGGAGTCAGTCTTCTTGTACTTAAGTCGGCATTGTAACTTTTCTATTTAATTCCGATGCAATTTCTGTGTTCCATCGTCAAAAAGAAGGTCAGAGGCATACAGTAAACCTGAAGTGAAGCATCGGAATCTATAACTAGTGTCACAGGAATGGTTCAAAACATAGTTAGTAAGAAGAGTCGGTCTTCTTGTACTTAAGTCGGCATTGTGCCTTTTGTATTTAATTCCGATGCAATTTCTGGGTTTCATCGTCTATAAGAATGTCCAAGGGATATAGTAAACCTGAAGTGAGCATCGCAATCTATAACTAGTGTCACAGGATTGGTTCAAAACATAGTCAGTTAGAAGTGTCGGCCTCACAGGAAAAATTCAAAACATAGACAGTAAGAAGAGCCAGTCTTCTTGTACTTGAGTCGGCATTGTGCCTTTTGTATTTAATTCCGAAGCAATTTCTGTGTTTAATCGTCAATAAGAAGGATGGACGGATACAGTAAACCCGAAGTGAAGCATCGGAATCTATAACTAGTGTCACAGGATTGGTTCAAAACATAGACAGTAAGAAGAGTCAGTCTTCTTGCACTTGAGTCGGCATTGTGCCGTTCTATTTAATTCCGATGCAATTTTTGTGTTTCAACATCAATAAGAAGGTCAGAGTGATACAGTAAACCTGAAGTGAAGCATCGGAATATATAACTAGTGTCACAGGAACGGTTCAAAACATAGACAGTAAGAAGTGTCAGTCTTCTTGTACTTAAGTCGGCATTGTGCCTTTTGTATTTAATTCGGATTCAATTTCTGGGTTTCATCGTCAATAAGAAGGTCCAAGGGATACAGTAAACCTGAAGTGAAGCATCGGAATCTAAAACCGGTCTCACAGGAAAGGTTCAAATCATAGACAGTAAGAAGAGCCAGTCATTTGTACTTCAGTCGGCATTGTGCCTTTTGTATTTAATTCCGATGCAAATTCTGTGTTTCGTCGTCAATAAGAAGGTCAGAGGGATACAGTAAACCGGAAGTGAAGCATCGGAATCTAAAACCGGTCTTACTGGAAAGGTTCAAAACATAGACAGTAAGAAGGGTCAGTCTTCTTGTACTTAAGTCGGCATTATACTTTTGTATTTAATTCCGATGCAATTTCTGTGTTTCATCGTCAATAAGAAGGTCAGAGGGATACAGTGAACCTGAAATGAAACATCGGAATCTAGAACCAATCTCACAGGAAAGGTTCAAAACATAGACAGTAAGAAGAGACAGTCTTGTTGTACTTGAGTTGGCATTGTGCCTTTTGTATTTAATTCTGATGCAATTTCTGTGTTTCATAGTCAATAAGAAGGTCAGAGAGATACAGTAAACCTGAAGTGAAGCATCGGAATCTAAAACCGGTCTCACAGGAGAGGTTCAAAACATAGACAGTAAGAAGAGACAGTCTTCTTGTACTTGAGTTGGCATTGTGCCTGTTGTCATTAATTCCGATCGAATTTCTGTGTTTCGTCGTCAATAAGAAGATCAGAGGGATACAGTAAACCTGAAGTGAAGCATCAGAATCTAAAACCGGTCTCACAGGAAAGGTTCAAAGCATAGAAAGTAAGATGAACAAGACTTCTTGTACTTGAGTCGGCATTGTGCCTTTTCTATTTAATTACGATGCAATTTTTGTGTTTCATCGTCAATAAGAATGTCAGAGAGATACAGTTAACCTGAAGTGAAGCATCGGAATCTAAAACCGGTCTCACAGGAAAGGTTCAAAGCATGGACAGTAAGAAGAGCCAGTCTTCTTGTACTTGAGTCGGCATTGTGCCTTTTCTATTTAATTCCGATGCAATTTCTGTGTTTCATCGTCAATAAGAAGGTCAGAGGTATACTGTAAACCTGAAGGGAAGCATCGGAATCTAAAACCGGCCTCACAGGAATGGTTCAAAACATAGACAGTAAGAAGAGTCAGTTTCCCTGTACTTAAGTCAGCATTGTGCCTTTTGTATTTAATTCCGATGCAATTTTTGTGTTTCGTCGTCAATAAGAAGGTCCAAGGGATACAGTAAACCTGAAGTGAAGCATCGGAATCTAAATCCGGGCTCGCAGGAAAGGTGCAAATCATAGACAGTAAGAAGAGCCAGTCTTCTTGTACTTCAGTCGGCATTGTGCCTTTTGAATTTAATTGCGATGCAATTTCTGTGTTTCGTCGTCAATAAGAAGGTCTGAGGGATACAGTAAACCCGAAGTGAAGCATCGGAATCCATAACTAGTGTCACAGGAATGGTTCAAATCACAGACAGTAAGAAGAGTCAGACTCCCTGTACTTAAGTCAGCGTTGTGCCTTTTGTATTTAATTCCGATGCAATTTCTGTGTTTCGTCGTCAATAAGAAGGTCCAAGGGATACAGTAAACCTGAAGTGAAGGATCGGAATCTAAAACCGGTCTCGCAGGAAAGGTGCAAATCATAGACAGTAAGAAGAGCCAGTCTTCTTGTACTTGAGTCGGCATTGTGCCTTTTCTATTTAATTCCGATGCAATTTCTGTGTTTCATCGTCAACAAGAAGGTCAGAGGGATACAGTGAACCTGAAGTGAAGCATCGGAATCTATAACTAGTGTCACAGGAATGGTTCAAAACATACACAGTAGGAAGAGTCAGTCTTCTTGTACTTAAGCCGGCATTGTGCCTTTTCTATTTAATTACGATGCAATTTCTTGGATTCATTGTCAATAAGAAGGTCCAAGGGATACAGTAAACTTGAAGTGAAGCATCAGAATCTAAATCCGGTCTCACAGGAAAGGTTCAAAGCATGGACAGTAAGAAGAGCCAGTCTTCTTGTACTTGAGTCGGCATTGTGCCTTTTGAATTTAAATCCGATGCAATTTCTGTGTTTCGTCGTCAATAAGAAGGTCAGAGGGATACAGTAAACCTGAAGTGAAGCATCGGAATCCATAACTGGTGTCACAGGAATGGTTCAAAGCATAGACAGTAAGAAGAGTCAGTCTCCCTGTACTTAAGTCAGCATTGTGCTTTTTGTATTTAATTCCGATGCAATTTCTGTGTTTCGTCGTCAACAAGAAGGTCCTAGGGATACAGTAAACCTGAAGTGAAGGATCGGAATCTAAAAGCGGTCTCGCAGGAAAGGTGCAAATCATAGACAGTAACAAGAGCCAGTCTTCTTGTACTTGAGTCGGCATAGTGCCTTTTCTATTTAATTCCGATGCAATTTCTGTGTTTCATCGTCAATAAGAAGGTCAGAGGGATACAGTAAACCTGAAGTGAAGCATCGGAATCTAAAACCGGTCTCACAAGAATGTTTCAAAACATAGACAGTAGGAAGTGTCAGTCTCCCTGTACTTAGGTCAGCATTGTGCCTTTTGTATCTAATTCCGACGCAATTTCTGTGTTTCATCGTCAATAAGAAGGTCAGAGGGATACAGTAAACCTGAAGTGAAGCATCGGAATCTAAATCCGGGCTCGCAGGAAAGGTGCAAATCATAGACAGTAAGAAGAGCCAGTCTTCTTGTACTTCAGTCGGCATTGTGCCTTTTGAATTTAATTGCGATGCAATTTCTGTGTTTCGTCGTCAATAAGAAGGTCTGAGGGATACAGTAAACCTGAAGTGAAGCATCGGAATCCATAACTAGTGTCACAGGAATGGTTCAAATCACAGACAGTAAGAAGAGTCAGACTCCCTGTACTTAAGTCAGCGTTGTGCCTTTTGTATTTAACTCCGATGCAATTTCTTTGTTTCGTCGTCAATAAGAAGGTCCAAGGGATACAGTAAACCTGAAGTGAAGGATCGGAATCTAAAACCGGTCTCGCAGGAAAGGTGCAAATCATAGACAGTAAGAAGAGCCAGTCTTCTTGTACTTGAGTCGGCATTGTGCCTTTTCTATTTAATTCCGATGCAATTTCTGTGTTTCATCGTCAACAAGAAGGTCAGAGGGATACAGTGAACCTGAAGTGAAGCATCGGAATGTATAACTAGTGTCACAGGAATGGTTCAAAGCATACACAGTAGGAAGAGTCAGTCTTCTTGTACTTAAGTCGGCAATGTGCCTTTTGTATTTAATTCCGATGCAATTTCTGGGTTTCATTGTCAATAAGAAGGTCCAAGGGATACAGTAAACCTGAAGTGAGGCATCGGAATCTAATTCCGGTCTCACAGGAAAGGTTCAAAGCATGGACAGTAAGAAGAGCCAGTCTTCTTGTACTTGAGTCGGCATTGTGCCTTTTGAATTTAATTCCGATGCTATTTCTGTGTTTCGTCGTCAATAAGAAGGCCCAAGGGATACAGTAAACCTGAAGTGAAGCATCGAAATGTAAAACCGGTCTCACAGGAAAGGTTCATAACATAGACAATAAGAAGAGCCAGTCTTCTTGTACTTGAGTCGGCATTAGGCCTTTTGTATTTAATTCCAATGCAATTTCTGTGTTTCGTCGTCAATAAGAAGGTCAGAGGGATACAGTAATCCTGAAATGAAGCATCGGAATCCATAACTAGTGTCACAGGAAAGGTTGAAAGCATAGACAGTAAGAAGAGTCAGTTTTTTGTCATTAAGTCGGCATTGTGCCTTTTCTAGTTTATTCCGATGCAATTTCTGTGTTTCATCGTCAATACGAAGGTCAGAGACATACAGTAAGCCTGACGTGAAGCATCGGAATCTATAACTAGTGTCACAGGAATGGTTCAAAACATAGACAGTAAGAGGAGTCAGTTTTCTTGTACTTAAGTCGGCATTGTGGCCTTTCTATTTAATTCCGATGCAATTTCTGTGTTTCGTCGTCAATAAGAAGGTCCAAGGGATACAGTGAACCTGAAGTGAAGCATCGGAATCTAAAACCGGTCTCACAGGAAAGGTGCAAAACATAGACAGTAAGAAGAGCCAGTCTTCTTCTACTTGAGTCGGCATTTTGCCTTTTGTATTTAATTCCGATGCAAGTTCTGTGTTTCATCGTCAATACGAAGGTCAGAGGGATACAGTAAACCCGAAGTGAAGCATCGGAATCTATAACTAGTGTCACAGGAATGGTTCAAAACGTAGACAGTAAGAAGAGTCAGTCTTCTTGTACTTAAGTCGGCATTGTGCATTTTCTATTAAATTCCGATGCAATTTCTGTGTTTCATCGTCAATAAGAAGGTCAGAGGGATACAGTAAACCTGAAGTGAAGCTTCGGAATCTATAACTAGTGTCACAGGAATGGTTCAAAACATAGACAGTAAGAAGAGCCAGTCTACTTGTACTTGAGTCGGCATTGTGCCTTTTGTTTTTAATTCCGATGCAATTTCTGTGTTTCGTCGTCAATAAGAAGTTCCAAGGGATACAGTGAACCTGAAGTGAAGCATCGGAATCTAAAACCGGTCTCAAAGGAAAGGTTCAAAACATAGACAGTAAGAAGAGTCAGTCTTCTTGTACTTGAGTCGGCATTGTTCCTTTTATTTATTTAATTCCGATGCAATTTCTGTGTTTCAACGTCAATAAGAAGGTCAGAGCGATGCAGTAAACCTAAAGTGAAGCATCGGAATCTATAACTAGTGTCACAGGAATGGTTCAAAACATAGACAGTAAGAAGAGCCAGTCTTCCTGTAATTAATTCGGCATTGTGCCTTTTGTATTTAATTTCGATGCAATTTCGGTGTTTCGTCGTCAATAAGAAGGTCCAAGGGTTACAGTAAACCTGAAGTGCAGCATCGGAATCTATAACCAGTGTCACAGGAATGGTTCAAAACATAGACAGTAAGAAGAGCCAGTCTTCTTGTACTTGAGTTGGCATTGTGCCTTTTGTATTTAATTCCGATGCAATGACTGTGATTCGTCGTCAATAAGAAGGTCCAAGGGATACAGTAAACCTGAAGTGAAGCATCGGAATGTAAAACCGATCTCACAGGAAAGGTTCATAGCATAGACAGTAAGAAGAGCCAGTCTTCTTGTACTTGAGTCGGCATTGTGCCTTTTGTATTTAATTCCGATGCAATTTCTGTGATTTGTCGTCAATAAGAATGTCAGAGGGATACAGTGAACTTGAAATGAAGCATCGGAATCCATAACTAGTGTCACAGGAATGGTTCAAAACATAGACAGTAAGAAGAGTCAGTTTTTTGTAATTAAGTCGGCATTGTGCCTTTTCTATTTAATGCCGATGCAATTTCTGTGTTTCGTCGTCAATAAGAAGGTCCAAGATACAGTAAACCTGAAGTGAAGCATTGGAATCAAAAACCGGTCTCACAGGAAACGTTCAAAACATAGACAGTAAAAAGAGCCAGTCTTCTTCTTCTTGAGTCGGTATTGTGCCTTTTGTATTTAATTCCGATGCAATTTCTGTGTTTCGTCGTCAATAAGAAGGTCCAAGGGATACAGTGAACCTGAAGTGAAGCATCGGAATCTGAAACAGGTCTCAAAGGAAAGGTTCAAAACATAGACAGTAAGAAGAGCCAGTCTTCTTGTACTTCAGTCAGCATTGTGCCTTTTGAATTTAATTGCGATGCAATTTCTGTGTTTCATCGTCAATAAGAAGGTCAGAGGGATACAGTAAACCTGAAGTGAAGCATCAGAATCTATAACTAGTGTCACAGGAATGGTTCAAAACATAGACAGTAAGAAGAGTCAGTCACCCTGTACTTAAGTCACCATTGTGCCTTTTGTATTTAATTCCGATGCACTTTCTGTGATTCGTCGTCAATAAGAATGTCAGAGGGATACAGTGAACTTGAAATGAAGCATCGGAATCCATAACTAGTGTCACATGAATGGTTCAAAACATAGACAGTAGGAAGAGTCAGTTTTTTGTAATTAAGTCGGCATTGTGCCTTTTCTAGTTTATTCCGATGCAATTTCTGTGTTTCATCGCCAATACGAAGGTCAGAGGGATACTGTAAGCCAGACGAAAAGCATCGGAACCTATAACTAGTGTCACAGGAATGGTTCAAAACATAGACAGTAAGAAGAGTCAGTTTTCGTGTACTTAAGTCGGCATTGTCCCTTTTCTATTTAATTCCGATGCAATTTCTGTGTTTCGTCATCAATAAGAAGTTCCAAGGGATACAGTAAACCTGAAGTGAAGCATCGGAATCAAAAACCGGTCTCACAGGAAAGGTTCAAAACGTAGACAGTAAAAAGAGCCAGTCTTCTTTTACTTGAGTCGGCATTGTGCCTTTTGTATTTAATTCCGATGCAATTTCTGTGTTTCGTCGTCAATAAGATGGTCAGAGGGATACAGTAAACCTGAAGTTAAGCATCGGAATCTATAACTAGTGTCACAGGAATGGTTCAAAACATAGACAGTAAGAAGAGTCAGTCTTCTTGTACTTAAGTCGGCATTGTGCATTTTGTATTTAATTCCGATGCATTTTCTGTGTTTCATCGTCAATAAGAAGGTCAGAGGGACACAGTAAATCTGAAGTGAAACATCGGAATCTATAACTAGTGTCACAGGAATGGTTCAAAACATAGACACTAAACAGAGCCAGTCTACTTGTACTTAAGTCGGCATTATGCATTTTGTATTTAATTCCGATGCAATTTCTGTGTTTCATCGTCAATAAAAAGGTCGGAGCGATACAGTAAACCAGAAGTGAAGCATCGGAATCTATAACTAGTGTCACAGGAATGGTTCAAAACATAGACAGTAAAAAGAGTCAGTTTTTCTTTTAATTAAGTCAGCATTGTGCCTTTTCTATTTAATTCCGATGCAATTTTTGTGTTTCGTCGTCAATAAGAAGGTCCAAGGAATACAGTAAACCGGACGTGAAGCATCGGAATCTAAAACCGGTCTTACTGGAAAGGTTCAAAACATAGACACTAAGAAGAGCCAGTCTTCTTGTAGTTGATTTGGAATTTTGCCTTTTGTATTTATTTCCGATGCAATATCTGTATTTCTTCGTCAATAAGAAGCTCAGAGGGATACAGTAAACCTGAAGTGAAGCATCGGAATCTATGACTAGTGTCACAGAAATGGTTCAAAACATAGAAAGTAAGAAATGTCAGTCTTCTTGTACTTAAGTCGGCATTGTGCCTTTTGTATTTAATTCCGATGCAATTTCAGTGTTTCATTATCAATAAGAAGGTCAGAGGGATACAGTAAACCTGAAGTGAAGCATCGGAATCCATGACTAGTGTCACCGGAATAGTTCAAAGCATAAACGGTAAGAAGAGTCAGTCTTCTTGTATTTGAGTCGGCATTGTGCCTTTTGTATTTAATTCCGAAGCAATTTCTGTGTTTCATCGTCAATATAAAGGACAGAGGGATACAGTAAACCTGAAGTGAAGCATCGGAATCTATAACTAGTGTCACAGGAGTGGTTCAAAACATAGACAGTAAGAAGAGTCAGTTTTCTTGTACTTAATTCGGCGTTGCGCATTTCTACTTAATTCCGATGAAATTTCTGTGTTTCATCGTAAATAAGAACGTCCAAGGGATACAGTAAACCTGAAATGAGGCATCGGAAACCATAACTAGTGTCACAGGAATGGTTCAAAACATAGTCAGTTAGAAGAGTCAGTCTTCTTGTACTTAAGTCGGCATTGTATATTTTCTATTTAATTCCGATGCAATATCTGTGTTCCATGGTCAAAAATAAGGTCAGAGGAATACAGTAAACCTGAAGTGAAGCATAGGAATCTATAACAAGTGTCACAGGAATAGTTCAAAACATAGACGGAAAGATGAGTCAGTCGTCTTGCACACAAGTCGGCATTGATTTCTTTCTATTTAATTCCGATGTAATTTCTGTGGCTCATCATCAATAAGAAGGTCCAAGGGATACAGTAAACCTGAAGTGAAGGATCGGAATCTATAACTAGTGTCACAGGAATGGTTCAAAACATAGAATATAGGAAGGGACAGTCTTCTTGTACTTAAGTCGGCATTGTGCCTTTTCTATTTAATTCCGATACAATTTCTGTGTTTCGTCGTCAATAAGAAGGTCCTAGGGATACAGTAAACCTGAAGTGAAGCATCAGAATCTATAACTAGTGTCACAGGAATGGTTCAAAACATAGGCAGTAAGAAGAGTCGGTCCTCTTATACTGAAGTCGGCATTGTGCAGTTTGTATCTAATTCCGATTGTAATATCTGTGCTTCATCGTCTACAAGAAGGTCAGAGAGATACAGTAAACCTGAATTGAAGCATCGGAATCTATAACTAGTGTCACAGGAATGGTTCAAATCATAGACAGTAAGAAGAGTCAGTCTTCTTGTACTAATGTCAGCATTGTGTCTTTTGTATTTAATTCCGATGCAATTTCTGGGTTTCATCGTCTATAAGAATGTCCAAGGGATATAGTAAACCTGAAGTGAGCATCGCAATCTGTAACTAGTGTCACAGGATTGGTTCAAAACATAGTCAGTTAGAAGTGTCGGCCTCACAGGAAAAATTCAAAACATAGACAGTAAGAAGAGCCAGTCTTCTTGTACTTGAGTCGGCATTGTGCCTTTTGTATTTAATTCCGAAGCAATTTCTGTGTTTAATCGTCAATAAGAAGGATGGACGGATACAGTAAACCCGAAGTGAAGCATCGGAATCTACAACTAGTGTCACAGGATTGGTTCAAAACATAGACAGTAAGAAGAGTCAGTCTTCTTGCTCTTGAGTCGGCATTGTGCCGTTCTATATAATTCCGATGCAATTTCTGTGTTTCAACATCAATAAGAAGGTCAGAGTGATACAGTAAACCTGAAGTGAAGCATCGGAATATATAACTAGTGTCACAGGAATGGTTCAAAACATAGACAGTAAGAAGTGTCAGTCTTCTTGTACTTAAGTCGGCATTGTGCCTTTTGTATTTAATTCGGATTCAATTTCTGGGTTTCATCGTCAATAAGAAGGTCCAAGGGATACAGTAAACCTGAAGTGAAGCATCGGAATCTAAAACCGGTCTCACAGGAAAGGTTCAAATCATAGACAGTAAGAAGAGCCAGTCATTTGTACTTCAGTCGGCATTGTGCCTTTTGTATTTAATTCCGATGCAAATTCTGTGTTTCGTCGTCAATAAGAAGGTCAGAGGGATACAGTAAACCGGAAGTGAAGCATCGGAATCTAAAACCGGTCTTACTGGAAAGGTTCAAATCATAGACAGTAAGAAGGGTCAGTCTTCTTGTACTTAAGTCGGCATTATACTTTTGTATTTAATTCCGATGCAATTTCTGTGTTTCATCGTCAATAAGAAGGTCAGAGGGATACAGTGAACCTGAAATGAAACATCGAAATCTAGAACCAATCTCACAGGAAAGGTTCAAAACATAGACAGTAAGAAGAGACAGTCTTGTTGTACTTGAGTTGGCATTGTGCCTTTTGTATCTAATTCTGATGCAATTTCTGTGTTTCATAGTCAATAAGAAGGTCAGAGAGATACAGTAAACCTGAAGTGAAGCATCGGAATCTAAAACCGGTCTCACAGGAGAGGTTCAAAACATAGACAGTAAGAAGAGACAGTCTTCTTGTACTTGAGTTGGCATTGTGCCTGTTGTCATTAATTCCGATCGAATTTCTGTGTTTCGTCGTCAATAAGAAGATCAGAGGGATACAGTAAACCTGAAGTGAAGCATCGGAATCGATAACTAGTGTCACAGGAATGGTTCAAAACATAGACAGTAAGAAGAGTCAGTCTCCTTGAACTTAAGTCAGCATCGTGCCTTTTGTATTTAATTCCGATACAGTTTCTGTGTTTCGTCGTCAATAAAAAGGTCCAAGGGATACAGTAAATCTGAAGTGAAGCATCAGAATCTAAAACCGGTCTCACAGGAAAGGTTCAAAGCTTAGAAAGTAAGATGAACAAGACTTCTTGTACTTGAGTCGGCATTGTGCCTTTTCTATTTAATTACGATACAATTTTTGTGTTTCATCGTCAATAAGAATGTCAGAGAGATACAGTTAACCTGAAGTGAAGCATCGGAATCTAAAACCGTTCTCACAGGAAAGGTTCAAAGCATGGACAGTAAGAAGAGCCAGTCTTCTTGTACTTGAGTCGGCATTGTGCATTTGGAATTTAATTCCGATGCAATTTCTGTGTTTCGTCGTCAATAAGAAGGTCAGAGGGATACAGTAAACCTGAAGTAAAGCATCGGAATCCATAACTAGTGTCACAGGAATGGTTCAAAACATAGACAGTAAGAAGAGTCAGTCTCCCTGTACTTAAGCCAGCATTGTGCCTTTTGTATTTAATTCCGATGCAATTTCTGAGTTTCGTCGTCAATAAGAATGTCCAAGGGATACAGTAAACCTGAAGCGAAGGATCGGAATCTAAAACCGGTCTCGCAGGAAAGGTGCAAATCATATACAGTAAGAGGAGCCAGTTTTCTTGTACTTGAGTCGGCATTGTGCCTTTTCTATTTAATTCCGATGCAATTTCTGTGTTTCATCGTCAATAAGAAGGTCAGAGGTATACTGTAAACCTGAAGGGAAGCATCGGAATCTAAAACCGGCCTCACAGGAATGGTTCAAAACATAGACAGTAAGAAGAGTCAGTTTCCCTGTACTTAAGTCAGCATTGTGCCTTTTGTATTTAATTCCGATGCAATTTTTGTGTTTCGTCGTCAATAAGAAGGTCCAAGGGATACAGTAAACCTGAAGTGAAGCATCGGAATCTAAATCCGGGCTCGCAAGAAAGGTGCAAATCATAGACAGTAAGAAGAGCCAGTCTTCTTGTACTTCAGTCGGCATTGTGCCTTTTGAATTTAATTGCGATGCAATTTCTGTGTTTCGTCGTCAATAAGAAGGTCTGAGGGATACAGTAAACCTGAAGTGAAGCATCGGAATCCATAACTAGTGTCACAGGAATGGTTCAAATCACAGACAGTAAGAAGAGTCAGACTCCCTGTACTTAAGTCAGCGTTGTGCCTTTTGTATTTAATTCCGATGCAATTTCTGTGTTTCGTCGTCAATAAGAAGGTCCAAGGGATACAGTAAACCTGAAGTGAAGGATCGGAATCTAAAACCGGTCTCGCAGGAAAGGTGCAAATCATAGACAGTAAGAAGAGCCAGTCTTCTTGTACTTGAGTCGGCATTGTGCCTTTTCTATTTAATTCCGATGCAATTTCTGTGTTTCATCGTCAACAAGAAGGTCAGAGGGATACAGTGAACCTGAAGTGAAGCATCGGAATCTATAACTAGTGTCACAGGAATGGTTCAAAACATACACAGTAGGAAGAGTCAGTCTTCTTGTACTTAAGCCGGCATTGTGCCTTTTCTATTTAATTACGATGCAATTTCTTGGATTCATTGTCAATAAGAAGGTCCAAGGGATACAGTAAACTTGAAGTGAAGCATCGGAATCTAAATCCGGTCTCACAGGAAAGGTTCAAAGCATGGACAGTAAGAAGAGCCAGTCTTCTTGTACTTGAGTCGGCATTGTGCCTTTTGAATTTAAATCCGATGCAATTTCTGTGTTTCGTCGTCAATAAGAAGGTCAGAGGGATACAGTAAACCTGAAGTGAAGCATCGGAATCCATAACTGGTGTCACAGGAATGGTTCAAAGCATAGACAGTAAGAAGAGTCAGTCTCCCTGTACTTAAGTCAGCATTGTGCTTTTTGTATTTAATTCCGATGCAATTTCTGTGTTTCGTCGTCAATAAGAAGGTCCTAGGGATACAGTAAACCTGAAGTGAAGGATCGGAATCTAAAAGCGGTCTCGCAGGAAAGGTGCAAATCATAGACAGTAACAAGAGCCAGTCTTCTTGTACTTGAGTCGGCATAGTGCCTTTTCTATTTAATTCCGATGCAATTTCTGTGTTTCATCGTCAATAAGAAGGTCAGAGGGATACAGTAAACCTGAAGTGAAGCATCGGAATCTAAAACCGGTCTCACAAGAATGTTTCAAAACATAGACAGTAGGAAGTGTCAGTCTCCCTGTACTTAGGTCAGCATTGTGCCTTTTGTTTCTAATTCCGACGCAATTTCTGTGTTTCATCGTCAATAAGAAGGTCAGAGGGATACAGTAAACCTGAAGTGAAGCATCGGAATCTAAATCCGGGCTCGCAGGAAAGGTGCAAATCATAGACAGTAAGAAGAGCCAGTCTTCTTGTACTTCAGTCGGCATTGTGCCTTTTGAATTTAATTGCGATGAAATTTCTGTGTTTCGTCGTCAATAAGAAGGTCTGAGGGATACAGTAAACCTGAAGTGAAGCATCGGAATCCATAACTAGTGTCACAGGAATGGTTCAAATCACAGACAGTAAGAAGAGTCAGACTCCCTGTACTTAAGTCAGCGTTGTGCCTTTTGTATTTAATTCCGATGCAATATCTGTGTTTCGTCGTCAATAAGAAGGTCCAAGGGATACAGTAAACCTGAAGTGAAGGATCGGAATCTAAAACCGGTCTCGCAGGAAAGGTGCAAATCATAGACAGTAAGAAGAGCCAGTCTTCTTGTACTTGAGTCGGCATTGTGCCTTTTCTATTTAATTCCGATGCAATTTCTGTGTTTCATCGTCAACAAGAAGGTCAGAGGGATACAGTGAACCTGAAGTGAAGCATCGGAATGTATAACTAGTGTCACAGGAATGGTTCAAAGCATACACAGTAGGAAGAGTCAGTCTTCTTGTACTTAAGTCGGCAATGTGCCTTTTGTATTTAATTCAGATGCAATTTCTGGGTTTCATTGTCAATAAGAAGGTCCAAGGGATACAGTAAACCTGAAGTGAGGCATCGGAATCTAATTCCGGTCTCACAGGAAAGGTTCAAAGCATGGACAGTAAGAAGAGCCAGTCTTCTTGTACTTGAGTCGGCATTGTGCCTTTTGAATTTAATTCCGATGCTATTTCTGTGTTTCGTCGTCAATAAGAAGGCCCAAGGGATACAGTAAACCTGAAGTGAAGCATCGAAATGTAAAACCGGTCTCACAGGAAAGGTTCATAACATAGACAATAAGAAGAGCCAGTCTTCTTGTACTTGAGTCGGCATTAGGCCTTTTGTATTTAATTCCAATGCAATTTCTGTGTTTCGTCGTCAATAAGAAGGTCAGAGGGATACAGTAATCCTGAAATGAAGAATCGGAATCCATAACTAGTGTCACAGGAAAGGTTGAAAGCATAGACAGTAAGAAGAGTCAGTTTTTTGTCATTAAGTCGGCATTGTGCCTTTTCTAGTTTATTCCGATGCAATTTCTGTGTTTCATCGTCAATACGAAGGTCAGAGACATACAGTAAGCCTGACGTGAAGCATCGGAATCTATAACTAGTGTCACAGGAATGGTTCAAAACATAGACAGTAAGAGGAGTCAGTTTTCTTGTACTTAAGTCGGCATTGTGGCCTTTCTATTTAATTACGATGCAATTTCTGTGTTTCGTCGTCAATAAGAAGGTCCAAGGGATACAGTAAACCTGAAGTGAAGCTTCGGAATCTATAACTAGTGTCACAGGAATGGTTCAAAACATAGACAGTAAGAAGAGCCAGTCTACTTGTACTTGAGTCGGCATTGTGCCTTTTGAATTTAATTCCGATGCTATTTCTGTGTTTCGTCGTCAATAAGAAGGCCCAAGGGATACAGTAAACCTGAAGTGAAGCATCGGAATCTAAAACCGGTCTCACAGGAAAGGTGCAAAACATAGACAGTAAGAAGAGCCAGTCTTCTTCTACTTGAGTCGGCATTTTGCCTTTTGTATTTAATTCCGATGCAAGTTCTGTGTTTCATCGTCAATACGAAGGTCAGAGGGATACAGTAAACCTGAAGTGAAGCATCGGAATCTATAACTAGTGTCACAGGAATGGTTCAAAACGTAGACAGTAAGAAGAGTCAGTCTTCTTGTACTTAAGTCGGCATTGTGCATTTTCTATTAAATTCCGATGCAATTTCTGTGTTTCATCGTCCATAAGAAGGTCAGAGGGATACAGTAAACCTGAAGTGAAGCTTCGGAATCTATAACTAGTGTCACAGGAATGGTTCAAAACATAGACAGTAAGAAGAGCCAGTCTACTTGTACTTGAGTCGGCATTGTGCCTTTTGTTTTTAATTCCGATGCAATTTCTGTGTTTCGTCGTCAATAAGAAGTTCCAAGGGATACAGTGAACCTGAAGTGAAGCATCGGAATCTAAAACCGGTCTCAAAGGAAAGGTTCAAAACATAGACAGTAAGAAGAGTCAGTCTTCTTGTACTTGAGTCGGCATTGTTCCTTTTATTTATTTAATTCCGATGCAATTTCTGTGTTTCAACGTCAATAAGAAGGTCAGAGCGATGCAGTAAACCTAAAGTGAAGCATCGGAATCTATAACTAGTGTCACAGGAATGGTTCAAAACATAGACAGTAAGAGGAGCCAGTCTTCCTGTAATTAATTCGGCATTGTGCCTTTTGTATTTAATTTCGATGCAATTTCGGTGTTTCGTCGTCAATAAGAAGGTCCAAGGGTTACAGTAAACCTGAAGTGAAGCATCGGAATCTATAACCAGTGTCACAGGAATGGTTCAAAACATAGACAGTAAGAAGAGCCAGTCTTCTTGTACTTGAGTTGGCATTGTGCCTTTTGTATTTAATTCCGATGCAATTACTGTGATTCGTCGTCAATAAGAAGGTCCAAGGGATACAGTAAACCTGAAGTGAAGCATCGGAATGTAAAACCGATCTCACAGGAAAGGTTCATAGCATAGACAGTAAGAAGAGCCAGTCTTCTTGTACTTGAGTCGGCATTGTGCCTTTTGTATTTAATTCCGATGCAATTTCTGTGATTTGTCGTCAATAAGAATGTCAGAGGGATACAGTGAACTTGAAATGAAGCATCGGAATCCATAACTAGTGTCACAGGAATGGTTCAAAACATAGACAGTAAGAAGAGTCCGTTTTTTGTAATTAAGTCGGCATTGTGCCTTTTCTATTTAATGCCGATGCAATTTCTGTGTTTCGTCGTCAATAAGAAGGTCCAAGATACAGTAAACCTGAAGTGAAGCATTGGAATCAAAAACCGGTCTCACAGGAAACGTTCAAAACATAGACAGTAAAAAGAGCCAGTCTTCTTCTTCTTGAGTCGGTATTGTGCCTTTTGTATTTAATTCCGATGCAATTTCTGTGTTTCGTCGTCAATAAGAAGGTCCAAGGGATACAGTGAACCTGAAGTGAAGCATCGGAATCTGAAACAGGTCTCAAGGGAAAGGTTCAAAACATAGACAGTAAGAAGAGCCAGTCTTCTTGTACTTCAGTCGGCATTGTGCCTTTTGAATTTAATTGCGATGCAATTTCTGTGTTTCATCGTCAATAAGAAGGTCAGAGGGATACAGTAAACCTGAAGTGAAGCATCAGAATCTATAACTAGTGTCACAGGAATGGTTCAAAACATAGACAGTAAGAAGAGTCAGCAACCCTGTACTTAAGTCACCATTGTGCCTTTTGTATTTAATTCCGATGCACTTTCTGTGATTCGTCGTCAATAAGAATGTCAGAGGGATACAGTGAACTTGAAATGAAGCATCGGAATCCATAACTAGTGTCACATGAATGGTTCAAAACATAGATAGCAGGAAGAGTCAGTTTTTTGTAATTAAGTCGGCATTGTGCCTTTTCTAGTTTATTCCGATGCAATTTCTGTGTTTCATCGCCAATACGAAGGTCAGAGGGATACTGTAAGCCAGACGAAAAGCATCGGAACCTATAACTAGTGTCACAGGAATGGTTCAAAACATAGACAGTAAGAAGAGTCAGTTTTCTTGTACTTAAGTCGGCATTGTGCCTTTTCTATTTAATTCCGATGCAATTTCTGTGTTTCGTCATCAATAAGAAGTTCCAAGGGATACAGTAAACCTGAAGTGAAGCATCGGAATCAAAAACCGGTCTCACAGGAAAGGTTCAAAACGTAGACAGTAAAAAGAGCCAGTCTTCTTTTACTTGAGTCGGCATTGTGCCTTTTGTATTTAATTCCAATGTAATTTTTTGTGTTTCGTCGTCAATAAGATGGTCAGAGGGATACAGTAAACCTGAAGTTAAGCATCGGAATCTATAACTAGTGTCACAGGAATGGTTCAAAACATAGACAGTAAGAAGAGTCAGTCTTCTTGTACTTAAGTCGGCATTGTGCATTTTGTATTTAATTCCGATGCATTTTCTGTGTTTCATCGTCAATAAGAAGGTCAGAGGGACACAGTAAATCTGAAGTGAAACATCGGAATCTATAACTAGTGTCACAGGAATGGTTCAAAACATAGACACTAAACAGAGCCAGTCTACTTGTACTTAAGTCGGCATTATGCATTTTGTATTTAATTCCGATGCAATTTCTGTGTTTCATCGTCAATAAAAAGGTCGGAGCGATACAGTAAACCAGAAGTGAAGCATCGGAATCTATAACTAGTGTCACAGGAATGGTTCAAAACATAGACAGTAAAAAGAGTCAGTTTTTCTTTTAATTAAGTCAGCATTGTGCCTTTTCTATTTAATTCCGATGCAATTTTTGTGTTTCGTCGTCAATAAGAAGGTCCAAGGAATACAGTAAACCGGAAGTGAAGCATCGGAATCTAAAACCGGTCTTACTGGAAAGGTTCAAAACATAGACACTAAGAAGAGCCAGTCTTCTTGTAGTTGTTTTGGAATTTTGCCTTTTGTATTTATTTCCGATGCAATATCTGTATTTCTTCGTCAATAAGAAGCTCAGAGGGATACAGTAAACCTGAAGTGAAGCATCGGAATCTATGACTAGTGTCACAGAAATGGTTCAAAACATAGAAAGTAAGAAGTGTCAGTCTTCTTGTTCTTAAGTCGGCATTGTGCCTTTTGAATTTAATTTCGATGCAATTTCAGTGTTTTATCGTCAATAAGAAGGTCCAAGGGATACAGTAAACCTGAAATGAGGCATCGGAAACCATAACTAGTGTCACAGGAATGGTTCAAAACATGGACTGTAAGACGAGTCAGTTTTTTGTAATGAAGTCGGCATTGTGCCTTTCCTAGTTTATTCCGATGCAATATCTGTGTTTCATCGTCAATACGAAGGTCAGTGGGATACAGTAAGCCTGACGTGAAGCATCGGAATCTATAACTAGTGTCACAGGAATGGTTCAAAACATAGACAATAAGAAGAGTCAGTTTTCATGTACTTAAGTCGGCATTGAGCCTTTTCTATTTAATTCCGATGCAATTTCTGTGTTTCTTCGTCAATAAGAAGGTCCAAGGGATACAGTAAACCTGAAGTGAAGCATCGGAATCTAAAATCGGTCTCACAGGAAAGTTTCAAAACATAGACAGTAAGAAGTGCCAGTCTTCTTCTACTTCAGTCGGCATTTTGCCTTTTGTATTTAATACCGATGCAATTTCTGTGTTTCATCGTCAATAAGAAGGTCAGAGGGATACAGTAAACCTGAAGTGAAGCATCGGAATCTATAACTATTGTCACAGGAATGGTTCAAATCATAGACAGTAAGAAGAGTCAGTCGTCTTGTACTTATGTCGGCATTGTGCCTTTTGTATTTAATTCCGATGCTATTTCTGTGTTTCATCGTCAATAAGAACGTCAGAGGGATACAGTAAACCTGAAGTGAAGCATCGGAATCTATGACTAGTGTCACAGAAATGGTTCAAAACATAGAAAGTAAGAAGTGTCAGTCTTCTTGTACTTAAGTCGGCATTGTGCCTTTTGTATTTAATTCCGATGCAATTTCAGTGTTTCATTATCAATAAGAAGGTCAGAGGGATACAGTAAACCTGAAGTGAAGCATCGGAATCCATGACTAGTGTCACCGGAATAGTTCAAAACATAAACGGTAAGAAGAGTCAGTCTTCTTGTATTTGAGTCGGCATTGTGCCTTTTGTATTTAATTCCGAAGCAATTTCTGTGTTTCATCGTCAATAAAAAGGTCAGAGGGATACAGTAAACATGAAGTGAAGCATCGGAATCTATAACTAGTGTCACAGGAGTGGTTCAAAACATAGACAATAAGGAGAGTCAGTTTTCTTGTACTTAAGTCGGCGTTGCGCCTTTTCTATTTAATTCCGATGAAATTTCTGTGTTTCATCGTCAATAATAAGATCAGAGGGATACAGTAAACCTGAAGTGAAGCATCGGAATCTATAACTAGTGTCACAGGAATGGTTCATAACATAGACAGTAAGAAGAGTCAGGCTTCTTGTACTTAAGTCGGCAATGGGCATTTTGTGTTTAATTCCGATGCAAATTCTGTGTTTCATCGTCAATACGAAGGTCAGTGCGATACAGTAATGCTGACGTGATGCATCGGAATGTATAAGTAGTGTCACAGGAATGGTTCTAAACATAGACAGTAAGAAGAGTCAGTTTTCCTGTACTTAAGTCGGCATTGTGCCTCTTCTATTTAATTCCAATGGATTTTCTGTGTTTCTTCGTCAATAAGAAGGTCCAAGGGATACAGTAAACCTGAAGTGAAGCATCGGAATCTAAAACCGGTCTTACAGGAAGGTTTCAAAACTTAGACAGTAAGAAGAGCCAGTCTTCTTGTACTTGAGTAGGCATTTTGCCTTTTGTATTTAACTCCGAAGCAATTTCTGTGTTTCATCGTCAATAAGAAGGTCAGAGGGATACAGTAAACCTGAAGTGAAACATCCGAATATATAACTAGTGTCACAGAAATGGTTCAAAACATAGACTGTAAGACGAGCCAGTCTCCTTGTACTTGAGTCGGCATTGTGCCGTTTGTATTTAATTCCGATGCAATTTCTGTGTTTAGTCGTCAATAAGAAGGTCCTAGGGATACAGTGAACCTGAAGTGAAGCATCGGAAACTAAAACCAGTCTCAAAGGAAAGGTTCAAAACATAAACTGTAAGAAGAGCCAGTATTCTTGTACTTGACTCGGCATTGTGCCTTTTTTATTTAATTCCGAAGCAATTTCTGTGTTTCATCGTTAATAAGAAGGACAGAAGGATAGAGTACACCTGAAGTGAAGCATGGGAACCTATAACTAGTGTCACAGGAATGGTTCAAATCATAGACAGTTAGAAGAGTCAGTTTTCTTTTAGTTAAGTCGGCATTGTGCCTTTTCTATTTAATTCCGATGCAATTTCTGTGTTTCATCATCAGTATGAAGGTTAGAGGGATACAGTAAACCTGAAGTGAAGCATCGGAATCAATAACTAGTGTCACAGGAATGGTACAAATCATAGACAGTAAGGAAAGTCAGTTTTCTTTTACTTAAGTCGGCATTGTGCCTTTCCTAGTTAATTCCGATGCAATTTCTGTGTTTCATCGTCAATAAGAAGGTCAGAGGGGTACAGTAAACCTGAAGTGAAGCATGGGAATCTATAACCAGTGTCACAGGAATGGTTCACAACATAGAGAGTAAGAAGAGCCAGTCTTCTTGTACTTGAGTCGGCATTGTGCTTTTTGTATTTAATTCCGATGCAATTTCTGTGTTTCGTCGACAATAAGAAGGTCCAAGGAATACAGTAAACCTGAAGTGAAGCATCGGAATCTAAAACCGGTCGCACAGGAAAGGTTCAAAACATAGACAATAAGAAGAGCCAGTCTTCTTGTACTTGCGTCGGCATTGTGCCTTTTGTATTTAATTCTGATGCAATTTCTGTGTTTCGTCGTCAATAAGAATGTCAGAGTAATACAGTAAACCTGAAGTGAAGCATCGGAATCTAAAACCGGTCTCACAGGAAAGGTTCAAAACATAGACAGTAAGAAGAGCCTGTCTTCTTGCACTTGAGTCGGCATTGTGCCTTTGTATTTACTTCCGATGCCATTTCTGTGTTTCAACATCAATAAGAAGGTCAGAGTGATACAGTAAACCTGAAGTGTAGCATCGGAATCAATAACTAGTGTCACAGGAATGGTTCAAAACATAGACAGTAAGAAGTGTCAGTCTTCTTGTACTTAAGTCGGCATTGTTCCTTTTGTATTTAATTCGGATTCAATTTCTGAGTTTCATCGTCAATAAGAAGGTCTAAGGGATACAGTAAACCTGAAGTGAAGCATCGGAATCTAAAACCGGTCTCACAGGAAAGGTTCAAATCATAGACAGTAAGAAGAGCCAGTCATATGTACTTCAGTCGGCATTGTGCCTTTTGTATTTAATTCCGATGCAAATTCTGTGTTTCGTCGTCAATAAGAAGGTCAGGGGGATACATTAAACCGGAAGTGAAGCATCGGAATCTAAAACCGGTCTTACTGGAAAGGTTCAAAACATAGACAGTAAGAAGGGTCAGTCTTCTTGTACTTAAGTCGGCATTATACTTTTGTATTTAATTCCGATGCAATTTCTGTGTTTCATCGTCAATACGAAGGTCAGAGGGATACAGTGAACCTGAAATGAAACATCGGAATCTAGAACCAATCTCACAGGAAAGGTTCAAAACATAGACAGTAAGAAGAGACAGTCTTGTGTTACTTGAGTTGGCATTGTGCCTTTTGTATTTAATTACGATGCAATTTCTGTGTTTCATAGTCAATAAGAAGGTCAGAGGGATACAGTAAACCTGAAGTCAAGCATCGGAATCTAAAACCGGTCTCACAGGAGAGGTTCAAAACATAGACAGTAAGAAGAGACAGTCTTCTTGTACTTGAGTTGGCATTGTGCCTGTTGTAATTAATTCCGAAGCAATTTCTGTGTTTCGTCGTCAATAAAAAGGTCCAAGGGATACAGTAAATCTGAAGTGAAACATCAGAATCTAAAACCGGTCTCACAGGAAAGGTTCAAAGCATAGAAAGTAAGATGAACAAGACTTCTTGTACTTGAGTCGGCATTGTGCCTTTTCTATTTAATTACGATGCAATTTTTGTGTTTCATCGTCAATAAGAATGTCAGAGAGATACAGTATACCTGAAGTGAAGCATCGGAATCTAAAACAGGTCTCACAGGAAAGGTTCAAAGCATGGACAGTAAGAAGAGACAGTCTTCTTGTACTTGAAGTGGCATTGTGCCTTTTGAATTTCATTCCGATGCAATTTCTGTGTTTCGTCGTCAATAAGAAGGTCAGAGGGATACAGTAAACCTGAAGTGAAGCATCGGAATCCATAACTAGTGTCACAGGAATGGTTCAAAACATAGACAGTAAGAAGAGTCAGTCTCCCTGTACTTAAGCCAGCTTTGTGCCTTTTGTATTTAATTCCGATGCAATTTCTGTGTTTCGTCGTCAATAAGAATGTCCAAGGGATACAGTAAACCTGAAGCGAAGGATCGGAATCTAAAACCGGTCTCGCAGGAATGGTGCAAATCATAGACAGTAAGAGGAGCCAGTTTTCTTGTACTTGAGTCGGCATTGTGCTTTTCTATTTAATTCCGCTGCAATTTCTGTGTTTCATCGTCAATAAGAAGGTCAGAGGTACACAGTAAACGTGAAGTGAAGCATCGGAATCTAAAACCGGCCTCACAGGAATGGTTCAAAACATAGACAGTAAGAAGTGTCAGTTTCCCTGTACTTAAGTCAGCATTGTGCCTTTTGTATTTAATTCCGATGCAATTTTTGTGTTTCGTCGTCAATAAGAAGGTCCAAGGGATACAGTAAACCTGAAGTGAAGGATCGGAATCTAAAACCGCTCTCGCAGGAAAGGTGCAAATCATAGACAGTAAGAAGGGCCAGTCTTCTTGTACTTGAGTCGGCATTGTGCCTTTTCTATATAATTCCGATGCAATTTCTGTGTTTCATCGTCAACAAGAAGGTCAGAGGGATACAGTGAACCTGAAGTGAAGCATCGAAATCTATCACTAGTGTCACAGGAATGGTTCAAAACATACACAGTAGGAAGAGTCAGTCTTCTTGTACTTAAGTCGGCATTGTGCCTTTTCTATTTAATTACGATGCAATTTCTGGGATTCATTGTCAATAAGAAGGTCCAAGCGATACAGTAAACTTGAAGTGAAGCATCGGAATCTAAATCCGGTCTCACAGGAAAGGTTCAAAGCATGGACAGTAAGAAGAGCCAGTCTTCTTGTACTTGAGTCGGCATTGTGCCTTTTGAATTTAAATCCGATGCAATTTCTGTGTTTCGTCGTCAATAAGAATTTCAGAGGGATACAGTAAACCTGAAGTGAAGCATCGGAATCCATAACAGGTGTCACAGGAATGGTTCAAAGCATAGACAGTAAGAAGAGTCAGTCTCCCTGTACTTAAGTCAGCATTGTGCTTTTTGTATTTAATTCCGATGCAATTTCTGTGTTTCGTCGTCAATAAGAAGGTCCAAGGGATACAGTAAACCTGAAGTGAAGGATCGGAATCTAAAACCGGTCTCACAAGAATGTTTCAAAAAAAGACAGTAGGAAGAGTCAGTCTCCCTGTACTTAAGTCAGCATTGTGCCTTTTGTATTTAATTCCGACGCAATTTCTGTGTTTCGTCGTCAATAAGAAGGTCCAAGGGATACAGTAAACCTGAAGTGAAGGATTGGAATCTAGAACCGGTCTCGCAGGAAAGGTGCAAATCATAGACAGTAAGAAGAGCCAGTCTTCTTGTACTTGAGTCGGCATTGTGCCTTTTCTATTTAATTGCGATGCAATTTCTGTGTTTTATCGTCAATAAGAAGGTCAGAGGGATACAGTAAACCTGAAGTGAAGCATCGGAATCTAAAACCGGTCTCACAGGAAAGGTGCAAAACATAGACAGTAAGAAGAGCCAGTCTTCTTGTACTTCAGTCGGCATTGTGCTTTTTGAATTTAATTGCGATGCAATTTCTGTGTTTCGTCGTCAATAAGAAGGTCAGAGGGATACAGTATACCTGAAGTGAAGCATCGGAATCCATAACTAGTGTCACAGGAATGGTTCAAATCATAGACAGTAAGAAGAGTCGGACTCCCTGTACTTAAGTCAGCGTTGTGCCTTTTGTATTTAATTCCGATGCAATTTCTGTGTTTCGTCGTCAATAAGAAGGTCCAAGGGATACAGTAAACCTGAAGTGAAGGATCGGAATCTAAAACCGGTCTCGCAGGAAAGGTGCAAATCATAGACAGTAAGAAGAGCCAGTCTTCTTGTACTTGAGTCGGCATTGTGTATTTTCTATTTAATTCCGATGCAATTTCTGTGTTTCATCGTCAACAAGAAGGTCAGAGGGATACAGTGAACCTGAAGTGAAGCATCGGAATGTATAACTAGTGTCACAGGAATGGTTCAAAACATACACAGTAGGAAGAGTCAGTCTTCTTGTACTTAAGTCGGCAATGTGCCTTTTGTATTTAATTCCGATGCAATTTCTGGGTTTCATTGTCAATAAGAAGGTCCAAGGGATACAGTAAACCTGAAGTGAGGCATCGGAATCTAATTCCGGTCTCACAGGAAAGGTTCAAAGCATGGACAGTAAGAAGAGCCAATCTTCTTGTACTTGAGTCGGCATTGGGCCTTTTGAATTTAATTCCGATGCTATTTCTGTGTTTCGTCGTCAATAAGAAGGCCCAAGGGATACAGTAAACCTGAAGTGAAGCATCGAAATGTAAAACCGGTCTCACAGGATAGGGTTCATAACATAGACAATAAGAAGAGCCAGTCTTCTTGTACATGAGTCGGCATTAGGCCTTTTGTATTTAATTCCAATGCAATTTCTGTGTTTCGTCGTCAATAAGAAGGTCAGAGGGATACAGTAATCCTGAAATGAAGCATCGGAATCCATAACTAGTGTCACAGGAAAGGTTGAAAGCATAGACAGTAAGAAGAGTCAGTTTTTGTCATTAAGTCGGCATTGTGCCTTTTCTAGTTTATTCCGATGCAATTTCTGTGTTTCATCGTCAATACGAAGGTCAGAGACATACAGTAAGCCTGACGTGAAGCATCGGAATCTATGACTAGTGTCACAGGAATGGTTCAAAACATAGACAGTAAGAGGAGTCAGTTTTCTTGTACTTAAGTCGGCATTGTGGGTTTTCTATTTAATTCCGATGCAATTTCTGTGTTTCGTCGTCAATAAGAAGGTCCAAGGGATACAGTGAACCTGAAGTGAAGCATCGGAATCTAAAACCGGTCTCACAGGAAAGGTGCAAAACATAGACAGTAAGAAGAGCCAGTCTTCTTCTACTTGAGTCGGCATTTTGCATTTTGTATTTAATTCCGATGCAAGTTCCGTGTTTCATCGTCAATAAGAAGGTCAGAGGGATACAGTAAACCTGAAGTGAAGCATCGGAATCTATAACTAGTGTCACAGAAATGGTTCAAAACGTAGACAGTAAGAAGAGTCAGTCTTCTTGTACTTAAGTCGGCATTGTGCATTTTCTATTAAATTCCGATGCAATTTCTGTGTTTCATCGTCAATAAGAAGGTCAGAGGGATACAGTAAACCTGAAGTGAAGCACCGGAATCTATAACTAGTGTCACAGAAATGGTTCAAAACATAGACAGTAAGAAGAGTCAGTTTTCTTGTACTTAAGTCGGCATTGTGCCTTTTCTATTTAATTCCGATGCAATTTCTGTGTTTCGTCATCAATAAGAAGTTTCAAGGGATACAGTAAACCTGAAGTGAAGCATCGGAATCAAAAACCGGTCTCACAGGAAAGGTTCAAAACGTAGACAGTAAAAAGAGCCAGTCTTCTTTTACTTGAGTCGGCATTGTGCCTTTTGTATTTAATTCCGATGCAATTTCTGTGTTTCGTCGTCAATAAGATGGTCAGAGGGATACAGTAAACCTGAAGTTAAGCATCGGAATCTATAACTAGTGTCACAGGAATGGTTCAAAACATAGACAGTAAGAAGAGTCAGTCTTCTTGTACTTAAGTCGGCATTGTGCATTTTGTATTTAATTCCGATGCATTTTCTGTGTTTCATCGTCAATAAGAAGGTCAGAGGGACACAGTAAATCTGAAGTGAAACATCGGAATCTATAACTAGTGTCACAGGAATGGTTCAAAACATAGACACTAAACAGAGCCAGTCTACTTGTACTTAAGTCGGCATTATGCATTTTGTATTTAATTCCGATGCAATTTCTGTGTTTCATCGTCAATAAAAAGGTCGGAGCGATACAGTAAACCAGAAGTGAAGCATCGGAATCTATAACTAGTGTCACAGGAATGGTTCAAAACATAGACAGTAAAAAGAGTCAGTTTTTCTTGTAATTAAGTCAGCATTGTGCCTTTTCTATTTAATTCCGATGCAATTTTTGTGTTTCGTCGTCAATAAGAAGGTCCAAGGAATACAGTAAACCGGAAGTGAAGCATCGGAATCTAAAACCGGTCTTACTGGAAAGGTTCAAAACATAGACACTAAGAAGAGCCAGTCTTCTTGTAGTTGATTTGGAATTTTGCCTTTTGTATTTATTTCCGATGCAATATCTGTATTTCTTCGTCAATAAGAAGCTCAGAGGGATACAGTAAACCTGAAGTGAAGCATCGGAATCTATAACTATTGTCACAGGAATGGTTCAAAACATAGACAGTAAGAAGAGTCAGTTTTCTTGTACTTAAGTCGGCGTTGCGCCTTTTCTACTTAATTCCGATGAAATTTCTGTGTTTCATCGTAAATAAGAAGGTCCAAGGGATACAGTAAACCTGAAATGAGGCATCGGAAACCATTACTAGTGTCACAGGAATGGTTCAAAACATGGACTGTAAGACGAGTCAGTTTTTTTGTAATGAAGTCGGCATTGTGCCTTTCCTAGTTTATTCCGATGCAATATCTGTGTTTCATCGTCAATAAGAAGGTCAGAGGGATACAGTAAACCTGAAGTGAAGCATCGGAATCTAAAACCGGTCTTAGAGGAAGGGTTCAAAACTTAGACAGTAAGAAGAGCCAGTCTTCTTGTACTTGAGTAGGCATTTTGCCTTTTGTATTTAATTCCGAAGCAATTTTTGTGTTTCGTCGTCAATAAGAATGTCAGAGTGATACAGTAAACCTGAAGTGAAGCATCGGAATCTAAAACCGGTCTCACAGGAAAGGTTCAAAACATAGACAGTAAGAAGAGCCTGTCTTCTGGCACTTGAGTCTGCATTGTACCTTTTGTATTTAATTCCGATGATATTTCTGTGCTTCGTCGTCAATAAGAAGGTCAGAGGGATACAGTAAACATGAAGTGAAGCATCGCAATCCATAACTAGTGTCACAGGAATGGTTCAAAACATAGACAATAAGAAGAGTCAGTTTTCATGTACTTAAGTCGGCATTGAGCCTTTTCTATTTAATTCCGATGCAAGTTCAGTGTTTCTTCGTCAATAAGAAGGTCCAAGGGATACAGTAAACCTGAAGTGAAGCATCGGAATCTAAAATCGGTCTCACAGGAAAGTTTCAAAACATAGACAGTAAGAAGTGCCAGTCTTCTTCTACTTCAGTCGGCATTTTGCCTTTTGTATTTAATACCGATGCAATTTCTGTGTTTCATCGTCAATAAGAAGGTCAGAGGGATACAGTAAACCTGAAGTGAAGCATCGGAATCTATAACTATTGTCACAGGAATGGTTCAAATCATAGACAGTAAGAAGAGTCAGTCGTCTTGTACTTATGTCGGCATTGTGCCTTTTGTATTTAATTACGATGCTATTTCTGTGTTTCATCGTCAATAAGAACGTCAGAGGGATACAGTAAACCTGAAGTGAAGCATCGGAATCTATGACTAGTGTCACAGAAATGGTTCAAAACATAGAAAGTAAGAAGTGTCAGTCTTCTTGTACTTAAGTCGGCATTGTGCCTTTTGTATTTAATTCCGATGCAATTTCAGTGTTTCATTATCAATAAGAAGGTCAGAGGGATACAGTAAACCTGAAGTGAAGCATCGGAATCTAAAACCGGTCTTAGAGGAAGGGTTCAAAACTTAGACAGTAAGAAGAGCCAGTCTTCTTGTACTTGAGTAGGCATTTTGCCTTTTGTATTTAATTCCGAAGCAATTTCTGTGTTTCATCGTCAATAAGAAGGTCAGAGGGATACAGTAAACCTGAAGTGAAACATCCGAATATATAACTAGTGTCACAGAAATGGTTCAAAACATAGACTGTAAGACGAGCCAGTCTCCTTGTACTTGAGTCGGCATTGTGCCGTTTGTATTTAATTCCGATGCAATTTCTGTGTTTAGTCGTCAATAAGAAGGTCCAAGGGATACAGTGAACCTGAAGTGAAGCATCGGAAACTAAAACCGGTCTCAAAGGAAAGGTTCAAAACATAAACTGTAAGAAGAGCCAGTCTTCTTGTACTTGACTCGGCATTGTGCCTTTTTTATTTAATTCCGAAGCAATTTCTGTGTTTCATCGTTAATAAGAAGGACAGAAGGATAGAGTACACCTGAAGTGAAGCATGGGAACCTATAACTAGTGTCACAGGAATGGTTCAAATCATAGACAGTTAGAAGAGTCAGTTTTCTTTTAGTTAAGTCGGCATTGTGCCTTTTCTATTTAATTCCGATGCAATTTCTGTGTTTCATCATCAGTATGAAGGTTAGAGGGATACAGTAAACCTGAAGTGAAGCATCGGAATCAATAACTAGTGTCACTGGAATGGTACAAATCATAGACAGTAAGGAAAGTCAGTTTTCTTTTACTTAAGTCGGCATTGTGCCTTTCCTAGTTAATTGCGATGCAATTTCTGTGTTTCATCGTCAATAAGAAGGTCAGAGGGGTACAGTAAACCTGAAGTGAAGCATGGGAATCTATAACCAGTGTCACAGGAATGGTTCACAACATAGAGAGTAAGAAGAGCCAGTCTTCTTGTACTTGAGTCGGCATTGTGCTTTTTGTATTTAATTCCGATGCAATTTCTGTGTTTCGTGGCACAATAAGAAGGTCCAAGGAATACAGTAAACCTGAAGTGAAGCATCGGAATCTAAAACCGGTCGCACAGGAAAGGTTCAAAACATAGACAATAAGAAGAGCCAGTCTTCTTGTACTTGAGTCGGCATTGTGCCTTTTGTATTTAATTCTGATGCAATTTCTGTGTTTCGTCGTCAATAAGAATGTCAGAGTGATACAGTAAACCTGAAGTGAAGCATCGGAATCTAAAACCGGTCTCACAGGAAAGGTTCAAAACATAGACAGTAAGAAGAGCCTGTCTTCTTGCACTTGAGTCGGCATTGTGCCTTTGTATTTAATTCCGATGCAATTTCTGTGTTTCAACATCAATAAGAAGGTCAGAGTGACACAGTAAACCTGAAGTGAGGCATCGGAATCCATAACTAGTGTCACAGGAATGGTTCAAAACATAGACAGTAAGAAGTGTCAGTCTTCTTGTACTTAAGTCGGCATTGTGCCTTTTGTATTTAATTCGGATTCAATTTCTGAGTTTCATCGTCAATAAGAAGGTCTAAGGGATACAGTAAACCTGAAGTGAAGCATCGGAATCTAAAACCGGTCTCACAGGAAAGGTTCAAATCATAGACAGTAAGAAGAGCCAGTCATTTGTACATCAGTCGGCATTGTGCCTTTTGTATTTAATTCCGATGCAAATTCTGTGTTTCGTCGTCAATAAGAAGGTCAGGGGGATACAGTAAACCGGAAGTGAAGCATCGGAATCTAAAACCGGTCTTACTGGAAAGGTTCAAAACATAGACAGTAAGAAGGGTCAGTCTTCTTGTACTTAAGTCGGCATTATACTTTTGTATTTAATTCCGATGCAATTTCTGTGTTTCATCGTCAATACGAAGGTCAGAGGGATACAGTGAACCTGAAATGAAGCATCGGAATCTAGAACCAATCTCACAGGAAAGGTTCAAAACATAGACAGTAAGAAGAGACAGTCTTGTGTTACTTGAGTTGGCATTGTGCCTTTTGTATTTAATTCCGATGCAATTTCTGTGTTTCATAGTCAATAAGAAGGTCAGAGGGATACAGTAAACCTGAAGTCTAGCATCGGAATCTAAAACCGGTCTCACAGGAGAGGTTCAAAACATAGACAGTAAGAAGAGACAGTCTTCTTGTACTTGAGTTGACATTGTGCCTGTTGTAATTAATTCCGATGCAATTTCTGTGTTTCGTCATCAATAAGGAGATCAGAGGGATACAGTAAACCTGAAGTGAAGCATCGGAATCGATAACAAGTGTCACAGGAATGGTTCAAAACATAGACAGTAAGAAGAGTCAGTCTCCTTGAACTTAAGTCAGCATTGTGCCTTCTGTTTTTAATTCCGATACAATTTCTGTGTTTCGTCGTCAATAAAAAGGTCCAAGGGATACAGTAAATCTGAAGTGAAGCATCAGAATCTAAAACCGGTCTCACAGGAAAGGTTCAAAGCATAGAAAGTAAGATGAACAAGACTTCTTGTACTTGAGTCGGCATTGTGCCTTTTCTATTTAATTACGATGCAATTTTTGTGTTTCATCGTCAATAAGAATGTCAGAGAGATACAGTATACCTGAAGTGAAGCATCGGAATCTAAAACCGGTCTCACAGGAAAGGTTCAAAGCATGGACAGTAAGAAGAGACAGTCTTCTTGTACTTGAGTCGGCGTTGTGCCTTTTGAATTTCATTCCGATGCAATTTCTGTGTTTCGTCGTCAATAAGAAGGTCAGAGGGATACAGTAAACCTGAAGTGAAGCATCGGAATCCATAACTAGTGTCACAGGAATGGTTCAAAACATAGACAGTAAGAGGAGTCAGTCTCCCTGTACTTAAGCCAGCATTGTGCCTTTTGTATTTAATTCCGATGCAATTTCTGTGTTTCGTCGTCAATAAGAATGTCCAAGGGATACAGTAAACCTGAAGCGAAGGATCGGAATCTAAAACCGGTCTCGCAGGAAAGGTGCAAATCATTGACAGTAAGAGGAGCCAGTTTTCTTGTACTTGAGTCGGCATTGTGCCTTTTCTATTTAATTCCGCTGCAATTTCTGTGTTTCATCGTCAATAAGAAGGTCAGAGGTACACAGTAAACCTGAAGTGAAGCATCGGAATCTAAAACCGGCCTCACAGGAATGGTTCAAAACATAGACAGTAAGAAGTGTCAGTTTCCCTGTACTTAAGTCAGCATTGTGCCTTTTGTATTTAATTCCGATGCAATTTTTGTGTTTCGTCGTCAATAAGAAGGTCCAAGGGATACAGTAAACCTGAAGTGAAGGATCGGAATCTAAAACCGCTCTCGCAGGAAAGGTGCAAATCATAGACAGTAAGAAGAGCCAGTCTTCTTGTACTTGAGTCGGCATTGTGCCTTTTCTATATAATTCCGATGCAATTTCTGTGTTTCATCGTCAACAAGAAGGTCAGAGGGATACAGTGAACCTGAAGTGAAGCATCGGAATCTATAACTAGTGTCACAGGAATGGTTCAAAACATTCACAGTAGGAAGAGTCAGTCTTCTTGTACTTAAGTCGGCATTGTGCCTTTTCTATTTAATTACGATGCAATTTCTGGGATTCATTGTCAATAAGAAGGTCCAAGGGATACAGTAAACTTGAAGTGAAGCATCGGAATCTAAATCCGGTCTCACAGGAAAGGTTCAAAGCATGGACAGTAAGAAGAGCCAGTCTTCTTGTACTTGAGTCGGCATTGTGCCTTTTGAAATTAAATCCGATGCAATTTCTGTGTTTCGTCGTCAATAAGAAGGTCAGAGGGATACAGTAAACCTGAAGTGAAGCATCGGAATCCATAACTGGTGTCACAGGAATGGTTCAAAGCATAGACAGTAAGAAGAGTCAGTCTCCCTGTACTTAAGTCAGCATTGTGCTTTTTGTATTTAATTCCGATGCAATTTCTGTGTTTCGTCGTCAATAAGAAAGTCCAACGGATACAGTAAACCTGAAGTGAAGGATCGGAATCTAAAACCGGTCTCACAAGAATGTTTCAAAAAAAGACAGTAGGAAGAGTCAGTCTCCCTGTACTTAAGTCAGCATTGTGCCTTTTGTATTTAATTCCGACGCAATTTCTGTGTTTCGTCGTCAATAAGAAGGTCCAAGGGATACAGTAAACCTGAAGTGAAGGATTGGAATCTAGAACCGGTCTCGCAGGAAAGGTGCAAATCATAGACAGTAAGAAGAGCCAGTCTTCTTGTACTTGAGTCGGCATTGTGCCTTTTCTATTTAATTGCGAAGCAATTTCTGTGTTTCATCGTCAATAAGAAGGTCAGAGGGATACAGTAAACCTGAAGTGAAGCATACTAATCTAAAACCGGTCTCACAGGAAAGGTGCAAAACATAGACAGTAAGAAGAGCCAGTCTTCTTGTACTTCAGTCGGCATTGTGCTTTTTGAATTTAATTGCGATGCAATTTCTGTGTTTCGTCGTCAATAGGAAAGTCAGAGGGATACAGTAAACCTGAAGTGAAGCATCGGAATCCATAACTAGTGTCACAGGAATGGTTCAAATCATAGACAGTAAGAAGAGTCGGACTCCCTGTACTTAAGTCAGCGTTGTGCCTTTTGTATTTAATTCCGATGCAATTTCTGTGTTTCGTCGTCAATAAGAAGGTCCAAGGGATACAGTAAACCTGAAGTGAAGGATCGGAATCTAAAACCGGTCTCGCAGGAAAGGTGCAAATCATAGACAGTAAGAAGAGCCAGTCTTCTTGTACTTGAGTCGGCATTGTGTATTTTCTATTTAATTCCGATGCAATTTCTGTGTTTCATCGTCAACAAGAAGGTCAGAGGGATACAGTGAACCTGAAGTGAAGCATCGGAATGTATAACTAGTGTCACAGGAATGGTTCAAAACATACACAGTAGGAAGAGTCAGTCTTCTTGTACTTAAGTCGGCAATGTGCCTTTTGTATTTAATTCCGATGCAATTTCTGGGTTTCATTGTCAATAAGAAGGTCCAAGGGATACAGTAAACCTGAAGTGAGGCATCGGAATCTAATTCCGGTCTCACAGGAATGGTTCAAAGCATGGACAGTAAGAAGAGCCAATCTTCTTGTACTTGAGTCGGCATTGGGCCTTTTGAATTTAATTCCGATGCTATATCTGTGTTTCGTCGTCAATAAGAAGGCCCAAGGGATACAGTAAACCTGAAGTGAAGCATCGAAATGTAAAACCGGTCTCACAGGATAGGGTTCATAACATAGACAATAAGAAGAGCCAGTCTTCTTGTACATGAGTCGGCATTAGGCCTTTTGTATTTAATTCCAATGCAATTTCTGTGTTTCGTCGTCAATAAGAAGGTCAGAGGGATACAGTAATCCTGAAATGAATCATCGGAATCCATAATTAGTGTCACAGGAAAGGTTGAAAGCATAGACAGTAAGAAGAGTCAGTTTTTGTCATTAAGTCGGCATTGTGCCTTTTCTAGTTTATTCCGATGCAATTTCTGTGTTTCATCGTCAATACGAAGGTCAGAGACATACAGTAAGCCTGACGTGAAGCATCGGAATCTATGATTAGTGTCACAGGAATGGTTCAAAACATAGACAGTAAGAGGAGTCAGTTTTCTTGTACTTAAGTCGGCATTGTGGGTTTTCTATATAATTCCGATGCAATTTCTGTGTTTCGTCGTCAATAAGAAGGTCCAAGGGATACAGTGAACCTGAAGAGAAGCATCGGAATCTAAAACCGGTCTCACAGGAAAGGTGCAAAACATAGACAGTAAGAAGAGCCAGTCTTCTTGTACTTGAGTCGGCATTTTGCATTTTGTATTTAATTCCGATGCAAGTTCCGTGTTTCATCGTCAATAAGAAGGTCAGAGGGATACAGTAAACCTGAAGTGAAGCATCGGAATCTATAACTAGTGTCACAGAAATGGTTCAAAACGTAGACAGTAAGAAGAGTCAGTCTTCTTGTACTTAAGTCGGCATTGTGCATTTTCTATTAAATTCCGATGCAATTTCTGTGTTTCATCGTCAATAAGAAGGTCAGAGGGATACAGTAAACCTGAAGTGAAGCATCGGAATCTATAACTAGTGTCACAGGAATGGTTCAAAACATAGACAGTAAGAAGAGCCAGTCTACTTGTACTTGAGTCGGCATTGTGCCTTTTGTTTTTAATTCCGATGAAATTTCTGTGTTTCGTCGTCAATAAGAAGTTCCAAGGGATACAGTGAACCTGAAGTGAAGCATCGGAATCTAAAACCGGTCTCAAAGGAAAGGTTCAAAACATAGACAGTAAGAAGAGCCAGAGTTCTTGTACTTGAGTCGGCATTGTTCCTTTTTTATTTAATTCCGATGCAATTTCTGTGTTTCAACGTCAATAGGAAGGACAGAAGGATAGAGTAAACCTAAAGTGAAGCATGGGATACAGTAAACCTGAAGTGAAGCATCGGAATCTAAAACCGGTCTCAAAGGAAAGGTTCAAAACATTGACAGTAAGAAGAGGCAGTCTTCTTCTACTTGAGTTGGCATTGTGCCTTTTGAATTTAATTCCGATACAATTTCTGTGATTCGTCGTCAACACGAAGGTCAGAGGGATACAGTAAACCTGAAGTGAGGCATCGGAATCCATAACTAGTGTCACAGGAATGGTTCAAAACATAGACAGTAAGAAGAGTCAGTCACCCTGTACTTAAGTAAGCATTGTGCTTTTTGTATTTAATTCCGGTGCAATTTCTGTGTTTCGTCGTCAATAAGAAGGTCCAAGGGATACAGTAAACCTGAAGTTAAGGATCGGAATCTAAAACCGGTCTCACAGGAAAGGTGCAAATCATAGACAGTAAGAAGAGCCAGTCTTCTTGTACTTGAGCCGGCATTGTACCTTTTCTATTTAATTGCGATGCACTTTCTGTGTTTCGTCGTCAATAAGAAGGTCAGAGGGATACAGTAAACCTGAAGTGAAGCATCGGAATCTAAAACCGGTCTCACAGGAAAGGTTCAAAACATAGAGAATAAAAAGAGTCGGTCTTCTTGTACTTAAGTCGGCATTGTGCCTTTTCTATTTAATTCCCATGCAATTTCTGTGTTTCATCGTCAATAAGAAGGTCAGAGGTACACAGTAAACCTGAAGTGAAGCATCGGAATCTAAAACCGGCCTCACAGGAATGGTTCAAAACATAGACAGTAAGAAGTGTCAGTTTCCCTGTACTTAAGTCAGCATTGTGCCTTTTGTATTTAATTCCGATGCAATTTTTGTGTTTCGTCGTCAATAAGAAGGTCCAAGGGATACAGTAAACCTGAAGTGAAGGATCGGAATCTAAAACCGCTCTCGCAGGAAAGGTGCAAATCATAGACAGTAAGAAGAGCCAGTCTTCTTGTACTTGAGTCGGCATTGTGCCTTTTCTATATAATTCCGATGCAATTTCTGTGTTTCATCGTCAACAAGAGGGTCAGAGGGATACAGTGAACCTGAAGTGAAGCATCGGAATCTATAACTAGTGTCACAGGAATGGTTCAAAACATACACAGTAGGAAGAGACAGTCTTCTTGTACTTAAGTCGGCATTGTGCCTTTTCTATTTAATTACGATGCAATTTCTGGGATTCATTGTCAATAAGAAGGTCCAAGGGATACAGTAAACTTGAAGTGAAGCATCGGAATCTAAATCCGGTCTCACAGGAAAGGTTCAAAGCATGGACAGTAAGAAGAGCCAGTCTTCTTGTACTTGAGTCGGCATTGTGCCTTTTGAAATTAAATCCGACGCAATTTCTGTGTTTCGTCGTCAATAAGAAGGTCAGAGGGATACAGTAAACCTGAAGTGAAGCATCGGAATCCATAACTGGTGTCACAGGAATGGTTCAAAGCATAGACAGTAAGAAGAGTCAGTCTCCCTGTACTTAAGTCAGCATTGTGCTTTTTGTATTTAATTCCGATGCAATTTCTGTGTTTCGTCGTCAATAAGAAAGTCCAACGGATACAGTAAACCTGAAGTGAAGGATCGGAATCTAAAACCGGTCTCACAAGAATGTTTCAAAAAAAGACAGTAGGAAGAGTCAGTCTCCCTGTACTTAAGTCAGCATTGTGCCTTTTGTATTTAATTCCGACCCAATTTCTGTGTTTCGTCGTCAATAAGAAGGTCCAAGGGATACAGTAAACCTGAAGTGAAGGATTGGAATCTAGAACCGGTCTCGCAGGAAAGGTGCAAATCATAGACAGTAAGAAGAGCCAGTCTTCTTGTACTTGAGTCGGCATTGTGTATTTTCTATTTAATTCCGATGCAATTTCTGTGTTTCATCGTCAACAAGAAGGTCAGAGGGATACAGTGAACCTGAAGTGAAGCATCGGAATGTATAACTAGTGTCACAGGAATGGTTCAAAACATACACAGTAGGAAGAGTCAGTCTTCTTGTACTTAAGTCGGCAATGTGCCTTTTGTATCTAATTCCGATGCAATTTCTGGGTTTCATTGTCAATAAGAAGGTCCAAGGGATACAGTAAACCTGAAGTGAGGCATCGGAATCTAATTCCGGTCTCACAGGAATGGTTCAAAGCATGGACAGTAAGAAGAGCCAATCATCTTGTACTTGAGTCGGCATTGGGCCTTTTGAATTTAATTCCGATGCTATTTCTGTGTTTCGTCGTCAATAAGAAGGCCCAAGGGATACAGTAAACCTGAAGTGAAGCATCGAAATGTAAAACCGGTCTCACAGGATAGGGTTCATAACATAGACAATAAGAAGAGCCAGTCTTCTTGTACATGAGTCGGCATTAGGCCTTTTGTATTTAATTCCAATGCAATTTCTGTGTTTCGTCGTCAATAAGAAGGTCAGAGGGATACAGTAATCCTGAAATGAATCATCGGAATCCATAATTAGTGTCACAGGAAAGGTTGAAAGCATAGACAGTAAGAAGAGTCAGTTTTTGTCATTAAGTCGGCATTGCGCCTTTTCTAGTTTATTCCGATGCAATTTCTGTGTTTCATCGTCAATACGAAGGTCAGAGACATACAGTAAGCCTGACGTGAAGCATCGGAATCTATGACTAGTGTCACAGGAATGGTTCAAAACATAGACAGTAAGAGGAGTCAGTTTTCTTGTACTTAAGTCGGCATTGTGGGTTTTCTATTTAATTCCGATGCAATTTCTGTGTTTCGTCGTCAATAAGAAGGTCCAAGGGATACAGTGAACCTGAAGTGAAGCATCGGAATCTAAAACCGGTCTCACAGGAAAGGTGCAAAACATAGACAGTAAGAAGAGCCAGTCTTCTTCTACTTGAGTCGGCATTTTGCATTTTGTATTTAATTCCGATGCAAGTTCCGTGTTTCATCGTCAATAAGAAGGTCAGAGGGATACAGTAAACCTGAAGTGAAGCATCGGAATCTATAACTAGTGTCACAGAAATGGTTCAAAACGTAGACAGTAAGAAGAGTCAGTCTTCTTGTACTTAAGTCGGCATTGTGCATTTTCTATTAAATTCCGATGCAATTTCTGTGTTTCATCGTCAATAAGAAGGTCAGAGGGATACAGTAAACCTGAAGTGAAGCATCGGAATCTATAACTAGTGTCACAGGAATGGTTCAAAACATAGACAGTAAGAAGAGCCAGTCTACTTGTACTTGAGTCGGCATTGTGCCTTTTGTTTTTAATTCCGATGAAATTTCTGTGTTTCGTCGTCAATAAGAAGTTCCAAGGGATACAGTGAACCTGAAGTGAAGCATCGGAATCTAAAACCGGTCTCAAAGGAAAGGTTCAAAACATAGACAGTAAGAAGAGCCAGAGTTCTTGTACTTGAGTCGGCATTGTTCCTTTTTTATTTAATTCCGATGCAATTTCTGTGTTTCAAAGTCAATAAGAAGGACAGAAGGATAGAGTAAACCTAAAGTGAAGCATGGGATACAGTAAACCTGAAGTGAAGCATCGGAATCTAAAACCGGTCTCAAAGGAAAGGTTAAAAACATTGACAGTAAGAAGAGGCAGTCTTCTTCTACTTGAGTTGGCATTGTGCCTTTTGAATTTAATTCCGATACAATTTCTGTGATTCGTCGTCAACACGAAGGTCAGAGGGATACAGTAAACCTGAAGTGAGGCATCGGAATCCATAACTAGTGTCACAGGAATGGTTCAAAACATAGACAGTAAGAAGAGTCAGTCACCCTGTACTTAAGTAAGCATTGTGCTTTTTGTATTTAATTCCGGTGCAATTTCTGTGTTTCGTCGTCAATAAGAAGGTCCAAGGGATACAGTAAACCTGAAGTTAAGGATCGGAATCTAAAACCGGTCTCACAGGAAAGGTGCAAATCATAGACAGTAAGAAGAGCCAGTCTTCTTGTACTTGAGCCGGCATTGTACCTTTTCTATTTAATTGCGATGCACTTTCTGTGTTTCGTCGTCAATAAGAAGGTCAGAGGGATACAGTAAACCTGAAGTGAAGCATCGGAATCTAAAACCGGTCTCACAGGAAAGGTTCAAAACATAGAGAATAAAAAGAGTCGGTCTTCTTGTACTTAAGTCGGCATTGTGCCTTTTCTATTTAATTCCCATGCAATTTCTGTGTTTCATCGTCAATAAGAAGGTCAGAGCGATGCAGTAAACCTAAAGTGAAGCATCGGAATCTATAACTAGTGTCACAGGAATGGTTCAAAACATAGACAGTAAGAAGAGCCAGTCTTCCTGTAATTAATTCGGCATTGTGCCTTTTGTATTTAATTTCGATGCAATTTCGGTGTTTCGTCGTCAATAAGAAGGTCAAAGGGTTACAGTAAACCTGAAGTGAGGCATCGGAATCTATAACCAGTGTCACAGGAATGGTTCAAAACATAGACAGTAAGAAGAGCCAGTATTCTTGTACTTAAGTCGGCATTGTGCCTTTTGTATTTAATTCCGATGCAATTTCTGTGATTCGTCGTCAATAAGAAGGTCCAAGGGATACAGTAAACCTGAAGTGAAGCATCGGCATGTAAGACCGGTCTCACAGGAAAGGTTCATAGCATAGACAGAAAGAAGAGCCAGTCTTCTTGTACTTGAGTCGGCATTGTGCCTTTTGTATTTAATTCCGATGCAATTTCTGTGATTTGTCGTCAATAAGAATGTCAGAGGGATACAGTGAACTTGAAATGAAGCATCGGAATCCATAACTAGTGTCACAGGAATGGTTCAAACCATAGACAGTAAGAAAAGTCAGTTTTTTGTAATTAAGTCGGCATTGTGCCTTTTCTATTTAATGCCGATGCAATTTCTGTGTTTCGTCGTCAATAAGAAGGTCCAAGATACAGTAAACCTGAAGTGAAGCATTGGAATCAAAAACCGGTCTCACAGGAAACGTTCAAAACATAGACAGTAAAAAGAGCCAGTCTTCTTCTTCTTGAGTCGGCATTGTGCCTTTTGTATTTAATTCCGATGCAATTTCTGTGTTTCGTCGTCAATAAGAAGGTCCAAGGGATACAGTGAACCTGAAGTGAAGCATCGGAATCTGAAACAGGTCTCAAAGGAAAGGTTCAAAACATAGACAGTAAGAAGAGCCATTCTTCTTGTACTTGAGTCGGCATTGTTCTATTTTTATTTAATTCCGATGCAATTTCTGTGTTTCATCGTCAATAAGAAGGACAGAAGGATAGAGTAAACCTAAAGAGAAGCATGGGTATATGTAACTAGTGTCACAGGAATGGTTCAAATCATAAACAGTAAGAAGAGCCAATTTTTATTGTATTTAAGTCGGCATTGTGCCTTTTCTATTTAATCCGATGCTATTTCTGTGTTTCATCGTCAATGAGAAGATCAGAGGGATACAGTAAACCTGAAGTAAAGCATCAGAATCTATAACTAGTGTCACAGGAATGGTTCAAAACATAGACAGTAAGAAGAGTCAGTCACCCTGTACTTAAGTCAGCATTGTGCCTTTTGTATTTAATTCCGATGCACTTTCTGTGATTCGTCGTCAATAAGAACGTCAGAGGGATACAGTGAACTTGAAATGAAGCATCGGAATCCATAACTAGTGTCACACGAATGGTTCAAATCATAGACAGTAAGAAGAGTCAGTTATTTGTAATTAAGTCGGCATTGTGCCTTTTCTAGTTTATTCCGATGCAATTTCTGTGTTTCATCGCCAATACGAAGGTCAGAGGGATACTGTAAGCCAGACGAAAAGCATCGGAACCTATAACTAGTGTCACAGGAATGGTTCAAAACATAGACAGTAAGAAGAGTCAGTTTTCTTGTACTTAAGTCGGCATTGTGCCTTTTCTATTTAATTCCGATGCAATTTCTGTGTTTCGTCGTCAATAAGAAGTTCCAAGGGATACAGTGAACCTGAAGTGAAGCATCGGAATCTAAAACCGGTCTCAAAGGAAAGGTTCAAAGCATAGACAGTAAGAAGAGCCAGAGTTCTTGTACTTGAGTCGGCATTGTTCCTTTTTTATTTAATTCCGATGCAATTTCTGTGTTTCAAAGTCAATAAGAAGGACAGAAGGATAGAGTAAACCTAAAGTGAAGCATGGGATACAGTAAACCTGAAGTGAAGCATCGGAATCTAAAACCGGTCTCAAAGGAAAGGTTCAAAACATTGACAGTAAGAAGAGGCAGTCTTCTTCTACTTGAGTTGGCATTGTGCCTTTTGAATTTAATTCCGATACAATTTCTGTGATTCGTCGTCAACACGAAGGTCAGAGGGATACAGTAAACCTGAAGTGAGGCATCGGAATCCATAACTAGTGTCACAGGAATGGTTCAAAACATAGACAGTAAGAAGAGTCAGTCACCCTGTACTTAAGTAAGCATTGTGCTTTTTGTATTTAATTCCGGTGCAATTTCTGTGTTTCGTCGTCAATAAGAAGGTCCAAGGGATACAGTAAACCTGAAGTTAAGGATCGGAATCTAAAACCGGTCTCACAGGAAAGGTGCAAATCATAGACAGTAAGAAGAGCCAGTCTTTTTGTACTTGAGCCGGCATTGTACCTTTTCTATTTAATTGCGATGCACTTTCTGTGTTTCGTCGTCAATAAGAAGGTCAGAGGGATACAGTAAACCTGAAGGGAAGCATCGGAATCTAAAACCGGTCTCACAGGAAAGGTTCAAAACATAGAGAATAAAAAGAGTCGGTCTTCTTGTATTTAAGTCGGCATTGTGCCTTTTCTATTTAATTCCCATGCAATTTCTGTGTTTCATCGTCAATAAGAAGGTCAGAGCGATGCAGTAAACCTAAAGTGAAGCATCGGAATCTATAACTAGTGTCACAGGAATGGTTCAAAACATAGACAGTAAGAAGAGCCAGTCTTCCTGTAATTAATTCGGCATTGTGCCTTTTGTATTTAATTTCGATGCAATTTCGGTGTTTCGTCGTCAAAAAGAAGGTCAAAGGGTTACAGTAAACCTGAAGTGAGGCATCGGAATCTATAACCAGTGTCACAGGAATGGTTCAAAACATAGACAGTAAGAAGAGCCAGTCTTCTTGTACTTAAGTCGGCATTGTGCCTTTTGTATTTAATTCCGATGCAATTTCTGTGATTCGTCGTCAATAAGAAGGTCCAAGGGATACAGTAAACCTGAAGTGAAGCATCGGAATCAAAAACCGGTCTCACAGGAAAGGTTCAAAACGTAGACAGTAAAAAGAGCCAGTCTTCTTTTACTTGAGTCGGCATTGTGCCTTTTGTATTTAATTCCGATGCAATTTCTGTGTTTCGTCGTCAATAAGATGGTCAGAGGGATACAGTAAACATGAAGTTAAGCATCGGAATCTATAACTAGTGTCACAGGAATGGTTCAAAACATAGACAGTAAGAAGAGTCAGTCTTCTTGTACTTAAGTCGGCATTGTGCATTTTGTATTTAATTCCGATGCAATTTCTGTGTTTCATCGTCAATAAGAAGGTCTGAGGGATACAGTAAATCTGAAGTGAAACATCGGAATCTATTACTAGTGTCACAGGATTGGATCAAAACATAGACACTAAACAGAGCCAGTCTACTTGTACTTAAGTCGGCATTGTGCATTTTGTATTTAATTCCGATGCAATTTCTGTGTTTCATCGTCAATAAAAAGGTCGGAGCGATACAGTAAACCAGAAGTGAAGCATCGGAATCTATAACTAGTGTCACAGGAATGGTTCAAAACATAGACAGTAAAAAGAGTCAGTTTTTCTTGTAATTAAGTCAGCATTGTGCCTTTTCTATTTAATTCCGATGCAATTTCTGTGTTTCGTCGTCAATAAGAAGGTCCAAGGAATACAGTAAACCGGAAGTGAAGCATCGGAATCTAAAACCGGTCTTACTGGAAAGGTTCAAAACATAGACACTAAGAATTGCCAGTCTTCTTGTAGTTGAGTCGGAATTTTGCCTTTTGTATTTATTTCCGATGCAATATCTGTATTTCTTCGTCAATAAGAAGCTCAGAGGGATACAGTAAACCTGAAGTGAAGCATCGGAATCTATGACTAGTGTCACAGAAATGGTTCAAAACATAGAAAGTAAGAAGTGTCAGTCTTCTTTTTCTTAAGTCGGCATTGTGCCTTTTGAATTTAATTTCGATGCAATTTTAGTGTTTTATCGTCAATAAGAAGGTCCAAGGGATACAGTAAACCTGAAATGAGGCATCGGAAACCATAACTAGTGTCACAGGAATGGTTCAAAACATGGACTGTAAGACGAGTCAGTTTTTTGTAATGAAGTCGGCATTGTGCTTTTCCTAATTTATTCCGATGCAATATCTGTGTTTCATCGTCAATACGAAGGTCAGAGGGATACAGTAAGCCTGACGTGAAGCATCGGAATCTATAACTAGTGTCACAGGAATGGTTCAAAACATAGACAATAAGAAGAGTCAGTTTTCATGTACGTAAGTCGGCATTGAGCTTTTTCTATTTAATTCCGATGCAATTTCTGTGTTTCTTCGTCAATAAGAAGGTCCAAGGTATACAGTAAATCTGAAGTGAAGCATCGGAATCTAAAATCGGTCTCACAGGAAAGGTTCAAAAGATAGACAGTAAGAAGTGCCAGTCTTCTTCTACTTCAGTCGGCATTTTGCCTTTTGTATTTAATACCGATGCAATTTCTGTGTTTCATCGTCAATATGAAGGTCAGAGGGATACAGTAAACCTGAAGTGAAGCATCGGAATCTATAACTATTGTCACAGGAATGGTTCAAATCATAGACAGTAAGAAGAGTCAGTCGTCTTGTACTTAAGTCGGCATTGTGCCTTTTGTATTTAATTCCGATGCTATTTCTGTGTTTCATCGTCAATAAGAACGTCAAGGGATACAGTAAACCTGAAGTGAAGCATCGGAATCTATGACTAGTGTCACAGAAATGGTTCAAAACATAGAAAGTAAGAAGTGTCAGTCTTCTTGTACTTAAGTTGGCATTGTGCCTTTTGTATTTAATTCCGATGCAATTTCAGTGTTTCATTATCAATAAGAAGGTCAGAGGGATACAGTAAACCTGAAGTGAAGCATCGGAATCCATGACTAGTGTCACCGGAATAGTTCAAAGCATAAACGGTAAGAAGAGTCAGTCTTCTTGTATTTGAGTCGGCATTGTGCCTTTTGTATTTAATTCCGAAGCAATATCTGTGTTTCGTCGTCAATAAAAAGGACAGAGGGATACAGTAAACCTGAAGTGAAGCATCGGAATCTATAACTAGTGTCACAGGAGTGGTTCAAAACATAGACAGTAAGAAGAGTCAGTTTTCTTGTACTTAAGTCGGCGTTGCGCCTATTCTATTTAATTCCGATGAAATTTCTGTGTTTCATCGTCAATAATACGATCAGAGGGATACAGTAAACCTGAAGTGAAGCATCGGAATCTATAACTAGTGTCACAGGAATGGTTCATAACATAGACAGTAAGAAGAGTCAGGCTTCTTGTACTTAAGTCGGCAATGGGCATTTTGTGTTTAATTCCGGTGCAATTTCTGTGTTTCATCGACAATACGAAGGTCAGTGCGATACAGTAATGCTGACGTGATGCATCGGAATGTATAAGTAGTGTCACAGGAATGGTTCTAAACATAGACAGTAAGAAGAGTCAGTTTTCCTGTACTTAAGTCGGCATTGTGCCTCTTCTATTTAATTCCAATGGATTTTCTGTGTTTCTTCGTCAATAAGAAGGTCCAAGGGATACAGTAAACCTGAAGTGAAGCATCGGAATCCAAAACCGGTCTTACAGGAAGGGTTCAAAACTTAGACAGTAAGAAGAGCCAGTCTTCTTGTACTTGAGTAGGCATTTTACCTTTTGTATTTTATTCCGAAGCAATTTCTGTGTTTCATCGTCAATAAGAAGGTCAGAGGGATACAGTAAACCTGAAGTGAAACATCGGAATATATAACTAGTGTCACAGAAATGGTTCAAAACATAGACTGTAAGACGAGCCAGTCTCCTTGTACTTGAGTCGGCATTGTGCCGTTTGTTTTAATTCCGATGCAATTTCTGTGTTTCGTCGTCAATAAGAAGGTCCAAGGGATACAGTGAACCTGAAGTGAAGCATCGGAAACTAAAACCGGTCTCAAAGGAAAGGTTCAAAACATAAACTGTAAGAAGAGCCAGTCTTCTTGTACTTGACTCGGCATTGTGCCGTTTTTATTTATTTCCGAAGCAATTTCTGTGTTTCATCGTTAATAAGAAGGACAGAAGGATAGAGTAAACCTGAAGTGAAGCATGGGAACCTATAATTAGTGTCACAGGAATGGTTCAAATCATAGACAGTTAGAAGAGTCAGTTCTCTTTTAGTTAAGTCGGCATTGTGCCTTTTCTATTTAATTCCGATGCAATTTCTGTGTTTCATCATCAGTATGAAGGTTAGAGGGATACAGTAAACCTGAAGTGAAGCATCGGAATCTATAACTAGTGTCACAGGAATGGTACAAATCATAGACAGTAAGGAAAGTCAGTTTTCTTTTACTTAAGTCGGCATTGTGCCTTTCCTAGTTAATTCTGATGCAATTTCTGTGTTTCATCGTCAATAAGAAGGTCAGAGGGGGTACAGTAAACCTGAAGTGAAGCATGGGAATCTATAACCAGTGTCACAGGAATGGTTCACAACATAGAGAGTAAGAAGAGCCAGTCTTCTTGTACTTGAGCCGGCATTGTGCCTTTTGTATTTAATTCCGATGCAATTTCTGTGTTTTGTCGACAATAAGAAGGTCCAAGGAATACAGTAAACCTGATGTGAAGCATCGGAATCTAAAACCGGTCTCACAGGAAAGGTTCAAAACATCGACAATAAGAAGAGCCAGTCTTCTTGTACTTGAGTCGGCATTGTGCCTTTTGTATTTAATTCTGATGCAATTTCTGTGTTTCATCGTCAATAAGAACGTCAGAGGGATACAGTAAACCTGAAGTGAAGCATGGGAATCTATAACTAGTGTCACAGGTATGGTTCAAATTATATACACTAAGAAGAGTCAGTTTTCTTGTACTTAAGTCGGCATTGTGCCTTTTCTATTTAATTCCGATGCAATTTCTGTGTTTCATCGTCAATAAGTAGCTCAGAGGGATACAAAAACCTGAAGTGATTTATCGGAATCTATAACTAGTGTCACAGGAATGGTTCAAAACATAGACTGTAAAAAGAGTCAATTTCCTTGTACTTAAGTCGGCATTGTGCCTTTTCTATTTAATTCCGATGCAATTTCTGTGTTTCATCGTCAATAAGAATGTCAGAGGGGTACAGTAAACCTGAAGTGAAGAATCGGAATCTATAACTTGTGTCACTGGTATGGTTTAAAACATAGACAGTAAGAAGAGTCAGTTTCTTGTACTTGAATAGACATTTTGCATTTTCTATTAACTTCCAATGCAATTTCTTTGTTTCATCGCCAATAAGAAGGTCAGAGGGATACAGTAAACCTGAATCGATGAATCGGAATCTATAACTAGTGTCACAGGAATGGTTCAAAACATAGACAAAAAGAAGAGTCAGTTTTCTTGTACTTGAGGCGGCATTGTGCCTTTTGTAATTAATTCCGATGCAATTTCTGTGTTTCATCGTCAATAAGAAGGTCAGAGGCATACACTAAACCTGAAGTGACGCATCGGAATCTATAACTAGTGCCACAGGAATGGTTCACATCGTAGACTGTAAGAAGAGTTAGTCTTCTTGTACTTAAATCGGCATTGTGTCTTTTCTACTTAATTCCGATGCTATTTCTGTGTTTCGTCGTCAATACGAAGGTCCAAGGGATACAGTAAACCTGAAGTGAAGCATCGGAATCTAAAACCGGTCTCACAGGATAGGTTCAATACATAGACAGTAAGAAGAGCCAGTCCTCTTGTACTTGAGTCGGAATTGTGCCTTTTGTATTTAATTCCGATGCAATTTCTGTGTTTCATCGTCAATAAGAAGGTCATATGGATACAGTAAACCTGAAGTGAAGCATCGGAATCTATAACTAGTGTCACAGGAATGGTTCAAAACATAGACAGTAAGAAGAGTCAATTTTCTTGTACTTAAGTCGGCATTGTGCCTTTGCTATTTAATTCCGTTGCTATTTCTGTGTTTCGTCGTCAATACGATGGTCAGAGGGATACAGTAAACCTGAAGTGAACCATCGGAATCCATAACTAGTGTCATAGGAATGGTTCATAACATAGACAGTAAGAAGAGTCAGTTTTCTTGTACATATGTCGGCATCCGATGCATTTTCTTGGTTTCACCTTCAACTAGAAGGTCAGAGGGATACAGTAAACCTGAAGTGAAGCATCGGAATCTATAACTAGTGTCAAAGGAATGGTTCATAACATAGACAGTAAGAAGCGTCAGTTTTCTTGTACTTAAGTCGACATTGTGCCTTTTCTATTTAATTCCTATTCAATTGCTCTGTTCCGTCGTCAATAAGAAGTTCCAAGGGATACAATAAACCTGAAGTGAAGCATCGGAATCTATAATTAGTGTCACAGGAATGGTTCACAACATAGACAGTAAGAAGAGCCCGTCTGCTTGTACTTGAGTCGGCATTGTGCCTTTTGTATTTAATTCCGATGCAATTTCTGTGTTTCATCGTCAATATGAAGGTCAGAGGGATACAGTAAACCTGAAGTGAAGCATCGGAATCTATAACTAGTGTCACAGGAATGGTTCAAAACATAGAGAGTAAGAAGAGCCAGTCTACTTGTACTTGAGTCGGCATTGTGCCTTTTGTATTTAATTCCTATGCAATTTCTGTTTTTCGTCGTCAATAAGAAGGTCCAAGGATTACAGTGAAACCTGAAGTGAAGCATCAGAATCTAAACCGGTCTCATAGGAAAGGTTCAAAACATACACAGTAAGAAGGGCCAGCCTTCTTGTACTTGAGTCGGCATTGTGCCTTTTTAATTTAATTCCGATGCAATTTCTGTGTTTCATCGTCAATAAGAAGGACACAAGGATAGAGTAAATCTGAAGTGAAGCATGGTAATCTATAACAAGTGCCACAGGAATGGTTCAAATCATAGACAGTAAGAAGAGTCAGTTTTCTTGTACTTAAGTCGGCATTGTGCCATTTCTGTTTAATTCCGATGCTATTTCTCTGTTTCATCGTCAATAAGAAGATCAGAGGGATACAGTAAACCTGAAGTGAAGCATCGGAATCTATAACTAGTGTCACAGGAATGGTTCAAAACATAGACAGTAAGAAGAGTCAGTCGTATGGTACTTAAGTCGGCATTGTGCCTTTTGTATTTAATTCCGATGCAATTTCTGTGTTTCATCGTCAATAAGAAGGTCAGAGGGATACAGTAAACCTGAAGTGAAGCCTGGGAATCTATATGTAGTGTCACAGGAATGGTTCAAATTATAGACAGTAAGAAGAGTCAGTTTTCTTGTACTTAAGTTGGCATTGTGCCTTTTCTATTTAATTCCGATGCAATTTCTGTGTTTCATCGTCAATAAGAAGGTCAGAGGGATACAGTAAACGTGAAGTGATTTATCGGAATCTATAACTAGTGTCACAGGCATGGTTCAAAACATAAACAGTAAGAAGAGTCAGTTTTCCTGTACTTAAGTCGGCATTGTGCCTTTTCTATTTAATTCCGATGCAATTTCTGTGTTTCATCGTCAATAAGAAGGTCAGAGGGATAAAGTAAACCTGAAGTGAAGCATCGGAATCTATTACTAGTGTTACAGGAATGGTTCAAAACATAGATAATAAGAAGAGTCAGTTTTCTTGATCTTAAGTCGGCATTGTGCCTTTTCTATTTAATTCCGATGCAATTTCTGTGTTTCATCGTCAATAAGAAGGTCAGAGGGATACAGTAAACCGAAGTAAATTATCGGAATCTATAACTAGTGTCTCAGGAATGGTTCAAATCATAGACAGTAAGAAGAGTCAGTCTTCTTGTTTTTAAGTCGGCATTGTGCCTTTTGTATTTAATTCTGATGGAATTTCTGTGTTTCATCGTCAATAAGAGGGTCAGAGGGATACAGTTAACCTGAAGTGAAGCATCGGAATCTATAACTAGTGTCACAGGAATGGTTCAAATCATAGACAGTAAGAAGAGTCAGTTTTCTTGTACTTGAGTCGGCATTGTGCCTTTTGTATTTAATTCCGATGCAATTTCTGTGTTTCATCGTCAATTAGATGGTCATAGGGATACAGTTAACCTGAAGTGAAGCATCGGAATCTATAACTAGTGTCACAGGAATGGTTCAAAGCATAGACAATAAGAAGAGTCAGTTTTCTTGTACTTAAGTCGGCATTGTGCCTTTTCTATTTAATTCCGATGCAATTTCTGTGTCTCATCGTCAATAAGAAGGTCAGTGGGATACAGTAAACCTGAAGTGTTTTATCGGAATCTATAACTAGTGTCACAGGAATGGTTCAAAACATAGACAGTTAGATGAGTCAGTTATCTTGTACTTAAGTCGGCATTGTGCCTTTTCTATTTAATTCCGATGCAATTTCTGTGTTTCATCGTCAATAGGATGGTCAGAGGGATAAAGTAAACCTGAAGTGAAGATTCGGAATCTATAACTAGTGTTACAGGAATGGTTCAAAACATAGAGAGTAAAAAGAGTCAGTTTTCTTGTTCTTAAGTCGGCATTGTGCCTTTTCTATTTAATTCCGATGCTATTTCTGTGTTTCATCGTCAATAAGAAGGTCATAGGGATACAGTTAACCTGAAGTGAAGCATCGGAATCTATATCTAGTGTCACAGGAAGGGTTCAAAACATAGACAGTAAGAAGAGTCAGTTATCTTGTACTTAAGTCGACATTGTGCCTTTTCTATTTAATTCCGGTGCAATTTCTGTGTATCATCGTCAATACGAAGGTCAGAGGGATACAGTAAACCGAAGTGAAGCATCGGAATCTATAACTTGTGTCACAGGAGTGGTTCAAATCATAGACAGTAGGAAGAGTCAGTTTTCTTGTACTTGAGTAGGCATTGTGCATTTTCTATTTAATTCCAATGCTATTTCTGTGTTTCATCGCCAATAAGAAGGTAAGAGGGATACAGTAAACCTGAATCGAAGAATCGGAAACTATAACTAGTGTCACAGGAATGGTTCAAAACATAGACAAAAAGAAGAGTCAGTTTTCTTGTACTTGAGTCGGCATTGTGCCTTTTGTATTTAATTCTGATGCAATTTCTGTGTTTCATCGTCAATAAGAAGGTCAGAGGGATACAGTAAACCTGAAGTGAAGCATGGGAATCTATAACTAGTCTCACAGGAATGGTTCAAATTATAGACAGTAAGAAGAGTCAGTTTTCTTGTTCTTAAGTCGGCACTGTGCCTTTTCTATTTAATTCCGGTGCAATTTCTGTGTATCATCGTCAATACGAAGGTCAGAGGGATACAGTAAACCGAAGTGAAGCATCGGAATCTATAACTTGTGTCACAGGAGTGGTTCAAATCATAGACAGTAGGAAGAGTCAGTTTTCTTGTACTTGAGTAGGCATTGTGCATTTTCTATTTAATTCCAATGCTATTTCTGTGTTTCATCGCCAATAAGAAGGTAAGAGGGATACAGTAAACCTGAATCGAAGAATCGGAAACTATAACTAGTGTCACAGGAATGGTTCAAAACATGGACAAAAAGAAGAGTCAGTTTTCTTGTACTTGAGTCGGCATTGTGCCTTTTGTATTTAATTCTGATGCAATTTCTGTGTTTCATCGTCAATAAGAAGGTCAGAGGCATACAGTAAACCTGAAGTGAAGCATCGGAATCTATAACTAGTATCACAGGAATGGTTCAAAACATTGACTGTAAGAAGAGTCAATTTTCTTGTTCTTAAGTCAGCATTGTGCCTTTGCTATTTAATTCCGATGCTATTTCTGTGTTTCGTCGTCAATAAGAAGGTCAGAGGGATACAGTAAACCTGAAGTGAACCATCGGAATCCATAACTAGCGTCATAGGAATGGTTCAAAACATAGACAGTAAGAAGAGTCAGTTTTCTTGTACTTTAGTCGGCATTGTGGCTTTTCTATTTAATTCCGATGCAATTTCTGTGTGTCATTGTCAATAAGAAGGTCAGAGGGATAAAGTAAACCTGAAGTGAAGCATCGGAATCTATAACTAGTGTCAAAGGAATGGTTCAAATCATAGACAGTAAGAAGAGTCAGTTTTCTTGTACATAAGCCGGCATCCGATGCATTTTCTTGGTTTCATCTTCAATTAGAAAGTCAGAGGGATACAGTAAACCTGAAGTGAAGCATCGGAATCTATAACTAGTGTCGAGGAATGGTTCAAATCATAGACAGTAAGAAGAGTCAGTCTTCCTGTATTTAAGTCGGCATTGTGCCTTTTGTATTTAATTCCGATGGAATTTCTGTGTTTCATCGTCAATAAGAGGGTCAGACGGATTCAGTAAACCTGAAGTGACGCATCGGAATCTATAACTAGTGTCACAGGAGTGGTTAAAAACATAGACAATAAGAAGAGTCAGTTTTCTTGTACGTAAGTCGGCATTGTCCTTTTTGTATTTAATTCCGATGCAATTTCTGTGTTTCATCGTCAATAAGTAGGTCATAGGGATACAGTTATCCTGAAGTGAAGCATCGGAATCTATAACTAGTGTCACAGGAATGGTTCAAAACATAGACAGTAAGAAGAGTCAGTTATCTTGTACTTAAGTCGACATTGTGCCTTTTCTATTTAATTCCGACGCAATTTCTATGTTCCGTCGTCAATAAAAAGGTCCAAGGGATACAGTAAACCTGAAGTGAAGCATCGAAATCTGTAACTAGTGTCAAAGGATTGGTACACAACATAGACAGTAAGAAGAGTCAGTCTTCTTGTACTTGATTCGGCATTGTGCCTTTTGTATTTAACTCCGATGCAATTTCTGTGTTTCATCGTCAATAAGAAGGTCAGAGGGATACAGTAAACCTGAAGTGAAGTATCGGAATCTATAACTAGTGTTACAGGAATGGTTCAAAACATAGAGGGTAAGAAGAGCCAGTCTACTTGTTCTTGAATCGGCATTATGCCTGTTGTATTTAATTCCGATGCAATTTCTGTGTTTCGTCGTCAATTAGAAGGTCCAAGGGATACAGTGAACCTGAAGTGAAGCATCGGAATCTAAAACCGGTCTGAAAGGAAAGGTTCAAACATAGACACTAAGAAGAGCCAGTCTTCTTGAACTTGATTGGGCATTGCGCCTTTTTTATTTAATTCCGATGCAATTTCTGTGTTTCATCGTCAATAAGAAGGACAGAAGGATACAGTAAACCTGAATTGAAGCATAGGAATCTATAACTAGTGTCACAGGAATGGTTGAAATCATAGACAGTAAGATGAGTCAGTTTTCTTGTACTTAAGTCGGCATTGTGCCTTTTCTATTTAATTCCGATGCTATTTCTGTGCTTCATCGTCAGTAAGAAGATCAGAGGCATACAGTAAACCTGAAGTGAAGCATCGGAATCTATAACTAGTGTCACAGGAATGCTTCAAATCATAGACAGTAAGAAGAGTCAGTCGTCTTGACTTAAATCGGCATTGTGCCTTTTGCATTTAATTGCGATGCAATTTCTGTGTTTCATCGTCAATAAGAACGTCAGAGGGATACAGTAAACCTGAAGTGAAGCATCGTAATCTATAACTAGTGTCACAGAAATGGTTCAAAACATAGACACTAAGAAGTGTCAGTTTTCTTGTACTTAAGTCGGCATTGTGGCTTTTGTATTTAATTACGATGCAATTTCTGTGTTTCATCATCAATATGAAGGTCAGAGGGATACAGTAATCCTGAAGTGAAGCATCGGAATCTATAACTAGTGTCACAGGAATGGTTCAAATCATAGACAGTAAGAAAAGTCAGTTTTCCATTACTTAAGTCGGCATTGTGCCTTTCCTAGTTAATTTTGATGCAATTTCAGTGTTTCATCGTCAATAAGAAGGTCAGAGGGGTACAGTAAACCTGAAGTGAAGCATGGGAATCTATAACTAGTGTCACAGGAATGGTTCACAACATAGAGAGTAAGAAGATCCAGCCTTCTTGTGCTTGAGTCGGCATTGTGCCTTTTTGTATTTAATTCCGACGCAATTTCTGTGTTTCGTCGACAATAAGAAGGTCCAAGGAATACAGTAAACCTGAAGTGAAGCATCGGAATCTTTAACCGGTCTCACAGGAAAGGTTCAAAACATAGACAGTAAGAAGTGCCAGACTTCTTGTACTTGAGTCGGCATTGTGCCTTTTGTATTTCATTCCGATTCAATTTCTGTGTTTCATCATCAATAAGAAGGTCAGAGGGATACAGTAAACCTGAAGTGAAGCATGGGAATCTATATCTAGTCTCACAGGAATGGTTCAAATTATCGACTGTAAGAAGAGTCAGTTTTCTTGTCCATAAGTCGGCATTGTGACCTTTCTATTTTATTCCGGTGCAATTTCTGTGTTTCATCGTCAATAAGAAGGTCAGAGGGATACAGTAAACCGAAGTGAAGCATCGGAATCAATAACTTGTGTCACAGGAGTGGTTCAAATCGTAGACAGTAGGAAGAGTCAGTTTTCTTGTACTTGAGTAGGCATTGTGCATTTTCTATTTAATTCCAATGCAATTTCTGTGTTTCATCGCCAATAAGAAGGTCCAAGGGATACAGTGAACCTGAAGTGAAGCATCGGAATCTAAAACCGGTCTGAAAGGAAAGGTTCAAACATAGACACTAAGAAGAGCCAGTCTTCTTGTACTTGATTGGGCATTGTGCCTTTTTTATTTAATTCCGATGCAATTTCTGTGTTTCATCGTCAATAAGAAGGTCAGAGGGATACAGTAAACCTGAAGTGAAGTATCGGAATCTATAACTAGTGTTACAGGAATGGTTCAAAACATAGACAGTAAGAAGAGCCAGTCTACTTGTCCTTGAGTCGGCATTATGCCTGTTGTATTTAATTCCGATGCAATTTCTGTGTTTCGTCGTCAATAAGAAGGTCCAAGGGATACAGTGAACCTGAAGTGAAGCATCGGAATCTAAAACCGGTCTGAAAGGAAAGGTTCGAACATAGACACTAAGAAGAGCCAGTCTTCTTGTACTTGATTGGGCATTGTGCCTTTTTTATTTAATTCCGATGCAATTTCTGTGTTTCATCGTCAATAAGAAGGACAGAAGGATACAGTAAACCTGAAGTGAAGCATAGGAATCTATAACTAGTGTCACAGGAATGGTTGAAATCATAGACAGTAAGATGAGTCAGTTTTGTTGTACTTAAGTCGGCATTGTGCCTTTTCTATTTAATTCCGATGCTATTTCTGTGTTTCATCGTCAGTAAGAAGATCAGAGGCATACAGTAAACCTGAAGTGAAGCATCGGAATCTATAACTTGTGTCACAGGAGTGGTTCAAATCATAGACAGTAGGACGAGTCAGTTTTCTTGTACTTGAGTAGGCATTGTGCATTTTCTATTTAATTCCAATGCAATTTCTGTGTTTCATCGCCAATAAGAAGGTAAGAGGGATACAGTAAACCTGAATCGAAGAATCGGAATCTATAACTAGTGTCACAGGAATGGTTCAAAACATAGACAAAAAGAAGAGTCAGTTTTCTTGTACTTGAGTCGGCATTGTGCCTTTTGTATTTAATTCTGATGCAATTTCTGTGTTTCATCGTCAATAAGAAGGTCAGAGGCATACAGTAAACCTGAAGTGAAGCATCGGAATCTATAACTAGTATCACAGGAATGGTTCAAAACATAGACAGTAAGAAGAGTCAATTTTCGTGTACTTAAGTCAGCATTGTGCCTTTGCTATTTAATTCCGATGCTATTTCTGTGTTTCGTCGTCAATAAGAAGGTCAGAGGGATACAGTAAACCTGAAGTGAACCACCGGAATCCATAACTAGCGTCATAGGAATGGTTCAAAACATAGACAGTAAGAAGAGTCAGTTTTCTTGTACTTTAGTCGGCATTGTGGCTTTTCTATTTAATTCCGATGCAATTTCTGTGTTTCATCGTCAATACGAAGGTCAGAGGGATACAGTAAACCTGAAGTGAAGCATCGGAATCTATAACTAGTGTCAAAGCAATGGTTCAAGACAGTAAGAAGAGTCAGTTTTCTTGTACTTAAGTCGACATTGTGCCTTTTCTATTTAATTCCGATGCAATTTCTCTGTTCCGTCGTCAATAAGGAGATCTAAGGGATACAGTAAACCTGAAGTGAAGCATCGGAATTTATAACTAGTGTCACAGGAATGGTTCAAATCATAGACAGTAAGAAGAGTCAGTCTTCCTGTATTTAAGTCGGCATTGTGCCTTTTGTATTTAATTCCGATGGAATTTCTGTGTTTCATCGTCAATAAGAGGGTCAGACGGATACAGTAAACCTGAAGTGACGCATCGGAATCTATAACTAGTGTCACAGGAATGGTTAAAACATAGACAATAAGAAGAGTCAGTTTTCTTGTACGTAAGTCGGCATTGTCCTTTTTGTATTTAATTCCGATGCAATTTCTGTGTTTCATCGTCAATAAGAAGGTCATAGGGATACAGTTAACCTGAAGTGAAGCATCGGAATCTATAACTAGTGTCACAGGAATGGTTCAAAACATAGACAGTAAGAAGAGTCAGTTATCTTGTACTTAAGTCGACATTGTGCCTTTTCTATTTAATTCCGACGCAATTTCTATGTTCCGTCGTCAATAAAAAGGTCCAAGGGATACAGTAAACCTGAAGTGAAGCATCGAAATCTATAACTAGTGTCACAGGATTGGTTCACAACATAGACAGTAAGAAGAGTCAATTTTCTTGTTCTTAAGTCAGCATTGTGCCTTTGCTATTTAATTCCGATGCTATTTCTGTGTTTCGTCGTCAATAAGAAGGTCAGAGGGATACAGTAAACATGAAGTGAACCATCGGAATCCATAACTAGCGTCATAGGAATGGTTCAAAACATAGACAGTAAGAAGAGTCAGTTTTCTTGTACTTTAGTCGGCATTGTGGCTTTTCTATTTAATTCCGATGCAATTTCTGTGTGTCATTGTCAATAAGAAGGTCAGAGGGATACAGTAAACTGAAGTGAAGCATCGGAATCTATAACTAAAGTCAAAGGAATGGTTCTAATCATAGACAGTAAGAAGAGTCGATTTTCTTGTACATAAGTCGGCATCCGATGCATTTTCTTGGTTTCATCTTCAATTAGAAAGTCAGAGGGATACAGTAAACCCGAAGTGAAGCATCGGAATCTATAACTAGTGTCAAAGGAATGGTTCAAATCATAGATAGTAAGAAGAGTCAGTCTTCCTGTATTTAAGTCGGCATTGTGCCTTTTGTATTTAATTCCGATGGAATTTCTGTGTTTCATCGTCAATAAGAGGGTCAGACGGATTCAGTAAACCTGAAGTGAGGCATCGGAATCCATAACTAGTGTCACAGGAGTGGTTAAAAACATAGACAATAAGAAGAGTCAGTTTTCTTGTACGTAAGTCGGCATTGTCCTTTTTGTATTTAATTCCGATGCAATTTCTGTGTTTCATCGTCAATAAGTAGGTCATAGGGATACAGTTATCCTGAAGTGAAGCATCGGAATCTATAACTAGTGTCACAGGAATGGTTCAAAACATAGACAGTAAGAAGAGTCAGTTATCTTGTACTTAAGTCGACATTGTGCCTTTTCTATTTAATTCCGACGCAATTTCTATGTTCCGTCGTCAATAAAAAGGTCCAAGGGATACAGTAAACCTGAAGTGAAGCATCGAAATCTATAACTAGTGTCACAGGATTGGTTCACAACATAGACAGTAAGAAGAGTCAGTCTTCTTGTACTTGATTCGGTATTGTGCCTTTTGTATTGAACTCCGATGCAATTTCTGTGTTTCATCGTCAATAAGAAGGTCAGAGGGATACAGTAAACCTGAAGTGAAGTATCGGAATCTATAACTAGTGTTACAGGAATGGTTCAAAACATAGACAGTAAGGAGAGCCAGTCTACTTGTTCTTGAGTCGGCATTATGCCTGTTGTATTTAATTCCGATGCAATTTCTGTGTTTCGTCGTCAATAAGAAGGTCCAAGGGATACAGTGAACCTGAAGTGAAGCATCGGAATCTAAAACCGGTCTCAAAGGAAAGGTTCAAACATAGACACTAAGAAGAGCCAGTCTTCTTGTACTTGAGTGGGCATTGTGCCTTTTTTATTTAATTCCGTTGCAATTTCTGTGTTTCATCGTCAATAAGAAGGACAGAAGGATACAGTAAACCTGAAGTGAAGCATAGGAATCTATAACTAGTGTCACAGGAATGGTTGAAATCATAGACAGTAAGATGAGTCAGTTTTCTTGTACTTAAGTCGGCATTGTGCCTTTTCTATTTAATTCCGATGCTATTTCTGTGTATCATCGTCAGTAAGAAGATCAGAGGCATACAGTAAACCTGATGTGAAGCATCGGAATCTATAACTAGTGTCACAGGAATGCTTCAAATCATAGACAGTAAGAAGAGTCAGTCGTCTTGTACTTAAATCGGCATTGTGACTTTTGCATTTAATTGCGATGCAATTTCTGTGATTCATCGTCAATAAGAACGTCAGAGGGATACAGTAAACCTGAAGTGAAGCATCGGAATCTATAACTAGTGTCACAGAAATGGTTCAAAACATAGACACTAAGAAGTGTCAGTTTTCTTGTACATAAGTCTGCATTTTGGCTTTTGTATTTAATTACGATGCAATTTCTGTGTTTCATCTTCAATATGAAGGTCAGAGGGATACAGTAACCCTGAAGTGAAGCATCGGAATCTATAACTAGTGTCACAGGAATGGTTCAAATCATAGACAGTAAGAAAAGTCAGTTTTCCATTACTTAAGTCGGCATTGTGCCTTTCCTAGTTAATTTTGATGCAATTTCTGTGTTTCATCGTCAATAAGAAGGTCAGAGGGGTACAGTAAACCTGAAGTGAAGCATGGGAATCTATAACTAGTGTCACAGGAATGGTTCATAACATAGAGAGTAAGAAGATCCAGTCTTCTTGTACTTGAGTCGGCATTGTGCCTTTTGTATTTAATTCCGATGCAATTTCTGTATTTCGTCGACAATAAGAAGGTCCAAGGAATACAGTAAACCTGAAGTGAAGCATCGGAATCTTTAACCGGTCTCACAGGAAAGGTTCAAAACATAGACAGTAAGAAGTGCCAGTCTTCTTGTACTTGAGTCGGCATTGTGCCTTTTGTATTTCATTCCGATGCAATTTCTGTGTTTCATCGTCAATAAGAAGGTCAGAGGGATACAGTAAACCTGAAGTGAAGCATGGGAATCTATATCTAGTCTCACAGGAATGGTTCAAATTATCGACTGTAAGAAGAGTCAGTTTTCTTGTTCTTAAGTCGGCATTGTGCCCTTTCTATTTAATTCCGGTGCAATTTCTGTGTTTCATCGTCAATAAGAAGGTCAGAGGGATACAGTAAACCGAAGTGAAGCATCGGAATCTATAACTTGTGTCACAGGAGTGGTTCAAATCATAGACAGTAGGAAGAGTCAGTTTTCTTGTACTTGAGTAGGCATTGTGCATTTTCTATTTAATTCCAATGCAATTTCTGTGTTTCATCGCCATTAAGAAGGTAAGAGGGATACAGTAAACCTGAATCGAAGAATCGGAATCTATAACTACTGTCACACGAATGGTTCAAAACATAGACAAAAAGAAGAGTCAGTTTTCTTGTACTTGATTCGGCATTGTGCCTTTTGTATTTAATTCTGATGCAATTTCTGTGTTTCATCGTCAATAAGAAGGTCAGAGGCATACAGTAAACCTGAAGTGAAGCATCGGAATCTATAACTAGTATCACAGGAATGGTTCAAAACATAGACAGTAAGAAGAGTCAATTTTCTTGTACTTAAGTCAGCATTGGGCCTTTGCTATTTAATTCCGATGCTATTTCTGTGTTTCGTCGTCAATAAGAAGGTCAGAGGGATACAGTAAACCTGAAGTGAACCACCGGAATCCGTAACTAGCGTCATAGGAATGGTTCAAAACATAGACAGTAAGAAGAGTCAGTTTCCTTGTACTTTAGTCGGCATTGTGGCTTTTCTATTTAATTCCGTTGCAATTTCTGTGTTTCATCGTCAATACGAAGGTCAGAGGGATACAGTAAACCTGAAGTGAAGTATCGGAATCTATAACTAGTGTCAAAGGAATGGTTCAAATCATAGACAGTAAGAAGAGTCAGTTTTCTTGTACATAAGTCGGCATCCGATGCATTTTCTAGGTTTCATCTTCAATTAGAAAGTCAGAGGGATACAGTAAACCTGAAGTGAAGCATCGGAATCTATAACTAGTGTCAAAGGAATGGTTCAAAACATAGACAGTAAGAAGAGTCAGTTTTCTTGTACTTAAGTCGACATTGTGCCTTTTCTATTTAATTCCGATGGAATTTCTGTGTTTCATCGTCAATAAGAGGGTCAGACGGATACAGTAAACCTGAAGTGACACATCGGAATCTATAACTAGTGTCACAGGAATGGTTAAAAACATAGACAATAAGAAGAGTCAGTTTTCTTGTACGTAAGTCGGCATTGTCCTTTTTGTATTTAATTCCGATGCAATTTCTGTGTTTCATCGTCAATAAGAAGTTCATAGGGATACAGTTAACCTGAAGTGAAGCATCGGAATCTATAACTAGTGTCACAGGAATGGTTCAAAACATAGACAATAAGAAGAGTCAGTTATCTTGTACTTAAGTCGCCATTGTGCCTTTTCTATTTAATTCCGACGCAATTTCTATGTTCCGTCGTCAATAAAAAGGTCCAAGGGATACAGTAAACCTGAAGTGAAGCATCGAAATCTATAACTAGTGTCACAGGATTGGTTCACAACATAGACAGTAAGAAGAGTCAGTCTTCTTGTACTTGATTCCGCATTGTGCCTTTTGTATTTAATTCCGATGCAATTTCTGTGTTTCGTCGTCAATAAGAAGGTCAGAGGGATACAGTAAACCTGAAGTGAAGTATCGGATTCTATAACTAGTGTTACAGGAGTGGTTCAAAACATAGACAGTAAGAAGAGCCAGTCTACTTGTTCTTGAGTCGGCATTATTCCTGTTGTATTTAATTCCGATGCAATTTCTGTGTTTCGTCGTCAATAAGAAGGTCCAAGGGATACTGTGAACCTGAAGTGAAGCATCGGAATCTAAAACCGGTCTCAAAGGAAAGGTTCAAAACATAGACACTAAGAAGAGCCAGTCTTCTTGTACTTGAGTGGGCATTGTGCCTTTTTTATTTAATTCCGATGCAATCTCTGTGTTTCATCGTCAATAAGAAGGACAGAAGGATACAGTAAACCTGAAGTGAAGCATGGGAATCTATAACTAGTGTCACAGGAATGGTTGTAATCATAGACAGTAAGATGAGTCAGTTTTCTTGTACTTAAGTCGGCATTGTGCCTTTTCTATTTAATTCCGATGCTATTTCTGTGTTTCATCGTCAGTAAGAAGATCAGAGGGATACAGTAAGCCTGAAGTGAAGCATGGGAATCTATAACTAGTGTCACAGGAATGGTTCACAACATAGAGAGTAAGAAGATCCAGTCTTCTTGTACTTGAGTCGGCATTGTGCGTTTTCTATTTAATTCCGATGCAATTTCTGTGTTTCGTCGTCAATAAGAAGGTCCAAGGGATACAGTGAACCTGAAGTGAAGCATCGGAATCTAAAACCGGTCTCAAAGGAAAGGTTCAAAACATAGACAGTAAGAAGTGTTAGTCTTCTTGTACTTGAGTCGGCATTGTGCCTTTTGTATTTCATTCCGATGCAATTTCTGTGTTTCATGGTCAAAAAGAAGGTCAGAGGGATGCAGTAAACCTGAAGTGAAGCATGGGAATCTATAACTAGTCTGACAGGAATGGTTCAAACTATAGACAGTAAGAAGAGTCAGTTTTCTTGTTCTTAAGTCGGCATTGTGCCTTTTCTATTTAATTCCGGTGCAATTTCTGTGTTTAATCGTCAATAAGAAGGTCAGAGGGATACAGTAAACCGAAGTGAAGCAACGGAATCTATAAGTTGTGTCACAGGAATGGTTCAAAACATAGACAGTAGGAAGAGTCAGTTTTCTTGTACTAGAGTAGGCATTGTGCATTTTCTATTTAATTCCAATGCAATTTCTGTGTTTCATCGCCAATAAGAAGGTAAGAGGGATACAGTGAACCTGAATCGAAGAATCGGAATCTATAACTAGTGTCACAGGAAAGGTTCAAATCATAGACAAAAAGAAGTGTCAGTTTGCTTGTACTTGAGTCGGCATTGTGTCTTTTGTATTTAATTCTGATGCAATTTCTGTGTTTCATCGTCAATAGGAAGGTCAGAGGCATACAGTAAACCTGAAGTGAAGCATCGGAATCTATAACTAGTGCCACAGGAATGGTTCAAAACAGGCAGTAAGAAGAGTCAATTTTCATGTACTTAAGTCGGCATTGTGCCTTTGCTATTTAATTCCGATGGAATTTCTGTGTTTCATCGTCAATAAGAAGGTCAGAGGGATACAGTAAACCTGAAGTGAACCATCGGAATCCATAACTAGCGTCATAGGAATGGTTCAAAACATTTACAGTAAGAAGAGTCAGTTTTCTTGTACTTTAGTCGGCATTGTGGCTTTTCTATATAATTCCGATGCAATTTCTGTGTTTCATCGTCAATATGAAGGTCAGAGGGATACAGTAAACCTGAAGTGAAGCATCGGAATCTATAACTAGTGTCAAAGGAATGGTTCAAATCATAGACAGTAAGAAAAGTCAGTTTTTTTGTACATAAGTCGGCATCCGATGCATTTTCTTGGTTTCATCTTCAATTAGAAAGTCAGAGGGATACAGAAAAACCTGAAGTGAAGCATCGGAATCTATAACTAGTGTCAAAGGAATGGTTCAAAACATAGACAGTAAGAAGAGTCAGTTTTCTTGTACTTAAGTCGACATTGTGCCTTTTCTATTTAATTCCGATGCAATTTCTCTGTTCCGTCGTCAATAAGGAGATCTAAGGGATACAGTAAACCTGAAGTGAAGCATCGGAATCTATGACTAGCGTCACAGGAATGGTTCACAACATAGACAGTAAGAAGAGTCAGTCTTCTTGCACTTGAGTCGGCATTGTGCCTTTTGTATTTAATTCCGATGCAATTTCTGTGTTTCATCGTCAATAAGAAGGTCAGTGGGATACAGTAAACCTGAAGTGAAGCATCGGAATCTATAACTAGTGTCACAGGAATGGTTCAAAACATAGACAGTAAGAAGAGCCAGTCTACTTGTACTTGAGTCGGCATTGGGCCTTTTGTATTTAATTCCGATGCAATTTCTGTGTTTCGTCGTCAATAAGAAAGTCCAAGGAATACAGTGAACATGAAGTGAAGCATCGGAATCTAAAACCGGTCTCATAGGAAAGGTTCAAAACATAGACAGTAAGAAGGGCCAGTCTTCTTGTACTTGAGTCGGCATTGTGCTTTTTTAATTTAATTCCGATGCAATTTCTGTGTTTCATCGTCAATAAGAAGGTCAGAGGGATACAGTAAACCGAAGTAAAGCATCGGAATCTATAACTAGTGTCTCAGGAATGGTTCAAATCATAGACAGTAAGAAGAGTCAGTCTTCCTGTATTTAAGTCGGCATTGTGCCTTTTGTATTCAATTCCGATGGAATTTCTGTGTTTCATCGCCAATAAGAGGGTCAGAAGGATACAGTAAACCAGAAGTGACGCATCGGAATCTATAACTAGTGTCACAGGAATGGTTCAAAACATAGACAGTAAGAATAGTCAGTTATCTTGTACATAAGTCGACATTGTGCCTTTTCTATTTAATTCCGACGCAATTTCTAAGTTCCGTCGTCAATAAGAAGGTCCAAGGGATACAGTAAACCTGAAGTGAAGCATCGAAATCTATAACTAGTGTCACAGGATTGGTTCACAACATAGACAGTAAGAAGAGTCAGTCTTCTTGTACTTGAGTGGGCATTGTGCCTTTTTTATTTAATTCCGATGCAATTTCTGTGCTTCATCGTCAATAAGAAGGACAGAAGGATAGAGTAAACCTGAAGTGAAGCATGGGAATCTATAACTAGTGTCACAGGAATGGTTCAAATCATAGACAGTAAGAAGAGTCAGTTTTCTTGTACTTAAGTCGGCATTGTGCCTTTTCTAATTAATTCCGATGCTATTTCTGTGTTTCATCGTCAGTAAGAAGATCAGAGGGATACAGTAAACCTGAAGTGAAGCATCGGAATCTATAACTAGTGTCACAGGAATGCTTCAAAACATAGACAGTAAGAAGTGTCAGTTTTCTTGTACTTAAGTCGGCATTGTGCCTTTTGTATTTAATTCCGATGCAATTTCTGTGTTTCATCATCAATATGAAGGTCAGAGGGATACAGTAAACCTGAAGTGAAGCATCGGAACCTATAACTAGTGTCACAGGAATGGTTGAAATCATAGACAGTAAGAAAAGTCAGTTTTCTTTTACTTAAGTCGGCATTGTGCCTTTCCTAGTTACTTTTGATGCAATTTCTGTGTTTCATCGTCAATAAGAAGGTCAGAGGGGTACAGTAAACCTGAAGTGAAGCATGGGAATCTATAACTAGTGTCACAGTAATGGTTCGCAACATAGAGCGTCAGAAGATCCAGTCTTCTTGTACTTGAGTCGGCATTGTTCCTTTTGTATTTAATTCCGATGCAATTTCTGTGTTTCGTCGACAATATTAAGGTCCAAGGAATACAGTAAACCTGAAGTGAAGCATCGGAATCTTTAACCGGTCTCACAGGAAAGGTTCAAAACATAGACAGTAAGAAGTGCCAGTCTTCTTGTACTTGAGTGGGCATTGTGCCTTTTGTATTTAATTCCGATGCAATTTCTGTGTTTCGTCGTCAATAAGAAGGTCCAAGGAATACAGTGAACCTGAAGTGAAGCATCGGAATCTAAAACCAGTCTCATAGGAAAGGTTCAAAACATAGACAGTAAGAAGGGCCAGTCTTCTTGTACTTGAGTCGGCATTGTGCCTTTTTAATTTAATTCCGATGAAATTTGTGTGTTTCATAGTCAATAAGAAGGACAGAAGGATAGAGAAACCTGATGTGAAGCATGGGAATCTATAACTTGTGTCACAGGAATGGTTCAAATCATAGCCAGTATGAAGAGTCAGTTTTCTTGTACTTAAGTCGGCATTGTGCCTTTTCTATTTAATTCCGATGCTATTTCTGTGTTTCATCGTCAATAAGAGGATCAGAGGGATACAGTAAACTTTAAGTGAAGCATCGGAATTTATAACTAGTGTCACAGGAATGGTTCAAATCATAGACAGTAAGAAGAGTCAGTCTTCCTGTATTTAAGTCGGCATTGTGCCTTTTGTATTTAATTCCGATGGAATTTCTGTGTTTCATCGTCAATAAGAGGGTCAGACGGATACAGTAAACCTGAAGTGACGCATCGGAATCTATAACTAGTGTCACAGGAATGGTTAAAAACATAGACAATAAGAAGAGTCAGTTTTCTTGTACGTAAGTCGGCATTGTCCTTTTTGTATTTAATTCCGATGCAATTTCTGTGTTTCATCGTCAATAAGAAGTTCATAGGGATACAGTTAACCTGAAGTGAAGCATCGGAATCTATAACTAGTGTCACAGGAATGGTTCAAAACATAGACAATAAGAAGAGTCAGTTATCTTGTACTTAAGTCGACATTGTGCCTTTTCTATTTAATTCCGACGCAATTTCTATGTTCCGTCGTCAATAAAAAGGTCCAAGGGATACAGTAAACCTGAAGTGAAGCATCGAAATCTATAACTAGTGTCACAGGATTGGTTCACAACATAGACAGTAAGAAGAGTCAGTCTTCTTGTACTTGATTCCGCATTGTGCCTTTTGTATTTAATTCCGATGCAATTTCTGTGTTTCGTCGTCAATAAGAAGGTCAGAGGGATACAGTAAACCTGAAGTGAGGTATCGGATTCTATAACTAGTGTTACAGGAGTGGTTCAAAACATAGACAGTAAGAAGAGCCAGTCTACTTGTTCTTGAGTCGGCATTATGCCTGTTGTATTTAATTCCGATGCAATTTCTGTGTTTCGTCGTCAATAAGAAGGTCCAAGGGATACAGTGAACCTGAAGTGAAGCATCGGAATCTAAAACCGGTCTCAAAGGAAAGGTTCAAAACATAGACACTAAGAAGAGCCAGTCTTCTTGTACTTGAGTGGGCATTGTGCCTTTTTTATTTAATTCCGATGCAATCTCTGTGTTTCATCGTCAATAAGAAGGACAGAAGGATACAGTAAACCTGAAGAGAAGCATGGGAATCTATAACTAGTCTGACTGGAATGGTTCAAACTATAGACAGTAAGAAGAGTCAGTTTTCTTGTTCTTAAGTCGGCATTGTGCCTTTGCTATTTAATTCCGATGCAATTTCTGTGTTTCATCGTCAATAAGAAGGTCAGAGGGATACAGTAAACCTGAAGTGAACCATCGGAATCCATAACTAGCGTCATAGGAATGGTTCAAAACATTTACAGTAAGAAGAGACAGTTTTCTTGTACTTTAGTCGGCATTGTGGCTTTTCTATATAATTCCGATGCAATTTCTGTGTTTCATCGTCAATAAGAAGGTCAGAGGGATACAGTAAACCTGAAGTGAAGCATCGGAATCTATAACTAGTGTCAAAGGAATGGTTCAAATCATAGACAGTAAGAAAAGTCAGTTTTTTTGTACATAAGTCGGCATCCGATGCATTTTCTTGGTTTCATCTTCAATTAGAAAGTCAGAGGGATACAGAAAAACCTGAAGTGAAGCATCGGAATCTATAACTAGTGTCAAAGGAATGGTTCAAAACATAGACAGTAAGAAGAGTCAGTTTTCTTGTACTTAAGTCGGCATTGGGCCTTTTGTATTTAATTCCGATGCAATTTCTGTGTTTCGTCGTCAATAAGAAAGTCCAAGGAATACAGTGAACATGAAGTGAAGCATCGGAATCTAAAACCGGTCTCATAGGAAAGGTTCAAAACATAGACAGTAAGAAGGGCCAGTCTTCTTGTACTTGAGTCGGCATTGTGCTTTTTTAATTTAATTCCGATGCAATTTCTGTGTTTCATCGTCAATAAGAAGGTCAGAGGGATACAGTAAACCGAAGTAAAGCATCGGAATCTATAACTAGTGTCTCAGGAATGGTTCAAATCATAGACAGTAAGAAGAGTCAGTCTTCCTGTATTTAAGTCGCCATTGTGCCTTTTGTATTCAATTCCGATGGAATTTCTGTGTTTCATCGCCAATAAGAGGGTCAGACGGATACAGTAAACCAGAAGTGACGCATCGGAATCTATAACTAGTGTCACAGGAATGGTTCAAAACATAGACAGTAAGAATAGTCAGTTATCTTGTACATAAGTCGACATTGTGCTTTTTCTATTTAATTCCGACGCAATTTCTATGTTCCGTCGTCAATAAGAAGGTCCAAGGGATAGAGTAAACCTTAAGTGAAGCATCGAAATCTATAACTAGTGTCACAGGATTGGTTCACAACATAGACAGTAAGAAGAGTCAGTCTTCTTGTACTTGATTCGGCATTGTGCCTTTTGTATTTAATTCCGATGCAATTTCTGTGTTTCATCGTCAATAAGAAGGTCAGAGGGATACAGTAAACCTGAAGTGAAGCATCGGAATCTATAACTAGTGTTACAGGAATGGTTCAAAACATAGACAGTAAGAAGAGCCAGTCTACTTGTTCTTGAGTCGGCATTATGCCTTTTGTATTTAATTCCGATGCAAATTCTGTGTTTCGTCGTCAATAAAAAGGTCCAAGGGATACAGTGAACCTGAAGTGAAGCATCGGAATCTAAAACCGGTCTCAAAGGAAAGGTTCAAAACATAGACACTAAGAAGAACCAGTCTTCTTGTACTTGAGTGGGCATTGTGCCTTTTTTATTTAATTCCGATGCAATTTCTGTTCTTCATCGTCAATAAGAAGGACAGAAGGATAGAGTAAACCTGAAGTGAAGCATGGGAATCTACAACTAGTGTCACAGGAATGGTTCAAATCATAGACAGTAAGAAGAGTCAGTTTTCTTGTACTTAAGTCGGCATTGTGCCTTTTCTATTTAATTCCGATGCTATTTCTGTGTTTCATCGTCAGTAAGAAGATCAGAGGGATACAGTAAACCTGAAGTGAAGCATCGGAATCTATAACTAGTGTCACAGGAATGCTTCAAAACATAGACAGTAAGAAGTGTCAGTTTTCTTATACTTAAGTCGGCATTGTGCCTTTTGTATTTAATTCCGATGCAATTTCTGTGTTTCATCATCAATATGAAGGTCAGAGGGATACAGTAAACCTGAAGTGAAGCATCGGAACCTATAACTAGTGTCACAGGAATGGTTGAAATCATAGACAGTAAGAAAAGTCAGTTTTCTTTTACTTAAGTCGGCATTGTGCCTTTCCTAGTTACTTTTGATGCAATTTCTGTGTTTCATCGTCAATAAGAAGGTCAGAGGGGTACAGTAAACCTGAAGTGAAGCATGGGAATCTATAACTAGTGTCACAGTAATGGTTCACAACATAGAGCGTCAGAAGATCCAGTCTTCTTGTACTTGAGTCGGCATTGTGCCTTTTGTATTTAATTCCGATGCAATTTCTGTGTTTCGTCGACAATAAGAAGGTCCAAGGAATACAGTAAACCTGAAGTGAAGCATCGGAATCTTTAACCGGTCTCACAGGAAAGGTTCAAAACATAGACAGTAAGAAGTGCCAGTCTTCTTGTACTTGAGTGGGCATTGTGCCTTTTGTATTTTATTCCGATGCAATTTCTGTGTTTCGTCGTCAATAAGAAGGTCCAAGGAATACAGTGAACCTGAAGTGAAGCATCGGAATCTAAAACCAGTCTCATAGGAAAGGTTCAAAACATAGACAGTAAGAAGGGCCAGTCTTCTTGTACTTGAGTCGGCATTGTGCCTTTTTAATTTAATTCCGATGAAATTTGTGTGTTTCATCGTCAATAAGAAGGACAGAAGGATAGAGAAACCTGATGTGAAGCATGGGAATCTATAACTAGTGTCACAGGAATGGTTCAAATCATAGCCAGTATGAAGAGTCAGTTTTCCTGTACTTAAGTCGGCATTGTGCCTTTTCTATTTAATTCCGATGCTATTTCTGTGTTTCATCGTCAATAAGAGGATCAGAGGGATACAGTAAACTTGAAGTGAAGCATCGGAATTTATAACTAGTGTCACAGGAATGGTTCAAATCATAGACAGTAAGAAGAGTCAGTCTTCCTGTATTTAAGTCGGCATTGTGACTTTTGTATTTAATTCCGATGGAATTTCTGTGTTTCATCGTCAATAAGATGGTCAGACGGATACAGTAAACCTGAAGTGACGCATCGGAATCTATAACTAGTGTCACAGGAATGGTTAAAAACATAGACAATAAGAAGAGCCAGTTTTCTTGTACGTAAGTCGGCATTGTCTTTTTTGTATTAAATTCCGATGCAATTTCTATGTTTCATCGACAATAAGAAGGTCATAGGGATACAGTTAACCTGAAGTGAAGCATCGGAATCTATAACTAGTGTCACAGGAATGGTTCAAAACATAGACAGTAAGAAGAGTCTGTTATCTTGTACTTAAGTCGACATTGTGCCTTTTCTATTTAATTCCGACGCAATTTCTATGTTCCGTCATCAATAAGAAGGTCCAAGGGATACAGTAAACCTGAAGCGAAGCATCGAAATCTATAACTAGTGTCACAGGAATGGTTCAAAACATAGACAGTAAGAAGAGCCAGTCTACCTGTTCTTGAGTCGACATTATGCCTGTTGTATTTAATTCCGATGCAATTTCTGTGTTTCGTCGTCAATAAGAAGGTCCAAGGGATACAGTGAACCTGAAGTGAAGCATCGGAATCTAAAACCGGTCTCAAAGGAAAGGTTCAAAGCATAGACACTAAGAATAGCCAGTCTTCTTGTACTTGAGTGGGCATTGTGCCTTTTTTATTTAATTCCGATGCAATTTCTGTGTTTCATCGTCAATAAGAAGGACAGAAGGATAGAGTAAACCTGAAGTGAAGCATGGGAATCTATAACTAGTGTCACAGGAATGGTTGAAATCATAGACAGTAAGAAGAGTCAGTTTTCTTGTACTTAAGTCGGCATTGTGCCTTTTCTATTTAATTCCGATGCTATTTCTGTGTTTCATCGTCAGTAAGAAGATCAGAGGGATACAGTAAACCTGAAGTGAAGCATCGGAATCTATAACTAGTGTCACAGGAATGCTTCAAACATAGACAGTAAGAAGAGTCAGTCGTCTTGTATTTAAGTCGGCATTGTGCCTTTTGTATTTAATTGCGATGCAATTTCTGTGTTTCATCGCCAATAAGAACGTCAGAGGGATACAGTAAACCTGAAGTGAAGCATCGGAATCTATAACTAGTGTCACAGAAATGGTTCAAAACATAGACACTAAGAAGTGTCAGATTTCTTGTACTTAAGTTGGCATTGTGCCTTTTGTATTTAATTCAGATGCAATTTCTGTGTTTCTTCATCAATATGAAGGTCAGAGGGATACAGTAAACCTGAAGTGAAGCATCGGAATCTATAACTAGTGTCACAGGAATGGTTCAAATCATAGACAGTAAGAAAAGTCAGTTTTCTTTTACTTAAGTCGGCATTGTGCCTTTCCTAGTTAATTTTGATGCAATTTCTGTGTTTCATCGTCAATAAGAATGTCAGAGGGATTTAGTAAACCTGAAGTGAAGCATCGGAATCTATAACTAGTGTCACAGGAATGGTTCAAATTATAAACAGTAAGAAGAGTCAGTTTTCTTGTTCTTAAGTCGGCATTGTGCCTTTTCTATTTAATTCCGGTGCAATTTCTGTGTTTCATCGTCAATAAGAAGGTCAGAGGGATACAGTAAACCGAAGTGAAGCATCGGAATCTACACTCCTGGAAATGGAAAAAAGAACACATTGACACCGGTGTGTCAGACCCACCATACTTGCTCCGGACACTGCGTGGGGGCTGTACAAGCAATGATCACACGCACGGCACAGCGGACACACCAGGTACCGCGGTGTTGGCCGTCGAATGGCGCTAGCTGCGCAGCATTTGTGCACCTCCGCCGTCAGTGTCAGCCAGTTTGCCGTGGCATACGGAGCTCCATCGCAGTCTTTAACACTGGTAGCACGCCGCGACAGCGTGGACGTGAACCGTATGTGCAGTTGACGGACTTTGAGCGAGGGCGTATAGTGGGCATGCGGGAGGCCGGGTGGACGTACCGCCGAATTGCTCAACACGTGGGGCGTGAGGTCTCCACAGTACATCGATGTTGTCGCCAGTGGTCGGCGGAAGGTGCACGTACCCGTCGACCTGGGACCGGACCGCAGCGACGCACGGATGCACGCCAAGACCGTAGGATCCTACGCAGTGCCGTAGGGGACCGCACCGCCACTTCCCAGCAAATTTGGGACACTGTTGCTCCTGGGGTATCGGCGAGGACCATTCGCAACCGTCTCCATGAAGCTGGGCTACGGTCCCGCACACCGTTAGGCCGTCTTCCGCTCACGCCCCAACATCGTGCAGCCCGCCTCCAGTGGTGTCGCGACAGGCGTGAATGGAGGGACGAATGGAGACGTGTCGTCTTTAGCGATAAGAGTCGCTTCTGCCTTGGTGCCAATGATGGTCGTATGCGTGTTTGGCGCCGTGCAGGTGAGCGCCACAATCAGGACTGCATACGACCGAGGCACACAGGGCCAACACCCGGCATCATGGTGTGGGGAGCGATCTCCTACACTGGACGTACTCCACTGGTGATCGTCGACGGGACACTGAATAGTGCACGGTACATCCAAACCGTCATCGAACCCATCATTCTACCATTCCTAGACCGGCAAGGGAACTTGCTGTTCCAACAGGACAATGCACGTCCGCATGTATCCCGTGCCACCCAACGTGCTCTAGAAGGTGTAAGTCAACTACCCTGGACAGCAAGATCTCCGGATCTGTATCCCATTGAGCATGTTTGGGACTGGATGAAGCGTCGTCTCACGCGGTCTGCACGTCCAGCAGGAAAGTTGGTCCAACTGAGGCACCAGGTGGAAATGGCATGGCAAGCCGTTCCACAGGACTACATCCAGCATCTCTACGATCGTCTCCATGGGAGAATAGCAGCCTGCATTGCTTCGAAAGGTGGATATACAATGTACTAGTGCCGACATTGTGCATGCTCTGTTGCCTGTGTCTATGTGCCTGTGGTTCTGTCAGTGTGATCATGTGATGTATCTGACCCCAGGAATGTGTCAATAAAGTTTCCCCTTCCTGGGACAATGAATTCACGGTGTTTTTATTTCAATTTCCAGGAGTGTATAACTTGTGTCACAGGAATGGTTCAAAACATAGACAGTAGGAAGAGTCAGTTTTCTTGTACTTGAGTTGGCATTGTGCATTTTCTATTTAATTCCAATGCAATTTCTGTGTTTCATCGCCAATAAGAAGGGAAGAGGGATACAGTAAACCTGAATCGAAGAATCGGAATCTATAACTAGTGTCACAGGAATGGTTCAAAACATAGACAAAAAGACGAGTCAGTTTTCTTGTACTTGAGTCGGCATTGTGCCTTTTGTAGTTAATTCTGATGCAATTTCTGTGTTTCATCGTCAATAAGAAGGTCAGAGGCATACAGTAAACCTGAAGTGAAGCATCGGAATCTATAACTAGCGTCATAGGAATGGTTCAAAACATGGACAGTAAGAAGAGTCAGTTTTCTTGCACTTTAGTCGGCATTGTGGCTTTTCTATTTAATTCCGATGCAATTTCTGTGTTTCATCGTCAATAAGAAGGTCAGAGGGATACAGTAAACCTGAAGTGAAGCATCGGAATCAATAACTAGTGTCAAAGGAATGGTTCAAATCATAGACAGTAAGAAGAGTCAGTTTTCTTGTACATAAGTCGGCATTCGAAGCATTTTCTTGGTTTCATCTTCAATTAGAAAGTCAGAGGGATACAGTAAACCTGAAGTGAAGCATCGGAATCTATAACAAGTGTCAAAGGAATGGTTCAAAACATAGACAGTAAGAAGAGTCAGTTTTCTTGTACTTAAGTCGACATTGTGCCTTTTCTATTTAATTCCGATGCAATTTCTCTGTTCCGTCGTCAATAAGGAGGTCTAAGGGATACAGTAAACCTCAAGTGAAGCATCGGAATCTATAACTAGCGTCACAGGAATGGTTCACAAAATAGACAGTAAGAAGAGTCAGTCTTCTTGTACTTGATTCGCATTGTGCCTTTTGTATTTAATTCCGATGCAATTTCTGTGTTTCATCGTCAATAAGAAGGTCAGTGGGATACAGTAAACCTGAAGTGAAGCATCGGAATCAACAACTAGTGTCACAGGAATGGTTCAAAACATAGACAGTAAGAAGAGAAAGTCTACTTGTACTTGAGTCGGCATTGTGCCTTTTGTATTTAATTCCGATGCAATTTCTGTGTTTCGTCGTCAATAAGAAGGTCCAAGGAATACAGTGAACCTGAAGTGAAGCATCGGAATCTAAAACCGGTCTCATAGGAAAGGTTCAAAACATAGACAGTAAGAAGGGCCCGTCTTCTTCTACTTGAGTCGGCATTGTGATTTTTTAATTTAATTCCGAAGAAATTTCTGTGTTTCATCGTCAATAAGAAGGACAGAAGGATAGAGAAACCTGAAGTAGAGCATGGAAAACTATAACTAGTGTCACAGGAATGGTTCAAATCATAGACAGTATGAAGAGTCAGTTTTCTTGTACTTAAGTCGGCATTGTGCCTTTTCTATTTAATTCCGATGCTATTTCTGTGTTTCATCGTCAATAAGAAGATCAGAGGGATACAGTAAACCTGAAGTGAAGCATCGGAATATATAACTAGTGTCACAGGAATGGTTCAAATCATAGACAGTAAGAAGAGTCAGTCTTCCTGTATTTAAGTCGGCATTGTGCCTTTTGTATTTAATTCCGATGGAATTTCTGTGTTTCATCGTCAATAAGAGGGTCAGACGGATACAGTAAACCTGAAGTGACGCATCGGAATCTATAACTAGTGTCACAGGAATGGTTAAAAACATAGACAATAAGAATAGTCAGTTTTCTTGTACTTAAGTCGACATTATGCCTCTTCTATTTAATTCCGACGCAATTTCTATCTTCCGTCGTCAATAAGAAGGTCCAAGGGATACAGTAAACCAGAAGTGAAGCATCGAAATCTATAACTAGTGTCACAGGAATGGTTCAAAACATAGACAGTAAGAAGAGCCAGTCTACTTGTTCTTGAGTCGGCATTGTGCCTTTTTAATTTAATTCCGATGAAATTTCTGTGTTTCATCGTCAATAAGAAGGACAGAAGGATAGAGTAAACCTGAAGTGAAGCATCGGAATCTATAACCAGTGTCACAGGAATGCTTCAAACATATACAGTAAGAAGAGTCAGTCGTGTTGTACTTAAGTCGGCATTGTGCCTTTTGTATTTAATTGCGATGCAATTTCTGTGTTTCATCGTCAATAAGAACGTCAGAGGGATACAGTAAACCTGAAGTGAAGCATCGGAATCTATAACTAGTGTCACAGAAATGGTTCAAAACATAGACACTAAGAAGTGTCAGTTTTCTTGTACTTAAGTCGGCATTGTGCCTTTTGTATTTTATTCCGATGCAATTTCTGTGTTTCATCATCAATATGAAGGTCGGAGGGATACAGTAAATCTGAAGTGAAGCATCGGAATCTATAACTAGAGTCACAGGAATGGTTCAAATCATAGACAGTAAGAAAAGTCAGTTTCCTTTTACTTAAGTCGGCATTGTGCCTTTCCTAGTTAATTTTGATGCAATTTCTGTGTTTCATCGTCAATAAGAAGGTCAGAGGGGTACAGTAAACCTGAAGTGAAGCATGGGAATCTATAACTAGTGTCACAGGAATGGTTCACAACATAGAGAGTAAGAAGATCCAGTCTTCTTGTACTTGAGTCGGCATTGTGCCTTTTGTATTTAATTCCGATGCAATTTCTGTGTTTCGTCGACAATAAGAAGATCCAAGGAACACAGTAAACCTCAAGTGAAGCATCGTAATCTTTAACCGGTCTCACAGGAAAGGTTTAAAACATAGACAGTAAGAAGTGCCAGTCTTCTTGTACTTGAGTCGGCATTGTGCCTTTCGTATTTCATTCCGATGCTATTTCTGTGTTTCATCGTCAATAAGAAGGACAGAAGGATAGAGTAAACCTGAAGTGAAGCATGGGAATCTATAACTAGTGTCACAGGAATGGTTGAAATCGTAGACAGTAAGAAGAGTCAGTTTTCTTGTACTTAAGTCGGCATTGTGCCTTTTCTATTTAATTCCGATGCTATTTCTGTGTTTCATCGTCAATAAGAAGGTCTGAGGGATACAGTAAACCTGAAATGAAGCATGGGAATCTATAACTAGTGTCACAGGAATGGTTCAAATTATAGACAGTAAGAAGAGTCAGTTTTCTTGTTCTTAAGTCGGCATTGTGCCTTTTCTATTTCATTCCGGTGCAATTTCTGTGTTTCATCGTCAATAAGAAGGTCAGAGGGATACAGTAATCCGAAGTGAAGCATCGGAATCTATAACTTGTGTCACAGGAATGGTTCAAAACATAGACAGTAGGAAGAATCAGTTTTCTTGTACTTGAGTAGGCATTGTGCATTTTCTATTTAATTCCAATGCAATTTCTGTGTTTCATCGCCAATAAGAAGGTAAGAGGGATACAGTAAACCTGAATCGAAGTATCGGAATGGATAACTAGTGTCACAGGAATGGTTCAAAACATAGACAAAAAGAAGAGTCAGTTTTCTTGTACTTGAGTCGGCATTGTGCCTTTTGTATTTAATTCTGATGCAATTTCTAAGTTTCATCGTCAATAGGAAGGTCAGAGGCATACAGTAAACCTGAAGTGAAGCATCGGAATCTATAACTAGTGTCACAGGAATGGTTCAAAACATAGCCAGTAAGAAGAGTCAGTTTTCTTGTACTTAAGTCGACATTGTGCCTTTTCTATTTAATTCCGAAGCAATTTCTGTGTTTCATCGTGAATAAGAAGGTCAGAGGGATACAGTAAACCTGAAGTGAAACATCGGAATCTATTACTAGTGTCAAAGGAATGGTTCACAACATAGACAGTAAGAAAAGTCAGTCTTCTTGTACTTGAGTCGGCATTGTGCCTTTTGTATTTAATTACGATGCAATTTATGTGCTTCATCAGCAATAAGAAGGTCAGTGGGATACAGTAAACCTGAAGTGAAGCAACGGAATCTATAACTAGTGTCACAGGAATGGTTCAAAACATAGACTGTAAGAAGAGCCAGTCTACTTTTACTTGAGGCGGCATTGTGCCTTTTGTATTTAATTCCGATGCAATTTCTGTGTTTCGTCATCAATAAGAAGGTCCAAGGAATACAGTGAACCTGAAGTGAAGCATCGGCATCTAAAACCGGTCTCATAGGAATGGTTCAAAACATAGACAGTAAGAAGGGACAGTCTTCTTGTATTTGAGTCTGCATTGTGCTTTTTTAATTTAATTCCGATGCAATTTCTGTGTTTCATCGTCAATAAGAAGGACAGAAGGATAGAGTTAACCTGAAGTGAAGCATGGGAAACTATAACTAGTGTCACAGGAATGGTTCAAATCATAGACAGTATGAAGAGTCAGTTTTCTTGTACTTAAGTCGGCATTGTGCCTTTTCTATTTAATTCCGATGCTATTTCTGTGTTTCATCGTCAATAAGAAGATAAGAGGGATACAGGAAACCTGAAGTGAAGCATCGGAATTTATAACTAGTGTCACAGGAATGGTTCAAAACATAGACAGTAAGAAGGGTCAGTCTTCTTGTACTTAAGTCGGCATTGGCCATTTTGTAATTAATTCCGATGCATTTTCTGAGTTTCATCGTCAATAAGAAGGACAGAGGGATCCTGTAAACCTGAAGTGAAGCATCGTAATCAATAACTAGTGTCACAGGAATGGTTCAAAACATAGACAGTAAGAAGTGTCAGTTTTCTTGTACTTAAGTCGTCATTGTGCCTTTTCTATTTAATTCCGATGCAATTTCTGTGTTTCATCGTCAATAAGAAGGTCAGAGGGATAAAGTAAACCTGAAGTGAAGCATCGGAATCTATAACTAGTGTTACAGGAATGGTTCAAAACATAGACAGCAAGAAGAGTCAGTTTTCTTGTTCTTAAGTCGGCATTGTGCCTTTTGTATTTAATTCCGATGCAATTTCTGTGTTTCATCGTCAATAAGAGGGTCAGACGGATACAGTCAACCTGAAGTGACGCATCGGAATCTATAACTAGTGTCACAGGAATGGTTAAAAACATAGACAGTAAGAAGAGTCAGTTTTCTAGTACTTAAGTCGACATTATGCCTTTTCTATTTAATTCCGACGCAATTTCTATCTTCCGTCGTCAATAAGAAGGTCCAAGGGATACAGTAAACCTGAAGTGAAGCATCGAAATCTATAACTAGTGTCACAGGAATGGTTCAAAACATAGACAGTAAGAAGAGCCAGTCTACTTGTTCTTGAGTCGGCATTGTGCCTTTTTAATTTAATTCCGATGAAATTTCTGTGTTTCATCGTCAATAAGAAGGACAGAAGGATAGAGTAAACCTGAAGTGAAGCATCGGAATCTATAACTAGTGTCACAGGAATGCTTCAAACATAGACAGTAAGAAGAGTCAGTCGTCTTGTACTTAAGTCGGCATTGTGCCTTTTGTATTTAATTGCGATGCAATTTCTGTGTTTCATCGTCAATAAGAACGTCAGAGGGATACAGTAAACCTGAAGTGAAGCATCGGAATCTATAACTAGTGTCACAGAAATGGTTCAAAACATAGACACTAAGAAGTGTCAGTTTTCTTGTACTTAAGTCGGCATTGTGCCTTTTGTATTTAATTCCGATGCAATTTCTGTGTTTCATCATCAATACGAAGGTCAGAGGGATACAGTAAACCTGAAGTGAAGCATCGTAATCTTTAACCGGTCTCACAGGAAAGGTTCAAAACATAGACAGTAAGAAGTGCCAGTCTTCTTGTACTTGAGTCGGCATTGTGCCTTTTGTATTTCATTCCGATGCTATTTCTGTGTTTCATCGTCAATAAGAAGGACAGAAGGATAGAGTAAACCTGAAGTGAAGCAAGGCAATCTATAACTAGTGTCACAGGAATGGTTGAAATCATAGACTCTAAGAAGAGTCAGTTTTCTTGTAGTTAAGTCGGCATTGTGCTTTTTCTATTTAATTCCGTTGCTATTTCTGTGTTTCATCGTCAATTAGAAGGTCTGAGGGATACAGTAAACCTGAAGTGAAGCATGGGTATCTATAACTAGTGTCACAGGAAAGGTTCAAATTTTAGACAGTAAGAAGAGTCAGTTTTCTTGTACTTAAGTCGGCATTGTGCCTTTTCTATTTAATTCCGGTGCAATTTCTGTGTTTCATCGTCAATAAGAAGGTCAGAGGGATACAGTAAACCGAAGTGAAGCATCGGAATCTATAACTTGTGTCACAGGAATGGTTCAAAACATAGACAGTAGGAAGAGTCAGTTTTCTTGTACTTGAGTAGGCATTGTGCATTTTCTATTTAATTCCAATGCAATTTCTGTGTTTCATCGCCAAGAAGAAGGTAAGAGGGATACAGTAAACCTGAATCGAAGTATCGGAATCGATAACTAGTGTCACAGGAATGGTTCAAAGCATAGACAAAAAGAAGAGTCAGTTTTCTTGTACTTGAGTCGGCATTGTGCCTTTTGTATTTAATTCTGATGCAATTTCTGTGTTTCATCGTCAATAGGAAAGTCAGAGGCATACAGTAAACCTGAAGTGAAGCATCGGAATCTATAACTAGTGTCACAGGAATGGTTCAAAACATAGACAGTAAGAAGAGTCAATTTTCTTGTACTTAAGTCGGCATTGTGCCTTTGCTATTTAATTCCGAAGCAATTTCTGTGTTTCATCGTGAATAAGAAGGTCAGAGGGATACAGTAAACCTGAAGTGAAGCATCGGAATCTATTACTAGTGTCAAGGGAATGGTTCCAATCATAGCCAGTAAGAAGAGTCAGTTTTCTTGTACATAAGTCGGCATCCGATGCATTTTCTTGGTTTCATCTTCAATTAGAAAGTCAGAGGGATACAGTAAACCTGAAGTGAAGCATCGGAAACTATAACTAGTGTCAAAGGAATGGTTCAAAACATAGACAGTAAGAAGAGTCAGTTTTCTTGTACTTAATTCGACATTGGGCCTTTTCTATTTAATTATGATGCAATTTCTCTGTTCCGTCGTCAATAAGGAGGTCTAAGGGATACAGTAAACCTGAAGTGAAGCATCGGAATCTATAACTAGTGTCACAGGAATGGTTCACAACATAGACAGTAAGAAAAGTCAGTCTTCTCGTACTTGAGTCGGCATTGTGCCTTTTGTATTTAATTCCGATGCAATTTATGTGCTTCATCGTCAATAAGAAGGTCAGTGGGATACAGTAAACCTGAAGTTAAGCATCGGAATCTATAACTAGTGTCACAGGAATGGTTCACAACATAGACAGTAAGAAGAGCCAGTCTACTTGTACTTGAGTCGGCATTGTGCTATTTGTATTTAATTCCGATGCAATGTCTGTATTTCGTCATCAATAAGAAGGTCCAAGGAATACAGTGAACCTGAAGTGAAGCATCGGAATCTAAAACCGGTCTCATAAGAAAGGTTCAAAACATAGACAGTAAGAACGGACAGTCTTCTTGTACTTGAGTCGGCATTGTGCTTTTTTAATTTAATTCCGATGCAACTTCTGTGTTTCATCGTCAATAAGAAGGACAGAAGGATAGAGTTAACCTGAAGTGAAGCATGGGAATCAATAACTAGTGTCACAATAATGGTTCACAACATAGACAGTAAGAAAAGTCAGTCTTCTCGTACTTGAGTCGGCATTGTGCCTTTTGTATTTAATTCCGATGCTATTTCTGTGTTTCATCGTCAATAAGAAGGACAGAAGGATAGAGTAAACCTGAAGTGAAGCAAGGGAATCTATAACTAGTGTCACAAAAATGGTTGAAATCATAGACAGTAAGAAGAGTCAGTTTTCTTGTACTTAAGTCGGCATTGTGCTTTTTCTATTTAATTCCGTTGCTATTTCTGTGTTTCATCGTCAATTAGAAGGTCTGAGGGATACAGTAAACCTGAAGTGAAGCATGGGTATCTATAACTAGTGTCACAGGAAAGGTTCAAATTTTAGACAGTAAGAAGAGTCAGTTTTCTTGTACTTAAGTCGGCATTGTGCCTTTTCTATTTAATTCCGGTGCAATTTCTGTGTTTCATCGTCAATAAGAAGGTCAGAGGGATACAGTAAACCGAAGTGAAGCATCGGAATCTATAACTTGTGTCACAGGAATGGTTCAAAACATAGACAGTAGGAAGAGTCAGTTTTCTTGTACTTGAGTAGGCATTGCGCATTTTCTATTTAATTCCAATGCAATTTCTGTGTTTCATCGCCAAGAAGAAGGTAAGAGGGATACAGTAAACCTGAATCGAAGTATCGGAATCGATAACTAGTGTCACAGGAATGGTTCAAAACATAGACAAAAAGAAGAGTCAGTTTTCTTGTACTTGAGTCGGCATTGTGCCTTTTGTATTTAATTCTGATGCAATTTCTGTGTTTCATCGTCAATAGGAAAGTCAGAGGCATACAGTAAACCTGAAGTGAAGCATTGGAATCTATAACTAGTGTCACAGGAATGGTTCAAAACATAGACAGTAAGAAGAGTCAATTTTCTTGTACTTAAGTCGGCATTGTGCCTTTGCTATTTAATTCCGAAGCAATTTCTGTGTTTCATCGTGAATAAGAAGGTCAGAGGGATACAGTAAACCTGAAGTGAAGCATCGGAATCTATTACTAGTGTCAAGGGAATGGTTCCAATCATAGCCAGTAAGAAGAGTCAGTTTTCTTGTACATAAGTCGGCATCCGATGCATTTTCTTGGTTTCATCTTCAATTAGAAAGTCAGAGGGATACAGTAAACCTGAAGTGAAGCATCGGAAACTATAACTAGTGTCAAAGGAATGGTTCAAAACATAGACAGTAAGAAGAGTCAGTTTTCTTGTACTTAATTCGACATTGTGCTTTTCTATTTAATTATGATGCAATTTCTCTGTTCCGTCGTCAATAAGGAGGTCTAAGGGATACAGTAAACCTGAAGTGAAGCATCGGAATCTATAACTAGTGTCACAGGAATGGTTCACAACATAGACAGTAAGAAAAGTCAGTCTTCTCGTACTTGAGTCGGCATTGTGCCTTTTGTATTTAATTCCGATGCAATTTATGTGCTTCATCGTCAATAAGGAGGTCAGTGGGATACAGTAAACCTGAAGTTAAGCATCGGAATCTATAACTAGTGTCACAGGAATGGTTCACAACATAGACAGTAAGAAGAGCCAGTCTACTTGTACTTGAGTCGGCATTGTGCTATTTGTATTTAATTCCGATGCAATTTCTGTGTTTCGTCATCAATAAGAAGGTCCAAGGAATACAGTGAACCTGAAGTGAAGCATCGGAATCTAAAACCGGTCTCATAAGAAATGTTCAAAACATAGACAGTAAGAACGGACAGTCTTCTTGTACTTGAGTCGGCATTGTGCTTTTTTAATTTAATTCCGATGCAACTTCTGTGTTTCATCGTCAATAAGAAGGACAGAAGGATAGAGTTAACCTGAAGTGAAGCATGGGAATCAATAACTAGTGTCACATTAATGGTTCACAACATAGACAGTAAGAAAAGTCAGTCTTCTCGTACTTGAGTCGGCATTGTGCCTTTTGTATTTAATTCCGATGCTATTTCTGTGTTTCATCGTCAATAAGAAGATCAGAGGGATACAGTAAACCTGAAGTGAAGCATCGGAATTTATAACTAGTGTGACAAGAATGGTTCAAAACATAGACAGTAAGAAGGGTCAGTCTTCTTGTACTTAAATCGGCATTGGCCATTTTGTATTTAATTCCGATGCATTTTCTGAGTTTCATCGTCAATAAGAAGGTCAGAGGGATTCTGTAAACCTGAAGTGAAGCATCGTAATCTATAACTAGTGTCACAGGAATGCTTCAAAACATAGACAGTAAGAAGTGTCAGTTTTCTTGTACTTAAGTCGTCATTGTGCCTTTTCTATTTAATTCCGATGCAATTTCTGTGTTTCATCGTCAATAAGAAGGTCAGAGGGATAAAGTAAACCTGAAGTGAAGCATCGGAATTTATAACTAGTGTGAAAGGAATGGTTCAAAACATAGACAGTAAGAAGGGTCAGTCTTCTTGTACTTAAATCGGCATTGGCCATTTTGTATTTAATTCCGATGCATTTTCTGAGTTTCATCGTCAATAAGAAGGTCAGAGGGATTCTGTAAACTTGAAGTGAAGCATCGTAATCTATAACTAGTGTCACAGGAATGCTTCAAAACATAGACAGTAAGAAGTGTCAGTTTTCTTGTACTTAAGTCGTCATTGTGCCTTTTCTATTTAATTCCGATGCAATTTCTGTGTTTCATCGTCAATAAGAAGGTCAGAGGGATAAAGTAAACCTGAAGTGAAGCATCGGAATCTATAACTAGTGTTACAGGAATGGTTCAAATCATAGACAGCAAGAAGAGTCAGTTTTCTTGTTCTTATGTCGGCATTGTGCCTTTTGTATTTAATTCCGATGGAATTTCTGTGTTTCATCGTCAATAAGAGGGTCAGACGGATACAGTAAACCTGAAGTGACGCATCGGAATCTATAACTAGTGTCACAGGAATGGTTAAAACATAGACAATAAGAAGAGTCAGTTTTCTTGTACTTAAGTCGACATTATGCCTTTTCTATTTAATTGCGATGCAATTTCTGTGTTTCATCGTCAATAAGAACGTCAGAGGGATACAGTAAACCTGAAGTGATGCATCGGAATCTATAACTAGTGTCACAGAAATGGTTCAAAACATAGACACTAAGAAGTGTCAGTTTTCTTGTACTTAAGTCGGCATTGTGCCTTTTGTATTTAATTCCGATGCAATTTCTGTGTTTCATCATCAATACGAAGGTCAGAGGGATACAGTAAACCTGAAGTGAAGCATCGCAATCTATAACTAGAGTCACAGGAATGGTTCAAATCATAGACAGTAAGAAAAATCAGTTTCCTTTTACTTAAGTCGGCATTGTGCCTTTCCTAGTTAATTTTGATACAATTTCTGTGTTTCATCGTCAATAAGAAGGTCAGAGGGGTACAGTAAACCTGAAGTGAAGCATGGGAATCTATAACTAGTGTCACAGGAATGGTTCACAACATAGAGAGTAAGAAGATCCAGTCTTCTTGTACTTGAGTCGGCATTGTGCCTTTTGTATTTAATTCCGATGCAATTTCTGTGTTTCGTCGACAATAAGAAGATCCAAGGAATACAGTAAACCTGAAGTGAAGCATCGTAATCTTTAACCGGTCTCACAGGAAAGGTTCAAAACATAGACAGTAAGAAGTGCCAGTCTTCTTGTACTTGAGTCGGCATTGTGCCTTTTGTATTTCATTCCGATGCTATTTCTGTGTTTCATCGTCAATAAGAAGGACAGAAGGATAGAGTAAACCTGAAGTGAAGCAAGGGAATCTATAACTAGTGTCACAGAAATGGTTGAAATCATAGACAGTAGGAAGAGTCAGTTTTCTTGTACTTAAGTCGGCATTGTGCTTTTTCTATTTAATTTCGTTGCTATTTCTGTGTTTCATCGTCAATAAGAAGGTCAGAGGGATACAGTAAACCGAAGTGAAGCATCGGAATCTATAACTTGTGTCACAGGAATGGTTCAAAACATAGACAGTAGGAAGAGTCAGTTTTCTTGTACTTGAGTAGGCATTGTGCATTTTCTATTTAATTCCAATGCAATTTCTGTGTTTCATCGCCAAGAAGAAGGTAAGAGGGATACAGTAAACCTGAATCGAAGTATCGGAATCGATAACTAGTGTCACAGGAATGGTTCAAAACATAGACAAAAAGAAGAGTCAGTTTTCTTGTACTTGAGTCGGCATTGTGCCTTTTGTATTTAATTCTGATGCAATTTCTGTGTTTCATCGTCAATAGGAAAGTCAGAGGCATACAGTAAACCTGAAGTGAAGCATCGGAATCTATAACTAGTGTCACAGGAATGGTTCAAAACATAGACAGTAAGAAGAGTCAATTTTCTTGTACTTAAGTCGGCATTGTGCCTTTGCTATTTAATTCCGAAGCAATTTCTGTGTTTCATCGTGAATAAGAAGGTCAGAGGGATACAGTAAACCTGAAGTGAAGCATCGGAATCTATTACTAGTGTCAAGGGAATGGTTCCAATCATAGGCAGTAAGAAGAGTCAGTTTTCTTGTACATAAGTCGGCATCCGATGCATTTTCTTGGTTTCATCTTCAATTAGAAAGTCAGAGGGATACAGTAAACCTGAAGTGAAGCATCGGAAATTATAACTAGTGTCAAAGGAATGGTTCAAAACATAGACAGTAAGAAGAGTCAGTTTTCTTGTACTTAAGTCGACATTGTGCCTTTTCTATTTAATTATGATGCAATTTCTCTGTTCCGTCGTCAATAAGGAGGTCTAAGGGATACAGTAAACCTGAAGTGAAGCATCGGAATCTATAACTAGTGTCACAGGAATGGTTCACAACATAGACAGTAAGAAAAGTCAGTCTTCTCGTACTTGAGTCGGCATTGTGCCTTTTGTATTTAATTCCGATGCAATTTATGTGCTTCATCGTCAATAAGAAGGTCAGTGGGATACAGTAAACCTGAAGTTAAGCATCGGAATCTATAACTAGTGTCACAGGAATGGTTCACAACACAGACAGTAAGAAGAGCCAGTTTACTTGTACGTGAGTCGGCATTGTGCTATTTGTATTTAATTCCGATGCAATTTCTGTGTTTCGTCATCAATAAGAAGGTCCAAGGAATACAGTGAACCTGAAGTGAAGCATCGGAATCTAAAACCGGTCTCATAAGAAAGGTTCAAAACATAGACAGTAAGAACGGACAGTCTTCTTGTACTTGAGTCGGCATTGTGCTTTTTTAATTTAATTCCGATGCAATTTCTGTGTTTCATCGTCAATAAGAAGGACAGAAGGATAGAGTTAACCTGAAGTGAAGCATGGGAATCAATAACTAGTGTCACATTAATGGTTCACAACATAGACAGTAAGAAAAGTCAGTCTTCTCGTACTTGAGTCGGCATTGTGCCGTTTGTATTTAATTCCGATGCTATTTCTGTGTTTCATCGTCAATAAGAAGATCAGAGGGATACAGTAAACCTGAAGTGAAGCATCGGAATTTATAACTAGTGTGACAGGAATGGTTCAAAACATAGACAGTAAGAAGGGTCAGTCTTCTTGTACTTAAATCGGCATTGGCCATTTTGTATTTAATTCCGATGCATTTTCTGAGTTTCATCGTCAATAAGAAGGTCAGAGGGATTCTGTAAACCTGAAGTGAAGCATCGTAATCTATAACTAGTGTCACAGGAATGCTTCAAAACATAGACAGTAAGAAGTGTCAGTTTTCTTGTACTTAAGTCGTCATTGTGCCTTTTCTATTTAATTCCGATGCAATTTCTGTGTTTCATCGTCAATAAGAAGGTCAGAGGGATAAAGTAAACCTGAAGTGAAGCATCGGAATCTATAACTAGTGTTACAGGAATGGTTCAAAACATAGACAGCAAGAAGAGTCAGTTTTCTTGTTCTTAAGTCGGCATTGTGCCTTTTGTATTTAATTCCAATGCAATTTCTGTGTTTCATCGCCAATAAGAAGGTAAGAGGGATACAGTAAACCTGAATCGAAGTATCGGAATCGATAACTAGTGTCACAGGAATGGTTCAAACATAGACAAAAAGAAGAGTCAGTTTTCTTGTACTTGAGTCGGCATTGTGCCTTTTGTATTTAATTCTGATGCACTTTCTGTGTTTCATCGTCAATAGGAAGGTCAGAGGCATACAGTAAACCTGAAGTGAAGCATCGGAATCTATAACTAGTGTCACAGGAATGGTTCAAAACATAGACAGTAAGAAGAGTCAATTTTCTTGTACTTAAGTCGGCATTATGCCTTTGCTATTTAATTCCGAAGCAATTTCTGTGTTTCATCGTGAATAAGAAGGTCAGAGGGATGCAGTAAACCTGAAGTGAAGCATCGGAATCTATTACTAGTGTCAAGGGAATGGTTCCAATCATAGCCAGTAAGAAGAGTCAGTTTTCTTGTACATAAGTCGGCATCCGATGCATTTTCTTGGTTTCATCTTCAATTAGAAAGTCAGAGGGATACAGTAAACCTGAAGTGAAGCATCGGAAACTATAACTAGTGTCAAAGGAATGGTTCAAAACATTGACAGTAAGAAGAGTCAGTTTTCTTGTACTTAAGTCGACATTGTGCCTTTTCTATTTAATTATGAAGCAATTTCTCTGTTCCGTCGTCAATAAGGAGGTCTAAGGGATACAGTAAACCTGAAGTGAAGCATCGGAATCTATAACTAGTGTCACAGGAATGGTTCAAAACATAGACAGTAAGAAGAGCCAGTCTACTTGTACTTGAGTCGGCATTGTGCCTTTTGTATTTAATTCCGATGCAATTTCTGTGTTTCGTCGTCAATAAGTAGGTCCAAGGAATACAGTGAACCTGAAGTGAAGCATCGGAATCTAAAACCGGTCTCATAGGAAAGGTTCAAAACATAGACAGTAAGAAGGGACAGTCTTTTTGTACTTGAGTCGGCATTGTGCTTTTTTGATTTAATTCCAATGCAATCTCTGTGTTTCATCGTCAATAAGAAGGACAGAAGGATAGAGTTAACCTGAAGTGAGGCATGGGAATCTATAACTAGTGTCACAGGAATGGTTCAAATCACAGACAGTATGAAGAGTCAGTTTTCTTGTACCTAAGTCGGCATTGTGCCTTTTCTATTTAATTCCGATGCTATTTCTGTGTTTCATCGTCAATAAGAAGATCAGAGGGATACAGTAAACCTGAAGTGAAGCATCGGAATTTATAACTAGTGTTACAGGAATGGTTCAAACATAGACAGTAAGAAGGGTCAGTCTTCTTGTACTTAAGTCGGCATTGGCCATTTTGTATTTAATTCCGATGTATTTTCTGAGTTTCATCGTCAATAAGAAGGTCAGAGGGATTCTGTAAACCTGAAGTGAAGCATCGTAATCTATAACTAGTGTCACAGGAATGGTTCAAAACATAGACAGTAAGAAGTGTCACTTTTCTTGTACTTAAGTCGTCATTGTGCCTTTTCTATTTCATTCCGATGCAATTTCTGTGTTTCATCGTCAATAAGAAGGTCAGAGGGATAAAGTAAACCTGAAGTGAAGCATCGGAATCTATAACTAGTGTTACAGGAATGGTTCAAAACATAGACAGCAAGAAGAGTCAGTTTTCTTGTTCTTAAGTCGGCATTGTGCCTTTTCTATTTAATTCCGGTGCAATTTCTGTGTTTCATCGTCAATAAGAAAGTCAGAGGGATACAGTAAACCGAAGTGAAGCATCGGAATCTATAACTTGTGTCACAGGAATGGTTCAAAACAAAGACAGTAAGAAGAGTCAGTTTTCTTGTACTTGAGTAGGCATTGTGCGTTTTCTAATTTATTCCAATGCAATTTCTGTGTTTCATCGCTAATAAGAAGGTCAGAGGGATACAGTAAACCTGAATCGAAGAATCGTAATCTATAACTAGTGTCACAGGAATGGTTCAAAACATAGTCAAAAAGAAGAGTCAGTTTTCTTGTACTTGAGCCGGCATTGTGCCTTTTGTATTTAATTCCGATGCAATTTCTGTGTTTCATCGTCAATAAGAAGGTCAAAGGCATACAGTAAACCAGAAGTGAAGCATCGGAATCTATAACTAGTGTCATAGGAATGGTTCACATCGTAGACTGTAAGAAGAGTAAGTCTTATTGTACTTAAGTCGGCATTGTGTCTTTTCTATTTAATTCCGATGCAATTTCTGTGTTTCGTCGTCAATAAGAAGGTCCAAGGGATACAGTAAACCTGAAGTGAAGCATCGGAAACTAAAACCGGTCTCACAGGAAAGGTTCAAAACATAGACAGTAAGAAGAGCCAGTCCTCTTGTACTTGAGTCGGCATTGTGCCTTTTGTATTTAATTCCGATGCAATTTCTGTGTTTCATCGTCAATAAGAAGGTCATATGGATACAGTAAACCTGAAGTGAAGCATCGGAATCTATAACTAGTGTCACAGGAATGGTTCAAAGACAGTAAGAAGAGTCAATTTTCATGTACTTAAGTCGGCACTGTGCCTTTTCTATTTAATTCCGTTGCTATTTCTGTGTTTCATCGTCAATTAGAAGGTCTGAGGGATACAGTAAACTTGAAGTGAAGCATGGGAATCTATAACTAGTGTCACAGGAATGGTACAAATTTTAGACAGTAAGAAGAGTCAGTTTTCTTGTTCTCAAGTCGGCATTGTGCCTTTTCTATGTAATTCCTGTGCAATTTCTGTGTTTCATCGTCAATAAGAAGGTCAGAGGGATACAGTAAACCGAAGTGAAGCATCGGAATCTATAACTTGTGTCACAGGAATGGTTCAAAACATAGACAGTAAGAAGAGTCAGTATTCTTGTACTTGAGTAGCCATTGTGCATTTTCTATATAATTCCAATGCAATTTCTGTGTTTCATCGCCAATAAGAAGGTAAGAGGGATACAGTAAACCTGAATCGAAGTATCGGAATCGATAACTAGTGTCACAGGAATGGTTCAAAACATAGACAAAAAGAAGAGTCAGTTTTCTTGTACTTGAGTCGGCATTGTGCCTTTTGTATTTAATTCTGATGGAATTTCTGTGTTTCATCGTCAATAGGAAAGTCAGAGGCATACAGTAAACCTGAAGTGAAGCATCGGAATCTATAACTAGTGTCACAGGAATGGTTCAAAACATAGACAGTAAGAAGAGTCAATTTTCTTGTACTTAAGTCGGCCTTGTGCCTTTGCTATTTAATTCCGAAGCAATTTCTGTTTTTCATCGTGAATAAGAAGGTCAGAGGGATACAGTAAACCTGAAGTGAAGCATCGGAATCTATTACTAGTGTCAAGGGAATGGTTCCAATCATAGCCAGTAAGAAGAGTCAGTTTTCTTGTACATAAGTCGGCATCCGATGCATTTTCTTGGTTTCATCTTCAATTAGAAAGTCAGAGGGATACAGTAAACCTGAGGTGATGCATCGGAAACTATAACTAGTGTCAAAGGAATGGTTCAAAACATAAACAGTAAGAAGAGTCAGTTTTCTTGTACTTAAGTCGACATTGTGCCTTTTCTATTTAATTATGATGCAATTTCTCTGTTCCGTCGTCAATAAGGAGGTCTAAGGGATACAGTAAACCTGAAGTGAAGCATCGGAATCTATAACTAGTGTCACAGGAATGTTTCACAACATAGACAGTCAGAAAAGTCAGTCTTCTTGTACTTGAGTCGGCATTGTGCCTTTTGTATTTAATTCCGATGCAATTTATGTGCTTCATCGTCAATAAGAAGGTCAGTGGGATACAGTAAACCTGAAGTGAAGCATCGGAATCTATAACTAGTGTCACAGGAATGGTTCAAAACATAGACAGTAAGAAGAGCCAGTCTACTTGTACTTGAGTCGGCATTGTGCTATTTGTATTTAATTCCGATGCAATTTCTGTGTTTCGTCATCAATAAGAAGGTCCAAGGAATACAGTGAACCTGAAGTGAAGCATCGGAATCTAAAACCGGTCTCATAAGAAAGGTTCAAAACATAGACAGTAAGAACGGACAGTCTTCTTGTACTTGAGTCGGCGCTGTGCTTTTTTAATTTAATTCCGATGCAATTTCTGTGTTTCATCGTCAATAAGAAGGACAGAAGGATAGAGTTAACCTGAAGTGAAGCATGGGAATCTATAACTAGTGTCACAGGAATGGTTCAAATCATAGACAGTAGGAAGAGTCAGTTTTCTTGTACTTGAGTAGGCATTGTGCATTTTCTATTTAATTCCAATGCAATTTCTGTGTTTCATCGCCAATAAGAAGGTAAGAGGGATACAGTAAACCTGAATCGAAGTATCGGAATCGATAACTAGTGTCACAGGAATGGTTCAAACATAGACAAAAAGAAGAGTCAGTTTTCTTGTACTTGAGTCGGCATTGTGCCTTTTGTATTTAATTCTGATGCACTTTCTGTGTTTCATCGTCAATAGGAAGGTCAGAGGCATACAGTAAACCTGAAGTGAAGCATCGGAATCTATAACTAGTGTCACAGGAATGGTTCAAAACATAGACAGTAAGAAGAGTCTATTTTCTTGTACTTAAGTCGGCATTGTGCATTTGCTATTTAATTCCGAAGCAATTTCTGTGTTTCATCGTGAATAAGAAGGTCAGAGGGATGCAGTAAACCTGAAGTGAAGCATCGGAATCTATTACTAGTGTCAAGGGAATGGTTCCAATCATAGCCAGTAAGAAGAGTCAGTTTTCTTGTACATAAGTCGGCATCCGATGCATTTTCTTGGTTTCATCTTCAATTAGAAAGTCAGAGGGATACAGTAAACCTGAAGTGAAGCATCGGAAACTATAACTAGTGTCAAAGGAATGGTTCAAAACATAGACAGTAAGAAGAGTCAGTTTTCTTGTACTTAAGTCGACATTGTGCCTTTTCTATTTAATTATGAAGCAATTTCTCTGTTCCGTCGTCAATAAGGAGGTCTAAGGGATACAGTAAACCTGAAGTGAAGCATCGGAATCTATAACTAGTGTCACAGGAATGGTTCACAACATAGACAGTAAGAAAAGTCAGTCTTCTTGTACTTGAGTCGGCATTGTGCCTTTTGTATTTAATTCCGATGCAATTTATGTGCTTCCTCGTCAATAGGAAGGTCAGTGGGATACAGTAAACCTGAAGTGAAGCATCGGAATCTATAACTAGTGTCACAGGAATGGTTCAAATCACAGACAGTATGAAGAGTCAGTTTTCTTGTACTTAAGTCGGCATTGTGCCTTTTCTATTTAATTCCGATGGTATTTCTGTGTTTCATCGTCAATAAGAAGATCAGAGGGATACAGTAAACCTGAAGTGAAGCATCGGAATTTATAACTAGTGTTAAAGGAATGGTTCAAAACATAGACAGTAAGAAGGGTCAGTCTTCTTGTACTTAAGTCGGCATTGGCCATTTTGTATTTAATTCCGATGTATTTTCTGAGTTTCATCGTCAATAAGAAGGTCAGAGGGATTCTGTAAACCTGAAGTGAAGCATCGTAATCTATAACTAGTGTCACAGGAATGGTTCAAATCATAGACAGTAAGAAGTGTCACTTTTCTTGTACTTAAGTCGTCATTGTGCCTTTTCTATTTCATTCCGATGCAATTTCTGTGTTTCATCGTCAATAAGAAGGTCAGAGGGATAAAGTAAACCTGAAGTGAAGCATCGGAATCTATAACTAGTGTTACAGGAATGGTTCAAAACATAGACAGCAAGAAGAGTCAGTTTTCTTGTTCTTAAGTCGGCATTGTGCCTTTTCTATTTAATTCCGGTGCAATTTCTGTGTTTCATCGTCAATAAGAAAGTCAGAGGGATACAGTAAACCGAAGTGAAGCATCGGAATCTATAACTTGTGTCACAGGATTGGTTCAAAACAAAGACAGTAAGAAGAGTCAGGTTTCTTGTACTTGAGTAGGCATTGTGCGTTTTCTAATTTATTCCAATGCAATTTCTGTGTTTCATCGCCAATAAGAAGGTCAGAGGGATACAGTAAACCTGAATCGAAGAATCGTAATCTATAACTAGTGTCACAGGAATGGTTCAAAACATAGTAAAAAAGAAGAGTCAGTTTTCTTGTACTTGAGCCGGCATTGTGCCTTTTGTATTTAATTCCGATGCAATTTCTGTGTTTCATCGTCAATAAGAAGGTCAAAGGCATACAGTAAACCAGAAGTGAAGCATCGGAATCTATAACTAGTGTCACAGGAATGGTTCACATCGTAGACTGTAAGAAGAGTAAGTCTTCTTGTACTTAAGTCGGCATTGTGTCTTTTCTATTTAATTCCGATGCAATTTCTGTGTTTCGTCGTCAATAAGAAGGTCCAAGGGATACAGTAAACCTGAAGTGAAGCATCGGAAACTAAAACCGGTCTCACAGGAAAGGTTCAAAACATAGACAGTAAGAAGAGCCTGTGCTCTTGTACTTGAGTCGGCATTGTGCCTTTTGTATTTAATTCCGATGCAATTTCTGTGTTTCATCGTCAATAAGAAGGTCATATGGATACAGTAAACCTGAAGTGAAGCATCGGAATCTATAACTAGTGTCACAGGAATGGTTCAAAGACAGTAAGAAGAGTCAATTTTCATGTACTTAAGTCGGCATTGTGCCTTTTCTATTTAATTCCGTTGCTATTTCTGTGTTTCATCGTCAATTAGAAGGTCTGAGGGATACAGTAAACTTGAAGTGAAGCATGGGAATCTATAACTAGTGTCACAGGAATGGTACAAATTTTAGAAAGTAAGAAGAGTCAGTTTTCTTGTTCTCAAGTCGGCATTGTGCCTTTTCTATTTAATTCCGGTGCAATTTCTGTGTTTCATCGTCAATAAGAAGGTCAGAGGGATACAGTAAACCGAAGTGAAGCATCGGAATCTATAACTTGTGTCACAGGAATGGTTCAAAACATAGACAGTAGGAAGAGTCAGTATTCTTGTACTTGAGTAGGCATTGTGCATTTTCTATATAATTCCAATGCAATTTCTGTGTTTCATCGCCAATAAGAAGGTAAGAGGGATACAGTAAACCTGAATCGAAGTATCGGAATCGATAACTAGTGTCACAGGAATGGTTCAAAACATAGACAAAAAGAAGAGTCAGTTTTCTTGTACTTGAGTCGGCATTGTGCCTTTTGTATTTAATTCTGATGGAATTTCTGTGTTTCATCGTCAATAGGAAAGTCAGAGGCATACAGTAAACCTGAAGTGAAGCATCGGAATCTATAACTAGTATCACAGGAATGGTTCAAAACATAGACAGTAAGAAGAGTCAATTTTCTTGTACTTAAGTCGGCCTTGTGCCTTTGCTATTTAATTCCGAAGCAATTTCTGTTTTTCATCGTGAATAAGAAGGTCAGAGGGATACAGTAAACCTGAAGTGAAGCATCGGAATCTATTACTAGTGTCAAGGGAATGGTTCCAATCATAGCCAGTAAGAAGAGTCAGTTTTCTTGTACATAAGTCGGCATCCGATGCATTTTCTTGGTTTCATCTTCAATTAGAAAGTCAGAGGGATACAGTAAACCTGAGGTGATGCATCGGAAACTATAACTAGTGTCAAAGGAATGGTTCAAAACATAGACAGTAAGAAGAGTCAGTTTTCTTGTACTTAAGTCGACATTGTGCCTTTTCTATTTAATTATGATGCAATTTCTCTGTTCCGTCGTCAATAAGGAGGTCTAAGGGATACAGTAAACCTGAAGTGAAGCATCGGAATCTATAACTAGTGTCACAGGAATGGTTCACAACATAGACAGTCAGAAAAGTCAGTCTTCTTGTACTTGAGTCGGCATTGTGCCTTTTGTATTTAATTCCGATGCAATTTATGTGCTTCATCGTCAATAAGAAGGTCAGTGGGATACAGTAAACCTGAAGTGAAGCATCGGAATCTATAACTAGTGTCACAGGAATGGTTCAAAACATAGACAGTAAGAAGAGCCAGTCTACTTGTACTTGAGTCGGCATTGTGCTATTTGTATTTAATTCCGATGCAATTTCTGTGTTTCGTCATCAATAAGAAGGTCCAAGGAATACAGTGAACCTGAAGTGAAGCATCGGAATCTAAAACCGGTCTCATAAGAAAGGTTCAAAACATAGACAGTAAGAACGGACAGTCTTCTTGTACTTGAGTCGGCGCTGTGCTTTTTTAATTTAATTCCGATGCAATTTCTGTGTTTCATCGTCAATAAGAAGGACAGAAGGATAGAGTTAACCTGAAGTGAAGCATGGGAATCTATAACTAGTGTCACAGGAATGGTTCAAAACATAGACAGTAAGAAGAGCCAGTCTACTTGTTCTTGAGTCGGCATTGTGCCTTTTTAATTTAATTCCGATGAAATTTCTGTGTTTCATCGTCAATAAGAAGGACAGAAGGATAGAGTAAACCTGAAGTGAAGCATCGGAATCTATAACTATTGTCACAGGAATGCATCAAACATAGACAGTAAGAAGAGTCAGTCGTCTTGTACTTAAGTCGACATTGTGCCTTTTGTATTTAATTGCGATGCAATTTCTGTGTTTCATCGTCAATAAGAACGTCAGAGGGATACAGTAAACCTGAAGTGAAGCATCGGAAAATCTATAACTAGTGTCACAGAAATGGTTCAAAACATAGACACTAAGAAGTGTCAGTTTTCTTGTACTTAAGTCGGCATTGTGCCTTTTGTATTTAATTCCGATGCAATTTCTGTGTTTCATCATCAATACGAAGGTCAGAGGGATACAGTAAACCTGAAGTGAAGCATCGCAATCTATAACTAGAGTCACAGGAATGGTTCAAATCATAGACAGTAAGAAAAATCAGTTTCCTTTTACTTAAGTCGGCATTGTGCCTTTCCTAGTTAATTTTGATACAATTTCTGTGTTTCATCGTCAATAAGAAGGTCAGAGGGGTACAGTAAACCTGAAGTGAAGCATGGGAATCTATAACTAGTGTCACAGGAATGGTTCACAACATAGAGAGTAAGAAGATCCAGTCTTCTTGTACTTGAGTCGGCATTGTGCCTTTTGTATTTAATTCCGATGCAATTTCTGTGTTTCGTCGACAATAAGAAGATCCAAGGAATACAGTAAACCTGAAGTGAAGCATCGTAATCTTTAACCGGTCTCACAGGAAAGGTTCAAAACATAGACAGTAAGAAGTGCCAGTCTTCTTGTACTTGAGTCGGCATTGTGCCTTTTGTATTTCATTCCGATGCTATTTCTGTGTTTCATCGTCAATAAGAAGGACAGAAGGATAGAGTAAACCTGAAGTGAAGCAAGGGAATCTATAACTAGTGTCACAGAAATGGTTGAAATCATAGACAGTAAGAAGAGTCAGTTTTCTTGTACTTAAGTCGGCATTGTGCTTTTTCTATTTAATTCCGTTGCTATTTCTGTGTTTCATCGTCAATAAGAAGGTCAGAGGGATACAGTAAACCGAAGTGAAGCATCGGAATCTATAACTTGTGTCACAGGAATGGTTCAAAACATAGACAGTAGGAAGAGTCAGTTTTCTTGTACTTGAGTAGGCATTGTGCATTTTCTATTTAATTCCAATGCAATTTCTGTGTTTCATCGCCAAGAAGAAGGTAAGAGGGATACAGTAAACCTGAATCGAAGTATCGGAATCGATAACTAGTGTCACAGGAATGGTTCAAAACATAGACAAAAAGAAGAGTCAGTTTTCTTGTACTTGAGTCGGCATTGTGCCTTTTGTATTTAATTCTGATGCAATTTCTGTGTTTCATCGTCAATAGGAAAGTCAGAGGCATACAGTAAACCTGAAGTGAAGCATCGGAATCTATAACTAGTGTCACAGGAATGGTTCAAAACATAGACAGTAAGAAGAGTCAATTTTCTTGTACTTAAGTCGGCATTGTGCCTTTGCTATTTAATTCCGAAGCAATTTCTGTGTTTCATCGTGAATAAGAAGGTCAGAGGGATACAGTAAACCTGAAGTGAAGCATCGGAATCTATTACTAGTGTCAAGGGAATGGTTCCAATCATAGCCAGTAAGAAGAGTCAGTTTTCTTGTACATAAGTCGGCATCCGATGCATTTTCTTGGTTTCATCTTCAATTAGAAAGTCAGAGGGATACAGTAAACCTGAAGTGAAGCATCGGACACTATAACTAGTGTCAAAGGAATAGTTCAAAACATAGACAGTAAGAAGAGTCAGTTTTCTTGTACTTAAGTCGACATTGTGCCTTTTCTATTTAATTATGATGCAATTTCTCTGTTCCGTCGTCAATAAGCAGGTCTAAGGGATACAGTAAACCTGAAGTGAAGCATCGGAATCTATAACTAGTGTCACAGGAATGGTTCACAACATAGACAGTAAGAAAAGTCAGTCTTCTCGTACTTGAGTCGGCATTGTGCCTTTTGTATTTAATTCCGATGCAATTTATGTGCTTCATCGTCAATAAGAAGGTCAGTGGGATACAGTAAACCTGAAGTTAAGCATCGGAATCTATAACTAGTGTCACATTAATGGTTCACAACATAGACAGTAAGAAGAGCCAGTCTACTTGTACTTGAGTCGGCATTGTGCTATTTGTATTTAATTCCGATGCAATTTCTGTGTTTCGTCATCAATAAGAAGGTCCAAGGAATACAGTGAACCTGAAGTGAAGCATCGGAATCTAAAACCGGTCTCATAAGAAAGGTTCAAAACATAGACAGTAAGAACGGACAGTCTTCTTGTACTTGAGTCGGCATTGTGATTTTTTAATTTAATTCCGATGCAATTTCTGTGTTTCATCGTCAATAAGAAGGACAGAAGGATAGAGTTAACCTGAAGTGAAGCATGGGAATCAATAACTAGTGTCACATTAATGGTTCACAACATAGACAGTAAGAAAAGTCAGTCTTCTCGTACTTGAGTCGGCATTGTGCCTTTTGTATTTAATTCCGATGCTATTTCTGTGTTTCATCGTCAATAAGAAGATCAGAGGCATACAGTAAACCTGAAGTGAAGCATCGGAATCTATAACTAGTATCACAGGAATGGTTCAAAACATAGACAGTAAGAAGAGTCAATTTTCTTGTACTTAAGTCGGCCTTGTGCCTTTGCTATTTAATTCCGAAGCAATTTCTGTTTTTCATCGTGAATAAGAAGGTCAGAGGGATACAGTAAACCTGAAGTGAAGCATCGGAATCTATTACTAGTGTCAAGGGAATGGTTCCAATCATAGCCAGTAAGAAGAGTCAGTTTTCTTGTACATAAGTCGGCATCCGATGCATTTTCTTGGTTTCATCTTCAATTAGAAAGTCAGAGGGATACAGTAAACCTGAGGTGATGCATCGGAAACTATAACTAGTGTCAAAGGAATGGTTCAAATCATAGACAGTAAGAAGAGTCAGTTTTCTTGTACTTAAGTCGACATTGTGCCTTTTCTATTTAATTATGATGCAATTTCTCTGTTCCGTCGTCAATAAGGAGGTCTAAGGGATACAGTAAACCTGAAGTGAAGCATCGGAATCTATAACTAGTGTCACAGGAATGGTTCACAACATAGACAGTCAGAAAAGTCAGTCTTCTTGTACTTGAGTCGGCATTGTGCCTTTTGTATTTAATTCCGATGCAATTTATGTGCTTCATCGTCAATAAGAAGGTCAGTGGGATACAGTAAACCTGAAGTGAAGCATCGGAATCTATAACTAGTGTCACAGGAATGGTTCAAAACATAGACAGTAAGAAGAGCCAGTCTACTTGTACTTGAGTCGGCATTGTGCTATTTGTATTTAATTCCGATGCAATTTCTGTGTTTCGTCATCAATAAGAAGGTCCAAGGAATACAGTGAACCTGAAGTGAAGCATCGGAATCTAAAACCGGTCTCATAAGAAAGGTTCAAAACATAGACAGTAAGAACGGACAGTCTTCTTGTACTTGAGTCGGCGCTGTGCTTTTTTAATTTAATTCCGATGCAATTTCTGTGTTTCATCGTCAATAAGAAGGACAGAAGGATAGAGTTAACCTGAAGTGAAGCATGGGAATCTATAACTAGTGTCACAGGAATGGTTCAAAACATAGACAGTAAGAAGAGCCAGTCTACTTGTTCTTGAGTCGGCATTGTGCCTTTTTAATTTAATTCCGATGAAATTTCTGTGTTTCATCGTCAATAAGAAGGACAGAAGGATAGAGTAAACCTGAAGTGAAGCATCGGAATCTATAACTATTGTCACAGGAATGCTTCAAACATAGACAGTAAGAAGAGTCAGTCGTCTTGTACTTAAGTCGACATTGTGCCTTTTGTATTTAATTGCGATGCAATTTCTGTGTTTCATCGTCAATAAGAACGTCAGAGGGATACAGTAAACCTGAAGTGAAGCATCGGAATCTATAACTAGTGTCACAGAAATGGTTCAAAACATAGACACTAAGAAGTGTCAGTTTTCTTGTACTTAAGTCGGCATTGTGCCTTTTGTATTTAATTCCGATGCAATTTCTGTGTTTCATCATCAATACGAAGGTCAGAGGGATACAGTAAACCTGAAGTGAAGCATCGCAATCTATAACTAGAGTCACAGGAATGGTTCAAATCATAGACAGTAAGAAAAATCAGTTTCCTTTTACTTAAGTCGGCATTGTGCCTTTCCTAGTTAATTTTGATACAATTTCTGTGTTTCATCGTCAATAAGAAGGTCAGAGGGGTACAGTAAACCTGAAGTGAAGCATGGGAATCTATAACTAGTGTCACAGGAATGGTTCACAACATAGAGAGTAAGAAGATCCAGTCTTCTTGTACTTGAGTCGGCATTGTGCCTTTTGTATTTAATTCCGATGCAATTTCTGTGTTTCGTCGACAATAAGAAGATCCAAGGAATACAGTAAACCTGAAGTGAAGCATCGTAATCTTTAACCGGTCTCACAGGAAAGGTTCAAAACATAGACAGTAAGAAGTGCCAGTCTTCTTGTACTTGAGTCGGCATTGTGCCTTTTGTATTTCATTCCGATGCTATTTCTGTGTTTCATCGTCAATAAGAAGGACAGAAGGATAGAGTAAACCTGAAGTGAAGCAAGGGAATCTATAACTAGTGTCACAGAAATGGTTGAAATCATAGACAGTAAGAAGAGTCAGTTTTCTTGTACTTAAGTCGGCATTGTGCTTTTTCTATTTAATTCCGTTGCTATTTCTGTGTTTCATCGTCAATAAGAAGGTCAGAGGGATACAGTAAACCGAAGTGAAGCATCGGAATCTATAACTTGTGTCACAGGAATGGTTCAAAACATAGACAGTAGGAAGAGTCAGTTTTCTTGTACTTGAGTAGGCATTGTGCATTTTCTATTTAATTCCAATGCAATTTCTGTGTTTCATCGCCAAGAAGAAGGTAAGAGGGATACAGTAAACCTGAATCGAAGTATCGGAATCGATAACTAGTGTCACAGGAATGGTTCAAAACATAGACAAAAAGAAGAGTCAGTTTTCTTGTACTTGAGTCGGCATTGTGCCTTTTGTATTTAATTCTGATGCAATTTCTGTGTTTCATCGTCAATAGGAAAGTCAGAGGCATACAGTAAACCTGAAGTGAAGCATCGGAATCTATAACTAGTGTCACAGGAATGGTTCAAAACATAGACAGTAAGAAGAGTCAATTTTCTTGTACTTAAGTCGGCATTGTGCCTTTGCTATTTAATTCCGAAGCAATTTCTGTGTTTCATCGTGAATAAGAAGGTCAGAGGGATACAGTAAACCTGAAGTGAAGCATCGGAATCTATTACTAGTGTCAAGGGAATGGTTCCAATCATAGCCAGTAAGAAGAGTCAGTTTTCTTGTACATAAGTCGGCATCCGATGCATTTTCTTGGTTTCATCTTCAATTAGAAAGTCAGAGGGATACAGTAAACCTGAAGTGAAGCATCGGACACTATAACTAGTGTCAAAGGAATAGTTCAAAACATAGACAGTAAGAAGAGTCAGTTTTCTTGTACTTAAGTCGACATTGTGCCTTTTCTATTTAATTATGATGCAATTTCTCTGTTCCGTCGTCAATAAGCAGGTCTAAGGGATACAGTAAACCTGAAGTGAAGCATCGGAATCTATAACTAGTGTCACAGGAATGGTTCACAACATAGACAGTAAGAAAAGTCAGTCTTCTCGTACTTGAGTCGGCATTGTGCCTTTTGTATTTAATTCCGATGCAATTTATGTGCTTCATCGTCAATAAGAAGGTCAGTGGGATACAGTAAACCTGAAGTTAAGCATCGGAATCTATAACTAGTGTCACATTAATGGTTCACAACATAGACAGTAAGAAGAGCCAGTCTACTTGTACTTGAGTCGGCATTGTGCTATTTGTATTTAATTCCGATGCAATTTCTGTGTTTCGTCATCAATAAGAAGGTCCAAGGAATACAGTGAACCTGAAGTGAAGCATCGGAATCTAAAACCGGTCTCATAAGAAAGGTTCAAAACATAGACAGTAAGAACGGACAGTCTTCTTGTACTTGAGTCGGCATTGTGATTTTTTAATTTAATTCCGATGCAATTTCTGTGTTTCATCGTCAATAAGAAGGACAGAAGGATAGAGTTAACCTGAAGTGAAGCATGGGAATCAATAACTAGTGTCACATTAATGGTTCACAACATAGACAGTAAGAAAAGTCAGTCTTCTCGTACTTGAGTCGGCATTGTGCCTTTTGTATTTAATTCCGATGCTATTTCTGTGTTTCATCGTCAATAAGAAGATCAGAGGGATACAGTAAACCTGAAGTGAAGCATCGGAATTTAGAACTAGTGTGACAGGAATGGTTCAAAACATAGACAGTAAGAAGGGTCAGTCTTCTTGTACTTAAATCGGCATTGGCCATTTTGTATTTAATTCCGATGCATTTTCTGAGTTTCATCGTCAATAAGAAGGTCAGAGGGATTCTGTAAACCTGAAGTGAAGCATCGTAATCTATAACTAGTGTCACAGGAATGCTTCAAAACATAGACAGTAAGAAGTGTCAGTTTTCTTGTACTTAAGTCGTCATTGTGCCTTTTCTATTTAATTCCGATGCAATTTCTGTGTTTCATCGTCAATAAGAAGGTCAGAGGGATAAAGTAAACCTGAAGTGAAGCATCGGAATCTATAACTAGTGTTACAGGAATGGTTCAAAACATAGACAGCGAGAAGAGTCAGTTTTCTTGTTCTTAAGTCGGCATTGTGCCTTTTGTATTTAATTCCGATGGAATTTCTGTGTTTCATCGTCAATAAGAGGGTCAGACGGATACAGTAAACCTGAAGTGACGCATCGGAATCTATAACTAGTGTCACAGGAATGGTTAAAACATAGACAATAAGAAGAGTCAGTTTTCTTGTATTTAAGTCGACATTATGCTTTTTCTATTTAATTCCGACGCAATTTCTATCTTCCGTCGTCAATAAGAAGGTCCAAGGAATACAGTAAACCTGAAGTGAAGCATCGAAATCTATAACTTGTGTCACAAGAATGGTTCAAAACATAGACAGTAGGAAGAGTCAGTTTTCTTGTACTTGAGTAGGCATTGTGCATTTTCTATTTAATTCCAATGCAATTTCTGTGTTTCATCGCCAATAAGAAGGTAAGAGGGATACAGTAAACCTGAATCGAAGTATCGGAATCGATAACTAGTGTCACAGGAATGGTTCAAACATAGACAAAAAGAAGAGTCAGTTTTCTTGTACTTGAGTCGGCATTGTGCCTTTTGTATTTAATTCTGATGCACTTTCTGTGTTTCATCGTCAATAGGAAGGTCAGAGGCATACAGTAAACCTGAAGTGAAGCATCGGAATCTATAACTAGTGTCACAGGAATGGTTCAAAACATAGACAGTAAGAAGAGTCAATTTTCTTGTACTTAAGTCGGCATTGTGCCTTTGCTATTTAATTCCGAAGCAATTTCTGTGTTTCATCGTGAATAAGAAGGTCAGAGGGATGCAGTAAACCTGAAGTGAAGCATCGGAATCTATTACTAGTGTCAAGGGAATGGTTCCAATCATAGCCAGTAAGAAGAGTCAGTTTTCTTGTACATAAGTCGGCATCCGATGCATTTTCTTGGTTTCATCTTCAATTAGAAAGTCAGAGGGATACACTAAACCTGAAGTGAAGCATCGGAAACTATAACTAGTGTCAAAGGAATGGTTCAAAACATAGACAGTAAGAAGAGTCAGTTTTCTTGTACTTAAGTCGACATTGTGCCTTTTCTATTTAATTATTAAGCAATTTCTCTGTTCCGTCGTCAATAAGGAGGTCTAAGGGATACAGTAAACCTGAAGTGAAGCATCGGAATCTATAACTAGTGTCACAGGAATGGTTCACAACATAGACAGTAAGAAAAGTCAGTCTTCTTGTACTTGAGTCGGCATTGTGCCTTTTGTATTTAATTCCGATGCAATTTATGTGCTTCCTCGTCAATAGGAAGGTCCGTGGGATACAGTAAACCTGAAGTGAAGCATCGGAATCTATAACTAGTGTCACAGGAATGGTTCAAAACATAGACAGTAAGAAGAGCCAGTCTACTTGTACTTGAGTCGGCATTGTGCCTTTTGTATTTAATTCCGATGCAATTTCTGTGTTTCGTCGTCAATAAGTAGGTCCAAGGAATACAGTGAACCTGAAGTGAAGCATCGGAATCTAAAACCGGTCTCATAGGAAAGGTTCAAAACATAGACAGTAAGAAGGGACAGTCTTTTTGTACTTGAGTCGGCATTGTGCTTTTTTAATTTAATTCCAATGCAATCTCTGTGTTTCATCGTCAATAAGAAGGACAGAAGGATAGAGTTAACCTGAAGTGAGGCATGGGAATCTATAACTAGTGTCACAGGAATGGTTCAAATCACCGACAGTATGAAGAGTCAGTTTTCTTGTACTTAAGTCGGCATTGTGCCTTTTCTATTTAATTCCGATGCTATTTCTGTGTTTCATCGTCAATAAGAAGATCAGAGGGATACAGTAAACCTGAAGTGAAGCATCGGAATTTATAACTAGTGTTACAGGAATGGTTCAAAACATAGACAGTAAGAAGGGTCAGTCTTCTTGTACTTAAGTCGGCATTGGCCATTTTGTATTTAATTCCGATGTATTTTCTGAGTTTCATCGTCAATAAGAAGGTCAGAGGGATTCTGTAAACCTGAAGTGAAGCATCGTAATCTATAACTAGTGTCACAGGAATGGTTCAAAACATAGACAGTAAGAAATGTCACTTTTCTTGTACTTAAGTCGTCATTGTGCCTTTTCTATTTCATTCCGATGCAATTTCTGTGTTTCATCGTCAATAAGAAGGTCAGAGGGATAAAGTAAACCTGAAGTGAAGCATCGGAATCTATAACTTGTGTTACAGGAATGGTTCAAAACATAGACAGCAAGAAGAGTCAGTTTTCTTGTTCTTAAGTCGGCATTGTGCCTTTTCTATTTAATTCCGGTGCAATTTCTGTGTTTCATCGTCAATAAGAAAGTCAGAGGGATACAGTAAACCGAAGTGAAGCATCGGAATCTATAACTTGTGTCACAGGAATGGTTCAAAACAAAGACAGTAAGAAGAGTCAGTTTTCTTGTACTTGAGTAGGCATTGTGCGTTTTCTAATTTATTCCAATGCAATTTCTGTGTTTCATCGCTAATAAGAAGGTCAGAGGGATACAGTAAACCTGAATCGAAGAATCGTAATCTATAACTAGTGTCACAGGAATGGTTCAAAACATAGTCAAAAAGAAGAGTCAGTTTTCTTGTACTTGAGCCGGCATTGTGCCTTTTGTATTTAATTCCGATGCAATTTCTGTGTTTCATCGTCAATAAGAAGGTCAAAGGCATACAGTAAACCAGAAGTGAAGCATCGGAATCTATAACTAGTGTCACAGGAATTGTTCACATCGTAGACTGTAAGAAGAGTAAGTCTTATTGTACTTAAGTCGGCATTGTGTCTTTTCTATTTAATTCCGATGCAATTTCTGTGTTTCGTCGTCAATAAGAAGGTCCAAGGGATACAGTAAACCTGAAGTGAAGCATCGGAAACTAAAACCGGTCTCACAGGAAAGGTTCAAAACATAGACAGTAAGAAGAGCCAGTCCTCTTGTACTTGAGTCGGCATTGTGCCTTTTGTATTTAATTCCGATGCAATTTCTGTGTTTCATCGTCAATAAGAAGGTCATATGGATACAGTAAACCTGAAGTGAAGCATCGGAATCTATAACTAGTGTCACAGGAATGGTTCAAAGACAGTAAGAAGAGTCAATTTTCATGTACTTAAGTCGGCACTGTGCCTTTTCTATTTAATTCCGTTGCTATTTCTGTGTTTCATCGTCAATTAGAAGGTCTGAGGGATACAGTAAACTTGAAGTGAAGCATGGGAATCTATAACTAGTGTCACAGGAATGGTACAAATTTTAGACAGTAAGAAGAGTCAGTTTTCTTGTTCTCAAGTCGGCATTGTGCCTTTTCTATTTAATTCCGGTGCAATTTCTGTGTTTCATCGTCAATAAGAGGGTCAGAGGGATACAGTAAACCGAAGTGAAGCATCGGAATCTATAACTTGTGTCACAGGAATGGTTCAAAACATAGACAGTAGGAAGAGTCAGTATTCTTGTACTTGAGTAGGCATTGTGCATTTTCTATATAATTCCAATGCAATTTCTGTGTTTCATCGCCAATAAGAAGGTAAGAGGGATACAGTAAACCTGAATCGAAGTATCGGAATCGATAACTAGTGTCACAGGAATGGTTCAAAACATAGACAAATAGAAGAGTCAGTTTTCTTGTACTTGAGTCGGCATTGTGCCTTTTGTATTTAATTCTGATGGAATTTCTGTGTTTCATCGTCAATAGGAAAGTCAGAGGCATACAGTAAACTTGAAGTGAAGCATCGGAATCTATAACTAGTGTCACAGGAATGGTTCAAAACATAAACAGTAAGAAGAGTCAATTTTCATGTACTTAAGTCGGCCTTGTGCCTTTGCTATTTAATTCCGAAGCAATTTCTGTTTTTCATCGTGAATAAGAAGGTCAGAGGGATACAGTAAACCTGAAGTGAAGCATCGGAATCTATTACTAGTGTCAAGGGAATGGTTCCAATCATAGCCAGTAAGAAGAGTCAGTTTTCTTGTACATAAGTCGGCATCCGATGCATTTTCTTGGTTTCATCTTCAATTAGAAAGTCAGAGGGATACAGTAAACCTGAGGTGATGCATCGGAAACTATAACTAGTGTCAAAGGAATGGTTCAAAACATAGACAGTAAGAAGAGTCAGTTTTCTTGTACTTAAGTCGACATTGTGCCTTTTCTATTTAATTATGATGCAATTTCTCTGTTCCGTCGTCAATAAGGAGGTCTAAGGGATACAGTAAACCTGAAGTGAAGCATCGGAATCTATAACTAGTGTCACAGGAATGGTTCACAACATAGACAGTCAGAAAAGTCAGTCTTCTTGTACTTGAGTCGGCATTGTGCCTTTTGTATTTAATTCCGATGCAATTTATGGGCTTCATCGTCAATAAGAAGGTCAGTGGGATACAGTAAACCTGAAGTGAAGCATCGGAATCTATAACTAGTGTCACAGGAATGGTTCAAAACAAAGACAGTAAGAAGAGCCAGTCTACTTGTACTTGAGTCGGCATTGTGCTATTTGTATTTAATTCCGATGCAATTTCTGTGTTTCGTCATCAATAAGAAGGTCCAAGGAATACAGTGAACCTGAAGTGAAGCATCGGAATCTAAAACCGGTCTCATAAGAAAGGTTCAAAACATAGACAGTAAGAACGGACAGTCTTCTTGTACTTGAGTCGGCGCTGTGCCTTTTTAATTTAATTCCGATGCAATTTCTGTGTTCCATCGTCAATAAGAAGGACAGAAGGATAGAGTTAACCTGAAGTGAAGCATGGGAATCTATAACTAGTGTTACAGGAATGGTTCAAATCATAGACAGTAGGAAGAGTCAGTTTTCTTGTACTTGAGTAGGCATTGTGCATTTTCTATTTAATTCCAATGCAATTTCTGTGTTTCATCGCCAATAAGAAGGTAAGAGGGATACAGTAAACCTGAATCGAAGTATCGGAATCGATAACTAGTGTCACAGGAATGGTTCAAACATAGACAAAAAGAAGAGTCAGTTTTCTTGTACTTGAGTCGGCATTGTGCCTTTTGTATTTAATTCTGATGCACTTTCTGTGTTTCATCGTCAATAGGAAGGTCAGAGGCATACAGTAAACCTGAAGTGAAGCATCGGAATCTATAACTAGTGTCACAGGAATGGTTCAAAACATAGACAGTAAGAAGAGTCTATTTTCTTGTACTTAAGTCGGCATTGTGCCTTTGCTATTTAATTCCGAAGTAATTTCTGTGTTTCATCGTGAATAAGAAGGTCAGAGGGATGCAGTAAACCTGAAGTGAAGCATCGGAATCTATTACTAGTGTCAAGGGAATGGTTCCAATCATAGCCAGTAAGAAGAGTCAGTTTTCTTGTACATAAGTCGGCATCCGATGCATTTTCTTGGTTTCATCTTCAATTAGAAAGTCAGAGGGATACAGTAAACCTGAAGTGAAGCATCGGAAACTATAACTAGTGTCAAAGGAATGGTTCAAAACATAGACAGTAAGAAGAGTCAGTTTTCTTGTACTTAAGTCGACATTGTGCCTTTTCTATTTAATTATGAAGCAATTTCTCTGTTCCGTCGTCAATAAGGAGGTCTAAGGGATACAGTAAACCTGAAGTGAAGCATCGGAATCTATAACTAGTGTCACAGGAATGGTTCACAACATAGACAGTAAGAAAAGTCAGTCTTCTTGTACTTGAGTCGGCATTGTGCCTTTTGTATTTAATTCCGATGCAATTTATGTGCTTCCTCGTCAATAGGAAGGTCAGTGGGATACAGTAAACCTGAAGTGAAGCATCGGAATCTATAACTAGTGTCACAGGAATGGTTCAAAACATAGACAGTAAGAAGAGCCAGTCTACTTGTACTTGAGTCGGCATTGTGCCTTTTGTATTTAATTCCGATACAATTTCTGTGTTTCGTCGTCAATAAGTAGGTCCAAGGAATACAGTGAACCTGAAGTGAAGCATCGGAATCTAAAACCGGTCTCATAGGAAAGGTTCAAAACATAGACAGTAAGAAGGGACAGTCTTTTTGTACTTGAGTCGGCATTGTGCTTTTTTAATTTAATTCCAATGCAATCTCTGTGTTTCATCGTCAATAAGAAGGACAGAAGGATAGAGTTAACCTGAAGTGAGGCATGGGAATCTATAACTAGTGTCACAGGAATGGTTCAAATCACAGACAGTATGAAGAGTCAGTTTTCTTGTACTTAAGTCGGCATTGTGCCTTTTCTATTTAATTCCGATGGTATTTCTGTGTTTCATCGTCAATAAGAAGATCAGAGGGATACAGTAAACCTGAAGTGAAGCATCGGAATTTATAACTAGTGTTACAGGAATGGTTCAAAACATAGACAGTAAGAAGGGTCAGTCTTCTTGTACTTAAGTCGGCATTGGCCATTTTGTATTTAATTCCGATGTATTTTCTGAGTTTCATCGTCAATAAGAAGGTCAGAGGGATTCTGTAAACCTGAAGTGAAGCATCGTAATCTATAACTAGTGTCACAGGAATGGTTCAAAACATAGACAGTAAGAAGTGTCACTTTTCTTGTACTTAAGTCGTCATTGTGCCTTTTCTATTTCATTCCGATGCAATTTCTGTGTTTCATCGTCAATAAGAAGGTCAGAGGGATAAAGTAAACCTGAAGTGAAGCATCGGAATCTATAACTAGTGTTACAGGAATGGTTCAAAACATAGACAGCAAGAAGAGTCAGTTTTCTTGTTCTTAAGTCGGCATTGTGCCTTTTCTATTTAATTCCGGTGCAATTTCTGTGTTTCATCGTCAATAAGAAAGTCAGAGGGATACAGTAAACCGAAGTGAAGCATCGGAATCTATAACTTGTGTCACAGGAATGGTTCAAAACAAAGACAGTAAGAAGAGTCAGTTTTCTTGTACTTGAGTAGGCATTGTGCGTTTTCTAATTTATTCCAATGCAATTTCTGTGTTTCATCGCCAATAAGAAGGTCAGAGGGATACAGTAAACCTGAATCGAAGAATCGTATTCTATAACTAGTGTCACAGGAATGGTTCAAAACATAGTAAAAAAGAAGAGTCAGTTTTCTTGTACTTGAGCCGGCATTGTGCCTTTTGTATTTAATTCCGATGCAATTTCTGTGTTTCATCGTCAATAAGAAGGTCATATGGATACAGTAAACCTGAAGTGAAGCATCGGAATCTATAACTAGTGTCACAGGAATGGTTCAAAGACAGTAAGAAGAGTCAATTTTCATGTACTTAAGTCGGCATTGTGCCTTTTCTATTTAATTCCGTTGCTATTTCTGTGTTTCATCGTCAATTAGAAGGTCTGAGGGATACAGTAAACTTGAAGTGAAGCATGGGAATCTATAACTAGTGTCAGAGGAATGGTACAAATTTTAGACAGTAAGAAGAGTCAGTTTTCTTGTTCTCAAGTCGGCATTGTGCCTTTTCTATTTAATTCCGGTGCAATTTCTGTGTTTCATCGTCAATAAGAAGGTCAGAGGGATACAGTAAACCGAAGTGAAGCATCGGAATCTATAACTTGTGTCACAGGAATGGTTCAAAACATAGACAGTAGGAAGAGTCAGTATTCTTGTACTTGAGTAGGCATTGTGCATTTTCTATATAATTCCAATGCAATTTCTGTGTTTCATCGCCAATAAGAAGGTAAGAGGGATACAGTAAACCTGAATCGAAGTATCGGAATCGATAACTAGTGTCACAGGAATGGTTCAAAACATAGACAAAAAGAAGAGTCAGTTTTCTTGTACTTGAGTCGGCATTGTGCCTTTTGTATTTAATTCTGATGGAATTTCTGTGTTTCATCGTCAATAGGAAAGTCAGAGGCATACAGTTAACCTGAAGTGAAGCATCGGAATCTATAACTAGTGTCACAGGAATGGTTCAAAACATAGACAGTAAGAAGAGTCAATTTTCTTGTACTTAAGTCGGCCTTGTGCCTTTGCTATTTAATTCCGAAGCAATTTCTGTTTTTCATCGTGAATAAGAAGGTCAGAGGGATACAGTAAACCTGAAGTGAAGCATCGGAATCTATTACTAGTGTCAAGGGAATGGTTCCAATCATAGCCAGTAAGAAGAGTCAGTTTTCTTGTACATAAGTCGGCATCCGATGCATTTTCTTGGTTTCATCTTCAATTAGAAAGTCAGAGGGATACAGTAAACCTGAGGTGATGCATCGGAAACTATAACTAGTGTCAAAGGAATGGTTCAAAACATAGACAGTAAGAAGAGTCAGTTTTCTTGTACTTAAGTCGACATTGTGCCTTTTCTATTTAATTATGATGCAATTTCTCTGTTCCGTCGTCAATAAGGAGGTCTAAGGGATACAGTAAACCTGAAGTGAAGCATCGGAATCTATAACTAGTGTCACAGGAATGGTTCACAACATAGACAGTCAGAAAAGTCAGTCTTCTTGTACTTGAGTCGGCATTGTGCCTTTTGTATTTAATTCCGATGCAATTTATGTGCTTCATCGTCAATAAGAAGGTCAGTGGGATACAGTAAAACCGAAGTGAAGCATCGGAATCTATAACTAGTGTCACAGGAATGGTTCAAAACATAGACAGTAAGAAGAGCCAGTCTACTTGTACTTGAGTCGGCATTGTGCTATTTGTATTTAATTCCGATGCAATTTCTGTGTTTCGTCATCAATAAGAAGGTCCAAGGAATACAGTGAACCTGAAGTGAGCATCGGAATCTAAAACCGGTCTCATAAGAAAGGTTCAAAACATAGACAGTAAGAACGGACAGTCTTCTTGTACTTGAGTCGGCGCTGTGCTTTTTTAATTTAATTCCGATGCAATTTCTGTGTTTCATCGTCAATAAGAAGGACAGAAGGATAGAGTTAACCTGAAGTGAAGCATGGGAATCTATAACTAGTGTCACAGGAATGGTTCAAATCATAGACAGTATGAAGAGTCAGTTTTCTTGTCCTTAAGTCGGCATTGTGCCTTTTCTATTTAATTCCGATGCTATTTCTGTGTTTCATCGTCAATAAGAAGATCAGAGGGATACAGTAAACCTGAAGTGAAGCATCGGAATTTATAACTAGTGTGACAGGAATGGTTCAAAACATAGACAGTAAGAAGGGTCAGTCTTCTTGTACTTAAATCGGCATTGGCCATTTTGTATTGAATTCCGATGCATTTTCTGAGTTTCATCGTCAATAAGAGCGTCCGACGGATACAGTAAACCTAAAGTGACGCTTCGGAATCTATAACTAGTGTCACAGGAATGGTTAAAAACATAGACAATAAGAAGAGTCAGTTTTCTTGTACTTAAGTCGACATTATGCCTTTTCTATTTAATTCCGACGCAATTTCTATCTTCCGTCGTGAATAAGAAGGTCCAAGGAATACAGTAAACCTGAAGTGAAGCATCAAAATCTATAACTAGTGTCACAGGAATGGTTCAAAACATAGACAGTAAGAAGAGCCAGTCTACTTGTTCTTGAGTCGGCATTGTGCCTTTTTAATTTAATTCCGATGAAATTTCTGTGTTTCATCGTCAACAAGAAGGACAGAAGGATAGAGTAAACCTGAAGTGAAGCATCGGAATCTATAACTAATGTCACAGGAATGCTTCAAACATAGACAGTAAGAAGAGTCAGTCGTCTTGTACTTAAGTCGGCATTGTGCCTTTTGTATTTAATTGCGATGCAATTTCTGTGTTTCATCGTCAATAAGAACGTCAGAGGGATACAGTAAACCTGAAGTGAAGCATCGGAATCTATAACTAGTGTCACAGAAATGGTTCAAAACACAGACACTAAGAATTGTCAGTTTTCTTGTACTTAAGTCGGCATTGTGCCTTTTGTATTTAATTCCGATGCAATTTCTGTGTTTCATCATCAATACGAAGGTCAGAGGGATACAGTAAACCTGAAGTGAAGCATCGGAATCTATAACTAGAGTCACAGGAATGGTTCAAATCATAGACAGTAAGAAAAGTCAGTTTCCTTTTACTTTAGTCGGCATTGTGCCTTTCCTAGTTAATTTTGATGCAATTTCTGTGTTTCATCGTCAATAAGAAGGTCAGAGGGGTACAGTAAACCTGAAGTGAAGCATGGGAATCTATAACTAGTGTCACAGGAATGGTTCACAACATAGAGAGTAAGAAGATCCAGTCTTCTTGTACTTGAGTCAGCATTGTGCCTTTTGTATATAATTCCGATGCAATTTCTGTGTTTCGTCGACAATAAGAAGATCCAAGGAATACAGTAAACCTGAAGTGAAGCATCGTAATCTTTAACCGGTCTCACAGGAAAGGTTCAAAACATAGACAGTAAGAAGTGCCAGTCTTCTTGTACTTGAGTCGGCATTGTGCCTTTTGTATTTCATTCCGATGCTATTTCTGTGTTTCATCATCATTAAGAAGGACAGAAGGATAGAGTAAACCTGAAGTGAAGCATGGGAATCTATAACTAGTGTCACAGGAATGGTTGAAATCATAGACAGAAAGAAGAGTCAGTTTTCTTGTACTTAAGTCGGCATTGTGACTTTTCTATTTAATTCCGATGATATTTCTGTGTTTCATCGTCAATAAGAAGGTCTGAGGGATACAGTAAACCTGAAGTGAAGCATAGGAATCTATAACTAGTGTCACAGGAATGGTTCAAATTTTAGACAGTAAGAAGAGTCAGTTTTCTTGTTCTTAAGTCGGCATTGTGCCTTTTCTATTTAATTCCGGTGCAATTTCTGTGTTTCATCGTCAATAAGAAGGTCAGAGGGATACAGTAAACCGAAGTGAAGCATCGGAATCTATAACTTGTCTCACAAGAATGGTTCAAAACATAGACAGTAGGAAGAGTCAGTTTTCTTGTACTTGAGTAGGCATTGTGCATTTTCTATTTAATTCCAATGCAATTTCTGTGTTTCATCGCCAATAAGAAGGTAAGAGGGATACAGTAAACCTGAATCGAAGTATCGGAATCGATAACTAGTGTCACAGGAATGGTTCAAACATAGACAAAAAGAAGAGCCAGTTTTCTTGTACTTGAATCGGCATTGTGCCTTTTGTATTTAATTCTGATGCACGTTCTGTGTTTCATCGTCAATAGGAAGGTCAGAGGCACACAGTAAACCTGAGGTGAAGCATCGGAATCTATAACTAGTGTCACAGGAATGGTTCAAAACATAGACAGTAAGAAGAGTCAATTTTCTTGTACTTAAGTCGGCATTGTGCCTTTGCTATTTAATTCCGAAGCAATTTCTGTGTTTCATCGTGAATAAGGAGGTCAGAGGGATGCAGTAAACCTGAAGTGAAGCATCGGAATCTATTACTAGTGTCAAGGGAATGGTTCCAATCATAGCCAGTAAGAAGAGTCAGTTTTCTTGTACATAAGTCGGCATCCGATGCATTTTCTTGGTTTCATCTTCAATTAGAAAGTCAGAGGGATACAGTAAACCTGAAGTGAAGCATCGGAAACTATAACTAGTGTCAAAGGAATGGTTCAAAACATAGACAGTAAGAAGAGTCAGTTTTCTTGTACTTAAGTCGACATTGTGCCTTTTCTATTTAATTATGAATCAATTTCTCTGTTCCGTCGTCAATAAGAAGGTCTAAGGGATACAGTAAACCTGAAGTGAAGCATCGGAATCTATAACTAGTGTCACAGGAATGGTTCACAACATAGACAGTAAGAAAAGTCAGTCTTCTTGTACTTGAGTCGGCATTGTGCCTTTTGTATTTAATTCCGATGCAATTTATATGCTTCATCGTTAATAGGAAGGTCAGTGGGTTACAGTAAACCTGAAGTGAAGCATCGGAATCTATAACTAGTGTCACAGGAATGGTTCAAAACATAGACAGTAAGAAGAGCCAGTCTACTTGTACTTGAGTCGGCATTGTGCCTTTTGTATTTAATTCCGATGCAATTTCTGTGTTTCGTCGTCAATAAGAAGGTCCAAGGAATACAGTGAACCTGAAGTGAAGCATTGGAATCTAAAACCGGTCTCATAGGAAAGGTTCAAAACATAGACAGTAAGAAGGGACAGTCTTTTTGTACTTGAGTCGGCATTGTGCTTTTTTAATTTAATTCCAATGCAATTTCTGTGTTTCATCGTCAATAAGAAGGTGAGAAGGATAGAGTTAACCTGAAGTGAAGCGTGGGAATCTATAACTAGTGTCACAGGAATGGTTCAAATCATAGACAGTATGAAGAGTCAGTTTTCTTGTACTTAAGTCGGCATTGTGCCTTATCTATTTAATTCCGATGCTATTTCTGTGTTTCATCTTCAATAAGAAGATCAGAGGGATACAGTAAACCTGAAGTGAAGCATCGGAATTTATAACTAGTGTTACAGGAATGGTTCAAAACATAGACAGTAAGAAGGGTCAGTCTTCTTGTACTTAAGTCGGCATTGGACATTTTGTATTTAATTCCGATGTATTTTCTGAGTTTCATCGTCAATAAGAAGGTCAGAGGGATTCTGTAAACCTGAAGTGAAGCATCGTAATCTATAACTAGTGTCACAGGAATGGTTCAAAACATAGACAGTAAGAAGTGTCACTTTTCTTGTACTTAAGTCGTCATTGTGCCTTTTCTATTTAATTCCGATGCTATTTCTGTGTTTCATCGTCAATAAGAAGGTCAGAGGGATAAAGTAAACCTGAAGTGAAGCATCGGAATCTATAACTAGTGTTACAGGAATGGTTCAAAACATAGACAGCAAGAAGAGTCAGTTTTCTTGTTCTTAAGTCAGCATTGTGCCTTTTGTATTTAATTCCGGTGCAATTTCTGTGTTTCATCGTCAATAAGAAAGTCAGAGGGATACAGTAAACCGAAGTGAAGCATCGGAATCTATAACTTGTGTCACAGGAATGGTTCAAAACAAAGACAGTAAGAAGAGTCAGTTTTCTTGTACTTGAGTAGGCATTGTGCGTTTTCTAATTTATTCCAATGCAATTTCTGTGTTTCATCGCCAATAAGAAGGTCAGAGGGATACAGTAAACCTGAATCGAAGAATCGTAATCTATAACTAGTCTCACAGGAATGGTTCAAAACATAGTCAAAAAGAAGAGTCAGTTTTCTTGTACTTGAGTCGGCATTGTGCCTTTTGTATTTAATTCCGATGCAATTTCTGTGTTTCATCGTCAATAAGAGGGTCAAAGGCATACAGTAAACCAGAAGTGAAGCATCGGAATCTATAACTAGTGTCACAGGAATGGTTCACATCGTAGACTGTAAGAAGAGTAAGTCTTCTTGTACTTAAATCGGCATTGTGTCTTTTCTATTTAATTCCGATGCAATTTCTGTGTTTCGTCGTCAATAAGAAGGTCAAAGGGAAACAGTAAACCTGAAGTGAAGCATCGGAATCTATAACTAGTGTCACAGGAATGGTTCAAAGACAGTAAGAAGAGTCAATTTTCATGTACTTAAGTCGGCATTGTGCCTTTGCTATTTAATTCCGATGCTATTTCTGTGTTTCATCGTCAATAAGAAGGTCAGAGGGATACAGTAAACCTGAAGTGAACCAGCAGAATCCATAACTAGCGTCATAGGAATTGTTCAAAACATAGACAGTCAGAAGAGTCAGTTTTCTTGTACTTTAGTCGGCATAATGGCTTTTCTATTGAATTCCAATGCAATTTCTGTGTTTCATCGTCAATAAGAAGGTCAGAAGGATAGAGTAAACCTGAAGTGAAGCATGGGAATCTATAACTAGTGTCACAGGAATGGTTCAAATCATAGACAGTAAGAAGAGTAAGTTTTCTTGTACTTAAGTCGGCATTGTGCCTTTTCTGTTTAATTCCGATGCTTTTTCTGTGTTTCATCGTAAATAAGAAGATCAGAGGGATACAGTAAACCTGAAGTGAAGCATCGGAATCTATAACTAGTGTCACAGGAATTGTTCAAAACATAGACAGTAAGAAGAGTCAGTCTTCTTGTGCTTAAGTCGGCATTGGGCATTTTGTATTTAATTCCGATGCATTTTCTGAGCTTCATCGTCAATAAGAAGGTCAGAGGGATACAGTAAACCTGAAGTGAAGCATCGGAATCTATAATTAGTGTCACAGGAATGCTTCAAAACATAGACAGTATGAAGAGTCAGTCGTCTTGTACTTAAGTACGCATTGTGCCTTTGGATTTAATTCCGATGCAATTTCTGTGTTTCATCGTCAATAAGAAGGTCAGAGGGATACAGTAAACCTGAAGTGAATCCTGGGAATCTATATCTAGTGTCACAGGAATGGTTCAAATTATAGACAGTAAGAAGAGTCAGTTTTCTTGTACTTAAGTCGGCATTGTGCCTTTTCTATTTAATTCCGATGAAATTTCTGTAATTCATCGTCAATAAGAAGGACAGAGGGATACAGTGAACCTAAAGTGAAGCATCGGAATCTATTACTAGTGTCACAGGAGTGGTTCAAAACATAGACCGTAAGAAGTGTCAGTTTTCTTGTACGTAAGTCGGCATTGTGCCTTTTCTATTTAATTCCAATGCAATTTCTGTGTTTCATCGTCAATAAGAAGGTCAGAGGGATAAAGCAAACCTGAAGTGAAGCATCGGAATCTATAACTAGTGTCACAGGAATGGTTCAAAACATAGACAGTAAGAAGAGTCAGTTTTCTTGTTCTTAAGTCGGCATTGTGCTTATTCTATTTAATTCCGATGCAATTTCTGTGTTTAATCGCTAATAAGAAGGTCAGGGGGATACAGTAAACCGAAGTAAAGCATCGGAATCTATAACTAGTGTCTCAGGAATGGTTCAAATCATAGACAGTAAGAAGAGTCAGTCTTCTTGTATTTAAGTCGGCATTGTGCTTTTTGTATTTAATTCCGATGCAATTTCTGTGTTCCGTCGTCAATAAGAAGGTCCAAGGAATACAGTAAACCCGACGTGAAGCATCGGAATCTATAACTAGTGTCACAGGATTGGTTCACAACATAGACAGTAAGAAGAGTCAGTCTACTTGTACTTGATTCGGCATTGTGCCTTTTGTATTTAATTCCGATGCAATTTCTGTGTTTCATCGTCAATAAGAAGGTCAGAGGGATACAGTAAACCTGAAGTGAAGCATCGGAATCTATAACTAGTGTCACAGGAATGGTTCAAAACATAGACAGTAAGAAGAGCCAGTCTACTTGTTCTTGAGTCGGCATTATGCCTTTTGTATTTAATTCCGATGCAATTTCTGTGTTTCGTCGTCAATAAGAAGGTCCAACGGATACAGTAAACCTGAAGTGAAGCATCGGAATCTAAAACCGGTCTCAAAGGAAAGGTTTAAAACATAGACACTAAGAAGAGCCAGTCTTCTTGTACTTGAGTGGGCATTGTGCCATTTTTATTTAATTCCGATGCAATTTCTGTGTTTCATCGTCAATAAGAAGGACAGAAGGATAGAGTAAACCTGAAGTGAAGCATCGGAATCTATAACTAGTGTCACAGGGATGGTTCAAATCATAGACAGTATGAAGAGTCAGTTTTCTTGTACTTAAGTCGGCATTGTGCGTTTTCTATTTAATTCCGATGCTATATCTGTGTTTCATCGTCAATAAGAAGATCAGAGGGATACAGTAAACCTGAAGTGAAGCATCGGAATCTACAACTAGTGTCACAGGAATGGTTCAAATCATAGACAGTAAGAAGAGTCAGTTTTCTTGTACTTAAGTCGGCATTGTGCCTTTTCTATTTAATACCGATGCTATTTCTGTGTTTCATCGTCAGTAAGAAGATCAGAGGGATACAGTAAACCTGAAGTGAAGCATGGGAATCTATAACTAGTGTCACAGGAATGGTTCAAATTATAGACAGTAAGAAGAGTCAGTTTTCTTGTACTTATGTCGGCATTGTGCCTTGTCTATTTAAGTCCGATGCAATTTCTGTGTTTCACCGTCAGTAAGAAGGTCAGAGGGATACAGTAAACCTGAAATGATTTATCTGAATCTATAACTAGTGTCACAGGAATGGTTCAAAACATAGACAGAAAGAAGAGTCAGTTTTCTTGTACTTAAGTCGGCATTGTGCCTTTTCTATTTAATTCCGATGCTATTTCTGTGTTTCATCGTCAGTAAGAAGATCAGAGGGATACAGTAAACCTGAAGTGAAGGATGGGAATCTATAACTAGTGTCACAGGAATGGTTCAAATTATAGACAGTAAGAAGAGTCAGTTTTCTTGTTCTTAAGTCGGCATTTTGCCTTTTCTATTTAATTACGGTGCAATTTCTGTGTTTCATCGTCAATAAGAAAGTCAGAGGGATACAGTAAACCGAAGTGAAGCATCGGAATCTATAACTTGTGTCACAGGAATGGTTCAAAACATAGTCAGTAAGAAGAGTCAGTTTTCTTGTACTTGAGTAGGCATTGTGCATTTTCTATTCAATTCCAATGCAATTTCTTTGTATCATCGCCAATAAGAAGGTCAGAGGGATACAGTAAACCTGAATCGAAGAATCGGAATCTATAACTAGTGTCACAGGAATGGTTCAAAACATAGACAGTAAGAAGAGCCAAGCTACTTGTACTTGAGTCGGCATTGTGCCTTTTGTATTTAATTCCGATGCAATTTCTGTGTTTCGTCGTCAATAAGAAGGTCCAAGGAATACAGTGATCCTGAAGTGAAGCATCGGAATCTAAAACCGGTCTCATAGGAAAGGTTCAAAACATAGTCAGTAAGAAGGGCCAGTCATCTTTTACTTGAGTCGGCATTGTGCCTTTTTAATTTAATTCCGATGCAATTCCTGTGTTTCATCGTCAATAAGAAGGACAGAAGGATAGAGTAAACCTGAAGTGAAGCATGGGAATCTATAACTAGTGTCACAGGGATGGTTCAAATCATAGACAGTATGAAGAGTCAGTTTTCTTGTACTTAAGTCGGCATTGTACCTTTTCTATTTAATTCCGATGCTATTTCTGTGTTTCATCGTCAATAAGAAGATCAGAGGGATACAGTAAATCTGAAGTGAAGCATCGGAATCTATAAGTAGTGTCACAGGAATGGTTCAAAACATAGACAGTAAGAAGAGTCAGTCTTCTTGTATTTAAGTCGGCATTGGCCATTTTGTATTTAATTCCGATGCATTTTCTGAGCTTCATCGTCAATACGAAGGTCAGAGGGATACAGTAAACCTGAAGTGAAGCATCGGAATCCATAACTAGTGTCACAGGAATGCTTCAAAACATAGACAGTAAGAAGAGTCAGTTGTCTTGTACTTAAGTCGGCATTGTGCCTTTTTAATTTAATTGCGATGCAATTTCTGTGTTTCATCGTCAATAAGAAGGACAGAAGGATAGAGTAAACCTGAAGTGAAGCATGGGAATCTATAACTAGTGTCACAGGAATGGTTCAAATTATAGACAGTAAGAAGAGTCAGTTTACTTGTTCTTAAGTCGGCATTGTGCTTTTTCTATTTAATTCCGATGCAATTTCTGTGTTTAATCGCTAATAAGAAGGTCAGGGGGATACAGTAAACCGAAGTAAAGCATCGGAATCTATAACTAGTGTCTCAGGAATGGTTCAAATCATAGACAGTAAGAAGAGTCAGCCTTCTTGTATTTAAGTCGGCATTGTGCTTTTTGTATTTAATTCCGAAGCAATTTCTGTGTTTCGTCGTCAATAAGATGGTCAGAAGGATACAGTAAACCTGAAGTGAAGCATCGCAATCTATAACTAGTGTCACAGGAATGGTTCAAAGCATAGACAGTAAGAAGAGTCAGTTTTCTTGTACTTGAGTCGGCATTGTGCCTTTTGTATTTAATTCCGATGCAATATCTGTGTTTCATCGTCAATAAGAAGGACTTAAGGATTTAGTTAACCTGAAGTGAAGCATCGGAATCTATAACTTGTGTCACAGGAATGGTTCAAACATAGACAGTAAGAAGAGTCAGTTATCTTGTACTTAAGTCGACATTGTGCCTTTTCTATTTAATTCCGATGCAATTTCTATGTTCCGCCGTCAATAAGAAGGTCCAAGGGATACAGTAAACCTGAAGTGAAGTATCGGAATCTATAACTAGTGTCACAGGATTGGTTCACAACATAGACAGTAAGAAGAGTCAGTCTTCTTGTACTTTATTCGGCATTGTGCCTTTTGTATTTAATTCCGATGCAATTTCTGTGTTTCATCGTCAATAAGAAGGTCAGAGGGATACAGTAAACCTGAAGTGAAGCATCGGAATCTATAACTAGTGTCACAGGAATGGTTCAAAACATAGACAGTAAGAACAGCCAGTCTACTTGTTCTTGAGTCGGCATTATGCCTTTTGTATTTAATTCCGATGCAATTTCTGTGTTTCGTCGTCAATAAGAAGGTCCAACGGATACAGTGAACCTGAAGTGAAGCATCGGAATCTAAAACCGTTCTCAAAGGAAAGGTTTAAAACATAGACACTAAGAAGAGCCAGTCTTCTTGTACTTGAGTGGGCATTGTGCCATTTTTATTTAATTCCGATGCAATTTCTGTGTTTCATCGTCAATAAGAAGGACAGATGGACAGAGTAAACCTGAAGTGAAGCATGGGAATCTATAACTAGTGTCACAGGAATGGTTCAAATCATAGACAGTAAGAAGAGTCAGTTTTCTTGTTCTTAAGTCGGCATTGTGCCTTTTCTATTTAATTCCGATGCTATTTCTGTGTTTCATCGTCAGTAAGAAGATCAGAGGGATACAGTAAACCTGAAGTGAAGCATGGGAATCTATAACTAGTGTCACAGGTATGGTTCAAATTATAGACAGTTAGTAGAGTTAGTTTTCTACTACTTAAGTCGGCATTGTGCCTTGTCTATTTAATTCCGATGCAATTTCTGTGTTTCATCGTCAATAAGAAGGTCAGAGGGATACAGTAAACCGAAGTGAAGCATCGGAATCTATAACTTGTGTCACAGGAATGGTTCAAAACATAGACAGTAAGAAGAGTCAGTTTTCATGTACTTGAGTAGGCATTGTGCATTTTCTATTCAATTCCAATGCAATTTCTGTGTATCATCGCCAATAAGAAGGTCAGAGGGATACAGTAAACCTGAATCGAAGTATCGGAATCTATAACTAGTGTCACAGGAATGGTTCAAAACATAGACAGTAAGAAGAGCCAAGCTACTTGTACTTGAGTCGGCATTGTGCCTTTTGTATTTAATTCCGATGCAATTTCTGTGTTTCGTCGTCAATAAGAAGGTCCAAGGAATACAGTGAACCTGAAGTGAAGCATCGGAATCTAAAACCGGTCTCATAGGAAAGGTTCAAAACATAGACAGTAAGAAGGGCCAGTCTTCTTGTACTTGAGTCGGCATTGTGCCTTTTTAATTTAATTCCGATGCAATTTCTGTGTTTCATCGTCAATAAGAAGGACAGAAGGATAGAGTAAACCTGAAGTGAAGCATTGGAATCTATAACTAGTGTCACAGGGATGGTTCAAATCATAGACAGTATGAAGAGTCAGTTTTCTTGTACTTAAGTCGGCATTGTACCTTTTCTATTTAATACCGATGCTATTTCTGTGTTTCATCGTCAATAAGAAGATCAGAGGCATACAGTAAATCTGAAGTGAAGCATCGGAATCTATAAGTAGTGTCACAGGAATGGTTCAAAACATAGACAGTAAGAAGAGTCAGTTTTCATGTACTTGAGTAGGCATTGTGCATTTTCTATTCAATTCCAATGCAATTTCTGTGTATCATCGCCAATAATAAAGTCAGAGGGATACAGTAAACCTGAATCGAAGAATCGGAATCTATAACTAGTGTCACAGGAATGGTTCAAAACATAGACAGTAAGAAGAGCCAAGCAACTTGTACTTGAGTCGGCATTGTGCCTTTTGTATTTAATTCCGATGCAATTTCTGTGTTTCGTCGTCAATAAGAAGGTCAGAGGGATACAGTAAACCTGAAGTGAAGCATCGGAATCTATAACTAGTGTCACAGGAATGGTTCAAAACATAGACAGTAAGAAGAGCCAGTCTACTTGTTCTTGAGTCGGCATTATGCCTTTTGTATTTAATTCCGATGCAATTTCTGTGTTTCGTCGTCAATAAGAAGGTCCAACGGATACTGTGAACCTGAAGTGAAGCATCGGAATCTAAAACCGGTCTCAAAGGAAAGGTTCAAATCATTGACACTAAGAAGAGCCAGTCTTCTTGTACTTGAGTGGGCATTGTGCCACTTTTACTTAATTCCGATGCAATTTCTGTGTTTCATCGTTAATAAGAAGGACAGATGGATAGAGTAAACCTGAAGTGAAGCATGGGAATCTATAACTAGTGTCACAGGAATGGTTCAAATCAAACACAGTAAGAAGAGTCAGTTTTCTTGTACTTAAGTCGGCATTGTGCCTTTTCTATTTAATTCCGATGCTATTTCTGTGTTTCATCGTCAGTAAGAAGATCAGAGGGATACAGCAAACCTGAAGTGAAGCATCGGAATCTATAACTACTGTCACAGGAAAGCTTCAAAACATAGACAGTAAGAAGTGTCAGTTGTCTTGTACTTAAGTCGGCATTGTGCCTTTTGTATTTAATTGCGATGCAATTTCTGTGTTTCATCGTCAATAAGAACGTCAGAGGGATACAGTAAACCTGAAGTGAAACATCGGAATCTATAACTAGTGTCACAGAAATGCTTCAAAACATAGACACTAAGAAGTGTCAGTTGTCTTGTACTTAAGTCGGCATTGTGATTTTTGTATTTAATTCCGATGCAAGTTCTGTGTTTCATCATCAATATGATGGTCAGAGGGATACAGTAAACCTGAAGTGAAGCATCGGAATCCATAACTAGTGTCACAGGAATGGTTCAATTCATAGACAGTAAGAAAAGTCAGTTTTCTTTTACTTAAGTCGGCATTGTGCCTTTCCTAGTTAATTTTCATGCAATTTCTGTGTTTTATCGTCAATAAGAAGGTCAGAGGGATACAGTAAACCTGAAGTGAAGCATCGGAATCTATAACTAGTGTCACAGGAATGCTTCAAAACATAGACAGTTAGAAGAGTCAGTCGTCTTGTACTTAAGTCGGCATTGTGCCTTTTGTATTTAATTCCGATGCGATATCTGTGTTTCATCGTCAATAAGAAGGTCATAAGGATTTAGTTAACCTGAAGTGAAGCATCGGAATCTATAACTTGTGTCACAGGAATGGTTCAAAACATAGACAGTAAGAAGAGTCAGTTATCTTGTACTTAAGTCGACATTGTGCCTTTTCTATTTAATTCCGATGCAATTTCAATGTTCCGTCGTCAATAAGAAGGTCCAAGGGATACAGTAAACCTGAAGTGAAGCATCGGAATCTATAACTAGTGTCACAGGATTGGTTCACAACATAGACAGTAAGAAGAGTCAGTCTTCTTGCACTTGATTCGGCATTGTGCCTTTTGTATTTAATTCCGATGCAATTTCTGTGTTTCATCGTCAATAAGAAGGTCAGAGGGATACAGTAAACCTGAAGTGAAGCATCGGAATCTATAACTAGTGTCACAGGAATGGGTTCAAAACATAGACAGTAAGAAGAGCCAGTCTACTTGTTCTTGAGTCGGCATTATGCCTTTTGTATTTAATTCCGATGCAATTCCTGTGTTTCGTCGTCAATAAGAAGGTGTAACGGATACTGTGAACCTGAAGTGAAGCATCGGAATCTAAAAGCGGTCTCAAAGGAAAGGTTCAAAACATAGACACTAAGAAGAGCCAGTCTTCTTGTACTTGAGTGGGCATTGTGCCACTTTTATTTAATTCCGATGCAATTTCTGTGTTTCATCGTTAATAAGAAGGACAGATGGATAGAGTAAACCTGAAGTGAAGCATGGGAATCTATAACTAGTGTCACAGGAATGGTTCAAATTATAGACAGTAAGAAGAGTCAGTTTTCTTATACTTAAGTCGGCATTGTGCCTTGTCTATTTAATTCCGATGCAATTTCTGTGTTTCATCGTCAATAAAAAGGTCAGAGGGATACAGTAAACCCGAAGTGAAGCATCGGAATCTATAACTAGTGTTACAGGAATGGTTCAAAACAGAGACAGTAAGAAGAGTCAGTTTTCTTGTTCTTAAGTCGGCATTTTGCCTTTTCTATTTAATTCCGGTGCAATTTCTGTGTTTCATCGTCAATAAGAAGGTCAGAGGGATACAGTAAACCGAAGTGAAGCATCGGAATCTATAACTTGTGTCACAGGAATGGTTCAAAACATAGACAGTAAGAAGAGTCAGTTTTCTTGTACTTGAGTAGGCATTGTGCATTTTCTATTCAATTCCAATGCAATTTCTGTGTTTCATCGCCAATAAGAAGGTCAGAGGGATACAGTAAACCTGAATCGAAGAAACGGAATCTATAACTAGTGTCACAGGAATGGTTCAAAACATAGACAAAAAGAAGAGTCAGTCTTCTTGTACTTGAGTCGGCATTGTGCCTTTTGTATTTAATTCCGATGCAATTTCTGTAATTTATCGTCAATAAGTAGGTTAGAGGGATACAGTAAACCTGAAGTGAAGCATCGGAATCCATAACTAGTGTCACAGGAATGGTTCAAAACATAGACAGTAAGAAGAGCCAAGCTACTTGTACTTGAGTCGGCATTGTGCCTTTTGTATTTATTTCCGATGCGATTTCTGTGTTTCGTCGTCAATAAGAAGGTCCAAGGAATACAGTGAACCTGAAGTGAAGCATCGGAATCTAAAACCGGTCTCATAGGAAAGGTTCAAAACATAGACAGTAAGAAGTGCCAGTCTTCTTGTACTTGAGTCGGCATTGTGCCTTTTTAATTTAATTCCGATGCAATTTCTGTGTTTCATCGTCAATAAGGACAGAAGGATAGAGTAAACCTGAAGTGAAGCATGGGAATCTATAACTAGTGTCGCAGGGATGGTTCAAATCATAGACAGTATGAAGAGTCAGTTTTCTTGTACTTAAGTCGGCATTGTACCTTTTCTATTTAATTCCGATGCTATTTCTGTGTTTCATCGTCAATAAGAAGATCAGAGGGATACAATAAACCTGAAGTGAAGCATCGGAATCTATAGCTAGTGTCACAGGAATGGTTCAAATCATAGACAGTAAGAATTGTCAGTTTTCTTCTTCTTAAGTTGGCATTGTGCTTTTTCTATTTAATTCCGATGCAATTTCTGTGCTTCATCGTCAATAAGAAGGTCAGAGGGATACAGCAAACCTGAAGTGAAGCATCGGAATCTATAACTAGTGTTACAGGAATGGTTCAAAACATAGACAGCAAGAAGAGTCAGTTTTCTTGTTCTTAAGTCGGCATTGTGCCTGTTCTATTTAATTCCGGTGCACTTTCTGTGTTTCATCGTCAATAAGAAAGTCAGAGGGATACAGTAAACCGAAGTTAAGCATCGGAATCTATAACTTGTGTCACAGGAATGGTTCAAAACAAAGACAGTAAGAAGAGTCAGTTTTCTTGTACTTGAGTAGGCATTGTGCGTTTTCTATTTAATTCCAATGCAATTTCTGTGTTTCATCGTCAATAAGAAGGTCAGAGGGATGCAGTAAACCTGAATCGAAGAATCGGAATCTTTAACTAGTGTCACAGTAATGGTTCAAAACATAGACAAAAAGAAGAGTCAGTTTTCTTGTACTTGAGTCGGCATTGTGCATTTTGTATTTAATTCCGATGCAATTTCTGTGTTTCATTGTCAATAAGAAGGTCAGAGGCATACAGTAAACCTGAAGTGAAGCATCGGAATCTATAACTAGTGTCACAGGAATGGTTCACAACGCAGACTGTAAGAAGAGTAAGTCTTCTTGTACTTAAGTCGGCATTGTGTCTTTTCTATTAAATTCCGATGCAATTTCTGTGTTTCGTCGTCAATAAGAAGGTCCAAGGGATACAGTAAACCTGAAGTGAAGCATCGGAATCTAAAACCGGTCTCACAGGAAAGTATCAAAACATAGACAGTAAGAAGAGCCAGGTTTCTTGTACTTGAGTCGGCATTGTGCTTTTTGTATTTAATTCCGATGCAATTTCTGTGTTTCATCGTCAATAAGAAGGTCATATGGATACAGTAAACCTGCAGTGAAGTATCGGAATCTATAACTAGTGTCACAGGAATGGTTCAAAACATAGACAGTAAGAAGAGTCAATTTTCATGTACTTAAGTCGGATGTGTGCCTTTGCTATTTAATTCCGATGCTATTTCTGTGTTTCGTCGTCAATAAGAAGGTCAGAGGGATACAGTAAACCTGAAGTGAACCATCGGAATCCATAACTAGCACAATAGGAATAGTTCAAAACATAGACAGTAAGAAGAGTCAGTTTTCTTCTACTTTAGTCGGCATAATGGCTTTTCTATTTAATTCCAATGCAATTTCTGTGTTTCATCGTCAATAAGAAGGTCGCAGGGATAGAGTAAACCTGAAGTGAAGCATGGGAATCTATAACTAGTGTCACAGGAATGGTTCAAATCATAGACAGTAAGAAGAGTCAGTTATCTTGTACTGAAGTCGGCATTGTGCCTTTTTATTTATTTCCGATGCTATTTCTGTGTTTCATCGTCAATAAGAATATCAGAGGGATACAGTAAACCTGAAGTGAAGCATCGGAATCTATAACTAGTGTCACAGGAATGGTTCAGAACATAGACAGTAAGAAGAGTCAGTCTTCTTGTACTTAAGTCGGCATTGGGCATTTTGTATTTAATTCGGATGCATTTTCTGAGTTTCATTGTCAATAAGAAGGTCAGAGGGATACAGTAAACTGAAGTGAAGCATCGGAATCTATAAATAGTGTCACAGGAATGGCTCAAAACATAAACAGTAAGAAGAGCCAAAAAACTTTTACTTGAGTTGGCATTGTGCCTTTTGTATTTAATTCCGATGCAATTTCTGTGTTTCCTCGTCAATAAGAAGGTCCAAGGGATACAGTGAACCTGAAGTGAAGCACCGGAATCTAAAACCGGTCACAAAGGAAAGGTTCAAAACATAGACACTAAGAAGAGCCAGTCTTCTTGTACTTGAGGCGGCATTGTGCCTTTTTTATTTAATTCCGATGCAATTTCTGTGTTTCATCGTCAATAAGAAGGACAGAAGGATAGAGTAAACCTGAAGTGAAGCATGGGAATCTATAACTAGTGTCACAGGAATGGTTCAAATCATAGACAGTAAGAAGAGTCAGTTTTCTTGTACTTAAGTCGGCATTGTGCCTTTTCTATTTAATTCCGATGCTATTTCTGTGTTTCCTCGTCTGTAAGAAGATCAGAGGGATACAGTAAACCTGAAGTGAAGCATCGGAATCTATTACTAGTGTCAGAGGAATGGTTCAAAACAAACACAGTAAGAAAAGTCAGTCTTCTTGTACTTAAGTCGGCATTGGGCATTTTGTATTTAATTCCGATGCATTTTCTGAGTTTCATCGTCAATAATAAGGTCAGAGGGATACAGTAACCTGAAGTGAAGCATCGGAATTTATAACTAGTGTCACAGGAATGCTTCAAAACATAGACAGTAAGAAGAGTCAGTCGTCTTGTACTTAAGTCGGCATTGTGCCTTTTGTATTTAATTCCGATGCAATTTCTGTGTTTCGTCGTCAATAAGAAGGTCCAAGGAATACAGTGAACCTGAAGTGAAGCATCGGAATCTAAAACCGGTCTCATAGGAAAGGTTCAGACTATAGACAATACGAAGGGCCAGTCTTCTTGTACTTGAGTCGGCATTGTGCCTTTTTAATTTAATTCCGTTGCAATTTCTGTGTTTCATCGTCAATAAGAAGAACAGAAGGATAGAGTAAACCTGAAGTGAAGCATGGGAATCTATAACTAGTGTTACAGGAATGGTTCAAAACATAGACAGCAAGAAGAGTCAGTTTTCCTGTTCTTAAGTCGGCATTGTGCCTTTTCTATTTAATTCCGGTGCAATTTCTGTGTTTCATCGTCAATAAGAAAGTCAGAGGGAATACAGTAAAACTGAAGTGAAGCATAGAAATCTATAACTAGTGTCGCAGGAATGGTTCAAAACATAGACAGTAAGAAGAGTCAATTAACATGTAGTTAAGTCGGCATTGTGCCTTTTGTATTTAATTACGATGCAGTTTCTGTGTTTCATCGTCAATAAGATCGTCAGAGGGATACAGTAAACCTGAAGTGAAGCATCGGAATCTATAACTAGTGTCACAGGAATGGTTCAAAACATAGACAGTAAGAAGAGCCAATCTACTTGTACTTGAGTCGGCATTGTGCCTTTTGTATTTAATTCCGATGCAATTTCTGTGTTTCGTCGTCAATATGAAGGTCCAAGTAATACAGTGAACCTGAAGTGAAGCATCGGAATCTGAAACCGGTCTCATAGGAAAGGTTCAAAACATAGACAGTAAGAAGGGCAGTCTTCTTGTACTTGAGTCGGCATTGTGCCTTTTTAATTTAATTCCGATGCAATTTCTGCGTTTCTTCGTCAATAAGAAGGACAGAAGGATAGATTAAACCTGAAGTGAAGCATGGGAATCTGTAACTAGTGTCACAGGAATGGTTCAAATGATAGACAGTATGAAGAGTCAGTTTTCTTGTACTTAAGTCGGCATTGCACCTTTTCTATTTAATACCGATGCTATTTCTGTGTTTCATCGTCAATTGGAAGATCAGAGGGATACAGTTAACCTGAAGTGAAGCATCGGAATCTATAACTAGTGTCACAGGAATGGTTCAAACATAGACAGTAGGAAGAGTCAGTCTTCTTGTACTTAAGTCGGCATTGGCCATTTTGTATTTAATTCCGATGCATTTTCTGAGTTTCATCGTCAATAAGAAAGTCAGAGGGATACAGTAAACCTGAAGTGAAGCATCGGAATCTAAAACTAGTGTCACAGGAATGCTTCAAAGCATAGGCAGTAAGAAGAGTCATTCGCCTTGTACTTAAGTCGGCATTGTGCTATTTGTATTTAATTCCGATGCAATTTCTGTGTTTCATCGTCAATAAGAAAGTCAGAATAATACAGTAAACCTGAAGTGAAGCCTGGGAATCTACATCTAGTGTCACAGGAATGGTTCAAATTATAGACAGTATGAAGAGTCAGTCTTCTTGTACTTAAGTCGGCATGGTGCCTTTTCTATTTAATTCCGATGCAATTTCTGTGTTTCATCGTCAATAAGAAGGTCAGAGGGATACAGTAAACCTGAAGTGATTTATCGGAATCTATAACTAGTGTCACTGGAATGGTTCAAAACATAGACAGTAAGATGTGTCAGTTTTCTTGTACTTAAGTCGGCATTGTGCCTTTTCTATTTAATTCCGATGCAATTTCTGTGTTTCATCGTCAATAAGAAGGTCAGAGGGATAAAGTAAACCTGAAGTGAGGCATCGGATACTATAACTAGTGTTACAGGAATGGTTCAAAACATAGACAGTAAGAATTGTCAGTTTTCTTGTTCTTAAGTCGGCATTGTGCTTTTTCTATTCTATTCCGATGCAATTTCTGTATTTTGTCGTCAATAATAAGGTCCAAGTGATACAGTAAACCTGAAGTGAGGCATCGGAATCTAAAACCGGTCTCACAGGAAAGGTTGAAAACATAGACAGTAAGAAGAGCCAGTCCTCTTGTACTTGAGTCGGCATTGTGCCTTTTGTATTTAATTCCGATGCAATTTCTGTGTTTCATCGTCAATAAGAAGGTCATATGGATACAGTAAACCTGAAGTGAAGCATCGAAATCTATAACTAGTGTCACAGGAACGGTTCAAAACATAGACAGTAAGAAGAGTCAATTTTCATGTACTTAAGTCGGCATTGTGCCTTTGCTATTAAATTCCGATGCTATTTCTGTGTCTCGTCGTCAATAAGAAGGTCAGAGGGATACAGTAAACCTGAAGTGAACCATCGGAATCCATTACTTGCGTCATAGGAATGGTTCAAAACATAGACAGTAAGAAAAGTCAGTTTTCTCGTACTTTAGTTGGCATAATGGCTTTTCTATTTAATTCCAATGCAATTTCTGTGTTTCATCGTCAATAACAAGGTCAGAGGGATACAGTAAACCTTGAAGTGAAGCATCGGAATCTATAACTAGTGTCAAAGGAATAGTTCAAATCATAGACAGTAAGAAGAGTCAGTTTTCTTCTACATAAGTCGGCATCCGATGCATTTTCTTGGTTTCATCTTCAATTAGAAAGTCAGAGGGATACAGTCAACCTGAGTGAAGCATCGGAATCTATAACTAGTGTCAAAGGAATGGTTCAAAACATAGACAGTATGAAGAGCCAGTCTACTTGTACTTGAGTCGGCATTGTGCCTTTTGTATTTTATTCCGATGCAATTTCTATGTTACGTCGTCAATAAGAAGGTCCAAGGAATACAGTGAACCTGAAGTGAAGCGTCGGAATCTAAAACCGGTCTCATAGGAAAGGTTCAAAACATAGACATTAAGAAGGGCCAGACTTCTTGTACTTGAGTCGGCATTGTGCCTTTTTAATTTAATTCCGATGCAATTTCTGTGTTTCATCGTCAATAAGAAGGACAGAAGGATGGAGTGAACCTGAAGTGAAGCATGGGAATCTATATCTAGTGTCACAGGAATTTTTCAAATCATAGACAGTAAGAAGTGACAGTTTTCTTGTACTTAAGTCGGCAATGTGCCTTTTCTATTTAATTCCAATGCAATTTCTGTGTTTCATCGTCAATAAGAAGGTCATAAGGATACAGTTAACCTGAAGTGAAGCATCGGAATCTATAACTAGTGTCACAGGAATGGTTCAAAACAAAGACAGTAAGAAGAGTCAGTCTTCTTGTACTTAAGTCGGCATTGGGCATTTTGTATTTAATTCCGATGCATTTTCTGAGTTTCATCGTCAATAATAAGGTCAGAGGGATACAGTAAACCTGAAGTGAAGCATCGGAATCTATGACTAGTGTCACAGGAATGCTTCAAAACATAGACAGTAAGAAGAGTCAGTTGTCTTGTACTTAACTCGGCGTTGTGCCTTTTGTATTTAATTACGATGCAGTTTCTGTGTTTCATCGTCAATAAGAACGTCAGAGGGATACACTAAACCTAAAGTGAAGCATCGGATTCTGTAACTAGTGTCACAGAAATGGTTCAAAACATAGACACTAAGAAGGGCCAGTTTTCTTGTACTTAAGTCGGCATTGTGCATTTTGTACTTAATTGCGAAGCAATTTCTGTGTTTCATCATCAATATGAAGGTCAGAGGGATACAGTAAACCTGAAGTGAAGCATCGGAATCTATAACTAGTGTCACAGGAATGGTTCAAAGCATAGACAGTAAGAAGAGTCAGTTTTCTTATACTTGAGTCGGCATTGTGCCTTTTGTATTTAATTCCGATGCAATTTCTGTGTTTCATCGTCAATAAGAAGGTCATATGAATACAGTTAACCTGAAGTGAAGCATCGGAATCTATAACTAGTGTCACAGGAATGGTTCAAAACATAGACAGCAAGAAGAGTAAGTTATCTGGTACTTAAGTCGACATTGTGCCTTCTCTATTTAATTCCGATGCAATTTCTATGTTCCGTCGTCAATAAGTAGGTAGAAGGGATACAGTAAACCTGATGTAAAGCATCCGAACCTATAACTAGTGTCACAGGATTGGTTCACAACATAGACAGTAAGAAGAGTCAGTTTTCTTGTACTTGAGTCGGCATTGTGCCTTTTGTATTTAATTCCGATGCAATATCTGTGTTTCATCGTCAATAAGAATGTCATAGGGATTTAGTTAACCTGATGTGAAGCATCGGAATCTATAACTTGTGTCACAGGAATGGTTCAAAACATAGACAGTAAGAAGAGTCAGTTATCTTGTACTTAAGTCGACATTGTGCCTTTTCTATGTAATTCCGATGCAATTTCTATGTTCCGTCGTCAATAAGAAGGTCCAAGGGATACAGTAAACCTGAAGTGAAGCATCGGAATCTATAACTAGTGTCACAGGATTGGTTCACAACATAGACAGTAAGAAGAGTCAGTCTTCTTGTACTTGAGTCGGCATTCTGCCTTTTGTGTTTAATTCCGATGCAATTTCTGTGTTTCATCGTCAATAAGAAGGTCAGAGGGATACAGTATACCTGAAGTGAAGCATCGGAATCTATAACTAGTGTCACAGGAATGGCTCAAAGCATAGAGAGTAAGAAGAGCCAGTGTACTTGTACTTGATTCGATATTGTTCCTTTTGTATATATTTCCGATGCATTTCTGTGTTTCGTCGTCAAAAAGAAGGTCCAAGGGATACAGTGAACCTGAAGTGAAGCATCGAAATCTAAAACCGGTCTCAAAGGAAAGGTTCAAAACATAGACACTAAGAAGAGCCAGTCTTCTTGTACTTGAGTGGGCATTGTGCCTTTTTTATTTAATTCCGATGCTATTTCTGTGTTTCATCGTCAATAAGAAGTACAGAAGGATAGAGTAAACCTGAAGTGAAGCATGGGAATCTATAACTAGTGTCACAGGAATGGTTCAAATTATAGACAATAAGAAGAGTCAGTTATCTTGTACTTAAGTCGGCATTGTGCCTTTTCTATTTAATTCCGATGCTATTTCTGTGTTTCATTGTCAATAAGAAGATCAGAGGGATACAGTAAACCTGAAGTGAAGCATCGGAATCTATTACTAGTGTCAGAGGAATGGTTCAAAACAAAGACAGAAAGAAGAGTCAGTCTTCTTCTACTTAAGTCGGCGTTGGGCATTTTGTATTTAATTGCGATGCATTTTCTGAGTCTCATCGTCAATAATAAGGTCAGAGGGATACAGTAAACCTGAAGTGAAGCATCGGAATCTATAACTAGTGTCACAGGAATGCTTCAAAACATAGACAGTAATAAGAGTCAGTCGTCTTGTACTTAAGTCGGCATTGTGCCTTTTGTATTTAATTACGAAGTAGTTTCTGTGTTTCATCGTCAATAAGAACGTCAGAGGGATACAGTAAACCTGAAGTGAAGCATCGGAATCTATAACTAGTGTCACAGGATTGGTTCACAACATAGACAGTAAGAAGAGTCAGTTTTCTTGTACTTGAGTCGGCATTGTGCCTTTTGTATTTAATTCCGAGGCAATGTCTGTGTTTCATCCTCAATGAGAAGGTCATAGGGATACAGATAACCTGAAGTGAAGCCTGGGAATCTATATCTAGTGTCACAGGAATGGATCAAATTATAGACAGTAAGAAGAGTCAGTTTTCTTGTACTTAAGTCCGCATTGTGCCTTTTCTGTTTAATTCCAATGCAGTTTCTGTGTTTCATCAACAATAAGAAGGTCAGTGGGATAAAGCAAACCTGAAGTGAAGCATCGGAATCTATAACTAGTGTTACAGGAATGGTTCAAACATAGACAGTAAGAAGAGTCAGTTTTCTTGTTCTTACGTCGGTATTGTGCCTTTTCTATTTAATTCCGATGCAATTCCTGTGTTTAATCGCTAATAAGAAGGTCAGAGGGATACAGTAAACCGAAGTAAAGCATCGGAATCTATAACTAGTGTCTCAGGAATGGTTCAAATCATAGACAGTAAGAAGAGTCAGTCCTCTTGTATTTAAGTCGGCATTGTGCCTTTTGTATTTAATTACGATAGAATTTCTGCGTTTCATCGACAATAAGAGGGTCAGACGGATACAGTAAACCTGAAGTGTCGCATCGGAATCTATAACTTGTGTCACAGAAATGATTAAAAATATAGACAATAAGAAGAGTCAGTTTTCTTGTACTTGAGTCGGCATTGTGCCTTTTCTATTTAATTCCGATGCAATTTCTGTGTTTCATCGTCAATAAGAAGGACAGAAGGGTAGAGTAAACCTGAAGTGAAGCATGGGAATCTATAACTAGTGTCACAGGAATGGTTCAAATCATAGACAGTAAGAAGAGTCAGTTTTCTTGTACTTAATTCGGCATTGGGCATTTTGTATTTAATTCCGACGCATTTTCTGAGTTTCATCGTCAATAATAAGGTCAGAGGGATACAGTAATCCTGAAGTGAAGCATCGGAATCTATAACTAGTGTCACAGGAATGGTTCAAATCATAGACAGTAAGAAGAGTCAGTTATCTGGTACTTAAGTCGCCATTGTGCCTTTTCTATTTAATTCCGATGCAGTTTCTGTGTTTCATCGTCAATACGATCGTCAGAGGGATACCGTAAACCTGAAGTGAAGCATCGGAAGCTATAACTAGTGTCACAGAAATGGTTCAAAACATAGACACTAAGAAGTGTCAGTTTTGTTGTACTTAAGTCGGCATTGTGCTTTTTGTATTTAATTCCGATGCAATTTCTGTGTTTCATCATCAATATGAAGGTCAGAGGGATACAGTAAACCTGAAGTGAAGCATCGGAATCTATAACTAGTGTCACAGGAATGGTTCAGAGCATAGACAGTAAGAAGAGTCAGTTATCTTGTACTTAATTCGACATTGTGCCTCTTCTATTTAATTCCGATGCAATTTCTATGTTCCGTCGTCAATAAGAAGGTCAGAGGGATACAGTATACCTTAAGTGAAGCATCGGAATCCATAACTAGTGTCACAGGAATGGTTCAAAACATAGACAGTAAGAAGAGCCAGTCTACTTGTACTTGAGTCGGCATTGTGGCTTTTGTATTTAATTCCGATGACATTTCTGTGTTTCATCGTCAATAAGTAGGTCATAGGGATACAGTTAACCTGAAGTGAAGCATCGGAATCTATAACTAGTGTCACAGGAATGGTTCAAATTATAGACAGTAAGAAGAGTCAGTTATCTTGTACTTAAGTCGACATTGTGCCGTTTCTATTTAATTCCGATGCAATTTCTATGTTCCGTCGTCAATAAGAAGGTCCAATCGATACAGTAAACCTGAAGTGAAGCATCGGAATCTATAACTAGTGTCACAGGATTGGTTCACAACATAGACGGTAAGAAGAGTCAGGTTTCTTGTACTTAAGTCCTTATTGTGCCTTTTCTATTTAATTACGATGCAATTTCTGTATTTCATCGTCAATAAGAAGGTCATAGGGATACAGTTAACCTTAAGTGAAGCATCGGAATCTATAACTAGTGTCACAGGAATGGTTCAAAACATAGACAGTAAGAAGAGTCAGTTATCTGGTTCTTAAGTCGACATTGTGCCTTTTCTATTTAATTCCGATGCAATTTCTATGTTCCGTCGTCAATAAGACGGTCCAAGGGATACAGTAAACCTGAGGTGAAGCATCGGAATCTATAACTAGTGTCACAGGAATGGTTCAAAGCATAGACAGTAAGAAGAGTCAGTTTTCTTGTACTTGAATCGGCATTGTGCCTTTTGTATTTAATTCCGTTGCAATATCTGTGTTTCATCGTCAATAAGAACGTCATAGGGATTTAGTGAACCTGAAGTGAAGCATCGGAATCTATAACTTGTGTCACAGGAATGGTTCAAAGCATAGACAGTAAGAAGAGTCAGTCTTCTTGTACTTGAGTCGGCATTGTGCCTTTTGTATTTAATTCCGATGCAATTTCTGTGTTTCATCGTCAATAAGAAAGTCAGAGGGATACAGTATACCTGAAGTGAAGCATCGGAATCTATAACTAGTGTCACAGTAATTGCTCAAAGCATAGACAGTAACAAGAGCCAGTCTACTTGTACTTGAGTCGGCATTGTGCCTTTTGTATTTAATTCCGATGCAATTTCTGTGTTTCGTCGTCAATAAGAAGGTCCAAGGGGTACAGTGAAATTGAAGTGAAGCATCGGAATCTAAAACCGGTCTCAAAGGAAACGTTCGAAACATAGACACTAAGAAGAGCCGGTCTTCTTGTACTTGAGTGGGCATTGTGCCTTTTTTATTTAATTCCGATGTAATTTCTGTGTTTCATCGTCAATAATAAGGACAGAACGATAGAGTAAACCTGAAGTGAAGCATGGGAATCTATAACTAGTGTCACAGGAATGGTTCAAATCATAGACAGTAAGAAGAGTCAGTTTTCTTGTACTTAAGTCGGCATTGTGCCTTTTCTATTTAATTCCGATGCTATTTCTGTGTTTCATCGTCAGTAAGAAGATCAGAGGGATACAGTAAACCTGAAGTGAAGCATCGGAATCTATTGCTAGTGTCAGAGGAATGGTGCAAAACATAGAGAGTAAGAAGAGTCAGTTATCTTGTACTTAATTCGACATTGTGCCTTTTCTATTTAATTCCGATGCAATTTCTGTGTTTCATTGTTAATAAGATGGTCAGAGGGATACAGTAAACCTAAAGTGATTTAGCGGAATCGATAACTAGTGTCACAGGAATGGTTCAAAACATAGACAGTAAGAAGTGACAGTTTTCTTGTACTTAAGTCGGCATTGTGCCTTTTCTATTTAATTCCAATGCAATATCTGTGTTTCATCAACAATAAGAAGGTCAGAGGGATAAAGCAAACCTGATGTGAAGCATCGGAATCTATTACTAGTGTCAGAGGAATGGTTCAAAACAAAGACAGTACGAAGAGTCAGTCTTCATTTACTTAAGTCGGCATTGGGCATTAGGTATTTAATTCCGATGCATTTTCTGAGTTTCATCGTCAATAATGAGGTCAGAGGGAGATAGTAAACCTGAAGTGAAGCATCGGAATCTATAACTAGTGTCACAGGAATGCTTCAAAACTTAGACAGTAAGAAGAGTCAGTCGTCTTGTACTTAAGTCTGCATTGTGCCTTTTGTATTTAATTCCGATGCAATTTCTGTGTTTCATCGACAATAAGAGGGTCAGACGGATACAGTAAACCTGAAGTGTCGCATCGGAATCTATAACTAGTGTCACAGAAATGATTAAAAATATAGACAGTAAGAAGAGTCAGTTTTCTTGTACGTATGTCGGCATTGTGCTTTTTGTATTTAATTCCGATGCAATTTCTGTATTTCGTCGTCAATAAGAAGGTCAGAGGGATACAGTAAAAATGAAGTGAAGCATCGGAATCTATAACTAGTGTCACAGGAATGGTTCAAAGCATAGACAGTAAGAATAGTCAGTTTTCTTGTACTTGAGTCGGCATTGTGCCTTTTGTATTTAATTCCGATGCAATGTCTGTGTTTCATCGTCAATAAGAAGGTCATAGGGATACAGTTAACCTGAAGTGAAGCATCGGAATCTATAACTTGTGTCACAGGAATGGTTCAAAACTTAGACAGTAAGAAGAGTCAGTCTACTTGTACTTGAGTCGGCATTGTGCCTTTTGTATTTAATTCCGATGCAATATCTGTGTTTCGTCGTCAATAAGGAGGTCCAAGGGATACAGTGAACCTGAAGTGAAGCATCGAAATCTAAAACCGGTCTCAAAGGAAAGGTTCAAAACATAGACACTAAGAAGAGCCAGTCTTGTTGTACTTGAGTGGGCATTGTGCCATTCTTATTTAATTCCGATGCAATTTCTGTGTTTCATCGTCAATAAGAAGGACAGAAGGATAGAGTAAACCTGAAGTGAAGCATGGGAATCTGTAACTAGTGTCACAGGAATGGTTCAAATCATAGACAGTAAGAAGAGTCAGTTTTCTTGTACTTAAGTCGGCATTGTGCCTTTTCTATTTAATCCGATGCAATTTCTATGTTCCGTCGTCAATGAGAAGGTCCAAGGGATACAGTAAACCTGAAGTGAAGCATCGTAATCTATAACTAGTTTCACAGGATTGGTTCACAACATAGACGGTAAGAAGAGTCAGGATTCTTGTACTTGAGTCGGCATTGTGCCGTTTGTATTTAATTCCGAGGCAATTTCTGTGTTTTATCGTCAATGAGAAGGTCATAGGGATACAGATAACCTGAAGTGAAGCCTGGGAATCTATATCTAGTGTCACAGGAATGTTTCAAATTATAGACAGTAAGAAGAGTCGGTTTTCTTGTACTTAAGTCCGCATTGTGCATTTTCTGTTTAATTCCGATACAATTTCTGTGTTTCATCGTCAATAAGAAGGTCATAGGGATACAGTTAACCTTAAGTGAGGCATCGGAATCTATAACTAGTGACACAGGAATGGTTGAAAACATGGGCAGCAAGAAGAGTCAGTTATCTGGTACTTAAGTTGACATTGTGCCTTTTCTATTTGATTCCGATGCAATTTCTATGTTCCGTCGTCAATAAGAAGGTCCAAGGGATACAGTAAACCTGAAGTGAAGCATCGGAATCTATTACTTGTGTCACAGGATTGGTTCACAACATAGACAGTAAGAAGAGTCAGTTTTCTTGTACTTGAGTCGGCGTTGTGCCTTTTGTATTTAATTCCGAGGAAATTTCTGTGTTTCATCGTCAATGATAAGGTCATAGGGATACAGATAACCTGAAGTGAAGCCTGAGAATCTATATCTAGTGTCACAGGAGTGGTTCAAATTATAGACAGTAAGAAGAGTCAGTTTTCTTGTACTTAAGTCGGCATTGTGCCTTTTCTATTTAATTCCGATGCAATTTCTGTGTTTCATCGTTAATAAGATGGTCAGAGGGATACAGTAAACCTAAAGTGATTTAGCGGAATCGATAACTAGTGTCACAGGAATGGTTCAAAACATAGACAGTAAGAAGTGACAGTTTTCTTGTACTTAAGTCGGCATTGTGCCTTTTCTATTTCATTCCAATGCAATATCTGTGTTTCATCAACAATAAGAAGGTCAGAGGGATAAAGCAAACCTGATGTGAAGCATCGGAATCTATTACTAGTGTCAGAGGAATGGTTCAAAACAAAGACAGTACGATGAGTCAGTCTTCATGTACTTAAGTCGGCATTGGGCATTTTGTATTTAATTCCGATGCATTTTCTGAGTTTCATCGTCAATAATGAGGTCAGAGGGAGACAGTAAACCTGAAGTGAAGCATCGGAATCTATAACTAGTGTCACAGGAATGCTTCAAAACATAGACAGTAAGAAGAGTCAGTCGTCTTGTACTTAAGTCTGCATTGTGCCTTTTGTATTTAATTCCGATGCAATTTCTGTGTTTCATCGACAATAAGAGGGTCAGACGGATACAGTAAACCTGAAGTGTCGCATCGGAATCTATAACTAGTGTCACAGAAATGATTAAAAATATAGACAATAAGAAGAGTCAGTTTTCTTGTACGTAAGTCGGCATTGTGCTTTTTGTATTTAATTCCGATGCAATTTCTGTATTTCGTCGTCAATAAGAAGGTCAGAGGGATACAGTAAAAATGAAGTGAAGCATCGGAATCTATAACTAGTGTCACAGGAATGGTTCAAAGCATAGACAGTAAGAATAGTCAGTTTTCTTGTACTTGAGTCGGCATTGTGCCTTTTGTATTTAATTCCGATGCAATATCTGTGTTTCATCGTCAATAAGAAGGTCATAGGGATACAGTTAACCTGAAGTGAAGCATCGGAATCTATAACTTGTGTCACAGGAATGGTTCAAAACATAGACAGTAAGAAGAGTCAGTCTACTTGTACTTGAGTCGGCATTGTGCCTTTTGTATTTAATTCCGATGCAATATCTGTGTTTCGTCGTCAATAAGAAGGTCCAAGGGATACAGTGAACCTGAAGTGAAGCATCGAAATCTAAAACCGGTCTCAAAGGAAAGGTTCAAAACATAGACACTAAGAAGAGCCAGTCTTCTTGTACTTGAGTGGGCATTGTGCCATTCTTATTTAATTCCGATGCAATTTCTGTGTTTCATCGTCAATAAGAAGGACAGAAGGATAGAGTAAACCTGAAGTGAAGCATGGGAATCTATAACTAGTGTCACAGGAATGGTTCAAATCATAGACAGTAAGAAGAGTCAGTTTTCTTGTACTTAAGTCGGCATTGTGCCTTTTCTATTAATTCCGATGCTATTTCTGTGTTTCATCGTCAGTTAGAAGATCAGAGGGATACAGTAAACCAGAAGTGAAGCATCGGAATCTATAACTAGTGTCACAGGAATGGTTCACAACATAGACGGTAAGAAGAGTCAGGTTTCTTGTACTTGAATCGGCCTTGTGCCTTTTGTATTTAATTCCGAGGCAATTTCTGTGTTTCATCGTCAATGAGAAGGTCATAGGGATACATATAACCTGAAGTGATGCCTGGGAATCTATATCTATTGTCACAGGAATGGTTCAAAATATAGACAGTAAGAAGAGTCGGTTTTCTTGTACTTAAGTGCTCATTGTGCCTTTTCTATTTAATTCCGATACAATATCTGTGTTTCATCGTCAATAAGAAGGTCATAGGGATACAGATAACCTGAAGTGAAGCCTGAGAATCTATAACTAGTGTCACAGGAATGCTTCAAAACATAGACAGTAAGAAGAGTCAGTCGTCTTGTACTTAAGTCGGCATTGTGCCTTTTGTATTTAATTACGATGCAGTTTCTGTGTTTCATCGTCAATAAGAACGTCCGAGGGATACAGTAAACCTGAAGTGGAGCATCGGAAGCTATAACTAGTGTCACAGAAATGGTTCAAAACATAGACACTAAGAAGTGTCTGTATTCTTGTACTTAAGTCGGCATTGTGCCTTTTGTATTTAATTCCGATGCAATTTCTGTGTTTCATCATCTATATGAAGGTCAGAGGGATACAGTAAACCTGAAGTGAAGCATCGGAATCTATAACTAGTGTCACAGGATTGGTTCACAACATAGACGGTAAGAAGAGTCAGGTTTCTTGTACTTGAGTCGGCATTGTGCCGTTTGTATTTAATTCCGAGGCAATTTCTGTGTTTCATCGTCAATGAGAAGGTCATAGGGATACAGATAACCTGAAGTGAAGCCTGGGAATCTATATCTATTGTCACAGGAATGGTTCAAAATATAGACAGTAAGAAGAGTCGGTTTTCTTGTACTTAAGTGCTCATTGTGCCTTTTCTATTTAATTCCGATACAATATCTGTGTTTCATCGTCAATAAGAAGGTCATAGGGATACAGTTAACCTTAAGTGAAGCATCGGAATCTATAACTAGTGACACAGGAATGGTTGAAAACATGGGCAGCAAGAAGAGTCAGTTATCTGGTACTTAAGTCGACATTGTGCCTTTTCAATTTAATTCCGATGCAATTTCTATGTTCCGTCGTCAATAAGAAGGTCCAAGGGATACAGTAAATCTGAAGTGAAGCATCGGAATCTATTACTTGTGTCACAGGATTGGTTCACAACATAGACAGTAAGAAGAGTCAGTTTTCTTGTACTTGAGTCGGCGTTGTGCCTTTTGTATTTAATTCCGAGGAAATTTCTGTGTTTCATCGTCAATGATAAGGTCATAGGGATACAGATAACCTGAAGTGAAGCCTGAGAATCTATATCTAGTGTCACAGGAGTGGTTCAAATTATAGACAGTAAGAAGAGTCAGTTTTCTTGTACTTAAGTCGGCAATGTGCCTTTTCTATTTAATTCCGATGCAATTTCTGTGTTTCATCGTTAATAAGATGCTCAGAGGGATACAGTAAACCTAAAGTGATTTAGCGGAATCGATAACTAGTGTCACAGGAATGGTTCAAAACATAGACAGTAAGAAGTGACAGTTTTCTTGTACTTAAGTCGGCATTGTGCCTTTTCTATTTAATTCCAATGCAATATCTGTGTTTCATCAACAATAAGAAGGTCAGAGGGATAAAGCAAACCTGATGTGAAGCATCGGAATCTATTACTAGTGTCAGAGGAATGGTTCAAAACAAACACAGTACGAAGAGTCAGTCTTCATGTACTTAAGTCGGCATTGGGCATTTTGTATTTAATTCCGATGCATTTTCTGAGTTTCATCGTCAATAATGAGGTCAGAGGGAGACAGTAAACCTGAAGTGAAGCATCGGAATCTATAACTAGTGTCACAGGAATGCTTCAAAACATAGACAGTAAGAAGAGTCAGTCGTCTTGTACTTAAGTCTGCATTGTGCCTTTTGTATTTAATTCCGATGCAATTTCTGTGTTTCATCGACAATAAGAGGGTCAGACGGATACAGTAAATCTGAAGTGTCGCATCGGAATCTATAACTAGTGTCACATAAATGATTAAAAATATAGACAATAAGAAGAGTCAGTTTTCTTGTACGTAAGTCGGCATTGTGCTTTTTGTATTTAATTCCGATGCAATTTCTGTGTTTCGTCGTCAATAAGAAGGTCAGAGGGATACAGTAAAAATGAAGTGAAGCATCGGAATCTATAACTAGTGTCACAGGAATGGTTCAAAGCATAGACAGTAAGAATAGTCAGTTTTCTTGTACTTGAGTCGTCATTGTGCCTTTTGTATTTAATTCCGATGCAATATCTGTGTTTCATCGTCAATAAGAAGGTCATAGGGATACAGTTAACCTGAAGTGAAGCATCGGAATCTATAACTTGTGTCACAGGAATGGTTCAAAACATAGACAGTAAGAAGAGTCAGTCTACTTGTACTTGAGTCGGCATTGTGCCTTTTGTATTTAATTCCGATGCAATATCTGTGTTTCGTCGTCAATAAGAAGGTCCAAGGGATACAGTGAACCTGAAGTGAAGCATCGAAATCTAAAACCGGTCTCAAAGGAAAGGTTCAACACATAGACACTAAGAAGAGCCAGTCTTCTTGTACTTGAGTGGGGAATTGTGCCATTCATATATAAATTCCGATGCAATTTCTGTGTTTCATCGTCAATAAGAAGGACAGAAGGATAGAGTAAACCTAAAGTGAAGCATGGGAATCTATAACTAGTGTCACAGGAATGGTTCAAATCATAGACAGTAAGAAGAGTCAGTTTTCTTGTACTTAAGTCGGCATTGTGCCTTTTCTATTAATTCCGATGCTATTTCTGTGTTTCATCGTCAGTTAGAAGATCAGAGGGATACAGTAAACCAGAAGTGAAGCATCGGAATCTATAACTAGTATCACAGGAATGGTTCACAACATAGACGGTAAGAAGAGTCAGGTTTCTTGTACTTGAGTCTGCCTTGTGCCTTTTGTATTTAATTCCGTGGCAATTTCTGTGTTTCATCGTCAATGAGAAGGTCATAGGGATACAGATAACCTGAAGTGAAGCCTGAGAATCTATAACTAGTGTCACAGGAATGCTTCAAAACATAGACAGTAAGAAGAGTCAGTCGTCTTGTACTTAAGTCGGCATTGTGCCTTTTGTATTTAATTACGATGCAGTTTCTGTGTTTCATCGTCAATAAGAACGTCAGAGGGATACAGTAAACCTGAAGTGAAGGATCGGAAGCTATAACTAGTGTCACAGAAATGGTTCAAAACATAGACACTAAGAAGTGTCTGTATTCTTGTATTTAAGTCGGCATTGTGCCTTTTGTATTTAATTCCGATGCAATTTCTGTGTTTCATCATCTATATGAAGGTCAGAGGGATACAGTAAACCTGAAGTGAAGCATCGGAATCTATAACTAGTGTCACAGGAATGGTTCAGACATAGACAGTAAGAAGAGTCAGTTATCTGGTACTTAAGTCGACATTGTGCCTTTTCTATTTAATTCCCATACAATTTCTATGTTCCGTCGTCAATGAGAAGGTCCAAGGGATACAGCAAACCTGAAGTGAAGTATCGGAAGCTATAACTAGTGTCACAGGATTGGTTCACAACATAGACAGTAAGAAGAGTCAGTTTTCTTGTACTTGAGTTGGCATTGTGCCTTTTGTATTTAATTCTGAGGCAATTTCTGTGTTTCATCGTCAATGAGAGGGTCATAGGGATACAGATAACCTGAAGTGAAGCCTGGGAATCTATTTCTAGTGTCACAGGAATGGTTCAAATTATAGACAGTAAGAAGAGTCAGTTTTCTTGTACTTAAGTCGGCATTGTGCCTTTTCTATTTAATTCCGATGCAATTCCTGTGTTTCATCGTCAATAAGAAGGTCAGAGGAATACAGTAAACCTGAAGTGATTTAGCGGAATCTGTAACTAGTGTCACAGGAATGGTTCAAAACATAGACAGTAAGAAGTGTCAGTTTTCTTGTAATTAAGTCGGCATCGTGCCTTTTCTAATTAATTCCAATGCAATTTCTGTGTTTCATCAACAATAAGAAGGTCAGAGGCATAAAGCAAACCTGAAGTGAAGCATCGGAATCAATAACTAGTGTTACAGAAATGATTAAAAATATAGACAATAAGAAGAGTCAGTATTCTTGTACGTAAGTCGGCATTGTGCTTTTCGTATTTAATTCCGATGCAATTTCTGTGTTTCGTCGTCAATAAGAAGGTCAGAGGGATACAGTATACCTGAAGTGAAGCATCGGAATCTATAACTAGTGTCACAGGAATTGCTCAAAGCATAGACAGTAACAAGAGCCAGTCTACTTGTACTTGAGTCGGCATTGTGCCTTTTGTATTTAATTCCGATGCAATTTCTGTGTTTCGTCGTCAATAAGAAGGTCCAAGGGATACAGTGAAATTGAAGTGAAGCATCGGAATCTAAAACCGGTCTCTAAGGAAAGGTTCAAAACATAGACACTAAGAAGAGCCAGTCTTCTTGTACTTGAGTGGGCATTGTGCCTTTTTTATTTAATTCCGATGTAATTTCTGTGTTTCATCGTCAATAAGAAGGACAGAACGATAGAGTAATCCTGAAGTGAAGTATGGGAATCTATAACTAGTGTTACAGGAATGGTTCAAATCATAGACAGTAAGAAGAGTCAGTTTTCTTGTACTTAAGTCGGCATTGTGCCTTTTCTATTTAATTCCGACGCTATTTCTGTGTTTCATCGTCAGTAAGAAGATCAGAGGGATACAGTAAACCTGAAGTGAAGCATCGGAATCTATTACTAGTGTCAGAGGAATGGTTCAAAACATAGACAGTAAGAAGAGTCAGTTATCTTGTACTTAAGTCGACATTGTGCCTTTTCTATTTAATTCCGATGCAATTTCTATGTTCCGTCGTCAATAAGAAGGTCAGAGGGATACAGTATACCTTAAGTGAAGCATCGGAATCCATAACTAGTGTCACAGGAATGGTTCAAAACATAGACAGTAAGAAGAGCCAGTCTACTTGTACTTGAGTCGGCATTGTGCCTTTTGTATTTAATTCCGATGCAATTTCTGTGTTTCGTCGTCAATATGAAGGTCCAAGGGATACAGTGAACCTGAGGTGAATCATCGGAATCTAAAACCGGTCTCAAAGGAAAGGTTCAAAACATAGACACTAAGAAGAGCCAGTCTTCTTGTACTTGAGTGGGCATTGTGTCTTTCTTATTTAATTCCGGTGCAATTTCTGTGTTTCATCGTCAATAAGAAGGACGGAAGGATAGAGTAAACCTGAAGTGAAGCATGGGAATCTATAACTAGTGTCACAGGAATGGTTCAAATCATAGACAGTAAGAAGAGTCAGTTTTCTTGTACTTAAGTCGGCATTGTGCATTTTCTAATTAATTCTGATGCTATTTCTGTGTTTCATCGTCAGTTAGAAGATCAGAGGGATACAGTAAACCTGAAGTGAAGCATCGGAATCTATTACTAGTGTCACAGGAATGGTTCAAAGAAAAGACAGTAAGAAGAGTCGGTCATCTTGTACTTAAGTTGGAATTGGGCATTTTGTATTTAATACCGATGCATTTTCTTAGTTTCATCGTCAATAATAAGGTCAGAGGGATACAGTAATCCTGAAGTGAAACATCGGAATCTATAACTAGTGTCACAGGAATGCTTCAAAACAGACAGTAAGAAGAGTCAGTCGTCTTGTACTTAAGTCGGCATTGTGCCTTTTGTATTTATTTCCGGGCAGTTTCTGTCTTTCATCGTCAATAAGAACGTCAGAGGGATACCGTAAACCTGAAGTGAAGCATCGGAAGCTATAACTAGTGTCACAGGAATGGTTCAAAGCATAGACAGTAAGAAGAGTCAGTTTTCTTGTACTTGAGTCGGCATTGTGCCTTTTGTATTTATTTCCGATGCAATTTCTGTGTTTCATCGTCAATAATAAGGTCATAGGGATAGAGTTAACCTGAAGTGAAGCATCGGAATCTATAACTAGTGTCACAGGAATGGTTCAAAGCATAGACAGTAAGAAGAGTCAGTTATTTTGTACTTAAGTCGACATTGTGCCTTTTCTATTTAATTCCGATGCAATTTCTATGTTCCGTCGTCAATAAGAAGGTCCAAGGGATACAGTAAACCTGAAGTGAAGCATCGGAATCTATTACTTGTGTCACAGGATTGGTTCACAACATAGACAGTAAGAAGAGTCAGTTTTCTTGTACTTGAGTCGGCGTTGTGCCTTTTGTATTTAATTCCGAGGAAATTTCTGTGTTTCATCGTCAATGATAAGGTCATAGGGATACAGATAACCTGAAGTGAAGCCTGAGAATCTATATCTAGTGTCACAGGAGTGGTTCAAATTATAGACAGTAAGAAGAGTCAGTTTTCTTGTACTTAAGTCGGCATTGTGCCTTTTCTATTTAATTCCAATGCAATATCTGTGTTTCATCAACAATAAGAAGGTCAGAGTGATAAAGCAAACCTGATGTGAAGCATCGGAATCTATTACTAGTGTCAGAGGAATGGTTCAAAACAAAGACAGTACGAAGAGTCAGTCTTCATGTACTTAAGTCGGCATTGGGCATTTTGTATTTAATTCCGATGCATTTTCTGAGCTTCATCGTCAATAATGAGGTCAGAGGGAGACAGTAAACCTGAAGTGAAGCATCGGAATCTATAACTAGTGTCACAGGAATGCTTCAAAACATAGACAGTAAGAAGAGTCAGTCGTCTTGTACTTAAGTCTGCATTGTGCCTTTTGTATTTAATTCCGATGCAATTTCTGTGTTTCATCGGCAATAAGTGGGTCAGACGGATACAGTAAACCTGAAGTGTCGCATCGGAATCTATAACTAGTGTCACAGAAATGATTAAAAATATAGACAATAAGAAGAGTCAGTTTTCTTGTACGTAAGTCGGCATTGTGCTTTTTGTATTTAATTCCGATGCAATTTCAGTGTTTCGTCGTCAATAAGGGGATACAGTAAAAATGAAGTGAAGCATCAGAATCTATAACTAGTGTCACAGGAATGGTTCAAAGCATAGACAGTAAGAATAGTCAGTTTTCTTGTACTTGAGTCGGCATTGTGCCTTTCGTATTTAATTCCGATGCAATATCTGTGTTTCATCGTCAATAAGAAGGTCATAGGGATACAGTTAACCTGAAGTGAAGCATCGGAATCTATAACTTGTGTCACAGGAATGGTTCAAAACATAGACAGTAAGAAGAGTCAGCCTACATGTACTTGAGTCGGCTTTGTGCCTTTTGTATTTAATTCCGATGCAATATCTGTGTTTCGTCGTCAATAAGAAAGTCCAAGGGATACAGTGAACCTGAAGTGAAGCATCGAAATCTAAAACCGGTCTCAAAGGAAAGGTTCAAAACATAGACACTAAGAAGAGCCAGTCTTCTTGTACTTGAGTGGGCATTGTGCCATTCTTATTTAATTCCGATGCAATTTCTGTGTTTCATCGTCAATAAGAAGGACAGAAGGATAGAGTAAACCTGAAGTGAAGCATGGGAATCTATAACTAGTGTCACAGGAATGGTTCAAATCATAGACAGTAAGAAGAGTCAGTTTTCTTGTACTTAAGTCGGCATTGTGCCTTTTCTATTAATTCCGATGCTATTTCTGTGTTTCATCGTCAGTTAGAAGATCAGAGGGATACAGTAAACCAGAAGTGAAGCATCGGAATCTATAACTAGTGTCACAGGAATGGTTCACAACATAGACGGTAAGAAGAGTCAGGTTTCTTGTACTTGAGTCGGCCTTGTGCCTTTTGTATTTAATTCCGAGGCAATTTCTGTGTTTCATCGTCAATGAGAAGGTCATAGGGATACAGATAACCTGAAGTGAAGCCTAGGAATCTATATCTATTGTCACAGGAATGGTTCAAATTATAGACAGTAAGAAGAGTCGGTTTTCTTGTACTTATGTGCTCATTGTGCCTTTTCTATTTTATTCCGATACAATATCTGTGTTTCATCGTCAATAAGAAGGTCATAGGGATACAGATAACCTGAAGTGAAGCCTGAGAATCTATAACTAGTGTCACAGGAATGCTTCAAAACATAGACAGTAAGAAGAGTCAGTCGTCTTGTACTTAAGTCGGCATTGTGCCTTTTGTATTTAATTACGATGCAGTTTCTGTGTTTCATCGTCAATAAGAACGTCAGAGGGATACAGTAAACCTGAAGTGAAGCATCGGAAGCTATAACTAGTGTCACAGAAATGGTTCAAAACATAGACACTAAGAAGTGTCTGTATTCTTGTACTTAAGTCGGCATTGTGCCTTTTGTATTTAATTCCGATGCAATTTCTGTGTTTCATCATCTATATGAAGGTCAGAGGGATACAGTAAACCTGAAGTGAAGCATCGGAATCTATAACTAGTGTCACAGGAATGGTTCAAAGCATATACAGTAAATAGAGTCAGTTTTCTTGTACTTGAGTCGGCATTGTCCTTTTGTATTTAATTCCGATGCAATTTCTGAGTTTCATCGTCAATAAGAAGGTCATAGGGATACAGTTAAATTGAAGTGAAGCATCGGAATCTATAACTAGTGTCACAGGAATGGTTCAAACATAGACAGTAAGAAGAGTCAGTTATCTGGTACTTAAGTCGACATTGTGCCTTTTCTATTTAATTCCCATACAATTTCTATGTTCCGTCGTCAATGAGAAGGTCCAAGGGATACAGCAAACCTGAAGTGAAGTATCGGAAGCTATAACTAGTGTCACAGGATTGGTTCACAACATAGACAGTAAGAAGAGTCAGTTTTCTTGTACTTGAGTCGGGATTGTGCCTTTTGTATTTAATTGTGAGGCAATTTCTGTGTTTCATCGTCAATGAGAAGGTCATAGGGATACAGATAACCTGAAGTGAAGCCTGGGAATCTATATCTAGTGTCACAGGAATGGTTCAAATTATAGACAGTAAGAAGAGTCAGTTTTCTTGTACTTAAGTCGGCATTGTGCCTTTTCTATTTAATTCCGATGCAATTTCTGTGTTTCATCGTCAATAAGAAGGTCAGAGGGATACAGTAAACCTGAAGTGATTTAGCGGAATCTATAACTAGTGTCACAGGAATGGTTCAAAACATAGACAGTAAGAAGTGTCAGTTTTCTTGTAATTAAGTCGGCATCGTGCCTTTTCTAATTAATTCCAATGCAATTTCTGTGTTTCATCAACAATAAGAAGGTCAGAGGCATAAAGCAAACCTGAAGTGAAGCATCGGAATCAATAACTAGTGTTACAGGAATGGTTCAAATCATAGACAGTAAGAAGAGTCAGTTTTCTTGTCCTTACGTCGGCATTGTGCCTTTTCTATTTAATTCCGATGCAATTCCTGTGTTTAATCGCTAATAAGAAGGTAAGAGGGATACAGTAAACCGAAGTAAAGCATCGGAATCTATAACTAGTGTCACAGGAATGGTTCAAATCATAGACAGTAAGAAGAGTCAGTCTTCTTGTATTTAAGTCGGCATTGTGCCTTTTGTATTGAATTCCGATGGAATTTCTGTGTTTCATCGACAATAAGAGGGTCAGACGGATACAGTAAACCTGAAGTGTCGCATCGGAATCTATAACTAGTGTCACAGAAATGATTAAAAGTATAGACAATAAGAAGAGTCAGTTTTCTTATACGTAAGTCGGCATTGTGCTTTTCGTATTTAATTCCGATGCAATTTCTGTGTTTCGTCGTCAATAAGAAGGTCAGAGGGATACAGTAAACCTGAAGTGAAGCATCGTAATCTATAACTAGTGTCACAGGAATGGTTCAAAGCATAGACAGTAAGAATAGTCAGTTTTCTTGTACTTGAGTCGGCATTGTGCCTTTTGTATTTAATTCCGATGCAATATCTGTGTTTCATCGTCAATAAGAAGGTCATAGGGATACAGTTAACCTGATGTGAAGCATCGGAATCTATAACTTGTGTCACAGGAATGGTTCAACTCATAGACAGTAAGAAGAGTCAGTTATCTTGTACTTAAGTCGACATTGTGCCTTTTCTGTTTAATTCCGATGCAATTTCTATGTTCCGTCGTCAATAAGAAGGTCAGAGGGATACAGTATACCTGAAGTGAAGCATCGGAATCTATAACTAGTGTCACAGGAATGGTTCAAAACATAGACAGTAAGAAGAGTCAGTCTACTTGTACTTGAGTCGGCATTGTGATTTTTGTATTTAATTCCGATGCAATTTCTGTGTTTCGTCGTCAATAAGAAGGTCCAAGGGATACAGTAAACCTGAAGTGAAGCATCGGAATCTAAAACCGGTATCAAAGGAAAGGTTCAAAACATAGACACTAAGAAGAGCCAGTCTTCTTGTACTTGAGTGGGCATTGTGCCTTTCTTATTTAATTCCGATGCAATTTCTGTGTTTCATCGTCAGTTAGAAGATCAGAGGGATACAGTAAACCTGAAGTGAAGCATCGGAATCTATTACTAGTGTCACAGGAATGGTTCAAATCATAGACAGTAAGAAGAGTCAGTTTTCTTGTACTTAAGTGGGCATTGTGCCTTTTCTATTTAATTCCGATGCTATTTCTGTGTTTCATCGTCAGTTAGAAGATCAGAGGGATACAGTAAACCTGAAGTGAAGCATCGGAATCTATTACTAGTGTCACAGGAATGGTTCAAAACAAAGACAGTAAGAAGAGTCTGTCTTCTTGTACTTAAGTCGGCATTGGGCATTTTGCATTTAATTCCGATGCATTTTATGAGATTCATCGTCAATAATATGGTCAGGGGGATACAGTAATCCTGAAGTGAAGCATCGGAATCTACAACTAGTGTCACAGGAATGCTTCAAATCATAGACAGTAAGAAGAGTCAGTCGTCTAGTACTTAAGTCGGCATTGTGCCTTTTGTATTTAATTCCGATGCAGTTTCTGTGTTTCATCGTCAATAAGAACTTCAGAGGGATACCGTAAACCTGAAGTGAAGCATCGGATGCCATAACTAGTGTCACAGAAATGGTTCAAAACATAGACACTAAGAAGTGTCAGTTTTCTTGTACTTAAGTCGGCATTGTGCCTTTTGTATTTAATTCCGATGCAATTTCTGTGTTTCATCATCAATATGAATGTCAGAGGAATACAGTAAACCTGAAGTGAAACATCGGAATCTATAACTAGTGTCACAGGAATGGTTCAAAGCATAGACAGTAAGAAGAGTCAGTTTTCTTGTACTTGAGTCGGCATTGTGCCTTTTGTATTTAATTCCGATACAATTTCTGTGTTTCATCTTCAATAAGAAGGTCATAGGGATACAGTTAACCTGAAGTGAAGCATCGGAATCTATAACTAGTGTAACAGGATTGGTTCAAAATATAGACAGTAAGAAGAGTCAGTTGTCTTGTACTTAAGTCGACATTGTGCCTATTCTATTTAATTCCGATGCAATTTCTATGTTCCGTCGTCAATAAGAAGGTCCAAGGGATACAGTAAACCTGAAGTGAAGCATCGGAATCTATAACTTGTGTCACAGGATTGGTTCACAACATAGACGGTAAGAAGAGTCAGGTTTCCTGTACTTGAGTCGGCATTGTGCCTTTTGTATTTAATTCCGAGGCAATTTCTGTGTTACATCGTCAATGAGAAGGTCATAGGGATACAGATAACCTGAAGTGAAGCCTGGGAATCTATATCTAGTGTCACAGGAATGGTTCAAATTATCGACAGTAAGAAGAGTCAGTTTTCTTGTACTTAAGTCCTCATTGTGCCTTTTCTATTTAATTCCGATGCAATTTCTGTGTTTCATCGTCAATAAGAAGGTCATAGGGATACAGTTAACCTTAAGTGAAGCATCGGCATCTATAACTAGTGTCACAGGAATGGTTCAAATCATAGACAGTAAGAAGAGTCAGTTATCTGGTAGTTAAGTCGACATTGTGCCTTTTCTATTTAATTCCGATGCAATTTCTATGTTCCGTCGTCAGTAAGAAGGTCCAAGGGATACAGTAAACCTGAAGTGAAGCATCGGAATCTATAACTAGTGTCACAGGATTGGTTCACAACATAGACAGTAAGAAGAGTCAGTTTTCTTGTACTTGTGTCGGCATTGTGCATTTTCTATTTAATTCCGATGCAATTTCTGTGTTTCATCGACAATAAGAGATCAGACGGATACAGTAAACGTGAAGTCTCGCATCGGAATCTATAACTAGTGTGACAGAAATGGTTAAAAATATAGACAATAAGAATAGTCAGTTTTCTTGTACTTGAGTCGGCATTGTGCCTTTTGTATTTAATTCCGATGCAATATCTGTGTTTCATCGTCAATAAGAAGGTCAGAGGGATAGAGTATACCTGAAGTGAAGCATCGAAATCTATAACTAGTGTCACAGGAATGGTTCAAAACAAAGACAGTAAGAAGAGCCAGTCTACTTGTACTTGAGTCGGGATTGTGCCTTTTGTATTTAATTCCGATGCAATTCCTGTGTTTAGTCGTCAATAAGAAGGTCCAAGCGATACAGTGAACCTGAAGTGAAGCATCGGAATCTAAAAACGGTCTCAAAGGAAAGGTACAAAACATAGACACTAAGAAGAGCCAGTCTTCTTGTACTTGAGTGGGCATTGTGCCTTTCTTATTTAATTCCGATGCAATTTCTGTGTTTCATCGTCAATAAGAAGGCCAGAAGGATAGAGTAAACCTGAAGTGAAGCATGGGAATCTATAACTAGTGTCACAGGATTGGTTCAAATCATAGACAGTAAGAAGAGTCAGTTTTCTTGTACTTAAGTCGGCATTGTGCCTTTTCTGTTTAATTCCGATGCTATATCTGTGTTTCATCGTCAGTTAGAAGATCAGAGGGATACAGTAAACCTGAAGTGAAGCATCGGAATCTATTACTAGTGTCACAGGAATGGTTCAAAACAAAGACAGTAAGAAGAGTCTGTCTTCTTGTACTTAAGTCGGCCTTGGGCATTTTGTATTTGATTCCGATGCATTTTCTGAGTTTCATCGTCAATAATAAGGTCAGAGGGATACAGTAATCCTGAAGTGAAGCATCGGAATCTATAACTAGTGTCACAGGAATGCTTCAAAACATAGACAGTAAGAAGAGTCAGTCGTCTAGTACTTAAGTCGGCATTGTGCCATTTGTATTTAATTCCGATGCAGTTTCTGTGTTTCATCGTCAATAAGAACGTCAGAGGGATACCGTAAACCTGAAGTGAAGCATCGGATGCCATAACTAGTGTCACAGAAATGGTTCAAAACATAGACACTAAGAAGTGTCAGTTTTCTTGTACTTAAGTCGGCATTGTGCCTTTTGTATTTAATTCCGATGCAATTTCTGTGTTTCATCATCAATATGAATGTCAGAGGAATACAGTAAACCTGAAGTGAAACATCGGAATCTATAACTAGTGTCACAGGAATGGTTCAAAGCATAGACAGTAAGAAGAGTCAGTTTTCTTGTACTTGAGTCGGCATTGTGCCTTTTGTATTTAATTCCGATACAATTTCTGTGTTTCATCTTCAATAAGAAGGTCATAGGGATACAGTTAACCTGAAGTGAAGCATCGGAATCTATAACTAGTGTAACAGGATTGGTTCAAAATATAGACAGTAAGAAGAGTCAGTTGTCTTGTACTTAAGTCGACATTGTGCCTTTTCTATTTAATTCCGATGCAATTTCTATGTTCCGTCGTCAATAAGAAGGTCCAAGGGATACAGTAAACCTGAAGTGAAGCATCGGAATCTATAACTTGTGTCACAGGATTGGTTCACAACATAGACGGTAAGAAGAGTCAGGTTTCCTGTACTTGAGTCGGCATTGTGCCTTTTGTATTTAATTCCGAGGCAATTTCTGTGTTACATCGTCAATGAGAAGGTCATAGGGATACAGATAACCTGAAGTGAAGCCTGGGAATCTATATCTAGTGTCACAGGAATGGTTCAAATTATCGACAGTAAGAAGAGTCAGTTTTCTTGTACTTAAGTCCTCATTGTGCCTTTTCTATTTAATTCTGATGCAATTTCTGTGTTTCATCGTCAATAAGAAGGTCATAGGGATACAGTTAACCTTAAGTGAAGCATCGGCATCTATAACTAGTGTCACAGGAATGGTTCAAAACATAGACAGTAAGAAGAGTCAGTTATCTGGTAGTTAAGTCGACATTGTGCCTTTTCTATTTAATTCCGATGCAATTTCTATGTTCCGTCGTCAGTAAGAAGGTCCAAGGGATACAGTAAACCTGAAGTGAAGCATCGGAATCTATAACTAGTGTCACAGGATTGGTTCACAACATAGACAGTAAGAAGAGTCAGTTTTCTTGTACTTGTGTCGGCATTGTGCATTTTCTATTTAATTCCGATGCAATTTCTGTGTTTCATCGACAATAAGAGATCAGACGGATACAGTAAACCTGAAGTCTCGCATCGGAATCTATAACTAGTGTGACAGAAATGGTTAAAAATATAGACAATAAGAATAGTCAGTTTTCTTGTACTTGAGTCGGCATTGTGCCTTTTGTATTTAATTCCGATGCAATATCTGTGTTTCATCGTCAATAAGAAGGTCACAGGGATAGAGTATACCTGAAGTGAAGCATCGAAATCTATAACTAGTGTCACAGGAATGGTTCAAAACATAGACAGTAAGAAGAGCCAGTCTACTTGTACTTGAGTCGGTATTGTGCCTTTTGTATTTAATTCCGATGCAATTTCTGTGTTTAGTCGTCAATAAGAAGGTCCAAGCGATACAGTGAACCTGAAGTGAAGCATCGGAATCTAAAACCGGTCTCAAAGGAAAGGTTCAAAACATAGACACTAAGAATAGCCAGTCTTCTTGTACTTGAGTTGGCATTGTGCCTTTCTTATTTAATTCCGATGCAATTTCTGTGTTTCATCGTCAATAAGAAGGACAGAAGGATAGAGTAAACCTGAAGTGCAGCATGGGAATCTATAACTAGTGTCACAGGATTGGTTCAAATAATAGACAGTAAGAAGAGTCAGTTTTCTTGTACTTAAGTCGGCATTGTGCCTTTTCTATTTAATTCCGATGCTATTTCTGTGTTTCATCGTCAGTTAGAAGATCAGAGGGATACAGTAAACCTGAAGTGAAGCATCGGAATCTATTACTAGTGTCACAGGAATTGTTCAAAACAAAGACAGTAAGAAGAGTCTGTCTTCTTGTACTTAAGTCGGCCTTGGGCATTTTGTATTTAATTCCGATGCATTTTCTGAGTTTCATCGTCAATAATAATGTCAGAGGGATACAGTAATCCTGAAGTGAAGCATCGGAATCTATAACTAGTGTCACAGGAATGCTTCAAAACATAGACAGTAAGAAGAGTCAGTCGTCTAGTACTTAAGTCGGCATTGTGCCTTTTGTATTTAATTCCGATGCAGTTTCTGTGTTTCATCGTCAATAAGAACGTCAGAGGGATACCGTAAACCTGAAGTGAAGCATCGGATGCCATAACTAGTGTCACAGAAATGGTTCAAAACATAGACACTAAGAAGTGTCAGTTTTCTTGTACTTAAGTCGGCATTGTGCCTTTTGTATTTAATTCCGATGCAATTTCTGTGTTTCATCATCAATATGAATGTCAGAGGGATACAGTAAACCTGAAGTGAAACATCGCAATCTATAACTAGTGTCACAGGAATGGTTCAAAGCATAGACAGTAAGAAGAGTCAGTTGTCTTGTACTTAAGTCGACATTGTGCCTTTTCTATATAATTCCGATGCAATTTCTATGTTCCGTCGTCAATAAGAAGGTCCAAGGGATACAGTAAACCTGAAGTGAAGCATCGGAATCTATAACTAGTGTCACAGGATTGGTTCACAAAATAGACGGTAAGAAGAGTCAGGTTTCTTGTACTTGAGTCGGCATTGTGCCTTTTGTAATTAATTCCGAGGAAATTTCCGTGTTTCATCGTCAATGTGAAGGTCATAGGGATACAGATAACCTGAAGTGAAGCCTGGGAATCTAAACCTAGTGTCACAGGAATGGTTCAAATTATCGACAGTAAGAAGAGTCAGTTTTCTTGTACTTAAGTCCTCATTGGTTCTTTTCTATTTAATTCCGATGCAATTTCTGTGTTTCATCGTCAATAAGAAGGTCATAGGCATACAGTTAACCTTAAGTGAAGCATCGGAATCTATAACAAGTGTAACAGGATTGGTTCAAAATATAGACAGTAAGAAGATTCAGTTGTCTTCTACTTAAGTCGACATTGTGCCTTTTCTATTTGATTCCGATGCAATTTCTATGTTCCGTCGTCAATAAGAAGGTCCAAGGGATACAGTAAACCTGAAGTGAAGCATCGGAATCTATAACTAGTGTCACAGGATTGGTTCACAACATAGACGGTAAGAAGAGTCAGGTTTCTTGTACTTGAGTCGGCATTGTGCCTTTTGTATTTAATTCCGAGGCAATTTCTGTGTTACATCGTCAATGAGAAGGTCATAGGGATACAGATAACCTGAAGTGAAGCCTGGGAATCTATATCTAGTGTCACAGGAATGGTTCAAATTATCGACAGTAAGAAGAGTCAGTTTTCTTGTACTTAAGTCCTCATTGTGCCTTTTCTATTTAATTCCGATGCAGTTTCTGTGTTTCATCGTCAATAAGAAGGTCATAGGGATACAGTTAACCTTAAGTGAAGCATCGGCATCTATAACTAGTATCACAGGAATGGTTCAAAACATAGACAGTAAGAAGAGTCAGTTATCTGGTACTTAAGTCGACATTGTGCCTTTTCTATTTAATTTCGATGCAATTTCTATGTTCCGTCGTCAGTAAGAAGAACCAAGGGATACAGTAAACCTGAAGTGAAGCATCGGAATCTATAACTAGTGTCACAGGATTGGTTCACAACATAGACAGTAAGAAGAGTCAGTTTTCTTGTACTTGTGTCGGCATTGTGCATTTTCTATTTAATTCCGATGCAATTTCTGTGTTTCATCGACAATAAGAGATCAGACGGATACAGTAAACCTGAAGTCTCGCATCGGAATCTATAACTAGTGTGACAGAAATGGTTAAAAATATAGACAATAAGAATAGTCAGCTTTCTTGTACGTGAGTCGGCATTGTGCCTTTTGTATTTAATTCGGATGCAATTTCTGTGTTTAGTCGTCAATAAGAAGGTCCAAGGGATACAGTGAACCTGAAGTGAAGCATCGGAATCTAAAACCGGTCTCAAAGGAAAGGTTCAAAACATAGCCACTAAGAAGAGCCAGTCTTCTTGTACTTGAGTGGGCATTGTGCCTTTCTTATGTAATTCCGATGCAATTTCTGTGTTTCATCGTCAATAAGAAGGACAGAAGGATAGAGTAAACCTGAAGTGAAGCATAGGACTCTACAACTAGTGTCACAGGATTGGTTCAAATCATAGACAGTAAGAAGAGTCAGTTTTCTTGTACTTAAGTCGGCATTGTGCCTTTTCTATTCAATTCCGATGCTATTTCTGTGTTTCATCGTCAGTTAGAAGATCAGAGGGATACAGTACACCTGAAGTGAAGCATCGGAATCTATTACTAGTGTCACAGGGGTGGTTCAAAGCAAAGACAGTGAGAAGAGTCTGTCTTCTTGTACTTAAGTCGGCCTTGGGCATTTTGTATTTAATTCCGATGCATTTTCTGAGTTTCATCGACAATAATAAAGTCAGAGGGATACAGTAATCCTGAAGTGAAGCATCGGAATATATAACTAGTGTCACAGGAATGCTTCAAAACATAGACAGTAAGAAGAGTCAGTCGTCTAGTACTTAAGTCGGCATTGTGCCTTTTGTATTTAATACCGATGCAGTTTCTGTGTTTCATTGTCAATAAGAACGTCAGAGGGATACCGTAAACCTGAAGTGAAGCATCGGATGCCATAACTAGTGTCACAGAAATGGTTCAAAACATAGACACTAAGAAGTGTCAGTTTTCTTGTACTAAAGTCGGCATTGTGCCTTTTGTATTTAATTCCGATCCGATTTCTGTGTTTCATCATCAATATGAATGTCAGAGGGATACAGTAAACCTGAAGTGAAACATCGCAATCTATAACTAGTGTCACAGGAATGGTTCAAAGCATAGACAGTAAGAAGAGTCAGTTTTCTTGTACTTGAGTCGGCATTGTGCCTTTTGTATTTAATTCCGATGCAATTTCTGTGTTTCATCGTCAATAAGAAGGTCATAGGGATACAGTTAACCTGAACTGAAGCATCGGAATCTATAACTAGTGTAACAGGAATGGTTCAAAACATAGACAGTAAGAAGAGTCAGTTGTCTTGTACTTAAGTCGACATTGTGCCTTTTCTATTTAATTCCGATGCAATTTCTATGTTCCGTCGTCAATAAGAAGGTCCAAGGGATACAGTAAACCTGAAGTGAAGCATCGGAATCTATAACTAGTGTCACAGGATAGGTTCACAACATAGACGGTAAGAAGAGTCAGGTTTCTTGTACTTGAGTCGGCATTGTGCCTTTTGTATTTAATTTCGAGGAAATTTCTGTGTTTCATCGTCAATGAGAAGGTCATAGGGATACAGATAACCTGAAGTGAAGCCTGGGAATCTATATCTACTGTCACAGGAATGGTTCAAATTATCGACAGTAAGAAGAATCAGTTTTCTTGTACTTAAGTCCTCATTGTGCCTTTTCTATTTAACTCCGATGCAATTTCTGTGTTTCATCGTCAATAAGAAGGTCATAGGGATACAGTTAACCTTAAGTGAAGCATCGGCATCTATAACTAGTGTCACAGGAATGGTTCAAAGTATAGACAGTAAGAAGAGTCAGTTATCTGGTACTTAAGTCGACATTGTGCCTTTTCTATTTAATTCCGATGCAATTTCTATGTTCCGTCGTCGGTAAGAAGGTCCAAGGGATACAGTAAACCTGAAGTGAAGCATCGGAATCTATAACTAGTGTCACAGGATTGGTTCACAACATAGACAGTAAGAAGAGTCAGTTTTCTTGTACTTGAGTCGGCATTGTGAATTTTCTATTTAATTCCGATGCAATTTCTGTGTTCCATCGTTAATAAGAAGGTCAGAGGGATACAGTAAACCTGAAGTGATTTAGCGGAATCTATAACTAGTGTCACAGGAATGATTCAAAACATAGACAGTAAGAAATGTCAGTTTTCTTGTAGTTAAGTCGGCATTGTGCCTTTTCTATTTAATTCCAATGCAATTTCTGTGTTTCATCAACAATAAGAAGGTCAGAGGGATAAAGAAAACCTGAAGTGAAGCATCGGAATCTATAACTAGTGTTACAGGAATGGTTCAAAACATAGACAGTAAGAAGAGTCAGTTTTCTTGTTCTTAAGTCGGCATTGTGCCTTTTCTATTTAATTCCGATGTAATTCCTGTGTTTAATCGCTAATAAGAAGGTCAGAGGGATACAGTAAACCGAAGAAAAGCATCGGAATCTATAACTACTGTCTCAGGAATGGTTCATATCATAGAAAGTAAGAAGAGTCAGTCTTCTTGTATTTAAGTCGGCATTGTGCCTTTTGTATTTAATTCCGATGGAACTTCTGTGTTTCGTCGACAATAAGAGGGTCAGACGGGTACAGTAAACCTGAAGTGTCGCATCGGAATCTATAACTTGTGTGACAGAAATGGTTAAAAATATAGACAATAAGAATAGTCAGTTTTCTTGTACTTGAGTCGGCATTGTGCCTTTTGTATTTAATTCCGATGCAATATCTGTGTTTCATCGTCAATAAGAAGGTCATAGGAATACAGTAAACCTGAAGTGAAGCATCGGAATCTATAAGTTGTGTCACAGGAATGGTTCAAAACATAGATAGTAAGAAGATTCAGTTATCTTGTACTTAAGTCGACATTGTGCCTTTTCTATTTAATTCCGATGCAATTTTTATGTTGCGTCGTCAATAAGAAGGTCCAAGGGATACAGTAAACCTGAAGTGAAGAATCGTAATCTATAACTAGTGTCACAGGATTGGTTCACAACATAGACAGTAAGAAGAGTCAGTCTTCTTGTACTTGAGTCGGCATTGTGCCTTTTGTATTAAATTCCGATGCAATTTCTGTGTTTCATCGTCAATAAGAAGGTCAGAGGGTTACAGTAAACCTGAAGTGATTTAGCGGAATCAATAACTAGTGTCACAGGAATGGTTCAAAACTTAGAAAGTAAGAAGTGTCAGTTTTCTTGTACTTAAGTCGGCATTGTGCCTTTTCTATTTAATTCCGATGCTATTTATGTGTTTCATCGTCAGTAAGTAGATCAGAGGGATACAGTATACCTGAAATGAAGCATCGGAAGCTTTAACTAGTGTCACAGAAATGGTTCAGTACATAGACACTAAGAGGTGTCAGTTTTCTTGTACTTAAGTCGGCATTGTGCCTTTTGTATTTAATTACGACGCAATTTCTGTGTTTCATCATCAATATGAAGGTCAGAGGGATACAGTAAACCTGAAGTGAAGCTTCGGAATCTATAACTAGTGTCACAGGATTGGTTCACAACATAGACAGTAAGAAGAGTCAGGTTTCTTGCACTTGAGTCGGCATTGTGCCTCTTGTATGTAATTCCGAGGCAATCTCTGTGTTTCATCGTCAATGAGAAGTTCATAGGTATACAGATAACCTGAAGTGAAGCCTGGGAATCTATATCTAGTATCACAGGAATGGTTCAAATTATAGACAGTATAAAGAGTCAGTTTTCTTGTACTTAAGTCCTCATTGTGCCTTTTCTATTTAATTCCGATGCAATTTCTGTGTTTCATCGTCAATAAGAAGGTCAGAGGGATACAGTAAACCTGAAGTGATTTAGCGGAATCTATAACTAGTGTCACAGGAATGGTTCAAAACATAGACAGTAAGAAGTGTCAGTTATCTTGTACTTAAGTCGACGTTGTGCCTTTTCTATATAATTCCGATGCAATTTCTATGTTCCGTCGTCAATAAGAAGGTCCAAGGGATACGGTAAACCTGAAGTGAAGCATCGGAATCTATAACTAGTGTCACAGGATTGGTTCACAATATAGATAGTAAGAAGAATCAGTCTTCTTGTACTTGAGTCGGCATTGTGCCTTTTGTATTTAATTCCGATGCAATTTCTGTGTTTCATCGTCAATAAGAATGTCAGAGGGATACAGTATACCTGAAGTGAAGCATCGGAATCTATAACTAGTGTCACAGGAATGGTTCAAAACATAGACAGTAAGAAGAGCCAGTCTACTTGTACTTGAGTCGGCATTGTGGCTTTTGTATTTAATTCCGATGCAATTTCTGTGTTTCGTCGTCAATAAGAAGGTCCAAGGGATACAGTGAACCTGTAGTGAAGCATCGGAATCTAAAACCGGTCTCAAAGGAAAGGTTCAAAACATAGACAATAAGAAGGGCCAGTCTTCTTGTACTTGAGTGGGCATTGTGCCTTTTTTATTTAATTCCGATGCAATTTCTGTGTTTCCTCGTCAATAAGAAGGACAGAACGATAGACTACACCTGAAGTGAAGCATGGGAATCTATAACTAGTGTCACATGAATGGTTCAAATTATAGACAGGGAGAAGAGTCAGTCGCCTTGTACTTAAGTCAGCATTGTGTCTATTGTATTTAATTCCGATGCAGTTTCGGTGTTTCATCGTCAATAAGAACGTCAGAGGGATACAGTAAACCTGAAATGAAGCATCGGATGCTATAACTAGTGTCACAGAAATGGTTCAAAACATAGACGCTAAGAAGTGTCAGTTTTCTTGTACTTAAGTCGGCATTGTGCCTTTTGTATTTAATTCCGATGCAATTTCTGTGTTTCATCATCAATATGAAGGTCAGAGGGATACAGTAAACCTGAAGTGAAGCATCGAAATCAATAACTAGTGTCAGAGAAATGGTTCAAAGGATAGACAGTAAGAAGCGTCAGTTTTCTTCTACTTGAGTCGGCATTGTGCCTTTTGTATTTAATTCCGATGCAATTTCTGTGTTTCATTGTCAATAAGAAGGTCATAGGGATACAGTTAACCTGAAGTGAAGCATTGGAATCTATAACTAGTGTTACAGGAATGGTTTAAAACATAGACAGTAAGAAGAGTCAGTTTTCTTGTTCTTAAGTCGGCATTGTGCCTTTTCTATTTAATTCCGATGCAATTTCTGTGTTTCATCGTCAATAAGAAGGTCAGAGGGATACAGTAAACCTGAAGTGATTTAGCGGAATCTATAACTAGTGTCACAGGAATGGTTCAAAACATAGACAGTAAGAAGTGTCAGTTATCTTGTACTTAAGTCGACGTTGTGCCTTTTCTATATAATTCCGATGCAATTTCTATGTTCCGTCGTCAATAAGAAGGTCCAAGGGATACAGTAAACCGAAGAAAGGCATCGAAATCTATAACTAGTGTCACAGGAATGGTTAAAAATATAGACAATAAGAAGAGTCAGTTTTCTTGTACGTAAGTCGGCATTGTGCTTTTTGTATTTAATTCCGATGCAATTTCTGTGTTTCGTCGTCAATAAGAAGGTCAGAGGGATACAGTAAACCTGAAGTGAAACATCGGAATCTATAACTAGTGTCACAGGAATGGTTCAAAACATAGACAGTAAGAAGAGCCAGTCTACTTGTACTTGAGTCGGCATTGTGCCTTTTGTATTTAATTCCGATGCAATTTCTGTGTTTCGTCGTCAATAAGAAGGTCCAAGGGATACAGTGAACCTGTAGTGAAGCATCGGAATCTAAAACCGGTCTCAAAGGAAAGGTTCAAGACATAGACACTAAGAAGGGCCAGTCTTCTTGTACTTGAGTGGGGATTGTGCCTTTTTTATTTAATTCCGATGCAATTTCTGTGTTTCATCGTCAATAAGAAGGACAGAATGATAGACTAAACCTGAAGTGAAGCATGGGAATCTATAACTAGTGTCACAGGAATGGTTCAAATCATAGACAGTATGAAGAGTCAGTTTTCTTGTACTTAAGTCGGCATTGTGCCTTTTCTATTTAATTCCGATGCTATTCCTGTGTTTCATCGTCAGTAAGAAGATCAGAGGGATACAGTAAGCCTGAAGTGAAGCATCGGAATCTATTACTAGTGTCACAGGAATGGTTCAAAGAAAGACAGTAAGAAGAGTCAGTCTTCTTGTACTTAAGTCGGCATTGTGCTTTTTGTATTTAATTCCGATGCAATTTCTGTGTTTCATCGTCAATAAGAAGGACAGAACGATAGACTACACCTGAAGTGAAGCATGGGAATCTATAACTAGTGTCACATGAATGGTTCAAATTATAGACAGTGAGAAGAGTCAGTCGCCTTGTACTTAAGTCGGCATTGTGCCTATTGTATTTAATTCCGATGCAGTTTCGGTGTTTCATCGTCAATAAGAACGTCAGAGGGATACAGTAAACCTGAAGTGAAGCATCGGATGCTACAACTAGTGTCACAGAAATGGTTCAAAACATAGACGCTAAGAAGTGTCAGTTTTCTTTTACTTAAGTCGGCATTGTGCCTTTTGTATTTAATTCCGATGCAATTTCTGTGTTTCATTATCAATATGAAGGTCAGAGGGATACAGTAAACCTGAAGTGAAGCATCGAAATCAATAACTAGTGTCAGAGAAATGGTTCAAAGCATAGACAGTAAGAAGCGTCAGTTTTCTTCTACTTGAGTCGGCATTGTGCCTTTTGTATTTAATTCCGATGCAATTTCTGTGTTTCATTGTCAATAAGAAGGTCATAGGGATACAGTTAACCTGAAGTGAAGCATAGGAATCTATAACTAGTGTTACAGGAATGGTTTAAAACATAGACAGTAAAAAGAGTCAGTTTTCTTGTTCTTAAGTCGGCATTGTGCCTTTTCTATTTAATTCCGATGAAATTCCTGTTTTTAATCGCTAATAAGAAGGTCAGAGGGATACAGTAAACCGAAGTAAAGCATCGGAATCTATAACTAGTGTCTCAGGAATGGTTCAAATCATAGACAGTAAGAAGAGACAGTCTTCTTGTATTTAAGTCGGCAATGTGCCTTTTGTATTTAATTCCGATGGAATTTCTGTGTTTCATCTACAATAAGAGGGTCAGACGGATACAGTAAAATTGAAGTGTCGCATCGGAATCTATAACTAGTGTCACAGGAATGGTTAAAATTATAGACAATAAGAGGAGTCAGTTTTCTTGTACGTAAGTCGGCATTGTGCTTTTTGTATTTAATTCCGATGCAATTTCTGTGTTTCGTCGTCAAGAAGAAGGTCAGAGGGATACAGTAAACCTGACGTGAAGCATCGAAATCTATAACTAGTGTCAGAGAAATAGTTCAGAGCATAAACAGTAAGAAGAGTCAGTTTTCTTCTACTTGAGTCGGCATTGTGCCTTTTGTATTTCATTCCGATGCAATATCTGTGTTTCATAGTCAATAAGAAGGTCATAGGGATACAGTTAACCTGAAGTGAAGCATCGGAATCTATAACTTGTGTCACAGGAATGGTTCAAAACATAGACAGTAGGAAGTGTCAGTTATCTTGTACTTAAGTCGACATTGTGCCTTTTCTATTTAATTCCGATGCAATTTCTATGTTCCGTCGGCAATAAGAAGGTCCAAGGGACACAGTAAACCTGAAGTGAAGCATCGGAATCTATAACTAGTGTCACAGGATTGGTTCACAACATAGACAGTGAGAAGCGTCAGTTTTCCTGTACTTGAGTCGGCATTGTGCCTTTTGTATTTAATTCCGAGGCAATTTCTGTGTTTCATCGTCAATGAGAAGGTCATAGGGATACAGATAACCTGAAGTGAAGCCTCGAAATCTATATCTAGTGTCACAGGAATGGTTCAAATTATAGACAGTAAGAAGAGTCAGTCTTTTTGTACTTGAGTCGGCATTGTGCCTTTTGTATTTAATTCCGATGAAATTTCTGTGTTTCATCGTCAATTAGAAGGTCAGAGGGATACAGTGAACCTAAAGTGAAGCATCGGAATCTAAAACCGGTCTCAAAGGAAAGGTTCAAAACATAGACACTAAGAAGAGCCAGTCTTCTTGTACTTGAGTGGGCATTGTGCCTTTTTTATTTAATTCCGATGCAATTTCTGTGTTTCATCGTCAATAAGAAGGACAGATGGATAGAGTAAACCTGAAGTGAAGCATGGGAATCTATAACTAGTGTCACAGGAATGGTTCAAACCATAGACAGTAAGATGAGTCAGTTTTCTTGTACTTAAGTCGCCATTGTGCCTTTTCTATTTAATTTCCATGCTATTTCTGTGTTTCATCGTCAGTAAGAAGATCAGAGGGATACAGTAAACCTGAAGTGAGGCTTCGGAATCTATTACTAGTGTCACAGGAATGGTTCAAAACAAAGACAGTAAGAAGAGTCAGTTTTCTGGTAATTGCGTCGGCATTGTGCCTTTTGTAATTAATTCCGATGCAATTTCTGTGTTTCATCGTCAATAAGAAGGTCATAGGGATACAGTTAACCTGAAGTGAAGCATCGGAATCTATAACTAGTGTCACAGGAATGGTTCAAAACATAGACAGGAAGAAGAGTCAGTTAACTTGTACTTAAGTCGACATTGTACCTTTTCTATTTAATTCCGATGCATTTTCTATGTTCCGTCGTCAATAAGAAGGTCCAAGGGATACAGTAAACCTGAAGTGACGCATCGGAATCTATAACTAGTGTCACAGGATTAGTTCACAACATAGACAGTAAGAAGAGTCAGTTTTCTTGTACTTGAGTCGGCATTGAGCCTTTTTTTTTTAATTCCGAGGCAATTTCTGTGTTTCATCGTCAATGAGAAGGTCATAGGGATACAGATAACCTGAAGTGAAGCATCGGAATCTAAAACCGGTCTCAAAGGAAAGGTTCAAAACATAGACACTAAGAAGGGCCAGTCTTCTTGTACTTGAGTGGGCATTGTGCCTTTTTTATTTAATTCCGATGCAATTTCTGTTTTTCATCGTCAATAAGAAGGACAGAAGGATAGAGTAAACCTGAAGTGAAGCATGGGAATCTGTAACTAGTGTCACAGGAACGCTTCAAATCATAGACAGTAAGAAGAGTCAGTTTTCTTGTACTTAAGTCGGCATTGTGCCTTTTCTATTTAATTCCGATGCTATTTCTGTGTTTCGTCGTCAGTAAGAAGATCAGAGGGATACAGTAAACCTGAAGTGAAGCATCGGAATCTATTACTAGTGTCACAGGAATGGTTCAAAACAAAGACAGTAAGAAGAGTCAGTCTTCTTGTACTTATGTCGGCACTGGGCATTTTATATTTAATTCCGATGCATTTTCTGAGTTTCATCGTCAATAATAAGGTCGGAGGGATACAGTAAACCTGAAGTGAAGCATCGGAAGCTACAACTAGTGTCACAGAAATGCTTCAAAACATAGACAGTAAGAAGAGTCACTCGACTTGTACTTAAGTCGGCAGTGTGCCTTTTGTATTTAATTCCGATGCAGTTTCGGTGTTTCATCGTCAATAAGAACGTCAGAGGGATACAGTAAACCTGAAGTGAAGCATCGGAAGCTATAACTAGTGTCACAGAAATGGTTCAAATCATAGACACTAAGAAGTGTCAGTTTTCTTGTACTTAAGTCGGCATTGAGCCTTTTGTATTTAATTCCGATGCAATTTCTGTGTTTCATCATCAATATGAAGGTCAGAGGGATACAGTAAACCTGAAGTGAAGCATCGGAATCTATAACTAGTGTCACAGGAATGGTTCAAAGCATAGACAGTAAGGAGAGTCAGTTTTCCTGTACTTGAGTCGGCATTGTGCCTTTTGTATTTAATTCCGATGCAATTTCTGTGTTTCATCGTCAATAAGAAGCTCATAGGGATACAGTTAACCTGAAGTGAAGCATCGGAATCTATAACTAGTGACACAGGAATGGTTCAAAACATAGACAGCAAGAAGAGTCAGTTATCTTGTACTTAGTTCGACATTGTGCCTTTTCAATTTAATCCCGATGCAATTTCTATGTTGCGTCGTCAAAAAGAAGGTCCAAGGGATACACTAAACCTGAAGTGAAGCATCGAAATCTATAACTAGTGTACCAGGATTGGTTCACAACATAGACAGTAAGAAGAGTCAGTCTTCTTGTACTTGAGTCGGCATTGTTCTTTTTGTATTTAATTCCGATGCAATTTCTGTGTTTCGTCGTCAATAAGAAGGTCCAAGGGATACAGTGAACCTGAAGTGAAGCATTGGAATCTAAAACCGGTCTCAAAGGAAAGGTCCAAAACATAGACACTAAGAAGAGCTAGTCTTCTTGTACTTGAGTGGGCATTGTGCATTTTTTATTTAATTCCGATGCAAATTCTGTGTTTCATCGTCAATAAGAAGGACAGATGGATAGAGTAAACCTGAAGTGAAGCATATGAATCTATAACTAGTGTCACAGGAATGGTTCAAATCATAGACAGTAAGATGAGTCAGTTTTCTTGTACTTAATTCGGCATTGTGCCTTTTCTATTTGATTCCCATGCTATTTCTGTGTTTCATCGTCAGTAAGAGGATCAGAGGGATACAGTAAACCTGAAGTGAGGCTTCGGAATCTTTTACTAGTGTCACAGGAATGGTTCAAAACAAAGAAAGTAAGAAGAGTCAGTTTTCTGGTAATTGCGTCGGCATTGTGCCTTTTGTAATTAATTCCGATGCAATTTCTGTGTTTCATCGTCAATAAGAAGCTCATAGGGATACAGTTAACCTGAAGTGAAGCATCGGAATCTATAACTAGTGTCACAGGAATGGTTCAAAACATAGACAGTAAGAAGAGTCAGTTTTCTTGTACTGAAGTCGGCATTGTTCTTTTTGTATTTAATTCCGATTCAAATTTCTGTGTTTCGTCGTCAATAAGAAGGTCAGAGGGATACAGTAAACCTGAAGTGAAGCATCGGAATCTATAACTAGTGTCACAGGAATGGTTCAAAGCATAGACAGTAATAACAGTTAGTTTTCTTGTACTTGCGTCTGCATTGTGCCTTTTGTATTTAATTCCGATGCAATATCTGTGTTTCATCGTCAATAAGAAGGTCATAGGGATACAGTTAACCTGGAGTGAAGCATCGGAATCTATAACTTGTGTCACACGAATGGTTCAAAACATAGACAGTAAGAAGTGTCAGTTATCTAGTACTTAAGTCGACATTGTGCATTTTCTATTTCATTCCGATGCAATTTCTATGTTCCGTCGTCAATAAGAAGGGCCAAGGGATACAGTAAACCTGAAGTGAAGCATCGGAATCTATAACTAGTGTCACAGGCTTGGTTCACAACATAGACAGTAAGAAGAGTCAGTCTTCTTGTACTTGAGTCGGCATTGTGAATTTTGTATTTAATTCCGATGCAATTTCTGTGTTTCCTCGTCAATAAGAAGGTCCAAGGGATACAGTGAACCTGAAGTGAAGCATTGGAATCTAAAACCGGTCTCAAAGTAAAGGTCCAAAACATAGACACTAAGAAGAGCCAGTCTTCTTGTACTTGAGTGGGCATTGTGCCTTTTTTATTTAATTCCGATGCAATATCTGTGTTTCATCGTCAATAAGAAGGACAGAAGGATAGAGTAAACCTGAAGTGAAGCATGGGAATCTATAACTAGTGTCACAGGAATGGTTCAAATCATAGACAGTAAGAAGAGTCAGTTTTCTTGTTCTTAAGTCGGCATTGTGCCTTTTCTAATTCATTCCGATGCTATTTCTGTGTTTCATCGTCAGTAAGAAGATCAGAGGGATACAGTAAACCTGAAGTGTAGCATCGTAATCTATTAGTAGTGTCACAGGAATGGTTCAAATCAAAGACAGTAAGAAGAGTCAGTCTTCTTGCACTTAAGTCGGCATTGGGCATTTTGTATTTAATTCCGATGCAGTTTCGTTGTTTCATCGTGAATAAGAATGTCAGAGGGATACAGTAAATCTGAAGTGAAGCATCAGATGCTATAACTAGTGTTACAGAAATGGTTCAAAACATAGACACTAAGAAGTATCAGTTTTCTTGTACTTAAGTCGGCATTGTGTCTTTTGTATTTAATTCCGATGCAATTTCTGTGTTTCATCATCATTATGAAGGTCAGAGGGATACAGTAAACCTGAAGTGAAGCATCGGAATCTATCACTAGTGTCACAGGAATGATTCAAAGCATAGACAGTAAGAAGAGTCACATTTTCTTGTACTTGAGTCGGCATTGTGCCTTTTGTATTTAATTTCAATGCAATTTCTGTGTTCCACCGTCAATAAGAAGGTCATAGTGATACAGTTAACCTGAAGTGAAGCATCGGAATCTATAACTAGTGTCACAGGAATGGTTCGAATCATAGACAGTAAGATGAGTCAGTTTTCTTGTACTTAAGTCGGCATTGTGATTTTTCTATTTAATTCCCATGCTATTTCTGTGTATCATCGTCAGTAAGAAGATCAGAGGGATACAGTAAACCTGAAGTGAGGCTTCGGAATCTATTACTAGTGTCACAGGAATGGTTCAAAACATAGACAGTAAGAAGAGCCAGTCTACTTGTACTTGAGTCGGCATTGTGCCTTTTCTATTTAATTCCAATGCACTAACTAGTGTCACAGGGTTGGTTCACAAGATAGACAGTAAGAAGAGTCAGTTTTCCTGTACTTGAGTCGGCATTGTGCCTTTTGTATTTAATTCCGAGGCAATTTCTGTGTTTCATCGTCAACGAGAAGGTCATAGGGATACAGATAACCTGAAGTGAAGCCTCGAAATCTATATCTAGTGCCACAGGAATGGTTCAAATTATAGACAGTAAGAAGAGTCAGTCTTCTTGTACTTGAGTCGGCATTGTGCCTTTTGTATTTAATTCCGATGAAATTTCTGTGTTTCATCGTCAATTAGAAGGTCAGAGGGATACAGTATACCTGAAGTGAAGCATCGGAATCTATAACTAGTGTCACAGGAATGGTTCAAAACATAGACAGTAAGAAGAGCCAGTCTACTTGTACTTGAGTCGGCATTGTGCCTTTTGTATTAAATTCCGATGCAATTTCTGTGTTTCGTCGTCAATAAGAAGGTCCAAGGGATACAGTGAACTTGAAGTGAAGCATCGGAATCTAAAACCGGTCTCAAAGGAAAGGTTCAAAACATAGACACAAAGAAGAGCTAGTCTTCTTGTACTTGAGTGGGCATTGTGCCTTTTTTATTTAATTCCGATGCAATTTCTGTGTTTCATCGTCAATAAGAAGGACAGGTGGATAGAGTAAACCTGAAGTGAAGCATGGGAATCTATAACTAGTGTCACAGGAATGGTTCGAATCATAGACAGTAAGATGAGTCAGTTTCTTGTACTTAAGTCGGCATTGTGCCTTTTCTATTTAATTCCCATGCTATTTCTGTGTTTCATCGTCAGTAAGAAGATCAGAGGGATACAGTAAACCTGAAGTGAGGCTTCGGAATCTATTACTAGTGTCACAGGAATGGTTCAAAACATAGACAGGAAGAAGAGTCAGTTATCTTGTACTTAAGGCGACATTGTACCTTTTCTATTTAATTCCGATGCATTTTTTATGTTCCGTCGTCAATAAGAAGGTCCAAGGGATACAGTAAACCTGAAGTGAAGCATCGGAATCTATAACTAGTGTCACAGAAATGCTTCAAAACATAGACAGTAAGAAGAGTCACTCGTCTTGTACTTAAGTCGGCAGTGTGCCTTTTGTAGTTAATTCCGATGCAGTTTCGGTGTTTCATCGTCAATAAGAACGTCAGAGGGATACAGTAAACCTGAAGTGAAGCATCGGAAGCTATAACTAGTGTCACAGAAATGGTTCAAGTCATAGACACAACGAAGTGTCAGTTTTCTTGTACTTAAGTCGGCATTGAGCCTTTTGTATTTAATTCCGATGCAATTTCTGTGTTTCATCATCAATATGAAGGTCAGAGGGATACAGTAAACCTGAAGTGAAGCATCGGAATCTATAACTAGTGTCACAGGAATGTTTCAAACATCGACAGTAAGAAGAGCCAGTCTACTTGTACTTGAGTCGGCATTGTGCCTTTGTATTTAATTCCGATGCAATTTCAGTGTTTCGTCGTCAATAATAAGGTCCAAGGGATACAGTGAACCTGAAGTGAAGCATCGGAATCTAAAACCGGTCTCAAAGGAAAGGTTCAAAACATAGACACTAAGAAGAGCCAGTCTTCTTGTACTTGAGTGGGCATTGTGCCTTTTTTATTTAATTCCGATGCAATTTCTGTGTTTCATCGTCAATAAGAAGGACAGAAGGATAGAGTAAACCGGAAGTGAAGCATGGGAATCTATAACTAGTGTCATAGGAATGGTTCAAATTATAGACAGTAAGGTGAGTCAGTTTTCTTGTACTTAAGTCGGCATTGTGCCTTTTCTATTTAATTCCCATGCTATTTCTGTGTTTCATCGTCAGTAAGAAGATCAGAGGGATACAGTAAACCTGAAGTGAGGCTTCGGAATCTATTACTAGTGTCACAGGAATGGTTCAAAACAAAGACAGTAAGAAGAGTCAGTTTTCTGGTAATTGAGTCGGCATTGTGCCTTTTGTATTTAATTCCGATGCAATTTCTGTGTTTTATCGTCAATAAGAAGGTCATAGAGATAGAGTTAACCTGAAGTGAAGCATCGGAATCTATAACTAGTGTCACAGGAATGGTTCAAAACATAGACAGTAAGAAGAGTCAGTTATCTTGTACTTAAGTCGACATTGTACCTTTTCTATTTCATTCCGATGCAATTTCTATGTTCCGTCGTCAATAAGAAGGTCCAAGGGATACAGTAAACCTGAAGTGAAGCATCGGAATCTATAACTAGTGTCACAGGATTAGTTCACACCATAGACAGTAAGAAGAGTCAGTTTTCTTGTACTTGAGTCGGCATTGTGCCTTTTTTTTTTTAATTCCGAGGCAATTACTGTGCTTCATCGTTAATGAGAAGGTCATAGGGATACCGATAACCTGAAGTGAAGCATCGGAATCTATAACTAGTGTCACAGGAATGGTTCAAAACATAGTCAGGAAGAAGAGTCAGTTATCTTGTACTTAAGTCGACATTGTACCTTTTCTATCTAATTCCGATGCAATTTCTATGTTCCGTCGTCAATAAGAAGGTCCAAGGGATACAGTAAACCTGAAGTGAAGCATCGGAATCTATAACTAGTGTCACAGGATTAGTTCACAACATAGACAGTAAGAAGAGTCAGTTTTCTTGTACTTGAGTCGGCATTGAGCCTTTTTTTTTTAATTCCGATGAAATTTCTGTGTTTCATCGTCAATAAGAAGGACAGAAGGATAGAGTAAACCTGAAGTGAAGCATGGGAATCTGTAACTAGTGTCACAGGAACGCTTCAAATCATAGACAGTAAGAAGAGTCAGTTTTCTTGTACTTAAGTCGGCATTGTGCCTTTTCTATTTAATTCCGATGCTATTTCTGTGTTTCGTCGTCAGTAAGAAGATCAGAGGGATACAGTAAACCTGAAGTGAAGCATCGGAATCTATTACTAGTGTCACAGGAATGGATCAAAACAAAGACAGTAAGAAGAGTCAGTCTTCTTGTACTTATGTCGGCATTGGGCATTTTATATTTAATTCCGATGCATTTTCTGAGTTTCATCGTCAATAATAAGGTCGGAGGGATACAGTAAACCTGAAATGAAGCATCGGAATCTATAACTAGTGTCACAGAAATGCTTCAAAACATAGACAGTAAGAAGAGTCACTCGTCTTGTACTTAAGTCGGCAGTGTGCCTTTTGTAGTTAATTCCGATGCAGTTTCGGTGTTTCATCGTCAATAAGAACGTCAGAGGGACACAGTAAACCTGAAGTGAAGCATCGGAAGCTATAACTAGTGTCACAGAAATGGTTCAAGTCATAGACACTAATAAGTGTCAGTTTTCTTGTACTTAAGTCGGCATTGAGCCTTTTGTATTTAATTCCGATGCAATTTCTGTGTTTCATCATCAATATGAAGGTCAGAGGGATACAGTAAACCTGAAGTGAAGCATCGGAATCTATAACTAGTGTCACAGGAATGGTTCAAAGCATAGACAGTAAGGAGAGTCAGTTTTCCTGTACTTGAGTCGGCATTGTGCCTTTTGTATTTAATTCCGATGCAATTTCTGTGATTCATCGTCAATAAGAAGGTCATAGGGATACAGTTAACCTGAAGTGAAGCATCGGAATCTATAACTTGTGTCACACGAATGGTTCAAAACATAGACAGTAAGAAGTGTCAGTTATCTTGTACTTAAGTCGACATTGTGCCTTTTCTATTTCATTCCGATGCAATTTCTATGTTCCGTCTTCAATAAGAAGGGCCAAGGGATACAGTAAACCTGAAGTGAAGCATCGGAATCTATAACTAGTGTCACAGGATTGGTTCACAACATAGACATTATAAAGAGTCAGTCTTCTTGTACTTGAGTCGGCATTGTGCCTTTTGTATTAAATTCCGATGCAATTTCGGTGTTTCACCGTCAATTAGAAGGTCAGAGGGAAACAGTATACCTGAAGTGAAGCATCGGAATCTATAACTAGTGTCACAGGAATGTTTCAAACATCGACAGTAAGAAGAGCCAGTCTACTTGTACTTGAGTCGGCATTGTGCCTTTGTATTTAATTCCGATGCAATTTCAGTGCTTCGTCGTCAATAATAAGGTCCAAGGGATACAGTGAACCTGAAGTGAAGCATCGGAATCTAAAACCGGTCTCAAAGGAAAGGTTCAAAACATAGACACTAAGAAGAGCCAGTCTTCTTGTACTTGAGTGGGCATTGTGCCTTTTTTATTTAATTCCGATGCAATTTCTGTGTTTCATCGTCAATAAGAAGGACAGAAGGATAGAGTAAACCGGAAGTGAAGCATGGGAATCTATAACTAGTGTCATAGGAATGGTTCAAATTATAGACAGTAAGATGAGTCAGTTTTCTTGTACTTAAGTCGGCATTGTGCCTTTTCTATTTAATTCCCATGCTATTTCTGCGTTTCATCGTCAGTAAGAAGATCAGAGGGATACAGTAAACCTGAAGTGAGGCTTCGGAATCTATTACTAGTGTCACAGGAATGGTTCAAAACAAAGACAGTAAGAAGAGTCAGTTTTCTGGTAATTGAGTCGGCATTGTGCATTTGTATTTAATTCCGATGCAATTTCTGTGTTTTATCGTCAATAAGAAGGTCATAGAGATAGAGTTAACCTGAAGTGAAGCATCGGAATCTATAACTAGTGTCACAGGAATGGTTCAAAACATAGACAGTAAGAAGAGTCAGTTATCTTGTACTTAAGTCGACATTGTACCTTTTCTATTTCATTCCGATGCAATTTCTATATTCCGTCGTCAATAAGAAGGTCCAAGGGATACAGTAAACCTGAAGTGAAGCATCGGAATCTATAACTAGTGTCACAGGATTAGTTCACACCATAGACAGTAAGAAGAGTCAGTTTTCTTGTACTTGAGTCGGCATTGTGCCTTTTTTTTTTTAATTCCGAGGCAATTACTGTGCTTCATCGTTAATGAGAAGGTCATAGGGATACCGATATCCTGAAGTGAAGCATCGGAATCTATAACTAGTGTCACAGGAATGGTTCAAAACATAGTCAGGAAGAAGAGTCAGTTATCTTGTACTTAAGTCGACATTGTACCTTTTCTATTTAATTCCGATGCAATTTCTATGTTCCGTCGTCAATAAGAAGGTCCAAGGGATACAGTAAACCTGAAGTGAAGCATCGGAATCTATAACTAGTGTCACAGGATTAGTTCACAACATAGACAGTAAGAAGAGTCAGTTTTCTTGTACTTGAGTCGGCATTGAGCCTTTTTTTTTTAATTCCGATGAAATTTCTGTGTTTCATCGTCAATAAGAAGGACAGAAGGATAGAGTAAACCTGAAGTGAAGCATGGGAATCTGTAACTAGTGTCACAGGAACGCTTCAAATCATAGACAGTAAGAAGAGTCAGTTTTCTTGTACTTAAGTCGGCATTGTGCCTTTTCTATTTAATTCCAATGCTATTTCTGTGTTTCGTCGTCAGTAAGAAGATCAGAGGGATACAGTAAACCTGAAGTGAAGCATCGGAATCTATTACTAGTGTCACAGGAATGGTTCAAAACAAAGACAGTAAGAAGAGTCAGTCTTCTTGTACTTATGTCGGCATTGGGCATTTTATATTTAATTCCGATGCATTTTCTGAGTTTCATCGTCAATAATAAGGTCGGAGGGATACAGTAAACCTGAAGTGAAGCATCGGAATCTATAACTAGTGTCACAGAAATGCTTCAAAACATAGACAGTAAGAAGAGTCACTCGTCTTGTACTTAAGTCGGCAGTGTGCCTTTTGTAGTTAATTCCGATGCAGTTTCGGTGTTTCATCGTCAATAAGAACGTCAGAGGGATACAGTAAACCTGAAGTGAAGCATCGGAAGCTATAACTAGTGTCACAGAAATGGTTCAAGTCATAGACACTAAGAAGTGTCAGTTATCTTGTACTTAAGTCGACATTGTGCCTTTTCTATTTCATTCCGATGCAATTTCTATGTTCCGTCTTCAATAAGAAGGGCCAAGGGATACAGTAAACCTGAAGTGAAGCATCGGAATCTATAACTAGTGTCACAGGATTGGTTCACAACATAGACATTAAAAAGAGTCAGCCTTCTTGTACTTGAGTCGGCATTGTGCCTTTTGTATTAAATTCCGATGCAATTTCTGTGTTTCACCGTCAATTAGAAGGTCAGAGGGAAACAGTATACCTGAAGTGAAGCATCGGAATCTATAACTAGTGTCACAGGAATGTTTCAAACATCGACAGTAAGAAGAGCCAGTCTACTTGTACTTGAGTCGGCATTGTGCCTTTGTATTTAATTCCGATGCAATTTCAGTGTTTCGTCGTCAATAATAAGGTCCAAGGGATACAGTGAACCTGAAGTGAAGCATCGGAATCTAAAACCGGTCTCAAAGGAAAGGTTCAAAACATAGACACTAAGAAGAGCCAGTCTTCTTGTACTTGAGTGGGCATTGTGCCTTTTTTATTTAATTCCGATGCAATTTCTGTGTTTCATCGTCAATAAGAAGGACAGAAGGATAGAGTAAACCGGAAGTGAAGCATGGGAATCTATAACTAGTGTCATAGGAATGGTTCAAATAATAGACAGTAAGATGAGTCAGTTTTCTTGTACTTAAGTCGGCATTGTGCCTTTTCTATTTAATTCCCATGCTATTTCTGTGTTTCATCGTCAGTAAGAAGATCAGAGGGATACAGTAAACCTGAAGTGAGGCTTCGGAATCTATTACTAGTGTCACAGGAATGGTTCAAAACAAAGACAGTAAGAAGAGTCAGTTTTCTGGTAATTGAGTCGGCATTGTGCCTTTTGTATTTAATTCCGATGCAATTTCTGTGTTTTATCGTCAATAAGAAGGTCATAGAGATAGAGTTAACCTGAAGTGAAGCATCGGAATCTATAACTAGTGTCACAGGAATGGTTCAAAACATAGACAGTAACAAGAGTCAGTTATCTTGTACTTAAGTCGACATTGTACCTTTTCTATTTCATTCCGATGCAATTTCTATGTTCCGTCGTCAATAAGAAGGTCCAAGGGATACAGTAAACCTGAAGTGAAGCATCGGAATCTATAACTAGTGTCACAGGATTAGTTCACACCATAGACAGTAAGAAGAGTCAGTTTTCTTGTACTTGAGTCGGCATTGTGCCTTTTTTTTTTTAATTCCGAGGCAATTACTGTGCTTCATCGTTAATGAGAAGGTCATAGGGATACCGATAACCTGAAGTGAAGCATCGGAATCTATAACTAGTGTCACAGGAATGGTTCAAAACATAGTCAGGAAGAAGAGTCAGTTATCTTGTACTTAAGTCGACATTGTACCTTTTCTATTTAATTCCGATGCAATTTCTATGTTCCGTCGTCAATAAGAAGGTCCAAGGGATACAGTAAACCTGAAGTGAAGCATCGGAATCTATAACTATTGTTACAGGATTAGTTCACAACATAGACAGTAAGAAGAGTCAGTTTTCTTGAACTTGAGTCGGCATTGTGCCTTTTTTTTTTAATTTTGAGGCAATTTCTGTGTTTCATCGTCAATGAGAAGGTCATAGGGATACAGATAACCTGAAGAGAAACATCGGAATCTAAAACCGGTCTCAAAGGAAAGGTTCAAAACATAGACACTAAGAAGAGCCAGTCTTCTTGTACTTGAGTGGGCATTGTGCCTTTTTTATTTAATTCCGATGCAATTTCTGTGTTTCATCGTCAATAAGAAGGACAGAAGGATAGAGTAAACCTGAAGTGAAGCATGGGAATCTGTAACTAGTGTCACAGGAACGCTTCAAATCATAGACAGTAAGAAGAGTCAGTTTTCTTGTACTTAAGTCGGCATTGTGCCTTTTCTATTTAATTCCGATGCTATTTCTGTGTTTCGTCGTCAGTAAGAAGATCAGAGGGATACAGTAAACCTGAAGTGAAGCATCGGAATCTATTACTAGTGTCACAGGAATGGTTCAAAACAAAGACAGTAAGAAGAGCCAGTCTTCTTGTACTTATGTCGGCATTGGGCATTTTATATTTAATTCCGATGCATTTTCTGAGTTTCATCGTCAATAATAAGGTCGGAGGGATACAGTAAACCTGAAGTGAAGCATCGGAATCTATAACTAGTGTCACAGAAATGCTTCAAAACATAGACAGTAAGAAGAGTCACTCGTCTTGTACTTAAGTCGGCAGTGTGCCTTTTGTAGTTAATTCCGATGCAGTTTCGGTGTTTCATCGTCAATAAGAACGTCAGAGGGATACAGTAAACCTGAAGTGAAGCATCGGAAGCTATAACTAGTGTCACAGAAATGGTTCAAGTCATAGACACTAAGAAGTGTCAGTTTTCTTGTACTTAAGTCGGCAGTGAGCCTTTTGTATTTAATTCCGATGCAATTTCTGTGTTTCATCATCAATATGAAGGTCAGAGGGATACAGTAAACCTGAAGTGAAGCATCGGAATCTATAACTAGTGTCACAGGAATGGTTCAAAGCATAGACAGTAAGGAGAGTCAGTTTTCCTGTACTTGAGTCGGCATTGTGCCTTTTGTATTTAATTCCGATGCAATTTCTGTGTTTCATCGTCAATAAGAAGGTCATAGGGATACAGTTAACCTGAAGTGAAGCATCGGAATCTATAACTTGTGTCACACGAATGGTTCAAAACATAGACAGTAAGAAGTGTCAGTTATCTTGTACTGAAGTCGACATTGTGCCTTTTCTATTTCATTCCGATGCAATTTCTATGTTCCGTCTTCAATAAGAAGGGCCAAGGGATACAGTAAACCTGAAGTGAAGCATCGGAATCTATAACTAGTGTCACAGGATTGGTTCACAACATAGACGTTAAAAAGAGTCAGTCTTCTTGTACTTGAGTCGGCATTGTGCCTTTTGTATTAAATTCCGATGCAATTTCTGTGTTTCACCGTCAATTAGAAGGTCAGAGGGAAACAGTATACCTGAAGTGAAGCATCGGAATCTATAACTAGTGTCACAGGAATGTTTCAAACATCGACAGTAAGAAGAGCCAGTCTACTTGTACTTGAGTCGGCATTGTGCCTTTGTATTTAATTCCGATGCAATTTCAGTGTTTCGTCGTCAATAATAAGGTCCAAGGGATACAGTGAACCTGAAGTGAAGCATCGGAATCTAAAACCGGTCTCAAAGGAAAGGTTCAAAACATAGACACTAAGAAGAGCCAGTCTTCTTGTACTTGAGTGGGCATTGTGCCTTTTTTATTTAATTCCGATGCAATTTCTGTGTTTCATCGTCAATAAGAAGGACAGAAGGATAGAGTAAACCGGAAGTGAAGCATGGGAATCTATAACTAGTGTCATAGGAATGGTTCAAATTATAGACAGTAAGATGAGTCAGTTTTCTTGTACTTAAGTCGGCATTGTGCCTTTTCTATTTAATTCCCATGCTATTTCTGTGTATCATCGTCAGTAAGAAGATCAGAGGGATACAGTAAACCTGAAGTGAGGCTTCGGAATCTATTACTAGTGTCACAGGAATGGTTCAAAACAAAGACAGTAAGAAGAGTCAGTTTTCTGGTAATTGAGTCGGCATTGTGCCTTTTGTATTTAATTCCGATGCAATTTCTGTGTTTTATCGTCAATAAGAAGGTCATAGAGATAGAGTTAACCTGAAGTGAAGCATCGGAATCTATAACTAGTGTCACAGGAATGGTTCAAAACATAGTCAGGAAGAAGAGTCAGTTATCTTGTACTTAAGTCGACATTGTACCTTTTCTATTTAATTCCGATGCAATTTCTATGTTCCGTCGTCAATAAGAAGGTCCAAGGGATACAGTAAACCTGAAGTGAAGCATCGGAATCTATAACTATTGTTACAGGATTAGTTCACAACATAGACAGTAAGAAGAGTCAGTTTTCTTGAACTTGAGTGGGCATTGTGCCTTTTTTATTTAATTCCGATGCAATTTCTGTGTTTCATCGTCAATAAGATGGACAGAAGGTTAGAGTAAACCTTAAGTGAAGCATGGGAATCTACAACTAGTGTCACAGGAACGGTTCAAATCATAGACAGTAAGAAGAGTCAGTTTTCTTGCACTTAAGTCGGCATTGTGCCTTTTCTATTTAATTCCGATGCTATTTCTGTGTTTCATCGTCAGTAAGAAGATCAGAGGGATACAGTAAACCTGAAGTGAAGCATCGGAATCTATTACTAGTGTCACAGGAATGGTTCAAAACAAAGACAGTAAGAAGAGTCAGTCTTCTTGTACTTATGTCGGCATTGGGCATTTTATATTTAATTCCGATGCATTTTCTGAGTTTCATCGTCAATAATAAGGTCGGAGGGATACAGTAAACCTGAAGTGAAGCATCGGAATCTATAAATAGTGTCACAGGAAAGCTTCAAAGCATAGACAGTAAGAAGAGTCAGTCGTCTTGTACTTAAGTCGGCAGTGTGCCTTTTGTATTTAATTCCGATGCAGTTCCGGTGTTTCATCGTCAATAAGAACGTCAGAGGGATACAGTAAACCTGAAGTGAAGCATCGGAAGCTATAACTAGTGTCACAGAAATGGTTCAAAACATAGACACTAAGAAGTGTCAGTTTTCTTGTACTTAAGTCGGCATTGTGCCTTTTGTATTTAATTCCGATGCAATTTCTGTGTTTCATCATCAATATGAAGGTCAGAGGGATACAGTAAACCTGAAGTGAAGCATCGGAATCTATAACTAGTGTCACAGGAATTGTTCAAAGCATAGACAGTAAGGAGAGTCAGTTTTCTTGTACTTGAGTCGGCATTGTGCATTTTGTATTTAATTCCGATGCGATTTCTGTGTTTCATCGTCAATAAGAAGGTCATAGGGATACAGTTAACCTGAAGTGAAGCATCGGAATCTATAACTAGTGTCACAGGAATGGTTCAAAACATAGAAAGTAAGAAGAGTCAGTTATCTTGTACTTAAGTCGACATTGTGCCTTTTCTATTTAATTCCGATGCAATTTCTATGTTCCGTCGTCAATAAGAAGGTCCAAGGGATACAGTAAACCTGAAGTGAAGCATCGAAATCTATAACTAGTGTCACAGGATTGGTTCACAACATAGACAGTAAGAAGAGTCAGTTTTCTTGTACGTAAGTCGGCATTGTTCTTTTTGTATTTAATTCCGATGCAATTTCTGTGTTTCGTCGTCAATAAGAAGGTCAGAGGGATACAGTAAACCTGACGTGAAGCATCGGAATCTATAACTAGTGTCACAGGAATGGTTCAAAGCATAGACAGTAAGAATAGTCAGTTTTCTTGTACTTGCGTCGGCATTGTACCTTTTGTATTTAATTCCGATGCAATATCTGTGTTTCATCGTCAATAAGAAGGTCATAGGGATACAGTTACCCTGGAGTGAAGCATCGGAAACTATAACTTGTGTCACAGGAATGGTTCAAATAATAGACAGTAAGAAGTGTCAGTTATCTTGTACTTAAGTCGACATTGTGCCTTTTCTATTTCATTCCGATGCAATTTCTATGTTCCGTCGTCAATAAGAAGGGCCAAGGGATACAGTAAACCTGAAGTGAAGCATCGGAATCTGTAACTAGTGTCACAGGATTGGTTGACAACATAGACAGTAAGAAGAGTCAGTCTTCTTGTACTTGAGTCGGCATTGTGCCTTTCGTATTTTATTCCCATGCAATTTCTGTGTTTCATCGTCAATTAGAAGGTCAGAGGGATACAGTATACCTGAAGTGAAGCATTGGAATCTATAACTAGTGTCACAGGAATCGTTCAAAACATAGACAGTAAGAAGAGCCAGTCTACTTGTACTTGAGTCGGCATTGTGCCTTTTGTATTTAATTCCGATGCAATTTCTGTGTTTCGGCGTCAATAAGAAGGTCCAAGGGATACAGTGAACCTGAAGTGAAGCATCGGAATCTAAAACCGGTCTCAAAGGAAAGGTTCAAAACATAGACACTAAGAAGAGCCAGTCTTCTTGTACTTGAGTGGGCATTGTGCCTTTTTTATTTAATTCCGATGCAATTTCTGTGTTTCATCGTCAATAAGAAGGACAGAGGGATACAGTAAACCTGAAGTGAAGCATGGGAATCTATAACTAGTGTCACAGGAATGGTTCAAATCATAGACAGTAAGATGAGTCGGTTTCCTTGTACTTAAGTCGGCATTATGCCTTTTCTATTTAATTCCCATGCTATTTCTGTGTTTCATCGTCAGTACGAAGATCAGAGGGATACAGTAAACCTGAAGTGAGGCTTCGGAATCTATTACTAGTGTCACAGGAATGGTTCAAAGCATAGACAGTAAGAAGAGTCAGTTTTCTTGTACTTAAGTCGGCCTTGTGTCTTTTCTATTTAATTCAGATGCAATTTCTGTGTTTCATCGTCAATAAGAAGGTCAGAGAGATACAGTAAACCTGAAGTGATTTATCGGAATCTATAACTAGTGTTACAGGAATGGTTCAAAACACAGACAGTAAGAAGAGTCAGTTTTCTTGTACTTAAGTCGGCATTGTGCCTTTTCTATTTAATTCCGATGCAATTTCTGTGTTTCGTCGTCAATAAGAAGGTCCAAGGGATACAGTAAACCTGAAGTGAAGCATCGGAATCTATAACTAGTGTCACAGGATTAGTTCACAACATAGACAGTAAGAAGAGTCAGTTTTCTTGTACTTGAGTCGGCATTGTGCTTTTTTTTTTAATTCCGAGGCAATTTCTGTGTTTCATCGTCAATGAGAAGGTCATAGGGATACAGATAACCTGAAGTGAAGCATCGGAATCTATAACTAGTGTCACAGGAATGGTTCAAAGCATAGACAGTAAGAAGAGTCAGTTTTCTTGTACTTAAGTCGGCATTGTGCCTTTTCTATTTAATTCAGATGCAATTTCTGTGTTTCGTCGTCAATAAGAAGGTCCAAGGGATACAGTGAACCTGAAGTGTAGCATCGGAATCTAAAACCGGTCTCAAAGGAAAGGTTCAAAACATAGACACTAAGAAGAGCCAGTCTTCTCGTACTTGAGTGGGCATTGTGCCTTTTTTATTTAATTCCGATGCAATTTCTGTGTTTCATCGACAATAAGAAGGACAGAAGGATAGAGTAAACCTGAAGTGAAGCATGGGAATCTATAACTAGTGTCACAGGAATGGTTCAAAACAAAGACAGTAAGAAGAGTCAGTCTTCTTGTACTTATGTCGGCATTGGGCATTTTATATTTAATTCCGATACATTTTCTGAGATTCATCGTCAATAATAAGGTCAAAGGGATACAGTAAACCTGAAGTGAAGCATCGGAATCTATAACTAGTGTCACAGGAATGCTTCAAAACATAGACAGTAAGAAGAGTTAGTCGTCTTGTACTTAAGTCGGCATTGTGTCTTTTGTATTTAATTCCGATGCAGTTTCGGTGTTTCATCGTCAATAAGAACGTCAGAGGGATACAGTAAACCTGAAGTGAAGCATCGGAAGCTATAACTAGTGTCACAGAAATGGTTCAAAACATAGACACTAAGAGGAGTCAGTGTTCTTGTACTTAAGTCGTCATTGTGCCTTTTGTATTTAATTCCGATGCAATTTCTGTGTTTCATCATCAATATGAAGGTCAGAGGGATACAGTAAACCTGACGTGAAGCATCGGAATCTATAACTAGTGTCACAGAAACGGTTCAAAGCATAGACACTAAGGAGAGTCAGTTTTCTTGTACTTGAGTCGGCATTGTGCCTTTTGTATTTAATTCCGATGCAATTTCTGTGTTTCATCGTCAATAAGAAGGTCAGAGGGATACAGTATACCTGAAGTGAAGCATCGGAATCTATAACTAGTGTCACAGGAATGGTTCAAAACATAGACAGTAAGTAGAGCCAGTCTACTTCTACTTGAGTCGGCATTGTGCCTTTTTTTTTTTAATTCTGAGGCAATTTCTGTGTTTCATCGTCAATGAGAAGGTCATAGGGATACAGATAACCTGAAGTGAAGCATCGGAATCTAAAACCGGTCTCAAAGGAAAGGTTCAAAACATAGACACTAAGAAGAGCCAGTCTTCTTGTACTTGAGTGGGCATTGTGCCTTTTTTATTTAATTCCGATGCAATTTCTGTGTTTCATCGTCAATAAGAAGGACAGAAGGTTAGAGTAAACCTGAAGTGAAGCATGGGAATCTATAACTAGTGTCACAGGAACGGTTCAAATCATAGACAGTAAGAAGAGTCAGTTTTCTTGCACTTAAGTCGGCATTGTGCCTTTTCTATTTAATTCCGATGCTATTTCTGTGTTTCATCGTCAGTAAGAAGATCAGAGGGATACAGTAAACCTGAAGTGAAGCATCGGAATCTATTAATAGTGTCACAGGAATGGTTCAAAACAAAGACAGTAAGAAGAGTCAGTCTTCTTGTACTTATGTCGGCATTGGGCATTTTATATTTAATTCCGATGCATTTTCTGAGTTTCATCGTCAATAATAAGGTCGGAGGGATACAGTAAACCTGAAGTGAAGCATCGGAATCTATAACTAGTGTCACAGGAAAGCTTCAAAGCATAGACAGTAAGAAGAGTCAGTCGTCTTGTACTTAAGTCGGCAGTGTGCCTTTTGTATTTAATTCCGATGCAGTTTCGGTGTTTCATCGTCAATAAGAACGTCAGAGGGATACAGTAAACCTGAAGTGAAGCATCGGAAGCTATAACTAGTGTCACAGAAATGGTTCAGAACATAGACACTAAGAAGTGTCAGTTTTCTTGTACTTAAGTCGGCATTGTGCCTTTTGTATTTAATTCCGATGCAATTTCTGTGTTTCATCATCAATATGAAGGTCAGAGGGATACAGTAAACCTGAAGTGAAGCATCGGAATCTATAACTAGTGTCACAGGAATTGTTCAAAGCATAGACAGTAAGGAGAGTCAGTTTTCTTGTACTTGAGTCGGCATTGTGCATTTTGTATTTAATTCCGATGCAATTTCTGTGTTTCATCGTCAATAAGAAGGTCATAGGTATACAGTTAACCAGAAGTGAAGCATCGGAATCTATAACTAGTGTCACAGGAATGGTTCAAAACATAGACAGTAAGAAGAGTCAGTTATCTTGTACTTAAGTCGACATTGTGCCTTTTCTATTTAATTCCGATGCAATTTCTATGTTCCGTCGTCAATAAGAAGGTCCAAGGGAAACAGTAAACCTGAAGTGAAGCATCGAAATCTATAACTAGTCTCACAGGATTGGTTCACAACATAGACAGTAAGAAGAGTCAGTTTTCTTGTACTTAAGTCTTCATTGTTCTTTTTGTATTTAATTCCGATGCAATTTCTGTGTTTCGTCGTCAATAAGAAGGTCAGAGGGATACAGTAAACCTGACGTGAAGCATCGGAATCTATAACTAGTGTCACAGGAATGGTTCAAAGCATAGACAGTAAGAACAGTCAGTTTTCTTGTACTTGCGTCGGCATTGTGCCTTTTGTATTTAATTCCGATGCAATATCTGTGTTTCATCGTCAATAAGAAGGTCATAGGGATACAGTTAACCTGGAGTGAAGCATCGGAATCTATAACTTGTGTCACAGGAATGGTTCAAAAAATAGACAGTAAGAAGTGTCAGTTATCTTGTACTTAAGTCGACATTGTGCCTTTTCTATTTCATTCCGATGCAATTTCTATGTTCCGTCGTCAATAAGAAGGGCCAAGGGATACAGTAAACCTGAAGTGAAGCATCGGAATCTATAACTAGTGTCACAGGATTGGTTGACAACATAGACAGTAAGAAGAGTCAGTCTTCTTGTACTTGAGTCGGCATTGTGCCTTTCGTATTTAATTCCCATGCAATTTCTGTGTTTCATCGTCAATTAGAAGGTCAGAGGGATACAGTATACCTGAAGTGAAGCATTGGAATCTATAACTAGTGTCACAGGAATGGTTCAAAACATAGACAGTAAGAAGAGCCAGTCTACTTGTACTTGAGTCGGCATTGTGCCTTTTGTATTTAATTCCGATGCAATTTCTGTGTTTCGGCGTCAATAAGAAGGTCCAAGGGATACAGTGAACCTGAAGTGAAGCATCGGAATCTAAAACGGGTCTCAAAGGAAAGGTTCAAAACATAGACACTAAGAAGAGCAAGTCTTCTTGTACTTGAGTGGGCATTGTGCCTTTTTTATTTAATTCCGATGCAATTTCTGTGTTTCATCGTCAATAAGAAGGACAGAGGGATACAGTAAACCTGAAGTGAAGCATGGGAATCTATAACTAGTGTCACAGGAATGGTTCAAATCATAGACAGTAAGATGAGTCGGTTTTCTTGTACTTAAGTCGGCATTATGCCTTTTCTATTTAATTCCCATGCTATTTCTGTGTTTCATCGTCAGTACGAAGATCGGAGGGATACAGTAAACCTGAAGTGAGGCTTCGGAATCTATTACTAGTGTCACAGGAATGGTTCAAAGCATAGACAGTAAGAAGAGTCAGTTTTCTTGTACTTAAGTCGGCCTTGTGCCTTTTCTATTTAATTCAGATGCAATTTCTGTGTTTCATCGTCAATACGAAGGTCAGAGGGATACAGTAAACCTGAAGTGATTTATCGGAATCTATAACTAGTGTTACAGGAATGGTTCAAAACACAGACAGTAAGAAGAGTCAGTTTTCTTGTACTTAAGTCGGCATTGTGCCTTTTCTATTTAATTCCGATGCAATTTCTGTGTTTCGTCGTCAATAAGAAGGTCCAAGGGATACAGTAAACCTGAAGTGAAGCATCGGAATCTATAACTAGTGTCACAGGATTAGTTCACAACATAGACAGTAAGAAGAGTCAGTTGTCTTGTACTTGAGTCGGCATTGTGCCTTTTTTTTTTAATTCCGAGGCAATTTCTGTGTTTCATCGTCAATGAGAAGGTCATAGGGATACAGATAACCTGAAGTGAAGCATCGGAATCTATAACTAGTGTCACAGGAATGGTTCAAAGCATAGACAGTAAGAAGAGTCAGTTTTCTTGTACTTAAGTCGGCATTGTGCCTTTTCTATTTAATTCAGATGCAATTTCTGTGTTTCGTCGTCAATAAGAAGGTCCAAGGGATACAGTGAACCTGAAGTGTAGCATCGGAATCTAAAACCGGTCTCAAAGGAAAGGTTCAAAACATAGACACTAAGAAGAGCCAGTCTTCTCGTACTTGAGTGGGCATTGTGCCTTTTTTATTTAATTCCGATGCAATTTCTGTGTTTCATCGTCAATAAGAAGGACAGAAGGATAGAGTAAACCTGAAGTGAAGCATGGGAATCTATAACTAGTGTCACAGGAATGGTTCAAAACAAAGACAGTAAGAAGAGTCAGTCTTCTTGTACTTATGTCGGCATTGGGCATTTTATATTTAATTCCGATGCATTTTCTGAGTTTCATCGTCAATAATAAGGTCGGAGGGATACAGTAAACCTGAAGTGAAGCATCGGAATCTATAACTAGTGTCACAGAAATGCTTCAAAACATAGGCAGTAAGAAGAGTCACTCGTCTTGTACTTAAGTCGGCAGTGTGCCTTTTGTAGTTAATTCCGATGCAGTTTCGGTGTTTCATCGTCAATAAGAACGTCAGAGGGATACAGTAAACCTGAAGTGAAGCATCGGAAGCTATAACTAGTGTCACAGAAATGGTTCAAGTCATAGACACTAAGAAGTGTCAGTTTTCTTGTACTTAAGTCGGCATTGAGCCTTTTGTATTTAATTCCGATGCAATTTATGTGTTTCATCATCAATATGAAGGTCAGAGGGATACAGTAAACCTGAAGTGAAGCATCGGAATCTATAACTAGTGTCACAGGAATGGTTCAAAGCATAGACAGTAAGGAGAGTCAGTTTTCCTGTACTTGAGTCGGCATTGTGCCTTTTGTATTTAATTCCGATGCAATTTCTGTGTTTCATCGTCAATAAGAAGGTCATAGGGATACAGTTAACCTGAAGTGAAGCATCGGAATCTATAACTTGTGTCACACGAATGGTTCAAAACATAGACAGTAAGAAGTGTCAGTTATCTTGTACTTAAGTCGACATTGTGCCTTTTCTATTTCATTCCGATGCAATTTCTATGTTCCGTCTTCAATAAGAAGGGCCAAGGGATACAGTAAACCTGAAGTGAAGCATCGGAATCTATAACTAGTGTCACAGGATTGGTTCACAACATAGACATTAAAAAGAGTCAGCCTTCTTGTACTTGAGTCGGCATTGTGCCTTTTGTATTAAATTCCGATGCAATTTCTGTGTTTCACCGTCAATTAGAAGGTCAGAGGGAAACAGTATACCTGAAGTGAAGCATCGGAATCTATAACTAGTGTCACAGGAATGTTTCAAACATCGACAGTAAGAAGAGCCAGTCTACTTGTACTTGAGTCGGCATTGTGCCTTTGTATTTAATTCCGATGCAATTTCAGTGTTTCGTCGTCAATAATAAGGTCCAAGGGATACAGTGAACCTGAAGTGAAGCATCGGAATCTAAAACCGGTCTCAAAGGAAAGGTTCAAAACATAGACACTAAGAAGAGCCAGTCTTCTTGTACTTGAGTGGGCATTGTGCCTTTTTTATTTAATTCCGATGCAATTTCTGTGTTTCATCGTCAATAAGAAGGACAGAAGGATAGAGTAAACCGGAAGTGAAGCATGGGAATCTATAACTAGTGTCATAGGAATGGTTCAAATTATAGACAGTAAGATGAGTCAGTTTTCTTGTACTTAAGTCGGCATTGTGCCTTTTCTATTTAATTCCCATGCTATTTCTGTGTTTCATCGTCAGTAAGAAGATCAGAGGGATACAGTAAACCTGAAGTGAGGCTTCGGAATCTATTACTAGTGTCACAGGAATGGTTCAAAACAAAGACAGTAAGAAGAGTCAGTTTTCTGGTAATTGAGTCGGCATTGTGCCTTTTGTAATTAATTCCGATGCAATTTCTGTGTTTTATCGTCAATAAGAAGGTCATAGAGATAGAGTTAACCTGAAGTGAAGCATCGGAATCTATAACTAGTGTCACAGGAATGGTTCAAAACATAGACAGTAAGAAGAGTCAGTTATCTTGTACTTAAGTCGACATTGTACCTTTTCTATTTCATTCCGATGCAATTTCTATGTTCCGTCGTCAATAAGAAGGTCCAAGGGATACAGTAAACCTGAAGTGAAGCATCGGAATCTATAACTAGTGTCACAGGATTAGTTCACACCATAGACAGTAAGAAGAGTCAGTTTTCTTGTACTTGAGTCGGCATTGTGCCTTTTTTTTTTTAATTCCGAGGCAATTACTGTGCTTCATCGTTAATGAGAAGGTCATAGGGATACCGATAACCTGAAGTGAAGCATCGGAATCTATAACTAGTGTCACAGGAATGGTTCAAAACATAGTCAGGAAGAAGAGTCAGTTATCTTGTACTTAAGTCGACATTGTACCTTTTCTATTTAATTCCGATGCAATTTCTATGTTCCGTCGTCAATAAGAAGGTCCAAGGGATACAGTAAACCTGAAGTGAAGCATCGGAATCTATAACTATTGTTACAGGATTAGTTCACAACATAGACAGTAAGAAGAGTCAGTTTTCTTGAACTTGAGTCGGCATTGTGCCTTTTTTTTTTAATTTTGAGGCAATTTCTGTGTTTCATCGTCAATGAGAAGGTCATAGGGATACAGATAACCTGAAGAGAAACATCGGAATCTAAAACCGGTCTCAAAGGAAAGGTTCAAAACATAGACACTAAGAAGAGCCAGTCTTCTTGTACTTGAGTGGGCATTGTGCCTTTTTTATTTAATTCCGATGCAATTTCTGTGTTTCATCGTCAATAAGAAGGACAGAAGGATAGAGTAAACCTGAAGTGAAGCATGGGAATCTGTAACTAGTGTCACAGGAACGCTTCAAATCATAGACAGTAAGAAGAGTCAGTTTTCTTGTACTTAAGTCGGCATTGTGCCTTTTCTATTTAATTCCGATGCTATTTCTGTGTTTCGTCGTCAGTAAGAAGATCAGAGGGATACAGTAAACCTGAAGTGAAGCATCGGAATCTATTACTAGTGTCACAGGAATGGTTCAAAACAAAGACAGTAAGAAGAGTCAGTCTTCTTGTACTTATGTCGGCATTGGGCATTTTATATTTAATTCCGATGCATTTTCTGAGTTTCATCGTCAATAATAAGGTCGGAGGGATACAGTAAACCTGAAGTGAAGCATCGGAATCTATAACTAGTGTCACAGAAATGCTTCAAAACATAGACAGTAAGAAGAGTCACTCGTCTTGTACTTAAGTCGGCAGTGTGCCTTTTGTAGTTAATTCCGATGCAGTTTCGGTGTTTCATCGTCAATAAGAACGTCAGAGGGATACAGTAAACCTGAAGTGAAGCATCGGAAGCTATAACTAGTGTCACAGAAATGGTTCAAGTCATAGACACTAAGAAGTGTCAGTTTTCTTGTACTTAAGTCGGCAGTGAGCCTTTTGTATTTAATTCCGATGCAATTTCTGTGTTTCATCATCAATATGAAGGTCAGAGGGATACAGTAAACCTGAAGTGAAGCATCGGAATCTATAACTAGTGTCACAGGAATGGTTCAAAGCATAGACAGTAAGGAGAGTCAGTTTTCCTGTACTTGAGTCGGCATTGTGCCTTTTGTATTTAATTCCGATGCAATTTCTGTGTTTCATCGTCAATAAGAAGGTCATAGGGATACAGTTAACCTGAAGTGAAGCATCGGAATCTATAACTTGTGTCACACGAATGGTTCAAAACATAGACAGTAAGAAGTGTCAGTTATCTTGTACTGAAGTCGACATTGTGCCTTTTCTATTTCATTCCGATGCAATTTCTATGTTCCGTCTTCAATAAGAAGGGCCAAGGGATACAGTAAACCTGAAGTGAAGCATCGGAATCTATAACTAGTGTCACAGGATTGGTTCACAACATAGACGTTAAAAAGAGTCAGTCTTCTTGTACTTGAGTCGGCATTGTGCCTTTTGTATTAAATTCCGATGCAATTTCTGTGTTTCACCGTCAATTAGAAGGTCAGAGGGAAACAGTATACCTGAAGTGAAGCATCGGAATCTATAACTAGTGTCATAGGAATGGTTCAAATTATAGACAGTAAGATGAGTCAGTTTTCTTGTACTTAAGTCGGCATTGTGCCTTTTCTATTTAATTCCCATGCTATTTCTGTGTATCATCGTCAGTAAGAAGATCAGAGGGATACAGTAAACCTGAAGTGAGGCTTCGGAATCTATTACTAGTGTCACAGGAATGGTTCAAAACAAAGACAGTAAGAAGAGTCAGTTTTCTGGTAATTGAGTCGGCATTGTGCCTTTTGTATTTAATTCCGATGCAATTTCTGTGTTTTATCGTCAATAAGAAGGTCATAGAGATAGAGTTAACCTGAAGTGAAGCATCGGAATCTATAACTAGTGTCACAGGAATGGTTCAAAACATAGTCAGGAAGAAGAGTCAGTTATCTTGTACTTAAGTCGACATTGTACCTTTTCTATTTAATTCCGATGCAATTTCTATGTTCCGTCGTCAATAAGAAGGTCCAAGGGATACAGTAAACCTGAAGTGAAGCATCGGAATCTATAACTATTGTTACAGGATTAGTTCACAACATAGACAGTAAGAAGAGTCAGTTTTCTTGAACTTGAGTCGGCATTGTACCTTTTTTTTTTAATTCTGAGGCAATTTCTGTGTTTCATCGTCAATGAGAAGGTCATAGGGATACAGATAACCTGAAGAGAAGCATCGGAATCTAAAACCGGTCTCAAAGGAAAGGTTCAAAACATAGACACTAAGAAGAGCCAGTCTTCTTGTACTTGAGTGGGCATTGTGCCTTTTTTATTTAATTCCGATGCAATTTCTGTGTTTCATCGTCAATAAGAAGGACAGAAGGTTAGAGTAAACCTTAAGTGAAGCATGGGAATCTATAACTAGTGTCACAGGAACGGTTCAAATCATAGACAGTAAGAAGAGTCAGTTTTCTTGCACTTAAGTCGGCATTGTGCCTTTTCTATTTAATTCCGATGCTATTTCTGTGTTTCATCGTCAGTAAGAAGATCAGAGGGATACAGTAAACCTGAAGTGAAGCATCGGAATCTATTACTAGTGTCACAGGAATGGTTCAAAACAAAGACAGTAAGAAGAGTCAGTCTTCTTGTACTTATGTCGGCATTGGGCATTTTATATTTAATTCCGATGCATTTTCTGAGTTTCATCGTCAATAATAAGGTCGGAGGGATACAGTAAACCTGAAGTGAAGCATCGGAATCTATAAATAGTGTCACAGGAAAGCTTCAAAGCATAGACAGTAAGAAGAGTCAGTCGTCTTGTACTTAAGTCGGCAGTGTGCCTTTTGTATTTAATTCCGATGCAGTTCCGGTGTTTCATCGTCAATAAGAACGTCAGAGGGATACAGTAAACCTGAAGTGAAGCATCGGAAGCTATAACTAGTGTCACAGAAATGGTTCAAAACATAGACACTAAGAAGTGTCAGTTTTCTTGTACTTAAGTCGGCATTGTGCCTTTTGTATTTAATTCCAATGCAATTTCTGTGTTTCATCATCAATATGAAGGTCAGAGGGATACAGTAAACCTGAAGTGAAGCATCGGAATCTATAACTAGTGTCACAGGAATTGTTCAAAGCATAGACAGTAAGGAGAGTCAGTTTTCTTGTACTTGAGTCGGCATTGTGCATTTTGTATTTAATTCCGATGCGATTTCTGTGTTTCATCGTCAATAAGAAGGTCATAGGGATACAGTTAACCTGAAGTGAAGCATCGGAATCTATAACTAGTGTCACAGGAATGGTTCAAAACATAGAAAGTAAGAAGAGTCAGTTATCTTGTACTTAAGTCGACATTGTGCCTTTTCTATTTAATTCCGATGCAATTCCTATGTTCCGTCGTCAATAAGAAGGTCCAAGGGATACAGTAAACCTGAAGTGAAGCATCGAAATCTATAACTAGTGTCACAGGATTGGTTCACAACATAGACAGTAAGAAGAGTCAGTTTTCTTGTACGTAAGTCGGCATTGTTCTTTTTGTATTTAATTCCGATGCAACTTCTGTGTTTCGTCGTCAATAAGAAGGTCAGAGGGATACAGTAAACCTGACGTGAAGCATCGGAATCTATAACTAGTGTCACAGGAATGGTTCAAAGCATAGACAGTAAGAATAGTCAGTTTTCTTGTACTTGCGTCGGCATTGTACCTTTTGTATTTAATTCCGATGCAATATCTGTGTTTCATCGTCAATAAGAAGGTCATAGGGATACAGTTACCCTGGAGTGAAGCATCGGAAACTATAACTTGTGTCACAGGAATGGTTCAAATAATAGACAGTAAGAAGTGTCAGTTATCTTGTACTTAAGTCGACATTGTGCCTTTTCTATTTCATTCCGATGCAATTTCTATGTTCCGTCGTCAATAAGAAGGGCCAAGGGATACAGTAAACCTGAAGTGAAGCATCGGAATCTGTAACTAGTGTCACAGGATTGGTTGACAACATAGACAGTAAGAAGAGTCAGTCTTCTTGTACTTGAGTCGGCATTGTGCCTTTCGTATTTTATTCCCATGCAATTTCTGTGTTTCATCGTCAATTAGAAGGTCAGAGGGATACAGTATACCTGAAGTGAAGCATTGGAATCTATAACTAGTGTCACAGGAATCGTTCAAAACATAGACAGTAAGAAGAGCCAGTCTACTTGTACTTGAGTCGGCATTGTGCCTTTTGTATTTAATTCCGATGCAATTTCTGTGTTTCGGCGTCAATAAGAAGGTCCAAGGGATACAGTGAACCTGAAGTGAAGCATCGGAATCTAAAACCGGTCTCAAAGGAAAGGTTCAAAACATAGACACTAAGAAGAGCCAGTCTTCTTGTACTTGAGTGGGCATTGTGCCTTTTTTATTTAATTCCGATGCAATTTCTTTGTTTCATCGTCAATAAGAAGGACAGAGGGATACAGTAAACCTGAAGTGAAGCATGGGAATCTATAACTAGTGTCACAGGAATGGTTCAAATCATAGACAGTAAGATGAGTCGGTTTCCTTGTACTTAAGTCGGCATTATGCCTTTTCTATTTAATTCCCATGCTATTTCTGTGTTTCATCGTCAGTACGAAGATCAGAGGGATACAGTAAACCTGAAGTGAGGCTTCGGAATCTATTACTAGTGTCACAGGAATGGTTCAAAGCATAGACAGTAAGAAGAGTCAGTTTTCTTGTACTTAAGTCGGCCTTGTGTCTTTTCTATTTAATTCAGATGCAATTTCTGTGTTTCATCGTCAATAAGAAGGTCAGAGAGATACAGTAAACCTGAAGTGATTTATCGGAATCTATAACTAGTGTTACAGGAATGGTTCAAAACACAGACAGTAAGAAGAGTCAGTTTTCTTGTACTTAAGTCGGCATTGTGCCTTTTCTATTTAATTCCGATGCAATTTCTGTGTTTCGTCGTCAATAAGAAGGTCCAAGGGATACAGTAAACCTGAAGTGAAGCATCGGAATCTATAACTAGTGTCACAGGATTAGTTCACAACATAGACAGTAAGAAGAGTCAGTTTTCTTGTACTTGAGTCGGCATTGTGCTTTTTTTTTTAATTCCGAGGCAATTTCTGTGTTTCATCGTCAATGAGAAGGTCATAGGGATACAGATAACCTGAAGTGAAGCATCGGAATCTATAACTAGTGTCACAGGAATGGTTCAAAGCATAGACAGTAAGAAGAGTCAGTTTTCTTGTACTTAAGTCGGCATTGTGCCTTTTCTATTTAATTCAGATGCAATTTCTGTGTTTCGTCGTCAATAAGAAGGTCCAAGGGATACAGTGAACCTGAAGTGTAGCATCGGAATCTAAAACCGGTCTCAAAGGAAAGGTTCAAAACATAGACACTAAGAAGAGCCAGTCTTCTCGTACTTGAGTGGGCATTGTGCCTTTTTTATTTAATTCCGATGCAATTTCTGTGTTTCATCGACAATAAGAAGGACAGAAGGATAGAGTAAACCTGAAGTGAAGCATGGGAATCTATAACTAGTGTCACAGGAATGGTTCAAAACAAAGACAGTAAGAAGAGTCAGTCTTCTTGTACTTATGTCGGCATTGGGCATTTTATATTTAATTCCGATACATTTTCTGAGATTCATCGTCAATAATAAGGTCAAAGGGATACAGTAAACCTGAAGTGAAGCATCGGAATCTATAACTAGTGTCACAGGAATGCTTCAAAACATAGACAGTAAGAAGAGTTAGTCGTCTTGTACTTAAGTCGGCATTGTGTCTTTTGTATTTAATTCCGATGCAGTTTCGGTGTTTCATCGTCAATAAGAACGTCAGAGGGATACAGTAAACCTGAAGTGAAGCATCGGAAGCTATAACTAGTGTCACAGAAATGGTTCAAAACATAGACACTAAGAGGAGTCAGTGTTCTTGTACTTAAGTCGTCATTGTGCCTTTTGTATTTAATTCCGATGCAATTTCTGTGTTTCATCATCAATATGAAGGTCAGAGGGATACAGTAAACCTGACGTGAAGCATCGGAATCTATAACTAGTGTCACAGGAATGGTTCAAAACATAGACAGTAAGTAGAGCCAGTCTACTTCTACTTGAGTCGGCATTGTGCCTTTTTTTTTTTAATTCTGAGGCAATTTCTGTGTTTCATCGTCAATGAGAAGGTCATAGGGATACAGATAACCTGAAGTGAAGCATCGGAATCTAAAACCGGTCTCAAAGGAAAGGTTCAAAACATAGACACTAAGAAGAGCCAGTCTTCTTGTACTTGAGTGGGCATTGTGCCTTTTTTATTTAATTCCGATGCAATTTCTGTGTTTCATCGTCAATAAGAAGGACAGAAGGTTAGAGTAAACCTGAAGTGAAGCATGGGAATCTATAACTAGTGTCACAGGAACAGTTCAAATCATAGACAGTAAGAAGAGTCAGTTTTCTTGCACTTAAGTCGGCATTGTGCCTTTTCTATTTAATTCCGATGCTATTTCTGTGTTTCATCGTCAGTAAGAAGATCAGAGGGATACAGTAAACCTGAAGTGAAGCATCGGAATCTATTAATAGTGTCACAGGAATGGTTCAAAACAAAGACAGTAAGAAGAGTCAGTCTTCTTGTACTTATGTCGGCATTGGGCATTTTATATTTAATTCCGATGCATTTTCTGAGTTTCATCGTCAATAATAAGGTCGGAGGGATACAGTAAACCTGAAGTGAAGCATCGGAATCTATAACTAGTGTCACAGGAAAGCTTCAAAGCATAGACAGTAAGAAGAGTCAGTCGTCTTGTACTTAAGTCGGCAGTGTGCCTTTTGTATTTAATTCCGATGCAGTTTCGGTGTTTCATCGTCAATAAGAACGTCAGAGGGATACAGTAAACCTGAAGTGAAGCATCGGAAGCTATAACTAGTGTCACAGAAATGGTTCAGAACATAGACACTAAGAAGTGTCAGTTTTCTTGTACTTAAGTCGGCATTGTGCCTTTTGTATTTAATTCCGATGCAATTTCTGTGTTTCATCATCAATATGAAGGTCAGAGGGATACAGTAAACCTGAAGTGAAGCATCGGAATCTATAACTAGTGTCACAGGAATTGTTCAAAGCATAGACAGTAAGGAGAGTCAGTTTTCTTGTACTTGAGTCGGCATTGTGCATTTTGTATTTAATTCCGATGCAATTTCTGTGTTTCATCGTCAATAAGAAGGTCATAGGTATACAGTTAACCAGAAGTGAAGCATCGGAATCTATAACTAGTGTCACAGGAATGGTTCAAAACATAGACAGTAAGAAGAGTCAGTTATCTTGTACTTAAGTCGACATTGTGCCTTTTCTATTTAATTCCGATGCAATTTCTATGTTCCGTCGTCAATAAGAAGGTCCAAGGGAAACAGTAAACCTGAAGTGAAGCATCGAAATCTATAACTAGTCTCACAGGATTGGTTCACAACATAGACAGTAAGAAGAGTCAGTTTTCTTGTACTTAAGTCTTCATTGTTCTTTTTGTATTTAATTCCGATGCAATTTCTGTGTTTCGTCGTCAATAAGAAGGTCAGAGGGATACAGTAAACCTGACGTGAAGCATCGGAATCTATAACTAGTGTCACAGGAATGGTTCAAAGCATAGACAGTAAGAACAGTCAGTTTTCTTGTACTTGCGTCGGCATTGTGCCTTTTGTATTTAATTCCGATGCAATATCTGTGTTTCATCGTCAATAAGAAGGTCATAGGGATACAGTTAACCTGGAGTGAAGCATCGGAATCTATAACTTGTGTCACAGGAATGGTTCAAAAAATAGACAGTAAGAAGTGTCAGTTATCTTGTACTTAAGTCGACATTGTGCCTTTTCTATTTCATTCCGATGCAATTTCTATGTTCCGTCGTCAATAAGAAGGGCCAAGGGATACAGTAAACCTGAAGTGAAGCATCGGAATCTATAACTAGTGTCACAGGATTGGTTGACAACATAGACAGTAAGAAGAGTCAGTCTTCTTGTACTTGAGTCGGCATTGTGCCTTTCGTATTTAATTCCCATGCAATTTCTGTGTTTCATCGTCAATTAGAAGGTCAGAGGGATACAGTATACCTGAAGTGAAGCATTGGAATCTATAACTAGTGTCACAGGAATGGTTCAAAACATAGACAGTGAGAAGAGCCAGTCTACTTGTACTTGAGTCGGCATTGTGCCTTTTGTATTTAATTCCGATGCAATTTCTGTGTTTCGGCGTCAATAAGAAGGTCCAAGGGATACAGTGAACCTGAAGTGAAGCATCGGAATCTAAAACGGGTCTCAAAGGAAAGGTTCAAAACATAGACACTAAGAAGAGCCAGTCTTCTTGTACTTGAGTGGGCATTGTGCCTTTTTTATTTAATTCCGATGCAATTTCTGTGTTTCATCGTCAATAAGAAGGACAGAGGGATACAGTAAACCTGAAGTGAAGCATGGGAATCTATAACTAGTGTCACAGGAATGGTTCAAATCATAGACAGTAAGATGAGTCGGTTTTCTTGTACTTAAGTCGGCATTATGCCTTTTCTATTTAATTCCCATGCTATTTCTGTGTTTCATCGTCAGTACGAAGATCGGAGGGATACAGTAAACCTGAAGTGAGGCTTCGGAATCTATTACTAGTGTCACAGGAATGGTTCAAAGCATAGACAGTAAGAAGAGTCAGTTTTCTTGTACTTAAGTCGGCCTTGTGCCTTTTCTATTTAATTCAGATGCAATTTCTGTGTTTCATCGTCAATACGAAGGTCAGAGGGATACAGTAAACCTGAAGTGATTTATCGGAATCTATAACTAGTGTTACAGGAATGGTTCAAAACACAGACAGTAAGAAGAGTCAGTTTTCTTGTACTTAAGTCGGCATTGTGCCTTTTCTATTTAATTCCGATGCAATTTCTGTGTTTCGTCGTCAATAAGAAGGTCCAAGGGATACAGTAAACCTGAAGGGAAGCATCGGAATCTATAACTAGTGTCACAGGATTAGTTCACAACATAGACAGTAAGAAGAGTCAGTTGTCTTGTACTTGAGTCGGCATTGTGCCTTTTTTTTTTAATTCCGAGGCAATTTCTGTGTTTCATCGTCAATGAGAAGGTCATAGGGATACAGATAACCTGAAGTGAAGCATCGGAATCTATAACTAGTGTCACAGGAATGGTTCAAAGCATAGACAGTAAGAAGAGTCAGTTTTCTTGTACTTAAGTCGGCATTGTGCCTTTTCTATTTAATTCAGATGCAATTTCTGTGTTTCGTCGTCAATAAGAAGGTCCAAGGGATACAGTGAACCTGAAGTGTAGCATCGGAATCTAAAACCGGTCTCAAAGGAAAGGTTCAAAACATAGACACTAAGAAGAGCCAGTCTTCTCGTACTTGAGTGGGCATTGTGCCTTTTTTATTTAATTCCGATGCAATTTCTGTGTTTCATCGTCAATAAGAAGGACAGAAGGATAGAGTAAACCTGAAGTGAAGCATGGGAATCTATAACTAGTGTCACAGGAATGGTTCAAAACAAAGACAGTAAGAAGAGTCAGTCTTCTTGTACTTATGTCGGCATTGGGCATTTTATATTTAATTCCGATGCATTTTCTGAGTTTCATCGTCAATAATAAGGTCGGAGGGATACAGTAAACCTGAAGTGAAGCATCGGAATCTATAACTTGTGTCACAGGAAAGCTTCAAAGCATAGACAGTAAGAAGAGTCAGTCGTCTTGTACTTAAGTCGGCAGTGTGCCTTTTGTATTTAATTGCGATGCAGTTTCGGTGTTTCATCGTCAATAAGAACGTCGGAGGGATACAGTAAACCTGAAGTGAAGCATCGGAAGCTATAACTAGTGTCACAGGAATGGTTCAAAAAATAGACAGTAAGAAGTGTCAGTTATCTTGTACTTAAGTCGACATTGTGCCTTTTGTATTTAATTCCGATGCAATTTCTGTGTTTCATCGTCAATAAGAAGGTCATAGGGATACAGTTACCCTGAAGTGAAGCATGGGAATCTATAACTAGTGTCACAGGAATGGTTTAAAACATAGACAGTAAGAAGAGTCAGTTATCTTGTACTTAAGTCGACATTGTGGCTTTTCTATTTAATTCCGATGTAATTTCTATGTTCCGTCGTCAATAAGAAGGTCCAAGGGATACAGTAAACCTGAAGTGAAGCATCGAAATCTATAACTAGTGTCACAGGATTGGTTCACAACATAGACAGCAAGAAGAGTCAGTTTTCTTGTACTTAAGTCGGCATTGTTCTTTTTGTATTTAATTCCGATGCCATTTCTGTGTTTCGTCGTCAATAAGAAGGTCAGAGGGATACAGTAAACCTGACGTGAAGCATCGGAATCTATAACTAGTGTCACAGGAATGGTTCAAAGCATAGACAGTAAGAATAGTCAGTTTTCTTGTACTTGCGTCGGCATTGTGCCTTTTGTATTTAATTCCGATGCAATATCTGTGTTTCATCGTCAATAAGAAGGTCATAGGGATACAGTTAACCTGGAGTGAAGCATCGGAATCTATAACTTGTGTCACAGGAATGGTTCAAAAAATAGACAGTAAGAAGTGTCAGTTATCTTGTACTTAAGTCGACATTGTGCCTTTTCTATTTCATTCCCATGCAATTTCTATGTTCCGTCGTCAATAAGAAGGGCCAAGGGATACAGTAAACCTGAAGTGAAGCATCGGAACCTATAACTAGTGTCACAGGATTGGTTCACAACATAGACAGTAAGAAGAGTCAGTCTTCTTGTACTTGAGTCGGCATTGTACCTTTCGTATTTAATTCCCATGCAATTTCTGTGTTTCATCGTCAATTAGAAGGTCAGAGGGATACAGTATACCTGAAGTGAAGCATTGGAATCTATAACTAGTGTCACAGGAATGGTTCAAAATATAGACAGTAAGAAGAGCCAGTCTACTTGTACTTGAGTCGGCTTTGTGCCTTTTCTATTTAATTCCCATGCTATTTCTGTGTTTCATCGTCAGTACGAAGATCAGAGGGATACAGTAAACCTGAAATGAGGCTTCGGAATGTATTACTAGTGTCACAGGAATGGTTCAAAGCATAGACAGTAAGAAGAGTCAGTTCTCCTGTACTTAAGTCGGCATTGTGCCTTTTCTATTTAATTCAGATGCAATTTCTGTGTTTCATCGTCTATAAGAAGGTCAGAGGGATAGAGTAAACCTGAAGTGATTTATCGGAATCTATAACTAGTGTTACAGGAATGGTTCAAAACACAGACAGTAAGAAGAGTCAGTTTTCTTGTACTTAAGTCGGCATTGTGCCTTTTCTATTTAATTCCGATGCAATTTCTGTGTTTCGTCGTCAATAAGAAGGTCCAAGGGATACAGTAAACCTGAAGTGAAGGATCGGAATCTATAACTAGTGTCACACGATTAGTTCACAACATAGACAGTAAGAAGAGTCAGTTTTCTTGTACTTGAGTCGGCATTGTGCCTTTTTTTTTTAATTCCGAGGCAATATCTGTGTTTCATCGTCAATGAGAAGGTCATAGGGATACAGATAACCTGAAGTGAAGCATCGGAATCTATAACTAGTGTCACAGGAATGGTTCAAAGCATAGACAGTAAGAAGAGTCAGTTTTCTTGTACTTAAGTCGGCCTTGTGCCTTTTCTATTTAATTCAGATGCAATTACTGTGTTTCGTCGTCAATAAGAAGGTCCAAGGGATACAGTGAACCTGAAGTGTAGCATCGGAATCTAAAACCGGTCTCAAAGGAAAGGTTCAAAACATAGACACTAAGAAGAGCCAGTCTTCTCGTACTTGAGTGGGCATTGTGCCTTTTTTATTTAATTCCGATGCAATTTCTGTGTTTCATCGTCAATAAGAAGGACAGAAGGATAGAGTAAACCTGAAGTGAAGCATGGGAATCTATAACAAGTGTCACAGGAACGGTTCAAATCATAGACAGTAAGAAGAGTCAGTTTTCTTGTACTTAGGTCGGCATTGTGCCTTTTGTATTTAATTCCGATGCAATTTCTGTGTTTCATCATCAATAAGAAGGACAGAAGGATAGAGTAAACCTGAAGTGAAGCATGGGAATCTACAACAAGTGTCACAGGAATGGTTCAAATCATAGACAGTAAGAAGAGTCAGTTTTCTTGTATTTAAGTCGGCATTGTGCCTTTTGTATTTAATTCCGATGCTATTTCTGTGATTCATCGTCAGTAAGAAAATCAGAGGGATACAGTAAACCTGAAATGAAGCATCGGAATCCAGTGCTAGTGTCACAGGAATGGTTCAAAACAAAGACAGTAAGAAGAGTCAGTCTTCTTGTACTTATGTCGGCATTGGGCACTTTATATTTAATTCCGATACATTTTCTGAGATTCATCGTCAATAATAAGGTCAAAGGGATACAGTAAACCTGAAGTGAAGCATCGGAATCTATAACTAGTGTCACAGGAATGCTTCAAAACATAGACAGTAAGAAGAATCAGTCGTCTTGTACTTAAGTCGGCATTGTGTCTTTTGTATTTAATTCCGATGCAGTTTCGGTGTGTCATCGTCAATAAGAACGTCAGAGGGATACAGTAATCCTGAAGTGAAGCATCGGAAGCTATAACTAGTGTCACAGAAATGGTTCAAAACATAGACACTAAGAAGTGTCAGTGTTCTTGTACTTAAGTCGTCATTGTGCCTTTTGTATTTAATTCCGATGCAATATCTGTGTTTCATCATCAATATGAAGGTCAGAGGGATACAGTAAACCTGAAGTGAAGCATCGGAATCTATAACTAGTGTCACAGAAATGGTTCAAAGCGTAGACAATAAGGAGAGTCAGTTTTCTTGTACTTGAGTCGGCATTGTGCCTTTTCTATTTAATTCCGAGGCAATTTCTGTGTTTCATCGTCAATAAGAAGGTCAGAGGGATACAGTATACCTGAAGTGAAGCATCGGAATCTATAACTAGTGTCACAGGAATGGTTCAAAACATAGACAGTAAGTAGAGCCAGTCTACTTCTACTTGAGTCGGCATTGTGCCTTTTGTATTTAATTCCGATGCAATTTCCTTGTTTCGTCGTCAATAAGAAGGTCCTAGGGATACAGTCATCTGAAGTGAAGCATCGGAATCTAAAACCGGTTTCAAAGGAAAGGTTCAAAACGTAGACACTAAGAGGAGTCAGTCTTCTTCTACTTGAGTGGGCATTGTGGCTTTTTTATTTAATTCCGATGCAATTTCTGTGTTTCATCGTCAATAAGAAGGACAGAAGGATAGAGTAAACCTGAAGTGAAGCATGGGAATCTATAACAAGTGTCACAGGAATGGTTCAAATCATAGACCGTAAGCAGAGTCAGTTTTCTTGTACTTAAGTTGGCATTGTGCGTTTTCTATTTAATTCCAATGCAATATCTGTGTTTCATCGTCAATAAGAAGGCCATAGGGATACAGTTAACCTGGAGTGAAGCATCGGAATCTATAACTTGTGTCACACGAATGGTTCAAAACATAGACAGCAAGAAGTGTCAGTTATCTTGTACATAAGTCGACATTGTGCCTTTTCTATTTCATTCCGATGCAATTTCTATGTTCCGTCGTCAATAAGAAGGGCCAAGGGATACAGTAAACCTGAAGTGAAGCATCGGAATCAATAACTAGTGTCACAGGATTGGTTCACAACATAGACAGTAAGAAGAGTCAGTCTTCTTGTACTTGAGTCGGCATTGTGCCTTTTGTATTTAATTCCGATGCAATTTCTGTGTTTCGTCGTCAATAAGAAGATCCAAGGGATACAGTGAACCAGAAGTGAAGCATTGGAATCTAAAACCGGTCTCAAAGGAAAGGTCCAAAACATAGACACTAAGAAGAGCCAGTCTTCTTGTACTTGAGTGGGCATTGTGCCTTTTTTATTTAATTCCGATGCAATTTCTGTGTTTCATCGTCAATAAGAAGGACAGAAGGATAGAGTAAACCTGAAGTGAAGCATGGGAATCTGTAACTAGTGTCACAGGAATGGTTCAAATCATAGACAGTAAGAAGAGTCAGTATTCTTGTACTTAAGTCGGCATTGTGCCTTTTCTATTTCATTCCGATGCTATTTCTGTGTTTCATCGTCAGTAAGAAGATCAGAGGGATACAGTAAACCTGAAGTGAAGCATCGGAATCTATAACTAGTGTCACAGAAATGCTTCAAAACATAGACAGTAAGAAGAGTCAGTCGTCTTGTACCTAAGTCGTCATTGTGCCTTTTGTATTTAATTCCGATGCAGTTTCGGTGTTTCATCGTGAATAAGAATGTCAGAGGGATACAGTAAATCTGAAGAGAAGCATCAGATGCTATAACTAGTGTTACAGAAATGGTTCAAAGCATAGACACTAAGAAGTGTCAGTTTTCTTGTACTTAAGTCGGCATTGTGTCTTTTGTATTTAATTCCGATGCAATTTCTCTGTTTCATCATCATTATGAAGGTCAGAGGGATACAGTAAAGCTGAAGTGAAGCATCGGAATTTATAACTAGTGTCACAGAAATGGTTCAAAGCATAGACAGTAAGAAGAGTCACATTTTCTTGTACTGAAGTCGACATTGTGCCTTTTCTATTTAATTCCAATGCAACTTCTATGTTCCGTCGTCAATAAGAAGGTCCAAGGGATACAGTAAACCTGAAGTGAAGCATCGGAATCTATAACTAGTGTCACAGGATTGGTTCACAACATAGACAGTAAGAAGAGTCAGTTTTCCTGTACTTGAGTCGGCATTGTTTCTTTTGTATTTAATTCCGAGGCAATTTCTGTGTTTCATCGTCAATGAGAAGGTCATAGGGATACAGATAACCTGAAGTGAAGCCTCGAAATCTATATCTAGTGTCACAGGAATGGTTCAAATTATAGACAGTAAGAAGAGTCAGTCTTCTTGTACTTGAGTCGGCATTGTGCCTTTTGTATTTAATTCCGATGAAATTTCTGTGTTTCATCGTCAATTAGAAGGTCAGAGGGATACAGTATACCTGAAGTGAAGCATCGGAATGTATAACTAGTGTCACAGGAATGGTTCAAAACATAGACAGTAAGAAGAGCCAGTCTACTTGTACTTGAGTCGGCATTGTGCCTTTTGAATCAAATTCCGATGCAATTTCTGTGTTTCGTCGACAATAAGAAGGTCCAAGGGATACAGTGAACCTGAAGTGAAGCATCGGAATCTAAAACCGGTCTCAAAGGAAAGGTTCAAAACATAGACACTAAGAAGAGCCAGTCTTCTTGTACTTGAGTCGGCATTGTGCCTTTTTTTTTTTAATTTCGAGGCAATTTCTGTGTTTCATCGTCAATGAGAAGGTCATAGGGATACAGATAACCTGAAGTGAAGCATCGGAATCTATAACTAGTGTCACAGGAATGGTTCAAAGCATAGACAGTAAGAAGAGTCAGTTTTCTTGTACTTAAGTCGGCATTGTGCCTTTTTTATTTAATTCCGATGCAATTTCTGTGTTTCATCGTCAATAAGAAGGACAGAAGGATAGAGTAAACCTGAAGTGAAGCATGGGAATCTATAACTAGTGTCACAGGAACGGTTCAAATCATAGACAGTAAGAAGAGTCAGTTTTCTTGTACTTAAGTCGGCATTGTGCCTTTTGTATTTAATTCCGATGCTATTTCTGTGTTTCATCGTCAGTAAGAAAATCAGAGGGATACAGTAAACCTGAAGTGAAGCATCGGAATCTAGTGCTAGTGTCACAGGAATGGTCCAAAACAAAGACAGTAAGTAGAGTCAGTCTTCTTGTACTTATGTCGGCATTGGGCATTTTATATTTAATTCCGATACATTTTCTGAGATTCATCGTCAATAATAAGGTCAAAGGGATACAGTAAACCTGAAGTGAAGCATCGGAATCTATAACTAGTGTCACAGGAATGCTTCAAAACATAGACAGTAAGAAGAGTCAGTCGTCTTGTACTTAAGTCGGCATTGTGTCTTTTGTATTTAATTCCGATGCAATTTCTGTGTTTCATCATCAATATGAAGGTCAGAGGGATACAGTAAACCTGAAGTGAAGAATCGTAATCTATAACTAGTGTCACAGAAATGGTTCAAAGCATAGACAGTAAGAAGAGTCAGTCTTCTTGTACTTGAGTCGGCATTGTGCCTTTTGTATTTAATTCCGATGCAATTTCTGTGTTTCGTCGTCAATAAGAAGATCCAAGGGATACAGTGAACCAGAAGTGAAGCATTGGAATCTAAAACCGGTCTCAAAGGAAAGGTCCAAAACATAGACACTAAGAAGAGCCAGTCTTCTTGTACTTGAGTGGGCATTGTGCCTTTTTTATTTAATTCCGATGCAATTTCTGTGTTTCATCGTCAATAAGAAGGACAGAAGGATAGAGTAAACCTGAAGTGAAGCATGGGAATCTGTAACTAGTGTCACAGGAATGGTTTAAATCATAGACAGTAAGAAGAGTCAGTATTCTTGTACTTAAGTCGGCATTGTGCCTTTTCTATTTCATTCCGATGCTATTTCTGTGTTTCATCGTCAGTAAGAAGATCAGAGGGATACAGTAAACCTGAAGTGAAGCATCGTAATCTATTAGTAGTGTCACAGGAATGGTTCAAATCAAAGACAGTAAGAAGAGTCAGTCTTCTTGCACTTAAGTCGGCATTGGGCATTTTGTATTTAATTCCGATGCATTTTCTGAGTTTCATCGTCAAGAATAAGGTAAGAGGGATACAGTAAACCTGAAGTGAAGCATCGGAATCTATAACTAGTGTCACAGAAATGCTTCAAAACATAGACAGTAAGAAGAGTCAGTCGTCTTGTACCTAAGTCGTCATTGTGCCTTTTGTATTTAATTCCGATGCAGTTTCGGTGTTTCATCGTGAATAAGAATGTCAGAGGGATACAGTAAATCTGAAGTGAAGCATCAGATGCTATAACTAGTGTTACAGAAATGGTTCAAAGCATAGACACTAAGAAGTGTCAGTTTTCTTGTACTTAAGTCGGCATTGTGTCTTTTGTATTTAATTCCGATGCAATTTCTGTGTTTCATCATCATTATGAAGGTCAGAGGGATACAGTAAAGCTGAAGTGAAGCATCGGAATTTATAACTAGTGTCACAGAAATGGTTCAAAGCATAGACAGTAAGAAGAGTCACATTTTCTTGTACTGAAGTCGACATTGTGCCTTTTCTATTTAATTCCAATGCAATTTCTATGTTCCGTCGTCAATAAGAAGGTCCAAGGGATACAGTAAACCTGAAGTGAAGCATCGGAATCTATAACTAGTGTCACAGGATTGGTTCACAACATAGACAGTAAGAAGAGTCAGTTTTCCTGTACTTGAGTCGGCATTGTTTCTTTTGTATTTAATTCCGAGGCAATTTCTGTGTTTCATCGTCAATGAGAAGGTCATAGGGATACAGATAACCTGAAGTGAAGCCTCGAAATCTATATCTAGTGTCACAGGAATGGTTCAAATTATAGACAGTAAGAAGAGTCAGTCTTCTTGTACTTGAGTCGGCATTGTGCCTTTTGTATTTAATTCCGATGAAATTTCTGTGTTTCATCGTCAATTAGAAGGTCAGAGGGATACAGTATACCTGAAGTGAAGCATCGGAATGTATAACTAGTGTCACAGGAATGGTTCAAAACATAGACAGTAAGAAGAGCCAGTCTACTTGTACTTGAGTCGGCATTGTGCCTTTTGAATTAAATTCCGATGCAATTTCTGTGTTTCGTCGACAATAAGAAGGTCCAAGGGATACAGTGAACCTGAAGTGAAGCATCGGAATCTAAAACCGGTCTCAAAGGAAAGGTTCAAAACATAGACACTAAGAAGAGCCAGTCTTCTTGTACTTGAGTCGGCATTGTGCCTTTTTTTTTTTAATTTCGAGGCAATTTCAGTGTTTCATCGTCAATGAGAAGGTCATAGGGATACAGATAACCTGAAGTGAAGCATCGGAATCTATAACTAGTGTCACAGGAATGGTTCAAAGCATAGACAGTAAGAAGAGTCAGTTTTCTTGTACTTAAGTCGGCATTGTGCCTTTTCTATTTAATTCAGATGCAATTTCTGTGTTTCGTCGTCAATAAGAAGGTCCAAGGGATACAGTGAACCTGAAGTGTAGCATCGGAATCTAAAACCGGTCTCAAAGGAAAGGTTCAAAACATAGACACTAAGAAGAGCCAGTCTTCTTGTACTTGAGTGGGCATTGTGCCTTTTTTATTTAATTCCGATGCAATTTCTGTGTTTCATCGTCAATAAGAAGGACAGAAGGATAGAGTAAACCTGAAGTGAAGCATGGGAATCTATAACTAGTGTCACAGGAACGGTTCAAATCATAGACAGTAAGAAGAGTCAGTTTTCTTGTACTTAAGTCGGCATTGTGCCTTTTGTATTTAATTCCGATGCTATTTCTGTGTTTCATCGTCAGTAAGAAAATCAGAGGGATACAGTAAACCTGAAGTGAAGCATCGGAATCTAGTGCTAGTGTCACAGGAATGGTCCAAAACAAAGACAGTAAGTAGAGTCAGTCTTCTTGTACTTATGTCGGCATTGGGCATTTTATATTTAATTCCGATACATTTTCTGAGATTCATCGTCAATAATAAGGTCAAAGGGATACAGTAAACCTGAAGTGAAGCATCGGAATCTATAACTAGTGTCACAGGAATGCTTCAAAACATAGACAGTAAGAAGAGTCAGTCGTCTTGTACTTAAGTCGGCATTGTGTCTTTTGTATTTAATTCCGATGCAATTTCTGTGTTTCATCATCAATATGAAGGTCAGAGGGATACAGTAAACCTGAAGTGAAGAATCGTAATCTATAACTAGTGTCACAGAAATGGTTCAAAGCATAGACAGTAAGGAGAGTCAGTTTTCTTGTACTTGAGTCGGCATTGTGACTTTTGTATTTAATTCCGATGCAATTTCTGTGTTTCATCGTCAATAAGAAGGACAGAGGGATACAGTATACCTGAAGTGAAGCATCGGAATCTATAACTAGTGTCACAGGAATGGTTCAAAACATAGACAGTAAGTAGAGCCAGTCTACTTCTACTTGAGTCGGCATTGTGCCTTTTGTATTTAATTCCGATGCAATTTCCTTGTTTCGTCGTCAATAAGAAGGTCCTAGGGATACAGTGAACCTGAAGTGAAGCATCGGAATCTAAAACCGGTTTCAAAGGAAAGGTTCAAAACATAGACACTAAGAGGAGCCAGTCTTCTTCTACTTGAGTGGGCATTGTGGCTTTTTTATTTAATTCCGATGCAATTTCTGTGTTTCATCGTCAATAAGAAGGACAGAAGGATAGAGTAAACCTGAAGTGAAGCATGGGAATCTATAACAAGTGTCACAGGAGTGGTTCAAATCATAGACAGTAAGAAGATCAGTTTTCTTGTACTTAAGTCGGCATTGTGCCTTTTCTATTTAATTCCGATGCAATATCTGTGTTTCATCGTCAATAAGAAGGTCATAGGGATACAGTTAACCTGGAGTGAAGCATCGGAATCTATAACTTGTGTCACACGAATGGTTCAAAACATAGACAGTAAGAAGTGTCAGTTATCTTGTACTTAAGTCGACATTGTGCCTTTTCTATTTCATTCCGATGCAATTTCTATGTTCCGTCGTCAATAAGAAGGGCCAAGGGATACAGTAAACCTGAAGTGAAGCATCGGAATCTATAACTAGTGTCACAGGATTGGTTCACAACATAGACAGTAAGAAGAGTCAGTCTTCTTGTACTCGAGTCGGCATTGTGCCTTTTGTATTTAATTTCAATGCAATTTCTGTGTTCCATCGTCAATAAGAAGGTCATAGTGATACAGTTAACCTGAAGTGAAGCATCGGAATCTATAACTAGTGTCACAGGAATGGTTCAAAACATAGACAGTAAGAAGAGTCAGTTATCTTGTACTGAAGTCGACATTGTGGCTTTTCTATTTAATTCTAATGCAATTTCTATGTTCCGTCGTCAATAAGAAGGTCCAAGGGATACAGTAAACCTGAAGTGAAGCATCGGAATCTATAACTAGTGTCACAGGATTGGTTCACAACATAGACAGTAAGAAGAGTCAGTTTTCCTGTACATGAGTCGGCATTGTGCCTTTTGTATTTCATTCCGAGGCAATTTCTGTGTTTCATCGTCAATGAGAAGGTCATAGGGATACAGATAACCTGAAGTGAAGCCTCGAAATCTATATCTAGTGTCACAGGAATGGTTCAAATTATAGACAGTAAGAAGAGTCAGTCTTCTTGTACTTGAGTCGGCCATGTGCCTTTTGTATTTAATTCCGATGAAATTTCTGTGTTTCATCGTCAATTAGAAGGTCAGAGGGATACAGTGTACCTGAAGTGAACCATCGGAATGTATAACTAGTGTCACAGGAATGGTTCAAAACATAGACAGTAAGAAGAGCCAGTCTACTTGTACTTGGGTCGGCATTGTGCCTTTTGTATTAAATTCCGATGCAATTTCTGTGTTTCGTCGTCAATAAGAAGGTCCAAGGGATACAGTGAACCTGAAGGGAAGCATCGGAATCTAAAACCGGTCTCAAAGGAAAGGTTCAAAACATAGACACTAAGAAGAGCCAGTCTTCTTGTACTTGAGTCGGCATTGTGCCTTTTTTATTTAATTCCGATGCAATTTCTGTGTTTCATCGTCAATAAGAAGGACAGATGGATAGAGTAACCCTGAAGTGAAGCATGGGAATCTATAACTAGTGTCACAGGAATGGTTCAAATCATAGACAGTAAGATGAGTCAGTTTTCTTGTACTTAAGTCGGCATTGTGCCTTTTCTATTTAATTCCCATGCTATTTCTGTGTTTCATCGTCAGTAAGAAGATCAGAGGGATACAGTAAACCTGAAGTGAGGCTTCGGAATCTAATACTAGTGTCACAGGAATGGTTCAAAACAAAGACAGTAAGAAGAGTCAGTTTTCTTGTACTTGAGTCGGCATTGAGCCTTTTTTTTTAATTCCGAGGCAATTTCTGTGTTTCATCGTGAATGAGAAGGTCATAGGGATACAGATAACCTGAAGTGAAGCATCGGAATCTAAAACCGGTCTCAAAGGAAAGGTTCAAAACATAGACACTAAGAAGAGCCAGTCTTCTTGTACTTGAGTGGGCATTGTGCCCTTTTTATTTAAATCCGATGAAAATTCTGTGTTTAATCGTCAATAAGAAGGACAGAAGGATAGAGTAAACCTGAAGTGAGGCATGGGAATCTGTAACTAGTGTCACAGGAATGATTCAAAACAAAGACAGTAAGAAGAGTCAGTCTTCTTGTACTTATGTCGGCATTGGGCATTTTATATTTAATTCCGATGCATTTTCTGAGTTTCATCGTCAATAATAAGGTCGGAGGGATACAGTAAACCTGAAGTGAATCATCAGAATCTATAACTAGTGTCACAGAAATGCTTCAAAACATAGACAGTAAGAAGAGTCACTCGTCTTGTACTTAAGTCGGCAGTGTGCCTATTGTATTTAATTCCGATGCAGTTTCGGTGTTTCATCGTCAATAAGAACGTCAGAGGGATACAGTAAACCTGAAGTGAAGTATCGGAAGCTATAACTAGTGTCACAGAAATGGTTCAAATCATAGAAACTAAGAAGTGTCAGTTTTCTTGTACTTAAGTCGGCATTGAGCCTTTTGTATTTAATTCCGATGCAACTTCTGTGTTTCATCATCAATATGAAGGTCAGAGGGATACAGTAAACCTGAAGTGAAGCATCGGAATCTATAACTAGTGTCACAGGAATATTTCAAAGCATAGACAGTAAGGAGAGTCAGTTTTCCTGTACTTGAGTCGGCATTGTGCCTTTTGTATTTAATTCCGATGCAATTTCTGTGTTTCATCGTCAATAAGAAGGTCATAGGGATACAGTTAACCTGAAGTGAAGCATCGGAATCTATAACTTGTGTCACAGGATTGGTTCACAACATAGACAGTAAGAAGAGTCAGTCTTCTTGTACTTGAGTCGGCATTGTGCCTTTTGTATTTAATTCCGATGCAATTTCTGTGTTTCACCGTCAATTAGAAGGTCAGAGGGAAAAAGTATACCTGAAGTGAAGCATCGGAATATATAACTAGTGTCACAGGAATGTTTCAAACATAGACAGTAAGAAGAGCCAGTCTTCTTGTACTTGAGTGGGCATTGTGCCTTTTTTATTTAATTCCGATGCAATTTCTGTGCTTCATCGTCAATAAGAAGGACAGAAGGATAGAGTAAACCTGAAGTGAAGCATGGGAATCTATAACTAGTGTCATAGGAATGGTTCAAATCATAGACAGTAAGATGAGTCAGTTTTCTTGTACTTAAGTCGGCATTGTGCCTTTTCTATTTAATTCCCATGCTATTTCTGTGTTTCATCGTCAGTAGGAAGATCAGAGGGATACAGTAAACCTGAAGTGAGGCTTCGGAATCTATTACTAGTGTCACAGGAATGGTTCAAAACAAAGACAGTAAGAAGAGTCAGTTTTCAGGTAATTGAGTCGGCATTGTGCCTTTTGTATTTAATTCCGATGCAATTTCTGTGTTTCATCGTCAATAAGAAGGTCATAGAGATACAGTTAACCTGAAGTGAAGCATCGGAATCTATAACTAGTGTCACAGGAATGGTTCAAAACATAGACAGTAAGAAGAGTCAGTTATCTTGTACTTAAGTCGACATTGTACCTTTTCTATTTAATTCCGATGCAATTTCTATGTTCCGTCGTCAATAAGAAGGTCCAAGGGATACAGTAAACCTGAAGTGAAGCATCGGAATCTATAACTAGTGTCACAGGATTAGTTCACACCATAGACAGTAAGAAGAGTCAGTTTTCTTGTACTTGAGTCGGCATTGTGCCTTTTTTTTTTTAATTCCGAAGCAATTTCTGTGCTTCATCGTCAATGAGAAGGTCATAGGGATACCGATAACCTGAAGTGAAGCATCGGAATCTATACCTAGTGTCACAGGAATGGTTCAAAACATAGACAGGAAGAAGAGTCAGTTATCTTGTACTTAAGTCGACATTGTACCTTTTCTATTTAATTCCGATGCAATTTCTATGTTCCGTCGTCAATAAGAAGGTCCAAGGGATACAGTAAACCTGAAGTGAAGCATCGGAATCTATAACTAGTGTCACAGGATTAGTTCACAACATAGACAGTAAGAAGAGTCAGTTTTCTTGAACTTGAGTCGGCATTGTGCCTTTTTTTTTATAATTCTGAGGCAATTTCTGTGTTTCATCGTCAATGAGAAGGTCATAGGGATACAGATAACCTGAAGTGAAGCATCGGAATCTAAAACCGGTCTCAAAGGAAAGGTTCAAAACATAGACACTAAGAAGAGCCAGTCTTCTTGTACTTGAGTGGGCATAGTGCCTTTTTTATTTAATTCCGATGCAATTTCTGTGTTTCATCGTCAATAAGAAGGACAGAAGGTTAGAGTAAACCTGAAGTGAAGCATGGGAATATATAACTAGTGTCACAGGAACGGTTCAAATCATAGACAGTAAGAAGAGTCAGTTTTCTTGCTCTTAAGTCGGCATTGTGCCTTTTCTATTTAATTCCGATGCTATTTCTGTGTTTGATCGTCAGTAAGAAGATCAGAGGGATACAGTAAACCTGAAGTGAAGCATCGGAATCTATTACTAGTGTCACAGGAATGGTTCAAAACAAAGACAGTAAGAAGAGTGAGTCTTCTTGTAGTTATGTCGGCATTGGGCATTTTATATTTAATTCCGATGCATTTTCTGAGTTTCATCGTCAATAATAAGGTCGGAGGGATACAGTAAACCTGAAGTGAAGCATCGGAATCTATAACTAGTGTCACAGAAATGGTTCAAAACATAGACACTAAGAAGTGTCAGTTTTCTTGTACTTAAGTCGGCATTGTGACTTTTGTATTTAATTCCGATGCAATTTCTGTGTTTCATCATCAATATGAAGGTCAGAGGGATACAGTAAACCTGAAGTGAAGCATCGGAATCTATAACTAGTGTCACAGGAATGGTTCAAAGCATAGACAGTAAGAATAGTCAGTTTTCTTGTACTTGCGTCGGCATTGTGCCTTTTGTATTTAATTCCGATGCAATATCTGTGTTTCATCGTCAATAAGAAGGTCATGGGGATACAGTTAACCTGGAGTGAAGCATCGTAATCTATAACTTGTGTCACAGAAATGGTTCAAAAAATAGACAGTAAGAAGTGTCAGTTATCTTGTACTTAAGTCGACATTGTGCCTTTTCTATTTCCATCCGATGCAATTTCTATGTTCCGTCGTCAATAAGAAGGGCCAAGGGATACAGTAAACCTGAAGTGAAGCATCGGAATCCATAACTAGTGTCACAGGATTGGTTCACAACATAGCCAGTAAGAAGAGTCAGTCTTCTTGTACTTGAGTCGGCATTGTGCCTTTCGTATTTAATTCCGATGCAATTTCTGTGTTTCATCGTCAATTAGAAGGTCAGAGGGATACAGTATACCTGAAGTGAAGCATTGGAATCTATAACTAGTGTCACAGGAATGGTTCAAAACATAGACAGTAAGAAGAGCCAGTCTACTTGTACTTGAGTCGGCATTGTGCCTTTTGTATTTAATTCCGATGCAATTTCTGTGTTTCGGCGTCAATAAGAAGGTCCAAGGGATACAGTGAACCTGAAGTGAAGCATCGGAATCTAAAACCGGTCACAAAGGAAAGGTTCAAAACATAGACACTAAGAAGAGCCAGTCTTCTTGTACTTGAGTGGGCATTGTGCCTTTTTTATTTAATTCCGATGCAATTTCTGTGTTTCGTCGTCGGTAAGAAGGTCCAAGGGATACAGTAAACCTGAAGTGAAGCATCGGAATCTATAACTAGTGTCACAGGATTAGTTCACAACATAGACAGTAAGAAGAGTCAGTTTTCTTGTACTTGAGTCGGCATTGTGCCTCTTCTATTTAATTCCCATGCTATTTCTGTGTTTCATCGTCAGTACGAAGATCAGAGGGATACAGTAAACCTGAAGTGAGGCTTCGGAATCTATTACTAGTGTCACAGGAATGGTTCAAAGCATAGACAGTAAGAAGAGTCAGTTTTCTTGTACTTAAGTCGGCATTGTGCCTTTTCTATTTAATTCCGATGCAATTTCTGTGTTTCATCGTCAATAAGAAGTCATAGAGATACAGTTAACCTGAAGTGAAGCATCGGAATCTATAACTAGTGTCACAGGAATGGTTCAAAACATAGACAGTAAGAAGAGTCAGTTATCTTGTACTTAAGTCGACATTGTACCTTTTCTATTTAATTCCGATGCAATTTCTATGTTCCGTCGTCAATAAGAAGGTCCAAGGGATACAGTAAACCTGAAGTGAAGCATCGGAATCTATAACTAGTGTCACAGGATTAGTTCACACCATAGACAGTAAGAAGAGTCAGTTTTCTTGTACTTGAGTCGGCATTGTGCCTTTCTTTTTTTTTAATTCCGAAGCAATTTCTGTGCTTCATCGTCAATGAGAAGGTCATAGGGATACCGATAACCTGAAGTGAAGCATCGGAATCTATACCTAGTGTCACAGGAATGGTTCAAAACATAGACAGGAAGAAGAGTCAGTTATCTTGTACTTAAGTCGACATTGTACCTTTTCTATTTAATTCCGATGCAATTTCTATGTTCCGTCGTCAATAAGAAGGTCCAAGGGATACAGTAAACCTGAAGTGAAGCATCGGAATCTATAACTAGTGTCACAGGATTAGTTCACAACATAGACAGTAAGAAGAGTCGGTTTTTCTTGAACTTGAGTCGGCATTGTGCTTTTTTTTTTTTAATTCTGAGGCAATTTCTGTGTTTCATCGTCAATGAGAAGGTCATAGGGATACAGATAACCTGAAGTGAAGCATCGGAATCTAAAACCGTCTCAAAGGAAAGGTTCAAAACATAGACACTAAGAAGAGCCAGTCTTCTTGTACTTGAGTGGGCATAGTGCCCTTTTTTATTTAATTCCGATGCAATTTCTGTGTTTCATCGTCAATAAGAAGGACAGAAGGTTAGAGTAAACCTGAAGTGAAGCATGGGAATATATAACTAGTGTCACAGGAACGGTTCAAATCATAGACAGTAAGAAGAGTCAGTTTTCTTGCACTTAAGTCGGCATTGTGCCTTTTCTATTTAATTCCGATGCTATTTCTGTGTTTCATCGTCAGTAAGAAGATCAGAGGGATACAGTAAACCTGAAGTGAAGCATCGGAATCTATTACTAGTGTCACAGGAATGGTTCAAACAAAGACAGTAAGAAGAGTCAGTCTTCTTGTAGTTATGTCGGCATTGGGCATTTTATATTTAATTCCGATGCATTTTCTGAGTTTCATCGTCAATAATAAGGTCGGAGGGATACAGTAAACCTGAAGTGAAGCATCGGAATCTATAACTAGTGTCACAGAAATGGTTCAAAACATAGACACTAAGAAGTGTCAGTTTTCTTGTACTTAAGTCGGCATTGTGACTTTTGTATTTAATTCCGATGCAATTTCTGTGTTTCATCATCAATATGAAGGTCAGAGGGATACAGTAAACCTGAAGTGAAGCATCGGAAATCTATAACTAGTGTCACAGGAATGGTTCAAAGCATAGACAGTAAGAATAGTCAGTTTTCTTGTACTTGCGTCGGCATTGTGCCTTTTTGTATTTAATTCCGATGCAATATCTGTGTTTCATCGTCAATAAGAAGGTCATGGGGATACAGTTAACCTGGAGTGAAGCAATCGTAATCTATAACTTGTGTCACAGGAATGGTTCAAAAAATAGACAGTAAGAAGTGTCAGTTATCTTGTACTTAAGTCGACATTGTGCCTTTTCTATTTCATTCCGATGCAATTTCTATGTTCCGTCGTCAATAAGAAGGGCCAAGGGATACAGTAAACCTGAAGTGAAGCATCGGAATCCATAACTAGTGTCACAGGATTGGTTCACAACATAGCCAGTAAAAAGAGTCAGTCTTCTTGTACTTGAGTCGGCATTGTGCCTTTCGTATTTAATTCCGATGCAATTCTGTGTTTCATCGTCAATTAGAAGGTCAGAGGGATACAGTATACCTGAAGTGAAGCATTGGAATCTATAACTAGTGTCACAGGAAATGGTTCAAAACATAGGACAGTAAGAAGAGCCAGTCTACTTGTACTTGACGGCATTGTGCCTTTTGTATTTAATTCCGATGCAATTTCTGTGTTTCGGCGTCAATAAGAAGGTCCAAGGGGATACAGTGAACCTGAAGTGAAGCATCGGAATCTAAAACCGGTCACAAGGGACAAGGTTCAAAACATAGACACTAAGAAGAGCCAGTCTTCTTGTACTTGAGTGGGCATTGTGCCCTTTTTTATTTAATTCCGATAGCAATTTCTGTGTTTCGTCGTCGGTAAAAGAAGGTCCAAGGGATACAGTAAACCTGAAGTGAAGCATTCGGAATCTATAACTAGTGTCACAGAATTAGTTCACAACATAGACAGTAAAGAAGAGTCAGTTTTCTTGTACTTGAGTCGGCATTGTGCCTTTTCTGTTTAATTCCCATGCTATTTCTGTGTTTCATCGTCAGTACGAAGATCAGAGGGATACAGTAAACCTGAAGTGAGGCTTCGGAATCTATTACTAGTGTCACAGGAATGGTTCAAAGCATAGACAGTAAGAAGAGTCAGTTTTCTTGTACTTAAGTCGGCATTGTGCCTTTTCTATTTAATTCAGATGCAATTTCTGTGTTTCATCGTCAATAAGAAGGTCAGAGGGATACACAGTAAACCTGAAGTGATTTATCGGAATCTATAAGTAGTGTTACAGGAATGGTTCAAAACACAGACAGTAAGAAGTTCAGTTTTCTTGTACTTAAGTCGGCATTGTGCCTTTTCTATTTAATTCCGATGCAATTTCTGTGTTTCGTCGTCGGTAAGAAGGTCCAAGGGATACAGTAAACCTGAAGTGAAGCATCGGAATCTATAACTAGTGTCACAGGATTAGTTCACAACATAGACAGTAAGAAGAGTCAGTTTTCTTGTACTTGAGTCGGCATTGTGCCTTTTTTTTTTTTTATTCCGAGGCAATTTCTGTGTTTCATCGTCAATGAGAAGGTCATAGGGATACAGATAACCTGAAGTGAAGCATCGGAATCTATAACTAGTGTCACAGGGAATGGTTCAAAGCATAGACAGTAAGAAGAGTCAGTTTTCTTGTACTTAAGTCGGCATTGTGCCTTTTCTATTTAATTCAGATGCAATTCCTGATGTTTCGTCCGTCAATAAGAAGGTCCCAAGGGATACAGTGAACTGAAGTGTAGCATCGGAATCTAAAACCGGTCTCAAAGGAAAGGTTCAAAACATAGACACTAAGAAGAGCCAGTCTTCTTGTACTTGAGTGGGCCATTGTGCCTTTTTTATTTAATTCCGATGCAATTTCTGTGTTTCATCGTCAATAAGAAGGACAGAAGGATAGAGTAAACCTGAAGTGAAGCATGGGAATCTATAACAAGTGTCACAGGAACGGTTCAAATCATAGACAGTAAGAAGAGTCAGTTTTCTTGTACTTAAGTCGGCATTGTGCCTTTTTCTATTTAATTCCGATGCTATTTTGTGTTTCATCGTCAGTAAGAAAATCAGAGGGAAACAGTAAACCTGAAGTGAAGCATCGGAATCTAGTGCTAGTGTCACAGGAATGGTTCAAAACAAAGACAGTAAGAAGAGTCCAGTCTTCTTGTACTTATGTCGGCATTGGGCATTTTATATTTAATTCCGATACATTTTCTGAGATTCATCGTCAATAATAAGGTCGGAGGGATACAGGAAACATGAAGTGAAGCATCGGATTCTATAACTAGTGTCCACAGGAATGCTTCAAAAACATAGACAGTAAGAAGAGTCAGTCATCTTGTACTTAAGTCGGCATTGTGTCTTTTGTATTTAATTCCGATGCGGTTTTCGGTGTTTCATCGTCAATAAGAACGTCAGAGGGATACAGTAAACCTGAAGTGAAGCATCGGAAGCTATAACTAGTGTCACAGAAATGGTTCAAAACATAGACACTAAGAAGTGTCAGTGTTCTTGTACTTAAGTCGTCATTGTGCCTTTTGTATTTAATTCCGATGCAATTTCTGTGTTTCATCATCAATATGAAGGTCAGAGGGATACAGGTAAACCTGATGTGAAGCATCGGAATCTATAACTAGTGTCACAGGAATGGTTCAAAGCATAGACAGTAAGGAGAGTCAGTTTTCTCTGTACTTGAGTCGGCATTGTGCCTTTTGTATTTAATTCCGATGCAAATTTCTGTGTTTCATCGTCAATAAGAAGGTCAGAGGGATACAGTATACCTGAAGTGAAGCATCGGAATCTATAACTAGTGTCACAGGAATGGTTCAACACATAGACAGTAAGAAGAGCCAGTCTACTTCTACTTGAGTGGGCATTGTGCCTTTTTTATTTAATTCCGATGCAATTTCTGTGTTTCATCGTCAATAAGAAGGACAGAAGGAAAGAGTAAACCTGAAGTGAAGCATGGGAATCTATAACTAGTGTCACGGGAATGGTTCAAATAATAGACAGTAAGAAGAGTCAGTTTTCTTGTACTTAAGTCGGGCATTGTTGCCTTTTCTATTTAATTCCCATGCTATTTCTGTGTTTCATCGTCAGTAAGAAGATCAGAGGGATACAGTAAACCTGAAGTGAAGCTTCGGAATCTATTACTAGTGTCACAGGAATTGGTTCAAAATCAAAGACAGTAAGAAGAGTCAGTCTTCTTGTACTTAAGTCGGCATTGGGCATTTTGTATTTAATTCCGATGCATTTTCTGAGTTTCATCGTCAATAACAAGGTCAGAGGGATACAGTAAACCTGAAGAGAAGCATCGGAATCTATAACTAGTGTCACAGGAATGGTTCAAAACATAGACAGTAAGAAGAGTCAGTCGTCTTGTACTTAAGTCGGCATTGTGCCCGTTATGTATTTAATTCCGATGCAGTTTCTGTGTTTCATCGTCAATAAGAACGTCAGAGGGATACAGTAAACCTGAAGTGAAGCATCGGAAAGCTATAACTAGTGTCACAGAAATGGTTCAATACATAGACACTAAGAAGTGTCAGTTTTCTTGTACTTAAGTCGGCATTGTGCCTTTTGTATTTAATTCCGATGCAATTTCTGGTGTTTCATCAATCAATATGAAGGTCAGAAGGATTCAGTAAACCTGAAGTGAAGCATCGGAATCTATAACTAGTGTCACAGGATTAGTTCACAACATAGACAGTAAGAAGAGTCGGTTTTCTTGAACTTGAGTCGGCATTGTGCCCCTTTTTTTTTTAATTCTGAGGCAATTTCTGTGTTTCATCGTCAATGAGAAGGTCATAGGGATACAGATAACCTGAAGTGAAGCATCGGAATCTAAAACCGGACTCAAAGGAAAGGTTCAAAACATAGACACTAAGAAGAGCCAGTCTTCTTGTACTTGAGTGGGCATAGTGCCTTTTTTATTTAATTCCGATGCAATTTCTGTGTTTCATCGTCAATAAGGAAGGACAGAAGGTTAGAGTAAACCTGAAGTGAAGCATGGGAATATATAACTAGTGTCACAGGAACGGTTCAAATCATAGACAGTAAGAAGAGTCAGTTTTCTTGCACTTAAGTCGGCATTGTGCCCTTTTCTATTTAATTCCGATGCTATTTTCTGTGTTTCATCGTCAGTAAGAAGATCAGAGGGATACAGTAAACCTGAAGTGAAGCATCGGAATCTATTACTAGTGTCACAGGAATGGTTCAAAACAAAGACAGTAAGAAGAGTCAGTCTTCCTTGTAGTTATGTCGGCATTGGGCATTTTATATTTAATTCCGATGCATTTTCTGAGTTTCATCGTCAATAATAAGGTCGGAGGGATACAGTAAACCTGAAGTGAAGCATCGGAATCTATAACTAGTGTCACAGAAATGGTTCAAAACATAGACACTAAGAAGTGTCAGTTTTCTTGTACTTAAGTCGGCATTGTGACTTTTGTATTTAATTCCGATGCAATTTCTGTGTTTCATCATCAATATGAAGGTCAGAGGGATACAGTAAACCTGAAGTGAAGCATCGGAATCTATAACTAGTGTCACAGGAATGGTTCAAAGCATAGACAGTAAGAATAGTCAGTTTTCTTGTACTTGCGTCGGCATTGTGCCTTTTGTATTTAATTCCGATGCAATATCTGTGTTTCATCGTCAATAAGAAGGTCATGGGGATACAGTTAACCTGGAGTGAAGCATCGTAATCTATAACTTGTGTCACAGGAATGGTTCAAAAAATAGACAGTAAGAAGTGTCAGTTATCTTGTACTTAAGTCGACATTGTGCCTTTTCTATTTCATTCCGATGCAATTTCTATGTTCCGTCGTCAATAAGAAGGGCCAAGGGATACAGTAAACCTGAAGTGAAGCATCGGAATCCATAACTAGTGTCACAGGATTGGTTCACAACATAGCCAGTAAAAAGAGTCAGTCTTCTTGTACTTGAGTCGGCATTGTGCCTTTCGTATTTAATTCCGATGCAATTTCTGTGTTTCATCGTCAATTAGAAGGTCAGAGGGATACAGTATACCTGAAGTGAAGCATTGGAATCTATAACTAGTGTCACAGGAATGGTTCAAAACATAGACAGTAAGAAGAGCCAGTCTACTTGTACTTGAGTCGGCATTGTGCCTTTTGTATTTAATTCCGATGCAATTTCTGTGTTTCGGCGTCAATAAGAAGGTCCAAGGGATACAGTGAACCTGAAGTGAAGCATCGGAATCTAAAACCGGTCACAAAGGAAAGGTTCAAAACATAGACACTAAGAAGAGCCAGTCTTCTTGTACTTGAGTGGGCATTGTGCCTTTTTTATTTAATTCCGATGCAATTTCTGTGTTTCGTCGTCGGTAAGAAGGTCCAAGGGATACAGTAAACCTGAAGTGAAGCATCGGAATCTATAACTAGTGTCACAGAATTAGTTCACAACATAGACAGTAAGAAGAGTCAGTTTTCTTGTACTTGAGTCGGCATTGTGCCTTTTCTGTTTAATTCCCATGCTATTTCTGTGTTTCATCGTCAGTACGAAGATCAGAGGGATACAGTAAACCTGAAGTGAGGCTTCGGAATCTATTACTAGTGTCACAGGAATGGTTCAAAGCATAGACAGTAAGAAGAGTCAGTTTTCTTGTACTTAAGTCGGCATTGTGCCTTTTCTATTTAATTCAGATGCAATTTCTGTGTTTCATCGTCAATAAGAAGGTCAGAGGGATACAGTAAACCTGAAGTGATTTATCGGAATCTATAACTAGTGTTACAGGAATGGTTCAAAACACAGACAGTAAGAAGTTCAGTTTTCTTGTACTTAAGTCGGCATTGTGCCTTTTCTATTTAATTCCGATGCAATTTCTGTGTTTCGTCGTCGGTAAGAAGGTCCAAGGGATACAGTAAACCTGAAGTGAAGCATCGGAATCTATAACTAGTGTCACAGGATTAGTTCACAACATAGACAGTAAGAAGAGTCAGTTTTCTTGTACTTGAGTCGGCATTGTGCCTTTTTTTTTTTATTCCGAGGCAATTTCTGTGTTTCATCGTCAATGAGAAGGTCATAGGGATACAGATAACCTGAAGTGAAGCATCGGAATCTATAACTAGTGTCACAGGAATGGTTCAAAGCATAGACAGTAAGAAGAGTCAGTTTTCTTGTACTTAAGTCGGCATTGTGCCTTTTCTATTTAATTCAGATGCAATTCCTGTGTTTCGTCGTCAATAAGAAGGTCCAAGGGATACAGTGAACCTGAAGTGTAGCATCGGAATCTAAAACCGGTCTCAAAGGAAAGGTTCAAAACATAGACACTAAGAAGAGCCAGTCTTCTTGTACTTGAGTGGACATTGTGCCTTTTTTATTTAATTCCGATGCAATTTCTGTGTTTCATCGTCAATAAGAAGGACAGAAGGATAGAGTAAACCTGAAGTGAAGCATGGGAATCTATAACAAGTGTCACAGGAACGGTTCAAATCATAGACAGTAAGAAGAGTCAGTTTTCTTGTACTTAAGTCGGCATTGTGCCTTTTCTATTTAATTCCGATGCTATTTTGTGTTTCATCGTCAGTAAGAAAATCAGAGGGAAACAGTAAACCTGAAGTGAAGCATCGGAATCTAGTGCTAGTGTCACAGGAATGGTTCAAAACAAAGACAGTAAGAAGAGTCAGTCTTCTTGTACTAATGTCGGCATTGGGCATTTTATATTTAATTCCGATACATTTTCTGAGATTCATCGTCAATAATAAGGTCGGAGGGATACAGGAAACATGAAGTGAAGCATCGGAATCTATAACTAGTGTCACAGGAATGCTTCAAAACATAGACAGTAAGAAGAGTCAGTCATCTTGTACTTAAGTCGGCATTGTGTCTTTTGTATTTAATTCCGATGCGGTTTCGGTGTTTCATCGTCAATAAGAACGTCAGAGGGATACAGTAAACCTGAAGTGAAGCATCGGAAGCTATAACTAGTGTCACAGAAATGGTTCAAAACATAGACACTAAGAAGTGTCAGTGTTCTTGTACTTAAGTCGTCATTGTGCCTTTTGTATTTAATTCCGATGCAATTTCTGTGTTTCATCATCAATATGAAGGTCAGAGGGATACAGTAAACCTGATGTGAAGCATCGGAATCTATAACTAGTGTCACAGGAATGGTTCAAAGCATAGACAGTAAGGAGAGTCAGTTTTTTTGTACTTGAGTCGGCATTGTGCCTTTTGTATTTAATTCCGATGCAATTTCTGTGTTTCATCGTCAATAAGAAGGTCAGAGGGATACAGTATACCTGAAGTGAAGCATCGGAATCTATAACTAGTGTCACAGGAATGGTTCAACACATAGACAGTAAGAAGAGCCAGTCTACTTCTACTTGAGTGGGCATTGTGCCTTTTTTATTTAATTCCGATGCAATTTCTGTGTTTCATCGTCAATAAGAAGGACAGAAGGATAGAGTAAACCTGAAGTGAAGCATGGGAATCTATAACTAGTGTCACGGGAATGGTTCAAATAATAGACAGTAAGAAGAGTCAGTTTTCTTGTACTTAAGTCGGCATTGTGCCTTTTCTATTTAATTCCCATGCTATTTCTGTGTTTCATCGTCAGTAAGAAGATCAGAGGGATACAGTAAACCTGAAGTGAAGCTTCGGAATCTATTACTAGTGTCACAGGAATGGTTCAAATCAAAGACAGTAAGAAGAGTCAGTCTTCTTGTACTTAAGTCGGCATTGGGCATTTTGTATTTAATTCCGATGCATTTTCTGAGTTTCATCGTCAATAACAAGGTCAGAGGGATACAGTAAACCTGAAGAGAAGCATCGGAATCTATAACTAGTGTCACAGGAATGGTTCAAAACATAGACAGTAAGAAGAGTCAGTCGTCTTGTACTTAAGTCGCCATTGTGCCGTTTGTATTTAATTCCGATGCAGTTTCTGTGTTTCATCGTCAATAAGAACGTCAGAGGGATACAGTAAACCTGAAGTGAAGCATCGGAAGCTATAACTAGTGTCACAGAAATGGTTCAATACATAGACACTAAGAAGTGTCAGTTTTCTTGTACTTAAGTCGGCATTGTGCCTTTTGTATTTAATTCCGATGCAATTTCTGTGTTTCATCATCAATATGAAGGTCAGAAGGATACAGTAAACCTGAAGTGAAGCATCGGAATCTATAACTAGTGTCACAGGAATGGTTCAAAGCATAGACAGTAAGAAGAGTCAGTTTTCCTGTACTTGAGTCGGCATTGTGCCTTTTGTATTTAATTCCGATGCAATTTCTGTGTTTCATCGTCAATAAGAAGGTCATAGGGATACAGTTAACCTGACGTGAAGCATCGGAATCTATAACTAGTGTCACAGGAATGGTTGAAAACATAGACAGTAAGAAGAGTCAGTTATCTTGTACTTAAGTCGACATTGTGCCTTTTCTATTTAATTCCTATGCAATTTCTATGTTCCGTCGTCAATAAGATGGTCCAAGGGATACACTAAACCTGAAGTGAAGCATCGGAATCTATAACTAGTGTCACAGGATTAGTTCTCAACATAGACATTAAGAAGAGTCAGTTTTCATGTACTTGAGTCGGCATTGTGCCTTTTGTATTTAATTCCGAGGCAATTTCTGTATTTCATCGTCAATGAGGAGGTCATAAGAAAACAGAAAACCTAAAGTGAAGCATCGGAATCTATGACTAGTGTCCCAGGTATGGTTCAAAGCATAGACAGAAAGAAGAGTCAGTTTTCTTGTACTTAAGTCGGCCTTGTGCCTTTTCTATTTAATTCCGATGCAATTTCTGTATTTCATCGTCAATAAGAAGGTCAGAGGGATACAGTAAACCTGAAGTGATTTATCGGAATCTATAACTAGGGTCACAGGAATGGTTCAAACATAGACAGTAAGAAGAGTCAGTTTTCTTGTACTTAAGCCGGCATTGTGCTTTTTCTATTTAATTCCGATGCAATTTCTGTGTTTCATCGTCAATAAGAAGGTCAGAGGGATAAAGTAAACCTGAAGTGAAGCACCGGAATCTATAACTAGTGTTACAGGAATGGTTCAAAACATAGAGAGTAAGAAGAGTCAGTTTTCTTGTTCTTATGTCGGCATTGTGCCTTTTCTATTTAATTCAGATGCAATTTCTGTGTTTCATCGTCAATTCGAAGGTCAGAGGGATACAGTAAACCAAAGTAAAGCATCGGAATCTATAACTAGTGTCTCAGGAATGGTTCAAATCATAGACAGTAAGAAGAGTCTGTCATCTTGTATTTAAGTCGGCATTGTGCCTTTTGTATTTAATTCCGATGCAATTTCTGTGTTTCATCATCAATAAGAGGGACAGACGGATACAGTAAACCTGAAGTGACGCATCGGAATCTATAACTAGTGTCACAGGAATAGTTAAAACATAGACAATAAGAAGAGTCAGTTTTCTTGTACGTAAGTCGGCATTGTGATTTTTGTATTTAATTTCGATGCAAATTCTGTGTTTCGTCGTCAATAAGAAGGTCAGAGGGTTACAGTAAACCTCAAGTGAAGCATCGGAATCTATAACTAGTGTCACAGGAATGGTTCAAAGCATAGACAGTAAGAAGAGTCAGTTATCTTGTACTTGAGTCGGCATTGTGCCTTTTGTATTTAATTCCGATGCAATTTCTGTGTTTCATCGTCAATAAGAAGGTCATATCGATACAGTTAACCTGAAGTGAACCATCGGAATCTATAACTTGTGTCACAGGAATGGTTCAAAACGTAGACAGCAAGAAGAGTCAGGTATCTTGTACTTAAGTCGACATTGTGCCTTTTCTATATAATTCCGATTCAATTTCTATGTTCCGTCGTCAATAAGATGGTCCAAGGGATACAGTAAACCTGAAGTGAAGCATCGTAATCTATAACTAGTGTCACAGGATTGGTTCACAACATAGACAGTAAGAAGAGTCAGTCTTCTTGTACTTGAGTCGGCATTGTGCCTTTTGTATTTAATTCCGATGCAATTTCTGTGTTTCATCGTCAATAAGAAAGTCAGAGGGATACAGTAAATCGGAAGTGAAGCATCGGAATCTATAACTAGTGTTACAGGAATGGTTCAAAACATAGACAGTAAGAAGAGCCAGTCTACTTGTTTTTGACTCGGCATTGTGCCTTTTGTATTAAATTCCAATGCAATTTCTGTGTTTCGTCGTCAATAAGAAGGTCCAAGGGATACAGTGAACCTGAAGTGAAGCATCGGAATCCAAAACCAGTCCCAAAGGAAAGGTTCAAAACATAGACACTAAGAAGAGCCAGTCATCTTGTACTTGAGTCATCATTGTGCCTTTTGTATTTAATTCCGATGCAATTTCTGTGTTCCATCGTAAGTAAGAACGTCAGAGGGATACAGTAAACCTGACGTGTAGTATCGGAAGCTATAACTAGTGTCACAGGAATGGTTCAAATTATAGACAGTAAGAAGAGTCAGTTTTCTTGTACTTAAGTCGGCATTGTGCCTTTTCTATTTAATTCCGACGCAATTTCTGTGTTTCATCGTCAATAAAAGGGTCAGAGGGATACAGTAAGCCTGAAGTGATTTATCGGAATCTATAACTAGTGTCACAGAAATGGTTCAAAACATAGACAGTAAGAAGAGTCAGTTTTCTTGTACTTAAGTCGGCATTGTGCCTTTTGTATTTAATTCCGATGCAATTTCTGTATTTCATCGTCTATAAGAAAGTCAGAGGGATACAGTAAACCTGAAGTGAAGCATCGGAATCTACAACTAGTGTTACAGGAATGGTTAAAACATAGACAGTAAGAAGAGTCAGTTTTCTTGTTCTTAAGTCGGCATTGTGCCTTTTGATTTAATTCCGATGGAATTTCTGTGTTTTATCGTCAATAAGAAGGTCAGACGGATACAGTAAACCTGAAGTGAAGCATCGGAATCTATAACTAGTGTCACAGGAATGGTTCAAAACATAGACAGTAAGAAGAGTCAGTCTTCTTGTACTTAAGTCGGCATTTTGCCTTTTGTAATTCATTCCGATGCAATTTTTTGTGTTTCATCGTCAATAAGAAGGTCAGGGGGATACAGTCAACTTGAAGTGAAGCATCGGAAACTATAACTAGGGTCACAGGAATGGTTCTAAACATAGACAATAAGAAGAGTCAGTTTTCTTGTACGTAAGTCGGCATTGTGCTTTTTGTATTTAATTCTGATGGAATTTCTGTGTTTCATCGTCAATAAGAAGGTCAGAGTGATACAGTAAACCTGAAGCGAAGAATCGGAATCTATAACTTGTGTCAGAGGAATGGTTCAAAACATAGACAGTAAGAAGTGTCAGTTTTCTTGCACTTGAGTAGGCACTGTGCATTTTCTATTTAATTCCAACGCAATTTCTGTGTTTCATCGCCAATATGAAGGTCAGAGGGATTCAGCAAACCCGAATCCCAGAATCGGAATCTATAACTAGTGTCACAGGAATGGTTCAAAGCATAGACAAAAAGAAGAGTCAGTTTTCTTGTACGTAAGTCGGCATTGTGCTTTTTGTATTTAATTCCGATGCAATTTCTGTGTTTCCTCGTCAAGAAGAAGGTCAGAGGGATACAGTAATCCTGAAGTGAAGCATCGGAATCTATAACTAGTGTCACAGGAATGGTTCAAAGCATAGACAGTAAGAATAGTCAGTTTTCTTGTACTTGAGTCGGCATTGTGCCTTTTGTATTTAATTCCGTTGCAATATCTGCGTTTCATCGTCAATAAGAAGGTCATAGGGATACAGTTAACCTGAAGTGAAGCATCGGAATCTATAACTTGTGTCACAGGAATGGTTCAAAACATAGACAGTAAGAAGTGTCAGTTATCTTGTACTTAAGTCGACATTGTGCCTTTTCTATTTAATTCCGATGCAATTTCTATGTTCCGTCGTCAATAAAAAGGTCCAAGGGACACAGTAAACCTGAAGTGAAGCATCGGAATCTATAACTAGTGTCACAGGATTGGTTCACAACATAGACAGTAAGAAGAGTCAGTCTTCTTGTACTTGAGTCGGCATTGTGCCTTTTGTATTTAATTCCGATGCAATTTCTGTGTTTCATCGTCAATAAGAAAGTCAGAGGGTTACAGTATACCTGAAGTGAAGAATCGGAATCTACAACTAGTGTCACAGGAATGGTTCAAAACATAGACAGTAAGAAGAGCCTTTCTACTTGTACTTGAGTCGGCATTGTGCCTTTTGTATTTAATTCCGATTCAATTTCTGTGTTTCGTCGTCAATAAGAAGGTCCATGGGATACAGTGAACCAGTAGTGAAGCATCGGAATCTAAAACCGGTCTCAAAGGAAAGGTCCAAAACATAGACACTAAGAAGAGCCAGTCTTCTTGTACTTGAGTGGGCATTGTGAATTTTGTATTTAATTCCGATGCAATTTCTGTGTTTCATCGTCAATAAGAAGGACAGAAGGATAGAGTAAACTTGAAGTGAAGCATGGGAATCTATAACTAGTGTCACAGGAATGGTTCAAATCATAGACAGTAAGAAGAGTCAGTTTTCTTGTACTTAAGTCGGCATTGTGCCTTTTCTATTTCATTCCGATGCTATTTCTGTGTTTCATCGTCAGTAAGAAGATCAGAGGGATACAGTTAACCTGAAGTGAAGCATCGTAATCTATTACTAGTGTTACAGGAATGGTTTAAAACAAAGACAGTAAGAAGAGTCAGTCTTCTTGCACTTAAGTCGGCATTGGGCATTTTGTATTTAATTCCGATGCATTTTCTGAGTTTCATCGTCAAGAATAAGGCAAGAGGGATACAGTAAACCTGAAGTGAAGCATCGGAATCTATAACTAGTGTCACAGGAATGCTTCAAAACATAGACAGTAAGAAGAGTCAGTCGTCTTGTACCTAAGTCGGCATTGTGCCTTTTGTATTTAATTCCGATTCAGTTTCGGTGTTTCATCGTGAATAAGAACGTCGGAGGGATACAGTAAATCAGAAGTGAAGCATCGGAATCTATAACTAGGGTTACAGAAATGGTTCAAAACATAGACACTAAGAAGTGTCAGTTTTCTTGTACTTAAGTCGGCATTGTGTCTTTTGTATTTAATTCCGATGCAATTTCTGTGTTTCATCATCATTATGAAGGTCAGAGGGATACAGTAAACCTGAAGTGAAGCATCGGAATCTATAACTAGTGTCACAGGAATGGTTCAAACCATAGACAGTAAGAAGAGTCAGTTTTCTGGTACTTGAGTCGGCATTGTGCCCTTTGTATTTAATTTCAATGCAATTTCTGTGTTTCATCGTCAATAAGAAGGTCATAGTGATACAGTTAACCTGAAGTGAAGCATCGGAATCTATAACTAGTGTCACAGGAATGGTTCAAAACATAGACAGTAAGAAGAGTCAGTTATCTTGTACTTAAGTCGACATTGTGCCTTTTCTATTTAATTCCGATGCAATTTCTATGTTCTGTCGTCAATAAGAAGGTCCAAGGGATACAGTAAACCTGAAGTGAAGCATCGGAATCTATAACTAGTGTCACAGGATTGGTTCACAACATAGACAGTAAGAAGAGTCAGTTTTCCTGTACTTGAGTCGGCATTGTGCCTTTTGTATTTAATTCCGAGGCAATTTCTGTGTTTCATCGTCAATGAGGTCATAGGGATACAGATAACCTGATGTGAAGCCTCGAAATCTGTATCAAGTGTCGCTGGAATGGTTAAAATTATAGACAGTAAGAAGAGTCAGTCTTCTTGTACTTGAGTCGGCATTGTGCCTTTTGTATTTAATTCCGATGCAATTTCTGTGTTTCATCGTCAATAAGAAGGACAGATGGATAGAGTAAACCTGAAGTGAAGCATGGGAATATATAACTAGTGTCACAGGAATGGTTCAAATCATAGAGAGTAAGATGAGTCAGTTTTCTTGTACTTAAGTCGGCATTGTGCCTTTTCTATGTAATTCCCATGCTATTTCTGTGTTTCATCGTCAGTAAGAAGATCAGAGGGATACAGTAAACCTGAAGTGAGGCTTCGGAATCTATTACTAGTGTCACAGGAATGGTTCAAAACAAAGACAGTAAGAAGAGTCAGTTTTCTGGTAATTGCGACGGCATTGTGCCTTTTGTAATTAATTCCGATGCAATTTATGTGTTTCATCGTCAATAAGAAGGTCATAGGGATACAGTTAACCTGAAGTGAAGCATCGGAATCTATAACTAGTGTCACAGGAATGGTTCAAAACATAGACAGGAAGAAGAGTCAGTTTTCTTGTACTTAAGTCGGCATTGTGCCTTTTCTATTTAATTCAGATGCAATTTCTGTGTTTCATCGTCAATAAGAAGGTCAGAGGGATACAGTAATCCTGAAGCGATTTATCGGAATCTATAACTAGTGTTACAGGAATGGTTCAAAACAAAGACAGTAAGAAGTGTCAGTTTTCTTGTACTTACGTCGGCATTGGGCATTTTATATTTAATTCCGATACATTTTCTGAGATTCATCGTCAATAGTAAGGTCGGAGGGATACAGTAAGCCTGAAGTGAAGCATCGGAATCTATAACTAGTGTCACAGGAATGCTTCAAAACATAGACAGTAAGAAGAGACAGTCCTCTTGTACTTAAGTCGGCGTTGTGTCTTTTGTATTTAATTCCGATGCAGTTTCGGTGTTTCATCGTCAATAAGAACGTCAGAGGGATACAGTAAACCTGAAGTGAAGCATCGGAAGCTATAACTAGTGTCACAGAAATGGTTCAAAACATAGACACTAAGAAGTGTCAGTGTTCTTGTACTTAAGTCGTCATTGTGCCTGTTGTATTTAATTCCGATGCAATTTCTGTGTTTCATCATCAATATGAAGGCCAGAGGTATACAGTAAACCTGAAGTGAAGCATCGGAATCTATAACTAGTGTCACAGGAACGGTTCAAAGCATAGACAGTAAGGAGAGTCAGCTTTCTTGTACTTGAGTTGGCATTCTGCCTTTTGTATTTAATTCCGATGCAATTTCTGTGTTTCATCGTCAATAAGAAGGTCAGAGGGATACAGTATACCTGAAGTGAAGCATCGGAATCTATAACTAGTGTCACAGGAATGGTCCAAAACATAGACAGTAAGAAGAGCCAGTCTACTTCTACTTGAGTCGGCATTGTGCCTTTTGTATTTAATTCCGATGCAATTTCGTTGTTTCGTCGTCAATAAGAAGGTCCAAGGGATACAGTGAACCTGAAGTGAAACATCGGAATCTAAAACCGGTTTCAAAGGAAAGGTTCAAAACATAGACACTAAGAGGAGCCAGTTTCTTCTCCTTGAGTGGGCATTGTGCCTTTTTTATTTAATTCCGATGCAATTTCTGTGTTTCATCGTCAATAAGAAGGAGAGAAGGATAGAGTAAACCTGAAGTGAAGCATGGGAATCTATACCTAGTGTCACAGGAATGGTTCAAAACATAGACAGTAAGAAGAGTCAGTCTTCTTGTACTTAAGTCGGCATTGTGCCTTTTGTATTTCATTCCGATGCAATTTCTGTGTTTCATCATCAATAACAAGGTCCAAGGGATACAGTAAACCTGAAGTGAAGCATCGGAATCTAAAACCGGTCTCACAGGACAGGTTCCAAACGTAGGCAGAAAGAAAAGCCAGTCTTCTTGTACTTGAGTCAGCATTGTGCCTTTCGTATTTCATTCCGATGCAATTTCTGTGTTTCATCGTCAATATGAAGGTCAGAGGGATACAGTAAACGTGAAGTGAAGCATCGGAATCTATAACTAGTGTCACAGGAATGGTTCAAAACATAGACAGTAAGAAGAGTCAGTCTTCTTGTACTTAAGTCGGCATCGTGCCTTTTGTAATTCATTCCGATGCAATTTTTTGTGTTTCATCGTCAATAAGAAGGTCAGGGGTATACAGTCAACCTGAAGTGAAGCATCGGAATCTATAACTAGTGTCACAGGAATGGTTCAAACCGTTGAGAGTAGGAAGAGCCAGTCTACTTGAGTCGGCATTGTGCATTTTGTATTTAATTCCGATGCAATTTCTGTGTTTCGTCGATAATAAGAAGGTCCAAGGAATACAGTAAACCTGAAGTGAAGCATCCTAATCAAAAACCGGTCTCACAGGAAAGGTTCAAAACATGGACAGTAAGAAGAGCCAGTCTTCTTGTACTTGAGTCGACATTGTGCCTTTTGTATTTAATTCCGATGCAATTTTTGTGTTCCATCGTAAGTAAGAACGTCAGGGGGATACAGTAAACCTGACGTGTAGTATCGGAATCTATAACTAGTGTTACAGGAATGGTTAAAACATAGACAGTAAGAAGAGTCAGTTTTTTTGTACTTAAGTCGGCATTGTGCCTTTTGTATTTAATTCCGATGCAATTTCTGTATTTCATCGTCTATAAGAAGGTTAGAGGGATACAGTAAACCTGAAGTGAAGCATCGGAATCTACAACTAGTGTTACAGGAATGGTTAAAACATAGGCAGTAAGAAGAGTCAGTTTTCTTGTTCTTAAGTCGGCATTGTGCCTTTTGGATTTAATTCCGATGGAATTTCTGTGTTTTATCGTCAATAAGAAGGTCAGACGGATACAGTAAACCTGAAGTGAAGCATCGGAATCTATAACTAGTGTCACAGGAATGGTTCAAAACATAGACAGTAAGAAGAGTCAGTCTTCTTGTACTTAAGTCGGCATTGTGCCTTTTGTAATTCATTCCGATGCAATTTTTTGTGTTTCATCGTCAATAAGAAGGTCAGGGGGATACAGTCAACTTGAAGTGAAGCATCGGAATCCATAACTAGGGTCACAGGAATGGTTCTAAACATAGACAATAAGAAGAGTCAGTTTTCTTGTACGTAAGTCGGCATTGTGCTTTTTGTATTTAATTCTGATGGAATTTCTGTGTTTCATCGCCAATAAGAAGGTCAGAGTGATACAGTAAACCTGAAGCGAAGAATCGGAATCTATAACTTGTGTCAGAGGAATGGTTCAAAACATAGACAGTAAGAAGTGTCAGTTTTCTTGTACTTGAGTAGGCGCTGTGCATTTTCTATTTAATTCCAACGCAATTTCTGAGGTTCATCGCCAATATGAAGGTCAGAGGGATTCAGCAAACCCGAATCGCAGAATCGGAATCTATAACTAGTGTCACAGGAATGGTTCAAAACATAGACAAAAAGAAGAGTCAGTTTTCTTGTACGTAAGTCGGCATTGTGCTTTTTGTATTTAATTCCGATGCAATTTCTGTGTTTCCTCGTCAAGAAGAAGGTCAGAGGAATACAGTAATCCTGAAGTGAAGCATCGGAATCTATAACTAGTGTCACAGGAATGGTTCAAAGCATAGACAGTAAGAATAGTCAGTTTTCTTGTACTTGAGTCGGCATTGTGCCTTTTGTATTTAATTCCGTTGCAATATCTGCGTTTCATCGTCAATAAGAAGGTCATAGGGATACAGTTAACCTGAAGTGAAGCATCGGAATCTATAGCTTGTGTCACAGGAATGGTTCAAAACATAGACAGTAAGAAGTGTCAGTTATCTTGTACTTAAGTCGACATTGTGCCTTTTCTATTTAATTCCGATGCAATTTCTATGTTCCGTCGTCAATAAGAAGGTCCAAGGGACACAGTAATCCTGAAGTGAAGCATCGGAATCTATAACTAGTGTCACAGGATTAGTTCACAACATAGACAGTAAGAAGAGTCAGTCTTCTTGTACTTGAGTCGGCATTGTGCCTTTTGTATTTAATTCCGATGCAATTTCTGTGTTTCGTCGTCAATAAGAAGGTCCAAGGGATACAGTGAACCTGTAGTGAAGCATCGGAATCTAAAACCGGTCTCAAAGGAAAGGTCCAAAACATAGACACTAAGAAGAGCCAGTCTTCTTGTACTTGAGTGGGCATTGTGAATTTTTTATTTAATTCCGATGCAATTTCTGTGTTTCATCGTCAATAAGAAGGACAGAAGGTTAAGTAAACTTGAAGTGAAGCATGGGAATCTATAACTAGTGTCACAGGAATGGTTCAAATCATAGACAGTAAGAAGAGTCAGTTTTCTTGTACTTAAGTCGGCATTGTGCCTTTTCTATTTCATTCCGACGCTATTTCTGTGTTTCATCGTCAGTAAGAAGATCAGAGGGATACAGTTAACCTGAAGTGAAGCATCGTAATCTATTACTAGTTTCACAGGAATGGTTCAAAACAAAGACAGTAAGAAGAGTCAGTCTTCTTGCACTTAAGTCGGCATTGGGCATTTTGTATTTAATTCCGATGCATTTTCTGAGTTTCATCGTCAAGAATAAGGTAAGAGGGATACAGTAAACCTGAAGTGAAGCATCGGAATCTATAACTAGTGTCACAGGAATGCTTCAAAACATAGACAGTAAGAAGAGTCAGTCGTCTTGTACCTAAGTCGGCATTGTGCCTTTTGTATTTAATTCAGATGCAGTTTCGGTGTTTCATCGTGAATAAGAACGTCAGAGGGATACAGTAAATCAGAAGTGAGGCATCGGAATCTATAACTAGTGTTACAGAAATGGTTCAAAACATAGACACTAAGAAGTGTCAGTTTTCTTGTACTTAAGTCGGCATTGTGTCTTTTGTATTTAATTCCGATGAAATTTCTGTGTTTCATCATCATTATGAAGGTCAGAGGGATACAGTAAACCTGAAGTGAAGCATCAGAATCTATAACTAGTGTCACAGGAATGGTTCAAAGCATAGACAGTAAGAAGAGTCAGTTTTCTGGTACTTGAGTCGGCATTGTGCCTTTTGTATTTAATTTCAAAGCAATTTCTGTGTTTCATCGTCAATAAGAAGGTCATAGTGATACAGTTAACCTGAAGTGAAGCATCGGAATCTATAACTAGTGTCACAGGAATGGTTCAAAACATAGACAGTAAGAAGAGTCAGTTATCTTGTACTTAAGTCGACATTGTGCCTTTTCTATTTAATTCCGATGCAATTTCTATGTTCTGTCGTCAATAAGAAGGTCCAAGGGACACAGTAAACCTGAAGTGAAGCATCGGAATCTATAACAAGTGTCACAGGATTGGTTCATAACATAGACAGTAAGAAGAGTCAGTTTTCCTGTACTTGAGTCGGCATTGTGCCTTTTGTATTTAATTCCGAGGCAATTTCTGTGTTTCATCGTGAATGAGGTCATAGGGATACAGATAACCTGATGTGAAGCCTCGAAATCCATATCTAGTGTCGCTGGAATGGTTAAAATTATAGACAGTAGGAAGAGTCAGTCTTCTTGTACTTGAGTCGGCATTGTGCCTTTTGTATTTAATTCCGATGCAATTTCTGTGTTTCATCGTCAATTAGAAGGTCAGAGGGATACAGTATACCTGAAGTGAAGCATCGGAATCTATAACTAGTGTCACAGGAATGGCTCAAAACATAGACAGTAAGAAGAGCCAGTCTACTTGTACTTGAGTCGGCGTTGTGCCTTTTGTATTAAATTCCGATGCAATTTCTATGTTTCGTCGTCAATAAGAAGGTCCAAGGGATACAGTGAACCTGAAGTGAAGCATCGGAATCTAAAACCGGTCTCAAAGGAAAGGTTCAAAACATAGACACTAAGAAGAGCCAGTCTTCTTGTACTTGAGTGGGCATTGTGCCTTTTTTATTTAATTCCGATGCAATTTCTGTGTTTCATCGTCAATAAGAAGGACAGATGGATAGAGTAAACCTGAAGTGAAGCATGGGAATCTATAACTAGTGTCACAGGAATGGTTCAAATCATAGACACTAAGATGAGTCAGTTTTCTTGTACTTAAGTCGGCATTGTGCCTATTCTATATAATTCCCATGCTATTTCTGTGTTTCATCGTCAGTAAGAAGATCAGAGGGATACAGTAAACCTGAACTGAGGCTTCGGAATCTATTACTAGTGTCACAGGAATGGATCAAAACAAAGACAGTAAGAAGAGTCAGTTTTCTGGTAATTGCGACGGCATTGTGCCTTTTGTAATTAATTCCGATGAAATTTATGTGTTTCGTCGTCAATAAGAAGGACATAGGGATACAGTTAACCTGCAGTGAAGCATCGGAATCTATAACTAGTGTCACAGGAATGGTTCAAATCATAGACAGGAAGAAGAGTCAGTTATCTTGTACTTAAGTCGACATTGTACCTTTTCTATTTAATTCCGATGCAATTTCTATGTTCCGTCGTCAATAAGAAGGTCCAAGGGATACAGTAAACCTGAAGTGAAGTATCGGAATCTATAACTAGTGTCACAGGAATGGTTCAAAGCATTGACAGTAAGAAGAGTCAGTTTTCTTGTACTTAAGTCGGCATTGTGCCTTTTCTATTTAATTCAGATGCAATTTCTGTGTTTCATCGTCAATAAGAAGGTCAGAGGGATACAGTAATCCTGAAGCGATTTATCGGAATCTATAACTAGTGTTACAGGAATGGTTCAAAACACAGACAGTAAGGAGAGTCAGTTTTCTTGTACTTGAGTCGGCATTCTGCCTTTTGGATTTAATTCCGATGCAATTTCTGTGTTTCATCGTCAATAAGAAGGTCAGAGGGATACAGTATACCTGAAGTGAAGCATCGGAATCTATAACTAGTGTCACAGGAATGCTTCAAAACATAGACAGTAAGAAGAGACAGTCCTCTTGTACTTAAGTCGGCGTTGTGTCTTTTGTATTTAATTCCGATGCAGTTTCGGTGTTTCATCGTCAATAAGAACGACAGAGGGATACAGTAAACCTGAAGTGAAGCATCGGAAGCTATAACTAGTGTCACAGAAATGGTTCAAAACATAGATACTAAGAAGTGTCAGTGTTCTTGTACTTAAGTCGTCATTGTGCCTTTTGTATTTAATTCCGATGCAATTTCTGTGTTTCATCATCAATATGAAGGCCAGAGGGATACAGTAAACCTGAAGTGAAGCATCGGAATCTATAACTAGTGTCACAGGAATGGTTCAAAGCATAGACAGTAAGGAGAGTCAGTTTTCTTGTACTTGAGTCGGCATTCTGTCTTTTGTATTTAATTCCGATGCAATATCTGTGTTTCATCGTCAATAAGAAGGTCAGAGGGATACAGTATACCTGAAGAGAAGCATCGGAATCTATAACTAGTGTCACAGGAATGGTTCAAAACATAGACAGTAAGAAGAGCCAGTCTACTTGTACTTGAGTCGGCATTGTGCCTTTTGTATTTAATTCCGATGCAATTTCCTTGTTTCGTCGTCAATAAGAAGGTCCAAGGGATACAGTGAACCTGAAGTGAAGCATCGGAATCTAAAACCGGTTTCAAAGGAAAGGTTCAAAACATAGACACTAAGAGGAGCCAGTCTTCTTCTACTTGAGTGGGCATTGTGCCTTTTTTATTTAATTCCGATGCAATTTCTGTGTTTCATCGTCAATAAGAAGGACAGAAGGATAGAGTAAACCTGAAGTGAAGCATGGGAATCTATACCTAGTGTCACAGGAATGGTTCAAAACATAGACAGTAAGAAGAGTCAGTCTTCTTGTACTTAAGTCGGCATTGTGCCTTTTGTATTTCATTCCGATGCAATTTCTGTGTTTCATCGTCAATAACAAGGTCCAAGGGATACAGTAAACCTGAAGTGAAGCATCGGAATCTAAAACCGGTCTCACAGCACAGGTTCCAAACATAGGCAGAAAGAAAAGCCAGTCTTCTTGTACTTGAGTCAGCATTGTGCCTTTCGTATTTAATTCCGATGCAATTTCTGTGTTTCATCGTCAATATGAAGGTCAGAGGGATACAGTAAACCTGAAGTGAAGCATCGGAATCTATAACTAGTGTCACAGGAATGGTTCAAAACATAGACAGTAAGAAGAGTCAGTCTTCTTGTACTTAAGTCGGCATCGTGCATTTTGTAATTCATTCCGATGCAATTTTTTGTGTTTCATCGTCAATAAGAAGGTCAGGGGGATACAGTCAACCTGAAGTGAAGCATCGGAATCTATAACTAGTGTCACAGGAATGGTTCAAACCGTTGAGAGTAGGAAGAGCCAGTCTACTTGTACTTGAGTCGGCATTGTGCATTTTGTATTTAATTCCGATGCAATTTCTGTGTTTCGTCGACAATAGGAAGGTCCAAGGAATACAGTAATCCTGAAGTGAAACATCGGAATCAAAAACCGGTCTCACAGGAAAGGTTCAAAACATGGACAGTAAGAAGAGCCAGTCTTCTTGTACTTGAGTCGACATTGTGCCTTTTGTATTTAATTCCGATGCAATTTTTGTGTTCCATCGTAAGTAAGAACGTCAGAGGGATACAGTAAACCTGACGTGTAGTATCGGAATCTATAACTAGTGTCACAGGAACGGTTCAAATTATAGACAGTAAGAAGAGTCAGTTTTCTTGTACTTAAGTCGGCATTGTGCCTTTTCTATTTAATTCCGACGCAATTTCTGTGTTTCATGGTCAATAAAAGGGTCAGAGGGATACAGTAAGCCTGAAGTGATTTATCGGAATCTATAACTAATATCACAGGAATGGTTCAAAACATAGACAGTAAGAAGAGTCAGTTTTCTTGTACTTAAGTCGGCATTGTGCCTTTTGTATTTAATTCCGATGCAATTTCTGTATTTCATCGTCTATAAGAAGGTCAGAGGGATACAGTAAACCTGAAGTGAAGCATCGGAATCTACAACTAGTGTTACAGGAATGGTTAAAACATAGACAGTAAGAAGAGTCAGTTTTCTTGTTCTTAAGTCGGCATTGTGCCTTTTGGATTTAATTCCGATGGAATTTCTGTGTTTTATCGTCAATAAGAAGGTCAGACGGATACAGTAATCCTGAAGTGAAGCATCGGAATCTATAACTAGTGTCACAGGAATGGTTCAAAACATTGACAGTAAGAAGAGTCAGTCTTCTTGTACTTAAGTCGGCATTGTGCCTTTTGTAATTCATTCCGATGCAATTTTTTGTGTTTCATCGTCAATAAGAAGGTCAGGGGGATACAGTCAAGTTGAACTGAAGCATCGGAATCTATAACTAGGGTCACAGGAATGGTTCTAAACATAGACAATAAGAAGAGTCAGTTTTCTTGTACGTAAGTCGGCATTGTGCTTTTTGTATTTAATTCTGATGGAATTTCTGTGTTTCATCGTCAATAAGAAGGTCAGAGTGATACAGTAAACCTGAAGCGAAGAATCGGAATCTATAACTTGTGTCAGAGGAATGGTTCAAAACATAGACAGTAAGAAGTGTCAGTTTTCTTGTACTTGAGTAGGCGCTGTGCATTTCCTATTTAATTCCAACGCAATTTCTGAGGTTCATCGCCAATATGAAGGTCAGAGGGATTCAGCAAACCCGAATCGCAGAATCGGAATCTATAACTAGTGTCACAGGAATGGTTCAAAACATAGACAAAAAGAAGAGTCAGTTTTCTTGTACGTAGGTCGGCATTGTGCTTTTTGTATTTAATTCCGATGCAATTTCTGTGTTTCCTCGTCAAGAAGAAGGTCAGAGGAATACAGTAATCCTGAAGTGAAGCATCGGAATCTATAACTAGTGTCACAGGAATGGTTCAAAGCATAGACAGTAAGAATAGTCAGTTTTCTTGTACTTGAGTCGGCATTGTGCCTTTTGTATTTAATTCCGTTGCAATATCTGCGTTTCATCGTCAATAAGAAGGTCATAGGGATACAGTTAACCTGAAGTGAAGCATCGGAATCTATAGCTTGTGTCACAGGAATGGTTCAAAACATAGACAGTAAGAAGTGTCAGTTATCTTGTACTTAAGTCGACATTGTGCCTTTTCTATTTAATTCCGATGCAATTTCTATGTTCCGTCGTCAATAAGAAGGTCCAAGGGACACAGTAAACCTGAAGTGAAGCATCGGAATCTATAACTAGTGTCTCAGGATTAGTTCACAACATAGACAGTAAGAAGAGTCAGTCTTCTTGTACTTGAGTCGGCATTGTGCCTTTTGTATTTAATTCCGATGCAATTTCTGTGATTCGTCGTCAATAAGAAGGTCCAAGGGATACAGTGAACCTGTAGTGAAGCATCGGAATCTAAAACCGGTCTCAAAGGAAAGGTCGAAAACATAGACACTAAGAAGAGCCAGTCTTCTTGTACTTGAGTGGGCATTGTGAATTTTTTATTTAATTCCGATGCAATTTCTGTGTTTCATCGTCAATAAGAAGGACAGAAGGTTGAGTAAACTTGAAGTGAAGCATGGGAATCTATAACTAGTGTCACAGGAATGGTTCAAATCATAGACAGTAAGAAGAGTCAGTTTTCTTGTACTTAAGTCGGCATTGTGCCTTTTCTATTTCATTCCGATGCTATTTCTGTGTTTCATCGTCAGTAAGAAGATCAGAGGGATACAGTTAACCTGAAGTGAAGCATCGTAATCTATTACTAGTTTCACAGGAATGGTTCAAAACAAAGACAGTAAGAAGAGTCAGTCTTCTTGCACTTAAGTCGGCATTGGGCATTTTGTATTTAATTCCGATGCATTTTCTGAGTTTCATCGTCAAGAATAAGGTAAGAGGGATACAGTAAACCTGAAGTGAAGCATCGGAATCTATAACTAGTGTCACAGGAATGCTTCAAAACATAGACAGTAAGAAGAGTCAGTCGTCTTGTACCTAAGTCGGCATTGTGCCTTTTGTATTTAATTCAGATGCAGTTTCGGTGTTTCATCGTGAATAAGAACGTCAGAGGGATACAGTAAATCAGAAGTGAGGCATCGGAATCTATAACTAGTGTTACAGAAATGGTTCAAGACATAGACACTAAGAAGTGTCAGTTTTCTTGTACTTAAGTCGGCATTGTGTCTTTTGTATTTAATTCCGATGCAATTTCTGTGTTTCATCATCATTATGAAGGTCAGAGGGATACAGTAAACCTGAAGTGAAGCATCAGAATCTATAACTAGTGTCACAGGAATGGTTCAAAGCATAGACAGTAAGAAGAGTCAGTTTTCTGGTACTTGAGTCGGCATTGTGCCTTTTGTATTTAATTTCAAAGCAATTTCTGTGTTTCATCGTCAATAAGAAGGTCATAGTGATACAGTTAACCTGAAGTGAAGCATCGGAATCTATAACTAGTGTCACAGGAATGGTTCAAAACATAGACAGTAAGAAGAGTCAGTTATCTTGTACTTAAGTCGACATTGTGCCTTTTCTATTTAATTCCGATGCAATTTCTATGTTCTGTCGTCAATAAGAAGGTCCAAGGGATACAGTGAACCTGAAGTGAAGCATCGGAATCTATAACAAGTGTCACAGGATTGGTTCACAACATAGACAGTAAGAAGAGTCAGTTTTCCTGTACTTGAGTCGGCATTGTGCCTTTTGTATTTAATTCCGAGGCAATTTCTGTGTTTCATCGTCAATGAGGTCATAGGGATACAGATAACCTGATGTGAAGCCTCGAAATCCATATCTAGTGTCGCTGGAATGGTTAAAATTATAGACAGTAGGAAGAGTCAGTCTTCTTGTACTTGAGTCGGCATTGTGCCTTTTGTATTTAATTCCGATGCAATTTCTGTGTTTCATCGTCAATTAGAAGGTCAGAGGGATACAGTATACCTGAAGTGAAGCATCGGAATCTATAACTAGTGTCACAGGAATGGCTCAAAACATAGACAGTAAGAAGAGCCAGTCTACTTGTACTTGAGTCGGCGTTGTGCCTTTTGTATTAAATTCCGATGCAATTTCTATGTTTCGTCGTCAATAAGAAGGTCCAAGGGATACAGTGAACCTGAAGTGAAGCATCGGAATCTAAAACCGGTCTCAAATGAAAGGTTCAAAACATAGACACTAAGAAGAGCCAGTTTTCTTGTACTTGAGTGGGCATTGTGCCTTTTTTATTTAATTCCGATGCAATTTCTGTGTTTCATCGTCAATAAGAAGGACAGATGGATAGAGTAAACCTGAAGTGAAGCATGGGAATCTATAACTAGTGTCACAGGAATGGTTCAAATCATAGACAGTAAGATGAGTCAGTTTTCTTGTACTTAAGTCGGCATTGTGCCTATTCTATTTAATTCCCATGCTATTTCTGTGTTTCATCGTCAGTAAGAAGATCAGAGGGATACAGTAAACCTGAAGTGAGGCTTCGGAATCTATTACTAGTGTCACAGGAATGGATCAAAACAAAGACAGTAAGAAGAGTCAGTTTTCTGGTAATTGCGACGGCATTGTGCCTTTTGTAATTAATTCCGATGCAATTTCTGTGTTTCGTCGTCAATAAGAAGGACATAGGGATACAGTTAACCTGCAGTGAAGCATCGGAATCTATAACTAGTGTCACAGGAATGGTTCAAATCATAGACAGGAAGAAGAGTCAGTTATCTTGTACTTAAGTCGACATTGTACCTTTTCTATTTAATTCCGATGCAATTTCTATGTTCCGTCGTCAATAAGAAGGTCCAAGGGATACAGTAAACCTGAAGTGAAGTATCGGAATCTATAACTAGTGTCACAGGAATGGTTCAAAGCATTGACAGTAAGAAGAGTCAGTTTTCTTGTACTTAAGTCGGCATTGTGCCTTTTCTATTTAATTCAGATGCAATTTCTGTGTTTCATCGTCAATACGAAGGTCAGAGGGATACAGTAATCCTGAAGCGATTTATCGGAATCTATAACTAGTGTTACAGGAATGGTTCAAAACACAGACAGTAAGGAGAGTCAGTTTTCTTGTACTTGAGTCGGCATTCTGCCTTTTGGATTTAATTCCGATGCAATTTCTGTGTTTCATCGTCAATAAGAAGGTCAGAGGGATACAGTATACCTGAAGTGAAGCATCGGAAGCTATAACTAGTGTCACAGAATTGGTTCAAAACATAGATACTAAGAAGTGTCAGTGTTCTTGTACTTAAGTCGTCATTGTGCCTTTTGTATTTAATTCCGATGCAATTTCTGTGTTTCATCATCAATATGAAGGCCAGAGGGATACAGTAAACCTGAAGTGAAGCATCGGAATCTATAACTAGTGTCACAGGAATGGTTCAAAGCATAGACAGTAAGGAGAGTCAGTTTTCTTGTACTTGAGTCGGCATTCTGTCTTTTGTATTTAATTCCGATGCAATATCTGTGTTTCATCGTCAATAAGAAGGTCAGAGGGATACAGTATACCTGAAGTGAAGCATCGGAATCTATAACTAGTGTCACAGGAATGGTTCAAGACATAGACAGTAAGAAGAGCCAGTCTACTTGTACTTGAGTCGGCATTGTGCATTTTGTATTTAATTCCGATGAAATTTCCTTGTTTCGTCGTCAATAAGAAGGTCCAAGGGATACAGTGAACCTGAAGTGAAGCATCGGAATCTAAAACCGGTTTCAAAGGAAAGGTTCAAAACATAGACACTAAGAGGAGCCAGTCTTCTTCTACTTGAGTGGGCATTGTGCCTTTTTTATTTAATTCCGATGCAATTTCTGTGTTTCATCGTCAATAAGAAGGACAGAAGGATAGAGTAAACCTGAAGTGAAGCATGGGAATCTATACCTAGTGTCACAGGAATGGTTCAAAACATAGACAGTAAGAAGAGTCAGTCTTCTTGTACTTAAGTCGGCATCGTGCCTTTTGTAATTCATTCCGATGCAATTTTTTGTGTTTCATCGTCAATAAGAAGGTCAGGGGGATACAGTCAACCTGAAGTGAAGCATCGGAATCTATAACTAGTGTCACAGGAATGGTTCAAACCGTTGAGAGTAGGAAGCGCCAGTCTACTTGTACTTGAGTCGGCATTGTGCATTTTGTATTTAATTCCGATGCAATTTCTGTGTTTCGTCGACAATAAGAAGGTCCAAGGAATACAGTAAACCTGAAGTGAAACATCGGAATCAAAAACCGGTCTCACAGGAAAGGTTCAAAACATGGACAGTAAGAAGAGCCAGTCTTCTTGTACTTGAGTCGACATTGTGCCTTTTGTATTTAATTCCGATGCAATTTTTGTGTTCCGCCGTAAGTAAGAACGTCAGAGGGATACAGTAAACCTGACGTGTAGTATCGGAATCTATAACTAGTGTCACAGGAATGGTTCAAATTATAGACAGTAAGAAGAGTCAGTTTTCTTGTACTTAAGTCGGCATTGTGCCTTTTCTATTTAATTCCGACGCAATTTCTGTGTTTCATGGTCAATAAAAGGGTCAGAGGGATACAGTAAGCCTGAAGTGATTTATCGGAATCTATAACTAATATCACAGGAATGGTTCAAAACATAGACAGTAAGAAGAGTCAGTTTTCTTGTACTTAAGTCGGCATTGTGCCTTTTGTATTCAATTCCGATGCAATTTCTGTATTTCATCGTCTATAACAAGGTCAGAGGGATACAGTAAACCTGAAGTGAAGCATCGGAATCTACAACTAGTGTTACAGGAATGGTTAAAACATAGACAGTAAGAAGAGTCAGTTTTCTTGTTCTTAAGTCGGCATTGTGCCTTTTGGATTTAATTCCGATGGAATTTCTGTGTTTTATCGTCAATAAGAAGGTCAGACGGATACAGTAATCCTGAAGTGAAGCATCGGAATCTATAACTAGTGTCACAGGAATGGTTCAAAACATTGACAGTAAGAAGAGTCAGTCTTCTTGTACTTAAGTCGGCATTGTGCCTTTTGTAATTCATTCCGATGCAATTTTTTGTGTTTCATTGTCAATAAGAAGGTCAGGGGGATACAGTCAAGTTGAACTGAAGCATCGGAATCTATAACTAGGGTCACAGGAATGGTTCTAAACATAGACAATAAGAAGAGTCAGTTTTCTTGTACGTAAGTCGGCATTGTGCTTTTTGTATTTAATTCTGATGGAATTTCTGTTTTTCATCGTCAATAAGAAGGTCAGAGTGATACAGTAAACCTGAAGCGAAGAATCGGAATCTATAACTTGTGTCAGAGGAATGGTTCAAAACATAGACAGTAAGAAGTGTCAGTTTTCTTGTACTTGAGTAGGCACTGTGCATTTTCTATTTAATTCCAACGCAATTTCTGTGTTTCATCGCCAATATGAAGGTCAGAGAGATTCAGCAAACCCGAATCCCAGAATCGGAATTTTTAACTAGTGTCACAGGAATGGTTCAAAACATAGACAAAAAGAAGAGTCAGTTTTCTTGTACGTAAGTCGGCATTGTGCTTTTTGTATTTAATTCCGAAGCAATTTCTGTGTTTCCTCGTCAAGAAGAAGGTCAGAGGGATACAGTAATCCTGAAGTGAAGCATCGGAATCTATAACTAGTGTCACAGGAATGGTTCAAAGCATAGAAAGTAAGAATAGTCAGTTTTCTTGTACTTGAGTCGGCATTGTGCCTTTTGTATTTAATTCCGTTGCAATATCTGCGTTTCATCGTCAATAAGAAGGTCATAGGGATACAGTTAACCTGAAGTGAAGCATCGGAATCTATAACTTGTGTCACAGGAATGGTTCAAAACATAGACAGTAAGAAGTGTCAGTTATCTTGTACTTAAGTCGACATTGTGCCTTTTCTATTTAATTCCGATGCAATTTCTATGTTCCGTCGTCAATAAGAAGGTCCAAGGGACACAGTAAACCTGAAGTGGAGCATCGGAATCTATAACTAGTGTCACAGGATTGGTTCACAACATAGACAGTAAGAAGAGTCAGTCTTCTTGTACTTGAGTCGGCATTGTGCCTTTTGTATTTAATTCCGATCCAAATTCTGTGTTTCATCGTCAATAAGAAAGTCAGAGGGATACAGTATACCTGAAGTGAAGCATCGGAATCTACAACTAGTGTCACAGGAATGGTTCAAAACATAGACAGTAAGAAGAGCCATTCTACTTGTACTTGAGTCGGCATTGTGCCTTTTGTATTTAATTCCGATGCAATTTCTGTGTTTCGTCGTCAATAAGAAGGTCCAAGGGATACAGTGAACCTGTAGTGAAGCATCGGAATCTAAAACCGGTCTCAAAGGAAAGGTCCAAAACATAGACACTAAGAAGAGCCAGTCTTCTTGTACTTGAGTGGGGATTGTGAATTTTTTATTTAATTCCGATGCAATTTCTGTGTTTCATCGTCAATAAGAAGGACAGAAGGATAGAGTAAACTAGAAGTGAAGCATGGGAGTCTATAACTTGTGTCAGAGGAATGGTTCAAAACATAGACAGTAAGAAGTGTCAATTTTCTTGTACTTGAGTAGGCACTGTGCATTTTCTATTTAATTCCAACGCAATTTCTGTGTTTCATCGCCAATATGAAGGTCAGAGGGATTCAGCAAACCCGAATCCCAGAATCGGAATTTATAACTAGTGTCACAGGAATGGTTCAAAACATAGACAAAAGGAAGAGTCAGTTTTCTTGTACGTAGGTCGGCATTGTGCTTTTTGTATTTAATTCCGATGCAATTTCTGTGTTTCCTCGTCAAGAAGAAGGTCAGAGGGATACAGTAATCCTGAAGTGAAGCATCGGAATCTATAACTAGTGTCACAGGAATGGTTCAAAGCATAGAAAGTAAGAATAGTCAGTTTTCTTGTACTTGAGTCGGCATTGTGTCTTTTGTATTTAATTCCGATGCAATTTCTGTGTTTCATCATCATTATGAAGGTCAGAGGGATACAGTAAACCTGAAGTGAAGAATCGGAATCTATAACTAGTGTCACAGGAATGGTTCAAAGCATAGACAGTAAGAAGAGTCAGTTTTCTGGTACTTGAGTCGACATTGTGCCTTTTCTATTTAATTCCGATGCAATTTCTATGTTCTGTCGTCAATAAGAAGGTCCAAGGGATACAGTAAACCTGAAGTGAAGCATCGGAATCTATAACTTGTGTCACAGGATTGGTTCACAACATAGACAGTAAGAAGAGTCAGTTTTCCTGTACTTGAGTCGGCATTGTGCCTTTTGTATTTAATTCCGTGGCAATTTCTGTGTTTCATCGTCAATGAGGTCATAGGGATACAGATAACCTGATGTGAAGCCTCGAAATCTATATCTAGTGTCGCTGGAATGGTTAAAATTATAGACAGTAAGAAGAGTCAGTCTTCTAGTACTTGAGTCGGCATTGTGCCTTTTGTATTTAATTCCGATGCAATTTCTGTGTTTCATCGTCAATTAGAAGGTCAGAGGGATACAGTATACCTGAAGTGAAGCATCGGAATCTATAACTAGTGTCACAGGAATGGTTCAAAACATAGACAGTAAGAAGAGCCAGTCTACTTGTACTTGAGTCGGCGTTGAGCCTTTTGTATTAAATTCCGATGCAATCTCTATGTTTCGTCGTCAATAAGAAGGTCCAAGGGATACAGTGAACCTGAAGTGAAGCATCGGAATCTAAAACCGGTCTCAAAGGAAAGGTTCAAAACATAGACACTAAGAAGAGCCAGTCTTCTTGTACTTGAGTGGGCATTGTGACTTTTTTATTTAATTCCGATGCAATTTCTGTGTTTCATCGTCAATAAGAAGGACAGATGGATAGAGTACACCTGAAGTGAAGCATGGGAATCTATAACTAGTGCCACAGGAATGGTTCAAATCATAGACAGTAAGATGAGTCAGTTTTCTTGTACTTAAGTCGGCATTGTGCCTTTTCTATTTAATTCCCATGCTATTTCTGTGTTTCATCGTCAATAAGAAGGTCAGAGGGATACAGTAATCCTGAAGCGATTTATCGGAATCTATAACTAGTGTTACAGGAATGGTTCAAAACACAGACAGTAAGAAGTGTCAGTTTTCTTGTACTTACGTCGGCATTGGGCATTTTATATTTAATTCCGATACATTTTCTGAGATTCATCGTCAATAATAAGGTCGGAGGGATACAGTAAACCTGAAGTGAAGCATCGGAATCTATAACTAGTGTCACAGGAATGCTTCAAAACATAGACAGTAAGAAGAGACAGTCCTCTTGTACTTAAGTCGGCGTTGTGTCTTTTGTATTTAATTCCGATGCAGTTTCGGTGTTTCATCGTCAATAAGAACGTCAGAGGGATACAGTAAACCTGAAGTGAAGCATCGGAAGCTATAACTAGTGTCACAGAAATGGTTCAAAACGTAGACACTAAGAAGTGTCAGTGTTCTTGTACTTAAGTCGTCATTGTGCCTTTTGTATTTAATTCCGATGCAATTTCTGTGTTTCATCATCAATATGAAGGCCAGAGGGATACAGTAAACCTGAAGTGAAGCATCGGAATCTATAACTAGTGTCACAGGAATGGTTCAAAGCATAGACAGTAAGGAGAGTCAGTTTTCTTGTACTTGAGTCGGCATTCTGCCTTTTGTATTTAATTCCGGTGCAATTTCTGTGTTTCATCGTCAATAACGTCAGAGGGATACAGTATACCTGAAGTGAAGCATCGGAATCTATAACTAGTGTCACAGGAATGGTTCAAAACATAGACAGTAAGAAGAACCAGTCTACTTCTACTTGAGTCGGCATTGTGCCTTTTGTATTTAATTCCGATGCAATTTCCTTGTCTCGTCGTCAATAAGAAGGTCCAAGGGATACAGTGAACCTGAAGTGAAGCATCGGAATCTAAAACCGGTTTCAAAGGAAAGGTTCAAAACATAGACACTAAGAGGAGCCAGTCTTCTTCTACTTGAGTGGGCATTGTGCCTTTTTTATTTAATTCCGATGCAATTTCTGTGTTTCATCGTCAATAAGAAGGACAGAAGGATAGAGTAAACCTGAAGTGAAGCATGGGAATCTATAACTAGTGTCACAGGAATGGTTCAAATAATAGACAGTAAGAAGAGTCAGTTTTCTTGTACTTAAGTCGGCATTGTGCCTTTTCTATTTAATTCCCATGCTATTTCTGTGTTTCATCGTCAGTAAGAAGATCTGAGGGATACAGTAAACCTGAAGTGAAGCTTCGGAATCTATTACTAGTGTCACAGGAATGGTTCAAATCAAAGACAGTAAGAAGAGTCAGTCTTCTTGTACTTAAGTCGGCATTGGGCAATTTGTATTTAATTCCGATGCATTTTCTGAGTTTCATCGTGTATAACAAGGTCAGAGGGATACAGTAAACCTGAAGTGAAGCATCGGAATCTATAACTAGTGTCACAGGAATGCTTCAAAACATAGACAGTAAGAAGAGTCAGTCGTCTTGTACTTAAGTCGGCATTGCGCCGTTTGTATTTAATTCCGATGCAGTTTCTGTGTTTCATCGTCAATAAGAACGTCAGAGGGATACAGTAAACCTGAAGTGAAGCATCGGAAGTTATAACTAGTGTCACAGAAATGGTTCAATACATAGACACTAAGAAGAGTCAGTTTTCTTGTATTTAAGTCGGCATTGTGCCTTTTGTATTTAATTCCGATGCAATTTCAGAAGTTCATCATCAATATGAAGGTGAGAAGGATATAGTAAACCTGAAGTGAAGCATCGGAATCTATAACTAGTGTCACAGGAATGGTTCAAAGCATAGACAGTAAGAAGAGTCAGTTTTCCTGTACCGGAGTCGGCATTGTGCCTTTTGTATTTAATTCCGATGCAATTTCTGTGTTTCATCGTCAATAAGAATGTCATAGGGATACAGTTAACCTGAAGTGAAGCATTGGAATCTATAACTAGTGTCACAGGAATGGTTGAAATCATAGACAGTAAGAAGAGTCAGTTATCTTGTACTTAATTCGACATTGTGCCTTTTCTATTTAATTCCTATGCAATTTCTATGTTCCGTCGTCAATAAGAAGGTCCAAGGGATGCACTAAACCTGAAGTGAAGCATCGGAATCTATAACTAGTGTCACAGGATTAGTTCACAACATAGACAGTAAGAATAGTCAGTTTTCATGTACTTGAGTCGGCATTGTGCCTTTTGTATTTAATTCCGAGGCAATTTCTGTATTTCATCGTCAATGAGAAGGTCATAAGGAAACAGATAACCAGAAGTGAAGCATCGGAATCTATAACTACTGTCCCAGGTTTGGTTCAAAGCATAGACATTAAGAAGGGTCAGTTTTCTTGTACTTAAGTCGGCCTTGTGCCTTTTCTATTTAATTCCGATGCAATTTCTGTGTTTCATCGTCAATAAGAAGGTCAGAGGGATACAGTAAACCTGAAGTGATTTATCGGAATCTATAACTGGTGTCTCAGGAATGGTTCAAATCATAGACAGTAAGAAGAGTCAGTCATCTTGTATTTAAGTCGGCATTGTGCCTTTTGTATTTAATTCCGATGCAATTTCTGTGTTTCATCGTCAATAAGAGGGACAGACGGATACAGTAAACCTGAAGTGACGCATCGGAATCTATAACTAGTGTCACAGGAATAGTTAAATCATAGACAATAAGAAGAGTCAGTTTTCTTGTACGTAAGTCGGCATTGTAAATTTTGTATTTAATTTCGATGCAATTTCTGTGCTTCGTCGTCAATAAGAAGGTCAGAGGGATACAGTAAACCTCAAGTGAAGCATCGGAATCTATAACTAGTGTCACAGGAATGGTTCAAAACATAGACAGTAAGAAGAGTCAGTTATCTTGTACTTGAGTCGGCATTGTGCCTTTTGTATTTAATTCCGATGCAATTTCTGTGTTTCACCGTCAATAAGAAGGTCATATCGATACAGTTAACCTGAAGTGAAGCATCGGAATCTATAACTGGTGTCACAGGAATGGTTCAAAACGTAGACAGTAAGAAGAGTCAGTTATCTTGTACTTAAGTCGACATTGTGCCTTTTCTATTTAATTCCGATGCAATTTCTATGTTCCGTCGTCAATAAGAAGGTCCAAGGGATACAGTAAACCTGAAGTGAAGCATCGGAATCTGTAACTAGTGTCACAGGATTGGTTCACAACATAGACAGGAAGAAGAGTCAGTCTTCTTGTACTTGATTCGGCATTGTGCATTTTGTATTTAATTCCGATGCAATTTCTGTGTTTCATCGTCAATAAGAAAGTCAGAGGGATACAGTAAACCGGAAGTGAAGCATCGGAATCTATAACTAGTGTCACAGGAATGGTTCAAAACATAGACAGTAAGAAGAGCCAGTCTACTTGTACTTGACTCGGGATTGTGCCTTTTGTATTAAATTCCGATGCAATTTCTGTGTTTCGTCGTCAATAAGAAGGTCCAAGGGATACAGTGAACCTGAAGTGAAGCATCGGAATCCAAAATCGGTCCCAAAGGAAAGGTTCAAAACATAGACACTAAGAAGAGCCAGTCTTCTTGTACTTGAGTCATCATTGTGCATTTTTTATTTAATTCCGATGCAATTTCTGTGTTTCATCGTCAATAAGAAGGACAGAAGGATAGAGTAAACCTGAAGTGAAGCATGGGAATCTATAACTAGTGTCGCAGGATTGCTTCAAAACATAGACAGTAAGAAGAGGCAGTCGTCTTGTACTTAAGTCGGCATTGTGCCTTTTGTATTTAATTCCGTTGCAATTTCTGTGTTCCATCGTAAGTAAGAACGTCAGAGGGATACAGTAAACCTGACGTGTAGTATCGGAATCTATAACTAGTGTCACAGGAATGGTTCAAATCAGAGACAGTAAGAAAAGTCGGTTTTCTATTACTTAAGTTGGCATTGGGCCTTCCTATTTAATTCCGATGCAATTTTTGTGTTTCATCGTCAAAAAGAAGGTCAGAGGGGTACAGTAAACCTGAAGTGAAGCTTGGGCATTTATAACTAGTGTCACAGGAATGGTTAAAAACATAGACAGTAAAAAGAGTCAGTTTTCTTGTACCTAAGTCGGCATTGTGCCTTTTGTATTTCATTCCGATGCAATTTCTGTGTTTCATCGTCAATAACAAGTCCAAGGGATACAGTAAACCTGAAGTGAAGCATCGGAATCTAATGCCGGTCTCACAGGACAGGTTCCAAACATAGGCAGAAAGAAAAGCCAGTCTTCTTGTACTTGAGTCAGCATTGTGCCTTTCGTATTTAATTCCGATGCAATTTCTGTGTTTCATCGTCAATATGAAGGTCAGAGGGATACAGTAAACCTGAAGTGAAGAATCGGAATCTGTAACTAGTGTCACAGGAATGGTTCAAAACGTTGAGAGTAGGAAGAGCCAGTCTACTTGTACTTGAATCGGCATTGTGCATTTTGTATTTAATTCCGATGCAATTTCTGTGTTTCGTCGACAATAAGAAGGTCCAAGGAATACAGTAAACCTGAAGTGAAGCATCGGAATCAAAAACCGGTCTCACAGGAAAGGTTCAGAACATGGACAGTAAGAAGAGCCAGTCTTCTTGTACTTGAGTCGACATTGTGCCTTTTGTATTTAATTCCGATGCAATTTCTGTGTTTCATCGTCTATAAGAAGGTCAGAGGGATACAGTAAACCTGAAGTGAAGCATCGGAATCTACAACTAGTGTTACAGGAATGGTTAAAACATAGACAGTAAGAAGAGTCAGTTTTCTTGTACTTGAGTAGGCACAGTGCATTTTCTATTTAATTCCAATGCAATTTCTGTGTTTCATCGCCAATATGAAGGTCAGAGGGATTCAGCAAACCCGAATCCCAGAATCGGAATCTATAACTAGTGTCACAGGAATGGTTCAAAACATAGACAAAAAGAAGAGTCAGTTTTCTTGTACGTAAGTCGGCATTGTGTTTTTGTATTTAATTCCGATGCAATTTCTGTGTTTCCTCGTCAAGAAGAAGGTCAGAGGGATACAGTAATCCTGAAGTGAAGCATCGGAATCTATAACTAGTGTCACAGGAATGGTTCAAAGCATAGACAGTAAGAATAGTCAGTTTTCTTGTACTTGAGTCGGCATTGTGCCTTTTGTATTTAATTCCGATGCAATATCTGTGTTTCATCGTCAATAGGAAGGTCATAGGGATACAGTTAACCTGAAGTGAAGCATCGGAATCTATAACTTGTGTCACAGGAATGGTTCAAATCATAGACAGTAAGAAGTGTCAGTTATCTTGTACTTAAGTCGACATTGTGCCTATTCTATTTAATTCCGATGCAATTTCTATGTTCCGTCGTCAATAAGAAGGTCCAAGGGACACAGTAAACCTGAAGTGAAGCATCGGAATCTATAACTAGTGTCACAGGATTGGTTCACAACATAGACAGTAAGAAGAGTCAGTCTTCTTGTACTTGAGTCGGCATTGTGCCTTTTGTATTTAATTCCGATGCAATTTCTGTGTTTCATCGTCAATAAGAAAGTCAGAGGTATACAGTATACCTGAAGTGAAGCATCGGAATCTACAACTAGTGTCACAGGAATGGTTCAAAACATAGACAGTAAGAAGAGCCAGTCTACTTGTCCTTGAGTCGGCATTGTGCCTTTTGTTTTTAATTCCGATGCAATTTCTGTGTTTCGTCGTCAATAAGAAGGTCCAAGGGATACAGTGAACCTGTAGTGAAGCATCGGAATCTAAAACCGGTCTCAAAGGAAAGGTTCAAAACATAGACACTAAGAAGGCCCAGTCTTCTTGTACTTGAGTGGGCATTGTGCCTTTTTTATTTAATTCCGATGCAATTTCTGTGTTTCATCGTCAATAAGAAGGACAGAAGGATAGACTAAACCGGAAGTGAAGCATGAGAATCTATAACTAGTGTCACAGGAATGGTTCAAATCATAGACAGTAAGATGAGTCAGTTTTCTTGTGCTTATGTCGGCATTGTGCCTTTTCTATTTAATTCCGATGCTATTTCTGTGTTTCATCGTCAGTAAGAAGATCAGAGGGATACAGTAAGCCTGAAGTGAAGCATCGGAATCTATTACTAGTGTCACAGGAATGGTTCAAAAGAAAGACAGTAAGAAGAGTCAGTCTTCTTGTACTTAAGTCGGCATTGGGCATTTTGTATTTCATTCCGATGCATTTTCTGAGTTTCATCGTCAATAATAAGGTCAGATGGAGACAGTAAACCTGAAGAGAAGCATCGGAATCTATATTTAGTGTCACAGGAATGCCTCAAACATAGACAGTAAGAAGAGTCAGTTTTCTTGTACTTAAGTCGGCATTGTGCATTTTGTATTTAATTCCGATGCAATTTCTGTGTTTCATCATCAATATGAAGGTCAGAGGGATACAGTAAACCTGAAGTGAAGCATCGAAATCTATAACTAGTGTCAGAGAAATGGTTCAAAGCATAGACAGTAAGAAGAGTCAGTTTTCTTCTACTTGAGTCGGCATTGTGCCTTTTGTATTTAATTCCGATGCAATATCTGTGTTTCATCATCAATAAGAAGGTCATAGGGATACTGTTAACCTCAAGTGAAGCATCGGAATCTATAACTTGTGTCACAGGAATGGTTCAAAACATAGACAGTAAGAAGTGCCAGTTATCTTGTACTTAAGTCGACATTGTGCCTTTTCTATTTAATTCCGATGCAATTTCTATGTTCCGTCGTCAATAAGAAGGTCCAAGGGACACAGTCAACCTGAAGTGAAGCATCGGAATCTATAACTAGTGTCACAGGATTGGTTCACAACATAGACAGTAAGAAGAGTCAGTCTTCTTGTACTTGAGTCGGCATTGTGCCATTTGTACTTAATTCCGATGCAATTTCTGTGTTTCATCGTCAATAAGAAGGTCAAAGGGATACAGTATACATGAAGTGAAGCATCGGAATCTATAACTAGTGTCACAGGAATGGTTCAAAACATAGACATTAAGAAGAGCCAGTCTACTTGTACTTGAGTCGGCATTGTGCCTTTTGTATTTAATTCCGATGCAATTTCTGTGTTTCGTCGTCAATAAGAAGGTCCATGGGATACAGTGAACATGAAGTGAAGCATGGGAATCTATAACCGGTCTCAAAGGAAAGGCCCAAAACATAGACACTAAGAAGAGCCAGTCTTCTTGTACCTGAGTGGGCATTGTGAATTTTTTATTTAATTCCGAAGCAATTTCTGTGTTTCATCGTCAATAAGAAGGACAGAAGGATAGAGTAAACCTGAAGTGAAGCATGGGAATCTATAACTAGTGTCACAGGAATGGTTCAAATCATTGACAGTAAGAAGAGTCAGTTTTCTTGTACTTAAGTCGGCATTGTGCCTTTTCTATTTCATTCCGATGCTATTTCTGTGTTTCATCGTCAGTAAGAAGATCAGAGGGATACAGTAAACCTGAAGTGAAACATCGTAATCTATTACTAGTGTCACAGGAATGGTTCAAAACAAAGACAGTAAGAAGAGTCAGTCTTCTTGCACTTAAGTCGGCATTGGGCATTTTGTATTTAATTCCGATGCATTTTCTGAGTTTCATCGTCAAGAATAAGGTAAGAGGGATACAGTATACCTGAAGTGAAGCATCGGAATCTATAACTAGTGTCACAGGAATGCTTCAAAACATAGACAGTAAGAAGAGTCAGTCGTCTTGTACCTAAGTCGGCATTGTGCCTTTTGTATTTAATTCCGATGCAGTTTCGGTGTTTCATCGTGAATAAGAACGTCAGAGGGATACAGTAAATCTGAAGTGAAGCATCGGAATCTATAACTAGTGTTACAGAAATGGTTCAAAACATAGACACTAAGAAGTGTCAGTTTTCTTGTACTTAAGTCGGCATTGTGCCTTTTGTATTTAATTCCGATGCAATTTCTGTGTTTCATCATCATTATGAAGGTCAGAGGGATACAGTAAACCTGAAGTGAAGCATCGGAATCTATAACTAGTGTCACAGGAATGGTTCAAAGCATAGACAGTAAGAAGAGTCAGTTTTCTTGTACTTGAGTCGGCATTGTGCCTTTTGTATTTAATTTCAATGCAATTTCTGTGTTTCATCGTCAATATGAAGGTCATAGTGATACAGTTAACCTGAAGTGAAGCATCGGAATCTATAACTAGTGTCACAGGAATGGTTCAAAACATAGACAGTAAGAGGAGTCAGTTATCTTGTACTTAAGTCGACATTGTGCCTTTTCTATTTAATTCCGATGCAATTTCTATGTTCTGTCGTCAATAAGCAGGTCCAAGGGATACAGTAAACCTGAAGTGAAGCATCGGAATCTATAACAAGTGTCACAGGATTGGTTCACAACATAGACACTAAGAAGAGTCAGTTTTCCTGTACTTGAGTCGGCATTGTGCCTTTTGTATTTAATTCCGAGGCAATTTCTGTGTTTCTTCGTCAATGAGGTCATAGGGATACAGATAACCCGAAGTGAAGCCTCGAAATCTATATCTAGTGTCGCAGGAATGGTTAAAATTTTAGACAGTAAGAAGAGTCAGTCTTCTTGTACTTGAGTCGGCATTGTGCCTTTTGTATTTAATTCCGATGCAATTTCTGTGTTTCATCGTCAATTAGAAGGTCAGAGGGAAACAGTATACCTGAAGTGAAGCATCGGAATCTATAACTAGTGTCACAGGAATGGTTCAAAACATAGACAGTAAGAAGAGCCAGTCTACTTGTACTTGAGTCGGCATTGTGCCTTTTGTATTAAATTCCGATGCAATTTCTATGTTCCGTCGTCAATAAGAAGGTCCAAGGGATACAGTGAACCTGAAGTGAAGCATCGGAATCTATAACCGGTATCAAAGGAAAGGTTCAAAACATAGACACTAAGAAGAGCCAGTCTTCTTGTACTTGAGTGGGCATTGTGCCTTTTTTATTTAATTCCGATGCAATTTCTGTGTTTCAACGTCAATAAGAAGGACACATGGATAGAGTAAACCTGAAGTGAAGCATGGGAATCTATAACTAGTGTCACAGGAATGGTTCAAATCATAGACAGTAAGATGAGTCAGTTTTCTTGTACTTAAGTCGGCATTGTGCCTTTTCTATTTAATTCCCATGCTATTTCTGTGTTTCATCGTCAGTAAGAAGATCAGAGGGATACAGTAAACCAGAAGTGAGGCTTCGGAATCTATTACTAGTGTCACAGGAATGGTTCAAAACAAAGACAGTAAGAAGAGTCAGTTTTCTGGTAATTGCGACGGCATTGTGCCTTTTGTAATTAATTCCGATGCAATTTCTGTGTTTCATCGTCAATAGGAAGGTCATAGGGATACAGTTAACCTGAAGTGAAGCATCGGAATCTATAACTAGTGTCACAGGAATGGTTCAAAACATAGACAGGAAGAAGAGTCAGTTATCTTGTACTTAAGTCGACATTGTACCTTTTCTATTTAATTCGGATGCAATTTCTATGTTCCGTCGTCAATAAGAAGGTCCAAGGGATACAGTAAACCTGAAGTGAAGCATCGGAATCTATAACTAGTGTCACAGGATTAGTTCACAACATAGACAGTAAGAAGAGTCAGTTTTCTTGTACTTGAGTCGGCATTGTGCCTTTTTTTTTTATTTCCAAAGCAATTTCTGTATTTCATCGTCAATGAGAAGGCCATAGCGATATAAATAACCTAGAGTGAAGCATCGGAATCTAAAACCGGTCTCAAAGGAAAGGTTCAAAATATAGACACTAAGAAGAGCCAGTCTTCTTGTACTTGAGTGGGCATTGTGCCTTTTTTTTTAATTCCGATGCAATTTCTGTGTTTCATCGTCAATAAGAAGGACAGAAGGATAGAGTAAACCTGAAGTGAAGCATCGGAATCTATAACTAGTGTCACAGGAATGGTTCAAAGCATAGACAGTAAGGAGAGTCAGTTTTCTTGTACTTGAGTCGGCATTGTGCCTTTTGTATTTAATTCCGATGCAATTTCTGTGTTTCATCGTCAATAAGAAGGTCATAAGGATACAGTTAACCTGAAGTGAAGCATCGGAATCTATAACTAGTGACACAGGAATGGTTCAAAACATAGACAGTAAGAAGAGTCAGTTATCTTGTACTTTAGTCGACATTGTGCCTTTTCTATTTAATTCCGATGCAATTTCTATGTTCCGTCGTCAATAAGAAGGTCCAAGGGATACAGTAAACCTGAAGTGAAGCATCAAAATCTATAACTAGTGTCACAGGATTGGTTCACAACATAGTCAGTAAGAAGAGTCAGTTTTCTTGTACTTAAGTCGGCATTGTTCTTTTTGTATTTAATTCCGATGCAATTTCTGTGTTTCATCATCAATAAGAAGGTCAGAGGGATACAGTAAACCTGGAGTGAAGCATCGGAATCTATAACTAGTGTCACAGGAATGTTTCAAAACATAGACAGTAAGAAGAGCCAGTCTACTTGTACTTAAGTCGGCATTGTGCCTTTGTATTTAATTCCGATGCAATTTCTGTGTTTCGTCGTCAATAAGAAGGTCCAAGGGATACAGTGAACCTGAAGTGAAGCATCGGATTCTAAAACCGGTCTCAAAGGAAAGGTTCAAATCATAGACACTAAGAAGAGCCAGTCTTCTTGTACTTGAGTGGGCATTGTGCCTTTTTTATTTAATTCCGATGCAATTTCTGTGTTTCATCGTCAATAAGAAGGACAGAAGGATAGAGTAAACCTGAAGTGAAGCATCGAAATCTATAACTAGTGTCACAGGATTGGTTCACAACATAGTCAGTAAGAAGAGTCAGTCTTCTTGTACTTATGTCGGCATTGGGCATTTTATATTTAATTCCGAGCATTTTCTGAGTTTCATCGTCAATAATAAGGTCGGAGGGATACAGTAAACCTGAAGTGAAGCATCGGAATCTATAACTAGTGTCACAGGAATGCTTCAAAACATAGACAGTAAGAAGAGTCAGTCGTCTTGCACTTAAGTCGGCAGTGTGCCTTTTGTATTTAATTCCGAAGCAGTTTCGGTGTTTCATCGTCAATAAGAACGTCAGAGGGATACAGTAAACCTGAAGTGAAGCATCGGAATCTATAACTAGTGTCACAGGAATGGTTCAAGGCATAGACAGTAAGGAGAGTCAGTTTTCTTGTACTTGAGTCGGCATTGTGCCTTTTGTATTTAATTCCGATGCAATTTCTGTGTTTCATCGTCAATAAGAAGGTCATAGGGATACAGTTAACTGAAGTGAAGGATCGGAATCTATAACTAGTGTCACAGGAATGGTTCAAAGCATAGACAGTAAGAAGAGTCAGTTATCTTGTACTTAAGTCGACATTGTGCCTTTTCTATTTAATTCCGATGCAATTTCTATGTTCCGTCGTCAATAAGAAGGTCAGAGGGATACAGTAAACCTGACGTGAAGCATCGGAATCTATAACTAGTGTCACAAGAATGGTTCAAAGCATAGACAGTAAGAATAGTCAGTTTTCTTGTACTTGCGTCGGCATTGTTCTTTTTGTATTTAATTCCGATGCAATGTCTGTGTTTCGTCGTCAATAAGAAGGTCCAAGGGATACAGTGAACCTGAAGTGAAGCATCGGAATCTAAAACCGGTCTCAAAGGAAAGGTTCAAAACATAGACACTAAGAAGAGCCAGTCTTCTTGTACTTGAGTGGGCATTGTGCCTCTTTTATTTAATTCCGATGCAATTTCTGTGTTTCATCGTCAATAAGAAGGACAGAAGGATAGAGTAAACCTGAAGTGAAGCATGGGAATCTATAACTAGTGTCACAGGAATGGTTCAAATCATAGACAGTAATATGAGTCAGTTTTCTTGTACTTAAGTCGGCATTGTGCCTTTTCTATTTAATTCCCATGCTATTTCTGTGTTTCATCGTCAGTAAGAAGATCAGAGGTATACAGTAAACCTGAAGTGATTTATCGGAATCTATAACTAGTGTTACAGGAATGGTTCAAAACACAGACAGTAAGAAGAGTCAGTTTTCTTGTACTTAAGTCGGCATTGTGCCTTTTATATTTAATTCCGATGCAATTTCGGTGTTTCGTCGTCAATAAGAAGGTCCAAGGGATACAGTGAACCTGAAGTGTAGCATCGGAATCTAAAACCGGTCTCAAAGGAAAGGTTCAAAACATAGACACTAAGAAGAGCCAGGCTTCTTGTACTTGAGTGGGCATTGTGCCTTTTCTATTTAATTCCGATGCTATTTCTGTGTTTCATCGTCAGTAAGAAAATCAGAGGGATACAGTAAACCTGAAGTGAAGCTTCGGGATCTATTACTAGTGTCACAGGAATGGTTCAAATCAAAGACAGTAAGAAGAGTCAGTCTTCTTGTACTTAAGTCGGCATTGGGCATTTTGTATTTAATTCCGATGCATTTTCTGAGCTTCATCGTCAATAACAAGGTCAGAGGGATACAGTAAACCTAAGTGAAGCATCGGAATCTATAACTAGTGTCACAGGAATGCTTCAAAACATAGACAGTAAGAAGAGTCAGTCGTCTTGTACTTAAGTCAGCATTGTGCCGTTTGTATTTAATTCCGATGCAGTTTCTGTGTTTCATCGTCAATAAGAACGTCAGAGGGATACAGTAAACCTGACGTGAAGCATCGGAATCTATAACTAGTGTCACAGGAATGGTTCAAAGCATAGACAGTAAGAAGAGTCAGTTTTCCTGTACTTGAGTCGGCATTGTGCCTTTTGTATTTAATTCCGATGCAATTTCTGTGTTTCATCGTCAATAAGAAGGTCATAGGGATACAGGTAAACTGAGGTGAAGCATCGGAATCTATAACTAGTGTCACAGGAATGGTTGAATACATAGACAGTAAGAAGAGTCAGTTATCTTGTACTTAAGTCGACATTGTGCCTTTTCTATTTAATTCCTATGCAATTTCTATGTTCCGTCGTCAATAAGAAGGTCCAAGGGATACACTAAAGCATCGGAATCTATAACTAGTGTCACAGGAGTAGTTCACAACATAGACAGTAAGAAGAGTCAGTTTTCATGTACTTGAGTCGGCATTGTGCCTTTTGTATTTAATTCCGAAGCAATTTCTGTATTTCATCGTCAATGAGAAGGTCATAAGGAAACAGATAACCTGAAGTGAAGCATCGGAATCTATAACTAGTGTCCCAGGTATGGTTCAAAGCAGAGACAGTAAGAAGAGTCAGTTTTCTTATACTTAAGTCGGCATTGTGCCTTTTCTATTTAATTCCGATGCTATTTCTGTGTTTCATCGTCAGTAAGAAGATCAGAGGGATACAGTAAAACTGAAGTGAAGCATCGGAATCTATTACTAGTGTCACAGGAATGGTTCAAAACAAAGACAGTAAGAAGAGTCAGTCTTCTTGTACTTATGTCGGCATTGGGCATTTTATATTTAATTCCGATGCATTTTCTGAGTTTCATCGTCAATAACAAGGTCGGAGGGATACAGTAAACCTGAAGTGAAGCATCGGAATCTATAACTAGTGTCACAGGAATGCTTCAAAACATAGACAGTAAGGAGAGTCAGTTTTCTTGTACTTGAGTCGGCATTGTGCCTTTTGTATTTAATTCCGATGCAATATCTGTGTTTCATCGTCAATAAGAAGGTCATAGGGATACAGTTAACCTGAAGTGAAGCATCGAAATCTATAACTAGTGTCACAGGAATGGTTCAAAACATAGACAGTAAGAAGAGTCAGTTATCTTGTACTTAAGTCGACATTGTGCCTTTTCTATTTAATTCCGATGCAATTTCTATGTTCCGTCGTCAATTAGAAGATCCAAGGGATACAGTAAACCTGAAGTGAAGCATCGAAATCTATAACTAGTGTCACAGGATTGGTCCACAACATAGACTATAAGAAGAGTCAGTTTTCTTGTACTTAAGTCGGCATTGTTCTTTTTGTATTTAATTCCGATGCAATTTCTGTGTTTCGCCGTCAATAAGAAGGTCCAAGGGATACAGTGAACCTGAGGTGAAGCATCGGAATCTAGTACTAGTGTCACAGGAATGGTTCAAAACAAAGACAGTAAGAAGAGTCAGTCTTCTTGTACTTATATCGGCATTGGGCATTTTATATTTAATTCCGATACATTTTCTGAGATTCATCGTCAATAATAAGGTCGGAGGGATACAGTAAACCTGAAGTGATTTATCGGAATCTATAACTAGTGTTACAGGAATGGTTCAAAACACAGACAGTAAGAAGAGTCAGTTTTCTTGTACTTAAGTCGGCATTGTGCCTTTCGTATTTAATTCCGATGCAATTTCTGTGTTTCATCGTCAATAAGAAGGTCAGAGGGATACAGTATACCTGAAGTGAAGCATCGGAGACTATAACTAGTGTCACAGGAATGGTTCAAAACATAGACAGTAAGAAGAGCCAGTCTACTTCTACTTGAGTCGGCATTGTGCCTTTTGTATTTAATTCCGATGCAATTTCCTTGTTTCGTCGTCAATAAGAAGGTGCAAAGGATACAGTATACCTGAAGTGAAGCATCGGAGACTATAACTAGTGTCACAGGAATGGTTCAAAACATAGACAGTAAGAAGAGCCAGTCTACTTCTACTTGAGTGGGCATTGTGCCCTTTTTATTTAATTCCGCTGCAATTTCTGTGTTTCATCGTCAATAAGGAGGACAGAAGGATAGAGTAAACCTGAAGTGAAGCATGGGAATCTATAACTAGTGTCACAGGAATGGTTCAAATAATAGACAGTAAGAAGGGTCAGTTTTCTTGTACTTAAGTCGGCATTGTGCCTTTTCTATTTAATTCCCATGCTATTTCTGTGTTTCATCGTCAGTAAGAAGATCAGAGGGATACAGTAAACCTGAAGTGAAGCTTCGGAATCTATTACTAGTGTCACAGGAATGGTTCAAATCAAAGACAGTAAGAAGAGTCAGTCTTCTTGTACTTAAGTCGGCATTGGGCATTTTGTATTTAATTCCGATGCATTTTCTGAGCTTCATCGTCAATAACAAGGTCAGAGGGATACAGTAAACCTGAAGTGAAGCATCGGAATCTATAACTAGTGTCACAGGAATGCTTCAAAACATAGACAGTAAGAAGAGTCAGTCGTCTTGTACTTAAGTCGGCATTGTGCGGTTTGTATTTAATTCCGATGCAGTTTCTGTGTTTCATCGTCAATAAGAACGTCAGAGGGATACAGTAAACCTGAAGTGAAGCATCGGAAGTTATAACTAGTGTCACAGAAATGGTTCAAAACATAGACACTAAGAAGTGTCAGTTTTCTTGTACTTAAGTCGGCATTGTGACTTTGGTATTTATTTCCGATGCAATTTCTGTGTTTCATCATCAATATGAAGGTCAGAGGGATACAGTAAACCTGAAGTGAAGCATCGGAATCTATAACTAGTGTCACAGGAATGGTTCAAAGCATAGACAGTAAGGAGAGTCAGTTTTCTTGTACTTGAGTCGGCATTGTGCCGCTTGTATTTAATTCCGATGCAATTTCTGTGTTTCATCGTCAATAAGAAGGTCATAGGGATACAGTTAACCTGAAGTGAAGCATCGGAATCTATAACTAGTGTCACAGGAATGGTTCAAAACATAGACAGTAAGAAGAGTCAGTTATCTTGTACTTAAGTCGACATTGTGCCTTTTCTATTTAATTCCGATGCAATTTCTATGTTCCGTCGTCAATAAGAAGATCCAAGGGATACAGTAAACCTGAAGTGAAGCATCGAAATCTATAACTAGTGTCACAGGATTGGTCCACAACATAGACTATAAGAAGAGTCAGTTTTCTTGTACTTAAGTCGGCATTGTTCTCTTTGTATTTAATTCCGATGCAATTTCTGTGTTTCGTCGTCAATAAGAAGGTCAGAGGGATACAGTAAACCTGACGTGAAGCATCGGAATCTATAACTAGTGTCACAGGAATGGTTCAAAGCATAGACAGTAAGAATAGTCAGTTTTCTTGTACTTGCGTCGGCATTGTTCTTTTTCTATTTAATTCCGATGCAATTTCTGTGTTTCGCCGTCAATAAGAAGGTCCAAGGGATACAGTGAACCTGAAGTGAAGCATCGGAATCTAAAACCGGTTTCAAAGGAAAGGTTCAAAACATAGACACTAAGAAGAGCCAGTCTTCTTGTACTTGAGTGTGCATTGTGCCTTTTGTATTTAATTCCGATGCAAATTCTATGTTTCATCGTCAATAAGAAGGACAGAAGGATAGAGTAAACCTGAAGTGAAGCATGGGAATCAATAACTAGTGTCACAGGAATGGTTCAAATCATAGACAGTAATATGAGTCAGTTTTCTTGTACTTAAGTCGGCATTGTGCCTTTTCTATTTAATTCCCATGCTATTTCTGTGTTTCATCGTCAGTAAGAAGATCAGAGGTATACAGTAAACCTGAAGTGAGGCTTCGGAATCTATTACTGGTGTCACAGGAATGGTTCAAAACAAAGACAGTAAGAAGAGTCTGTTTTCTGGTAATTGAGTCGGCATTGTGCCTTTTGTATTTCATTCCGATGCAATTTCTGTGTTTCATCGTCAATAACAAGGTCATAGGCATACAGTAAACCTGAAGTGAAGCATCGGAATCTATAACTAGTGTCACAGGAATGGTTCAAAAAATAGACAGTAAGAAGAGTCAGTTATCTTGTACTTAGGTCGACATTGTACCTTTTCTATTTAATTCCGATGCAATTTCTATGTTCCGTCGTCAATAAGAAGGTCCAAGGGATACAGTAAACCTGACGTGAAGCATCGGAATGTATAACTAGTGTCAGAGGATTAGTTCACAGCATAGACAGTAAGAAGAGTCAGTTTTCTTGTACTTGAGTCGGCATTGTGCCTTTTTTTTTTATTTCCGAGGCAATTTCTGTGTTTCATCGTCAATGAGAAGGTCATAGGGACACAGATAACCTGAAGTGAAACGTCGGAATCTATAACTAGTGTCACAGGAATGGTTCACAGCATAGACAGTAAGAAGAGTAAGTTTTCTTGTACTTAAGTCGGCATTGGGCCTTTTCTATTTAATTCCCATGCTATTTCTGTGTTTCATCGTCAGTAAGAAGATCAGAGGGATACAGTAAACCTGAAGTGAAGCTCCGGAATCTATTACTAGTGTCACAGGAATGGTTCAAATCAAAGACAGTAAGAAGAGTCAGTCTTCTTGCACTTAAGTCGGCATTGGGAATTTTGTATTTAATTCCGATGCATTTTCTGAGTTTCATCGTCAATAACAAAGTCAGAGGGATACAGTAGACCTGAAGTGAAGCATCGGAATCTATAACTAATGTCACAGGAATGCTTCAAAACATAGACAGTAAGAAGAGTCAGTCGTCTTGTACTTAAGTCGGCATTGTGATGTTTGTATTTAATTCCGATGCAGTTTCTGTGTTTCATCGTCAATAAGAACGTCAGAATGATACAGTAAACCTGAAGTGATGCATCGGAATCTATAACTAGTGTCACAGGAATGGTTCAAAGCATAGACAGTAAGAAGAGTCAGTTTTCCTGTACTTGAGTCGGCATTGTGCCTTTCGTATTTAATTCCGATGCAATTTCTGTGTTTCATCGTCAATAAGAAGGTCTTAGGGATACAGGTAAAATGAGGTGAATCATCGGAATCTATAACTAGTGTCACAGGAATGGTTGAAAACATAGACAGTAAGAAGAGTCAGTTAACTTGTACTTAAGTCGACATTGTGCCTTTTCTATTTAATTCCTATGCAATTTCTATGTTCCGTCGTCAATAAGAAGGTCCAAGGGATACACTAAACCTGAAGTGAAGCATCGGAATCTATAACTAGTGTCACAGGATTAGTTCACAACATAGACAGTAAGAAGAGTCAGTTTTCATGTACTTGAGTCGGCATTCTGCCTTTTGTATTTAATTCCGAGGCAATTTCTGTATTTCATCGTCAATGAGAAGGTCATAAGGAAACAGATAACCTGAAGTGAAGCATCGGAATCTATAACTAGTGTCACAGGAATGGTTCAAAGCATAGACAGTAAGAAGAGTCAGTTATCTTGTACTTGAGTCGGCATTGTGCCTTTTGTATTTAATTCCGATGCAATTTCTGTGTTTCAACGTCAATAAGAAGGTCAGAGGGATACAGTAAACCTGAAGTGATTTATCGGAATCTATAACTAGGGTCACAGGAATGGTTCAAAACATAGACAGTAAGAAGAGTCATTTTTCTTGTACTTAAGTCGGCATTGTGCTTTTCCTATTTAATTCCGATGCAATTTCTGTGTTTCATCGTCAATAAGAAGGTCAGAGGGATAAAGTAAACCTGAAGTGAAGCATCGGAATCTATAACTAGTGTCACAGGAATGGTTCAAAGCATAGACAGTAAGAAGAGTCAGTTATCTTGTACTTGAGTCGGCATTGTGCCTTTTGTATTAAATTCCGATGCAATTTCTGTGTTTCGTCGTCAATAAGAAGGTCCAAGGGATACAGTGAACCTGAAGTGAAGCATCGGAATGCAAAACCGGTCCCAAAAAAAAGGTTCAAAACATAGACACTAAGAAGAGCCAGTCTTCTTGTACTTGAGTGTGCATTGTGCCTTTTGTATTTAATTCCGATGCAAATTCTATGTTTCATCGTCAATAAGAAGGACAGAAGGATAGAGTAAACCTGAAGTGAAGCATGGGAATCAATAACTAGTGTCACAGGAATGGTTCAAATCATAGACAGTAATATGAGTCAGTTTTCTTGTACTTAAGTCGGCATTGTGCCTTTTCTATTTAATTCCCATGCTATTTCTGTGTTTCATCGTCAGTAAGAAGATCAGAGGTATACAGTAAACCTGAAGTGAGGCTTCGGAATCTATTACTGGTGTCACAGGAATGGTTCAAAACAAAGACAGTAAGAAGAGTCTGTTTTCTGGTAATTGAGTCGGCATTGTGCCTTTTGTATTTCATTCCGATGCAATTTCTGTGTTTCATCGTCAATAACAAGGTCATAGGCATACAGTAAACCTGAAGTGAAGCATCGGAATCTATAACTAGTGTCACAGGAATGGTTCAAAAAATAGACAGTAAGAAGAGTCAGTTATCTTGTACTTAGGTCGACATTGTACCTTATCTATTTAATTCCGATGCAATTTCTATGTTCCGTCGTCAATAAGAAGGTCCAAGGGATACAGTAAACCTGACGTGAAGCATCGGAATGTATAACTAGTGTCAGAGGATTAGTTCACAGCATAGACAGTAAGAAGAGTCAGTTTTCTTGTACTTGAGTCGGCATTGTGCCTTTTTTTTTTATTTCCGAGGCAATTTCTGTGTTTCATCGTCAATGAGAAGGTCATAGGGATACAGATAACCTGAAGTGAAACGTCGGAATCTATAACTAGTGTCACAGGAATGGTTCATAGCATAGACAGTAAGAAGAGTAAGTTTTCTTGTACTTAAGTCGGCATTGGGCCTTTTCTATTTAATTCCCATGCTATTTCTGTGTTTCATCGTCAGTAAGAAGATCAGAGGGATACAGTAAACCTGAAGTGAAGCTCCGGAATCTATTACTAGTGTCACAGGAATGGTTCAAATCAAAGACAGTAAGAAGAGTCAGTCTTCTTGCACTTAAGTCGGCATTGGGCATTTTGTATTTAATTCCGATGCATTTTCTGAGTTTCATCGTCAATAACAAAGTCAGAGGGATACAGTAGACCTGAAGTGAAGCATCGGAATCTATTACTAATGTCACAGGAATGCTTCAAAACATAGACAGTAAGAAGAGTCAGTCGTCTTGTACTTAAGTCGGCATTGTGATGTTTGTATTTAATTCCGATGCAGTTTCTGTGTTTCATCGTCAATAAGAACGTCAGAATGATACAGTAAAGCTGAAGTGATGCATCGGAATCTATAACTAGTGTCACAGGAATGGTTCAAAGCATAGACGGTAAGAAGAGTCAGTTTTCCTGTACTTGAGTCGGCATTGTGCCTTTTGTATTTAATTCCGATGCAATTTCTGTGTTTCATCGTCAATAAGAAGGTCATAGGGATACAGGTAAACTGAGGTGAATCATCGGAATCTATAACTAGTGTCACAGGAATGGTTGAAAACATAGACAGTAAGAAGAGTCAGTTATCTTGTACTTAAGTCGACATTGTGCCTTTTCTATTTAATTCCTATGCAATTTCTATGTTCCGTCGTCAATAAGAAGGTCCAAGGGATACACTAAACCTGAAGTGAAGCATCGGAATCTATAACTAGTGTCACAGGATTAGTTCACAACATAGACAGTAAGAAGAGTCAGTTTTCATGTACTTGAGTCGGCATTGTGCCTTTTGTATTTAATTCCGAGGCAATTTCTGTATTTCATCGTCAATGAGAAGGTCATAAGGAAACAGATAACCTGAAGTGAAGCATCGGAATCTATAACTAGTGTCCCAGGTATGGTTCAAAGCAGAGACAGTAAGAAGAGTCAGTTTTCTTATACTTAAGTCGGCATTGTGCCATTTGTATTTAATTCCGATGCAATTTCTGTGTTTCAACGTCAATAAGAAGGTCAGAGGGATACAGTAAACCTGAAGTGATTTATCGGAATCTATAATTAGGGTCACAGGAATGGTTCAAAACATAGACAGTAAGAAGAGTCATTTTTCTTGTACTTAAGTCGGCATTGTGCTTTTCCTATTTAATTCCGATGCAATTTCTGTGTTTCATCGTCAATAAGAAGGTCAGAGGGATAAAGTAAACCTGAAGTGAAGCATCGGAATCTATAACTAGTGTCACAGGAATGGTTCAAAGCATAGACAGTAAGAAGAGTCAGTTATCTTGTACTTGAGTCGGCATTGTGCCTTTTGTATTAAATTCCGATGCAATTTCTGTGTTTCGTCGTCAATAAGAAGGTCCAAGGGATACAGTGAACCTGAAGTGAAGCATCGGAATGCAAAACCGGTCCCAAAAAAAAGGTTCAAAACACAGACACTAAGAAGAGCCAGTCTTCTTGTACTTGAGTCATCATTGTGCATTTTTTATTTAATTCCGGTGCAAATTCTGTGTTTCATCGTCAATAAGAAGGACAGAAGGATAGAGTAAACCTGAAGTGAAGCATGGGAATCTATAACTAGTGTCGCAGGATTGCTTCAAAACATAGACAGTAAGAAGAGGCAGTCGTCTTGTACTTAAGTCGGCATTGTGCCTTTTGTATTTAATTCCGATGCAATTTCTGTGTTTCATCGTAAGTAAGAACGTCAGAGGGATACAGTAAACCTGACGTGTAGCATCGGAATCTATAACTAGTGTCACAGGAATGGTTCAAATCAGAGACAGTAAGAAAAGTCGGTTTTCTTTTACTTAAGTTGGCATTGGGCCTTCCTATTTAATTCCGATGCAATTTCTGTGTTTCATCGTCAATAAGAAGGTCAGAGGGGTACAGTAAACCTGAAGTGAAGCTTGGGAATCTATAACTAGTGTCACAGGAATGGTTAAAAACATAGACAGTAAAAAGAGTCAGTTTTCTTGTACCTAAGTCGGCATTGTGCCTTTTGTATTTCATTCCGATGCAATTTCTGTGTTTCATCGTCAATAACAAGGTCATAGGCATACAGTAAACCTGAAGTGAAGCATCGGAATCTATAACTAGTGTCACAGGAGTGGTTCACAACGTAGACTGTAAGAAGAGTAAGTCTTCTTGTACTTAAGTCGGCATTGTGTCTTCTCTATTTAATTCCGATGCAATTTCTGTGTTTCGTCGTCATTAAGAAGGTCCGAGGGATACAGTAAACCTGAAGTGAAGCATCGGAATCTATAACTAGTGTCACAGGAATAGTTCAAAGCATAGACAGTAAGAAGAGTCCGTCTTCTTGTACTTAAGTCTGCATTGTGCCTTTTGTAAATCATTCCGATGCAATTTTTTGTGTTTCATCGTCAATAAGAAGGTCAGGGGGATACAGTCAACCTGAAGTGAAGCATCGGAATCTATAACTAGTGTCACAGGAATGGTTCAAAACGTTGGGAGTAGGAAGAGCCAGTCTTCTTGAACTTGAGTCGGCATTGTGCATCTTGTATTTAATTCCGATGCAATTTCTGTGTTTCGTCGACAATAAGAAGGTCCAAGGAATACAGTAAACCTGAAGTGAAGCATCGGAATCAAAAACCGGTCTCACAGGAAAGGTTCAAAACATGGACAGTAAGAAGAGCCAGTCTTCTTGTACTTGAGTCGACATTGTGCCTTTTGTATTTAATTCCGATGCAATTTCTGTGTTTCATCGTCAATAAGAAGGTCAGAGGGATACAGTAAATCTGAAGTGAAGCATGGGAATCTATAACTAGTGTCACAGGAATGGTTCAAATTATAGACAGTAAGAAGAGTCAGTTTTCTTGTACTTAAGTCGGCATTGTGCCTTTTCTATTTAATTCCGACGAAATTTCTGTGTTTCATCGTCAATAAAAGGGTCAGAGGGATACAGTAAGCCTGAAGTGATTTATCGGAATCTATAACTAGTGTCACAGGAATGGTTCAAAACATAGACAGTAAGAAGAATCAGTTTTCTTGTACTTAAGTCGGCATTGTGCTTTTGTATTTAATTCCGATGCAATTTCTGTGTTTCACCGTCTATAAGAAGGTCAGAGGGATACAGTAAACCTGAAGTGAAGCATCGGAATCTACAACTAGTGTTACAGGAATGGTTCAAAACATAGACAGTAAGAAGAGTCAGTTTACTTGTTCTTAAGTCGGCATTATGCCTTTTGGATTTAATTCCGATGGAATTTCTGTGTTTTATCGTCAATAAGAAGGTCAGACGGATACAGTAAACCTGAAGTGAAGCATCGGAATCTATAACTAGTGTCACAGGAATGGTTCAAAACATAGACAGTAAGAAGAGTCAGTTTTCTTGTACTTAAGTCGGCATTGTGCCTTTTGTAATTCATTCCGATGCAATTTTTTGTGTTTCATCGTCAATAAGAAGGTCAGGGGGATACAGTCAACTTGAAGTGAAGCATCGTAATCTATAACTAGGGTCACAGGAATGGTTCTAAACCTAGACAATAAGAAGAGTCAGTTTTCTTGTACATAAGTCGGCATTGTGCTTTTTGTATTTAATTCCGATGGAATTTCTGTGTTTCATCGTCAATAAGAAGGTCAGAGTGATACAGTAAACCTGAAGCGAAGAATCGGAATCTATCACTTATGTCAGTGGAATGGTTAAAACATAGACAGTAAGAAGAGTCAGTTTTCTTGTACTTGAGTAGGCACTGTGCATTTTCTATTTAATTCCAATGCAATTTCTGTGTTTCATCGCCAATATGAAGGTCAGAGGGATTCAGCAAACCCGAATCCCAGAATCGGAATCTATAACTAGTGTCACAGGAATGGTTCAAAACATAGACAAAAAGAAGAGTCAGTTTTCTTGTACTTGAGTCGGCATTGTGCCTTTTGTGTTTAATTCCGATGCAATTTCTGTGTTTCATCGTCAATAAGAAGGTCATAGGCATACTGTAAACCTGAAGTGAAGCATCGGAATCTATAACTAGTGTCACAGGAGTGGTTCACAACGTAGACTGTAAGAAGAGTAAGTCTTCTTGTACTTAAGTCGGCATTGTGTCTTCTCTATTTAATTCCGATGCAATTTCTGTGTTTCGTCGTCAATAAGAAGGTCCAAAGGATACAGTAAACCTCAAGTGAAGCATCGGAATCTAAAACCGGTCTCACAGGAAAGGTTCAAAACATAGACAGTAAGAAGAGCCAGTCCTCTTGTACTTGAGTCGGCATTGTGCCTTTTGTATTTAATTCCGATGCAATTTCTGTGTTGCGTCGTCAATAAGAAGGTCCAAGGGATACAGTAAACCTGAAGTGAAGCTTCGGAATCTATAACTAGTATCACAGGAATGGTTCAAAACATAGACAGTAAGAAGAGTCAATTTTCTTGTACTTAAGTCGGAATTGTGCCTTTGCCTTTTAATTCCGATGCTATTACTGTGTTTCGTCGTCAATATGAAGGTGAGACGGATACAGTATACCTGAAGTGAAACATCGGAATCCATTACTAGTGTCGTAGGAATGGTTCAAAACATAGACAGTAAGAAGAGTCAGTTTTCTTGTAATTTTGTCGGCATTGTGGCTTTTCTAATTAATTCCGATGCAATTTCTGTGTTTCATCGTCAATAAAAAGGTCAGAGGGATGCAGTAAACCTGAAGAGAAGCTTCGGAATGTATAACTAGTGTCAAAGGAATGGTTCAAATCATAGACATTAAGAAGAGTCTGTTTTCTTGTACATAAGTCGGCATCCGATGCATTTTCTTGGTTTCATCTTCAATTAGAAGGTCAGAGGGATACAGTAAACCTGAAGTGAAGCATCGGAATCTATAGCTAGTGTCAAAGGAATGGTTCAAAACATAGACAGTAAGAAGAGTCAGTTTTCTTGTACTTATGTCGACATTGTGCCTTTTCTATTTAATTCCGATGCAATTTCTCTGTTGCGTCGTCAATAAGAAGGTCCAAGGGATACAGTGAACCTGAAGTGAAGCATCGGAATCTATAACTAGTGTCACAGTAATGGTTCAAATTATAGACAGTAAGAAGAGTCAGTTTTCTTGTACTTAAGTCGGCATTGTGCCTTTCCTATTTAATTCCGATGCAATTTCTGTGTTTCATCGTCAATAAGAAGGTCAGAGGGATACAGTAAACCTGTAGTGAAGCATCGGAATCTATAACTAGTGTTACAGGAATAGTTCTAAACATAGACAGTAAGTAGAGTCAGTGTTCTTGTTCTTATGTCGGCATTGTGCCTTTTCTATTTACTTCCGATGCAATTTCTGTGTTTCATCGTCAATAAGAAGGTCAGAGGGATACAGTAAACCAAAGTGAAGCATCGGAATCTATAACTAGTGTCTCAGGAATTGTTCAAAACATAGACGGTAAGAAGAGTCAGTCTTCTTGTACTTAAGTCGGCATTGTGCCTTTTTAATTTAATTCCGATGCAATTTCTGTGTTACATCGTCAGTAAGAAGGACAGACGGATAGAGTAAACCTGAAGTGAAGCATGGGAATCTATAACTAGTGTCACATGAATGGTTCAAATCATAGACAGTAAGAAGAGTCAGTTTTCTTGTACTTAAGTCGGCATTGTTTCTTTTCTATTTAATTCCGATGCTATTTCTGTGTTTCATCGTCAATAAGAAGATCAGAGGGATACAGTAAACTTGAAGTGAAGCATCGTAATCTATAACTACTGTCACAGGAATGGTTCAAAACTTAGACAGTATGGAGAGTCAGTCTTCTTGTACTTAAGTCGGCATTGGGCATTTTGTATTTAATTCCGATGCAATTTCTGTGTTTCATCGTCAATAAGAAGGTCAGAGGGATACAGTAAACCTGAAGTGAAGCCTGGGAATCTATATCTAGTGTCACAGGAATGGGTCAAATTATAGACAGTAAGAAGAGTCAGTTTTCTTGTACTTAAGTCGGCATTGTGCCTTTTCTATTTAATTCCGATGCAATTTCTGTGTATCATCGTCAATGAGAACGTTCATGGGATACAGTAAACCTCACGTGATTTATCGGAATCTATAACAAGTGTCACAGGAATGGTTCAAAACATAGACAGTAAGAAGAGTCAGTTTTCTTGTACTTAAGTCGGCATTGTGCCTTTTGTATTTAATTCCGAGGCAATTTCTGTGTTTCATCGTCAATAAGAAGGTCAGAGGGATAAAGTAAACCTGAAGTGAAGCAACGGAATCTATAACTAGTGTTACAGGAATGGTTCAAAACATAGACAGTAAGAAGAGTGAGTTTTCTTGTTCTTTAGTCGGCATTTTGCCTTTTCCATTTAATTCCGATGTAATTTCTGTGTTTAATCGCTAATAAGATGGTCAGAGGGATACAGAAAACCGAAGTAAAGCATCGAAATCTATAACTAGTGTCTCAGGAATGGTTCAAATCATATACAGGAAGAAGAGTCAGTCTTCTTGTATTTAAGTTGGCATTGTGCCTTTTGTATTTAATTCCGATGGAATTTCTGTGTTTCATCGTCAATAAGAGGGTCAGACGGATACAGTAAACCTGAAGTGACGCATCGGAATCTATAACTAGTGTCACAGGAATGGTTAAAATCATACACAATACGAAGAGTCAGTTTTCTTGCACGTAAGTCGGCATTGTGCTTTTTGTATTTAATTCCGATGCAAATTCTGTGTTTCGTCGTCAATAAGAGGGTCCAAGGGATACAGTGAACCTGAAGTGAAGCATCGGAATCTAAAACCAGTCTCAAAGGAAAGCTTCAAAACATAGACACTAAGAAGAGCCAGTCTTCTTGTACTTGAGTCGGCATTGTGCCTTTTGTATTTCATTCCGATGCAATTTCTGTGTTTCATCGTCAATAAGGAGGTCAGAGGGATACAGTAAACCTGAAGTGAAGCATCGGAATCTATAACTAGTGTCACAGGAATGGTTCACAACATAGACAGTAAGAAGAGCCAGTCTACTTGTACTTGGGTCGGCATTGTGCCTTTTGTATTTAATTCCGATGCAATTGCTGTGTTTCGTCGGCAATAAGAAAGTCCAAGGGATGCAGTGAACCTGAAGTGAAGCATCGGTATCTAAAACCGGTCTCAAAGGAAAGGTTCAATACATAGACAGTAAGAAGGGCCAGTGTTCTTGTACTTGAGTCGGCATTGTGCCTTTTTATTTGATTCCAATGCAATTTCTGCGTTTCATCGCCAATAAGAACCTGAAGTGATTTATCGGAATCTATAACTAGTGTCACAGGAATGGTTCAAAACATAGACAGTAAGAAGAGTCAGTTTTCTTGTAGTTAAGTCGGCATTGTGCCTTTTCTATTTAATTACGATGCAATTTCTGTGTTTCATCGTCAATAAGAAGGTCAGAGGGATACAGTAAACCTGTAGTGAAGCATCGGAATCTATAACTAGTGTTACAGGAATGGTTCAAACCATAGACAGTAAGAAGAGTCAGTCTTCTTGTTCTTAAGCCGGCATTGTGCCTTTTCTAATTACTTCCGATGCAATTTCTGTGTTTCATCGTCAATAAGAAGGTCAGAGTGATACAGTAAACCAAAGTGAGGCATCGGAATCTATAACTAGTGTCTCTGGAATTGTTCAAAACATAGACGGTAAGAAGAGTCAGTCTTCTTGTACTTAAGTCGGCATTGTGCCTTTTTAATTTAATTCCGGTGCAATTTCTGTGTTTCATCGTCAATAAGAAGGGCAGAAGGATAGAGTAAACCTGAAGTGAAGCATGGGAATCTATAACTAGTGTCTCAGGAATGGTTCAAATCATAGACAGTAAGAAGAGTCAGTTTTCTTGTACTTAAGTCGGCATTGTTTCTTTTCTATTTAATTCCGATGCTATTTCTGTGTTTCATCGTCAATAAGAAGATCAGAGGGATACAGTAAACCTGGAATAAAGCATCGGAATCCATAACAAGTGTCACAGGAATGGTTCAAATCTTAGACAGTATGAAGAGTCAGTCTGCTTGTACTTAAGTCGGCATTGGGCATTTTGTATTTAATTCCGATGCATTTTCTGAGTTTCATCGTTAATACGAAGGTCAGAGGGATACAGTAAACCTGAAGTGAAGCCTGGGAATCTATATCTAGTGTCACAGGAATGGTTCAAATTACAGACAGTAAGAAGAGTCAGTTTACTTGTACTTAAGTCGGCATTGTGCCTTTTGTATTTAATTCCGATGGAATTTTTGTGTTTCATCGTCAATAAGAGGTTCAGACGGATACAGTAAACCTGAAGTCACGCATCGGAATCTATAACTAGTATCACAGGAATGGTTCAAAGCATAGACAGTAAGAAGAGTCAGTCTTCTTGTACTTGAGTCGGCATTGTGCCTTTTGTATTTAATTCCGATGCAATTTCTGTGTTTCATCGTCAATAAGAAGGTCAGAGGGATAACGTATACCTGAAGTGAAGCATCGGAATCTATAACTAGTGTCACAGGAATGGTTCAAAACATAGAAAGTAAGAAGAGCCAGTCTACTTGTACTTGAGTCGGCATTGTGCCTTTTTAATTTAATTCCGGTGCAATTTCTGTGTTTCATCGTCAATAAGAAGGACAGAAGGATAGAGTAAACCTGAAGTGAAGCATGGGAATCTATAACTAGTGTCACAGGAATGGTTCAAATCATAGACAGTAAGAAGAGTCAGTTTTCTTGTACTTAAGTCGGCATTGTGCCTTTTCTATTTAATCCCGACGCTATTTCTGTGTTTCATCATCAGTAAGAAGATCAGAGGGATACAGTAAACCTGAAGTGAAGCATCGGAATCTATTACTAGTGTCACAGGAATGGTTCAAAACAAACACAGTAAGAAGAGTCAGTCTTCTTGTACTTAAGTCGGCATTGGGCTTTTTGTACTTAATTCCGATGCATTTTCTGAGTTTCATCGCCAATAATAAGGTCAGAGGGATACAGTAAACCTGAAGTAAAGCATCGGAATCTATAACTAGTGTCACAGGAATGCTTCAAAACATAGACAGTAAGAAGAGTCAGTCGTCTTGTACTTAAGTCGGCATTGTGCATTTTGTATTTAATTCCGATGCAATTTCTGAGTTTCATCGTCAATAATAACGTCAGAGGGATACAGTAAACCTTAAGTGAAGCATCGGAATCTATAACTAGTGTCACAGAAATGGTTCAAAACATAGACAGTAAGAAAAGTCAGTTTTCTTTTGCTTAAGTCGGCCTTGTGCCTTTCCTAGTTAATTCCGATGCAATTTCTGTGTTTCATCGTCAATAAGAAGGTCAGAGGGATACAGTAAACCTGAAGTGAACTATCGGAATCTATAACTAGTGTCACAGGAATGGTTCACAACATAGACAGTAAGAAGAGCCAGTCTACTTGTACTTGAGTCAGCGTGGTGCCTTTTGTATTTAATTCCGATGCAATTTCTGTGTTTCGTCGTCAATAAGAAAGTCCAAGGGATACAGTGAACCTGAAGTGAAGCATCGGAATCTAAAACCGGTCTCAAAGGAAAGTTTCAATTCATAGACAGTAAGAAGAGCCAGTCTTCTTGTACTTGAGTCGGCATTGTGCCTTTTTTATTTAATTACGATGCAATTTCTGTGTTTCATCGTCAATAAGAAGGTCAGAGCGATAAAGTAAACCAGAAGTGAAGCATGGGAGTTTATAACTAGTGTCACAGTAATGGTTCAAATTATAGACAGTAACAAGAGTCAGTTTTCTTGTACTTAAGTCGGCATTGTGCCTTTTCTATTTAATTCCGATGCAACTTCTGTGTTTCATCGTCAGTAACAACCTGAAGTGATTTATCGGAATCTATAACTAGCGTCACAGGAATGGTTTAAAACATAGACAGTAAGAAGAGTCAGTTTTCTTGTACTTAAGACGGCATTGTGCCTTTTCTATTTAATTCCGACGCAATTTCTGTTTTTCATCGTCAGTAAGAAGGTCAGAGGGATACAGTAAACATGTAGTGAAGCATCGGAATCTATAACTAGAGTTATAGGATTGGTTCAAAACATAGACAGTAAGAAGAGTCAGTGTTCTTGTTCTTAAGTCGGCATTGTGTCTTTTCTATTTACTTCCGATGCAATTTCTGTGTTTCATCGTCAATAAGAAGGTCAGAGGGATACAGTAAACCAAAGTGAAGCATCGGAATCTATAACTAGTGTTTTAGGAATTGTTCAAAACATAGACGGTAAGAAGAGTCAGTTTTCTTGTACTTCAGTAGGCATTGTGCATTTTCTATTTAATTCCGATGCAATTTCTGTGTTTCATCGTCAATAAGAAGGTCAGAGGGATACAGTAAACCTGAAGTGAAGCATCGGAATCTATAACTAGTGTCACAGGAATGGTTCAGAAAATAGACAGTACGAAGAGTGAGTCTTTTTGTAATTAAGTCGGCATTGTGTCTTTTCGATTTAATTCCGATGCAACTTCTGTGTTTCGTTGTCAATAAGAAGGTCCAAGGGATACAGTAAACCTGAAGTGAAGCATCGGAATCTAAAACCGGTCTCACAGGAAAGATACAAACATAGGCAGTAAGAAGAGCCAGTCCTCTTGTACTTGAGTCGGCATTGTGCCTTTTTTATTTAATTCCGATGCAATTTCTGTGTTTCATCGTCAATAAGAATGACAGAAGAATAGAGTAAACCTGAAGTGAAGCATGGGATTCTAAAACTAGTGTCACAGGAATGGTTCAAATCATAGACAGTAAGAAGAGTAAGTTTTCTTGTACTTAAGTCGGCATTGTGCCTTTTCAATTTAATTCCGATGCAATTTCTGTGTTTCATCGTCAATAAGAAGATCAGAGGGATACAGTAAACCTGAAGTGAAGCATCGGAATCTATAACTAGTGTCACAGGAATGGTTCAAAACATAGACAGTAAGAAGAGTCAGTCTTCTTGTACTTAAGTCGGCATTGGGCATTTTGTATTTAATTCCGATGCATTTTCTGAGTTTCATAGTCAATAAGATGGTCAGAGGGATACAGTAAACCTCAAGTGAAGCATCGGAATCTATAACTAGTGTCACAGGAATGCTTCAAAGCATAGACAGTATAAGAGTCAGTCGTCTTGTACTTAAGTCGGCATTGTGCCTTTTGTATTTAAATCCGATGCAATTTCAGTTTTTCATCGTCAATAAGAAGGTCAGAGGGATACAGTGAACCTGAAGTGAAGCATGGGAATCTATAACTAGTGCCTCAGGAATGGTTCAAATTATAGACAGTAAGAAGAGTCAGTTTTCTTGTACTTAAGTCGGCATTGTGCCTTTTCTATTTAATTCCGATGCAATTTCTGTGTTTCATCGTCGATAAGAAGGTCAGAGGGATACAGTAAACCTGAAGTGATATATCGGAATCTATAACTAGTGTCACAGGAATGGTTCAAAGGATGGACAGTAAGAAGGGTCAGTTTTCTTGTCCTTGAGTCGGCATTGTGCCTTTGTATTTAATTACGATGCAATTTCTATGTACCGTCGTCAATAAGCAGGTCCAAGGGATACAGTAAACCTGAAGTGAAGCATCGGAATCTATAACTAGTGGCACAGGATTGGTTCACAACATAGACAGTAAGAAAAAACAGTTTTCTTTTACTGAAGTCGGCATTGTGCCTTTCCTAGTTAATTCCGATGCAATTTCTGTGTTTCATCGTCAATAAGAAGGTCAGGGGGATACAGTAAACCTGAAGTGAAGCATCGGAATCTATAACTAGTGTCACAGGAATGGTTCACAACATAGATAGTAAGAAGAGTCAGTCTTCTTGTACTTGGGTCGGCATTGTGCCTTTTGTATTTAATTCCGATGCAATTTCTGTGTTTCGTCGTCAATAAGCAGGTCCAAGGAATACAGTAAACCTGAAGTGAAGCATCGGAATCTATAACTAGAGTCAGAGAAATGGTTCAAAACATTGACAATAAGAAGAGTCAGTTTTCTTGTACCTAAGACGGCATTGTGCTTTTTGTATTTAATTCCGATGCAATTTCTGTGTTTCGTCGTCAATAAGAATGTCAGAGGGATACAGTAAACCTGAAGTGAAGCATCGGAATCTATAACTAGTGTCACAGGAATGGTTCAAAACGTAGACAGTACGAAGTGTAAGTCTTCTTGTACTTAAGTCGGCGTTGTGTCTTTTCTATTTAATTCCGATGCAATTTCTGTGTTTCATCGTCATTAAGAAGGTCTGATGGATACAGTAAACCTGAAGCGAAGAATCGGAATCTATAACGAGTGTCACAGGGATGGTTCAAATCGTAGACAGTACGAAGAGTAAGTGCTCTTGTACTTAAGTCGGCATTGTGTCTTTTCTATTTAATTCCGATGCAATTTCTGTGTTTCGTCGTCAATAAGAAGGTCCAAGGGATACAGTAAACCTGAAGTGAAGCATCGGAATCTAAAACCGGTCTCACAGGAAAGGTTTAAAACATAGACAGTAAGAGGAGCCAGTACTCTTGTACTTGAGTCGGCATTGTGCGTTTTGTGTATAATTCCGATGCTATTTCTGTGTTTCATCGTCAATAAGAAAGTCAGAGGGATACAGTAAACCTGAAGTGAAGCATCGGAATCTATAACTAGTGTCATAGGAATGGTTCAAAGCATAGGCAGTAAGAAGTCAAGTCTTCTTGTATTTGAGTCGGCATTGTGCCTTTTGTATTTGATTCCGATGCAATTTCTGTGTTTCATCGTCAATAAGAAGGTCAGAGTGATACAGTAAACCTGATGTGAAGCATCGGAATCAATAGCTAGTGTCACAGGAATGGTTCAAACATAGACAGTAAGAAGAGTCAGTCTTCTTGTACTTAGGTCGGCATTGTGCCGTTTCTACTTAATTCCGATGCAATTTCTGTGTTTCATCGTTAATAAGAAGGCCAGGGAAATACAGTAAAACTGAAGTGAAGCATCGGAATCTATAACTAGTGTCACAGGAATGGTTCACAACATAGACAGTAAGAAGAGCCAGCTTTCCTGTACTTTAGTCGGCATTGTGCCTTTTGTATTTAATTCCGAAGCAATTTCTGTGTTTCATCGTCAATAAGAAGGTCAGAGGGATACAGTAAACCTGAAGTGATTTATCGGAATCTATGACTAGTGTCACAGGAATGGTTCAAAACATAGACAGTAAGAAGAGTCAGTTTTCTTGTGCCTAAGTTGGCATTGTGCCTGTTCTATTTAATTCCGATGCAATTCCTGTGTTTCATCGTCAATGAGAACCTGAAGTGATTTATCAGAATCGATAACTAGTGTCACAAGAATGGTTCAAAACACAGACAGCAAGAAGAGTCAGTTTTCTTGTACTTAAGTCGGCATTGTGCCTTTAAGATGCAATTTCTGTGTTTCATCGTCAATAAGAAGGTCAGAGGGATACAGTAACCCTGAAGTGAAGAATCGGAATCTACAACTAGTGTTACAGGAATGGTTCAAAACATAGACAGTAAGAAGAGTCAGTTTCCTTGTTCTTAAGTCGGCATTGTTCCTTTCATATTTACTTCCAAGCAATTTCTGTGTTTCACCGTCAATAAGAAGGTCAGAGGGATACAGTAAACCGAAGTGAAGCATCGGAATCTATAACTAGTGTCTCAGGAATGGATCAAAACATAGACAGTAAGAAGAGTCAGTCTTCTTGTATTTAAGTCGGCATTGTGCCTTTTGTATTTAATTCCGGTGCTATTTCTATGTTCCGTCGTCAATAAGAAGGTCAGAGGGATACAGTAAACCTGAAGTGAAGCATCGGAATCAATAACTAGTGTCCCAGATATGGTTCAAAACATAGACACAAAGAAGTGTCAGTCTTCTTGTACTTATGTCGGCATTGTGCCTTTTGTATTTAATTCCCATGCAATTTCTGTGTTTCATCATCATAATGAAGGTCAGAGGGATACAGTAAACCTGAAGTGAAGCATCGGAATCTATAACTAATGTCACAGGAATGCTTCAAAACATAGGCAGTAAGAAGAGTCAGTCTTCTTGTACTTATGTCGGTATTGTGCCATTTGTATTTATTTCCGGTGCAATTTCTGTGTTTCATCAACATAATGAAGGTCAGAGGGATACAGTAAACCTGAAGTGAAGCATCGGAAACTATAACTAGTGTCACAGGAATGGTTCAAATCATAGACAGTAAGAAAAGTCACTTTTCTTTTACTTATGTCGGCATTGTGCCTCTCCTTGTTAATTCCGATGCAATTTCTATGTTTCATCGTCAATAAGAAGGTCAGAGGGGTATAGTAAACCCGAAGAGGTTCATGGGAATCTATAACTAGTGTCACAGAAATGGTTCAAAACATAGACAGTAAGAAGAGTCAGTTTTCTTGTACTTAAGTCGGCATTGTGCCTTTTGTATTTCATTCCGATGCAATTTCTGTGTTTCATCGACAATAAGAAGGTCCATGGGATACAAAAAACCTGAAGTGAAGCATTGGAATCTAAAACCGGTCTCACAGGACAGGTTCAAAGCATAGACAGAAAGAAGAGCCAGTCTTCTTGTACTTGAGTCGGCATTGTGCCTTTTGTATTTGATTCCGATGCAATTTCTGTGTTTCATCGTCAATAAGGAGTTCCCAGGGATACAGTAAACCTGAAGTGAAGCATCGGAATCTATAACTAGTGTCACAGGAATGGTTCACAACATAGACAGTAAGAAGAGCCAGTCTTCTTGTACTTGAGTCGGCATTGTGCCTTTTGTATTTAATTCCGTTGCAATTTCTGTGTTTCGTAGTCAATAAGAAGGTCCAAGGAATGCAGTAAACCTGAGGTGAAGCATCGATATCTAGAACCAGTGTCACAGGTAAGGTTCAAAACATAGACAGTAAGAAGAGCCAGTCTTCTTGACTTGAGTCGGCATTGTGCCTTTTGTATTTTATTCCGATGCAATTTCTGTGTTGCATCGTCAATAAGACGGTCAGAGGGATACAGTTAACCAGAAGTGAAGCATGGGAATCTATAACTAGTGTCACAGCAATGGTTCAAACCATAGACAGTAAGAAGAGTCAGTCTTCGTGTATTTAAGTCGGCATTGTGCCTGTTCTATTTAATTCCGATGCAATTTCTGTGTTTCATCGTCAATAAGAACCTGAAGTGATTTACCGGAATCTATAACTAATGTCACAGGAATGGTTCAAAACATAGACAGTAAGAAGAGTCAGATTTCTTGTACTTAAGTCGGCATTGTGCCTTTCCTATTTAATTCCGATGCAATTTCTGTGTTTCATCGTCAATAAGAAGGTCAGAGGGATACAGTAAACCCAAAGTGAAGCATCGGAATCTATAACTAGTATTACAGGAATGGTTCAAAACATAGACAGTAAGAAGAGTCAGTTTTCTTGTTCTTAAGTCGGCATTGTGCCTTTTCAATATACTTCCGATGCATTTTCTGTGATTCATCGTCAATAAGAAGGTCAGAGGGATACAGTAAACCGAAGTGAAACATCGGAATCTATAACTTGTCCCTCAGGAATGGTTCAAACCATAGACAGTAAGAAGAGTCAGTCTTCCTGTATTTAAGTCGGCATTGTGCCTTTTGTTTTTAATTCCGATGGAATTTCTGTGTTTCATCGTCAATAAGAAGGTCATAAGGATACAGTGAACCTGAAGTGATGCATCGTAATCTATAACTAGTGTCACAGGAATTGTTCAAAACATAGACAGTAAGAAGAGTCAATTTTCTTGTACTTAAGTCGGCATTGTGCCGTTGCTATTTATTTCCGATGCTATATTTGTCTTTCGTCGTCAATAAGAGGGTGAGAGGGATACAGTAAACCTGAAGTGAAGCATCGGAATCCATAACTAGTGTCAAAGGAATGGTTCAAATCATAGACAGTAAGAAGAGTCAGTTTTCTTGTACTTAAGTCGGCATCCCATGCATTTTCTTGGTTTCATCATCAATAAGAAGGTCAGAGGGATGCAGTAAACCTGAAGTGAAGCATCGAGAACTATAACTAGTGTCACAGGAATGTTTCAAAACATAGACAGTAAGAAGAGTAAGTTTTCTTGTACTTACGTCGACATTGTGCCTTTCTATTTAATTCCGATGCAATTTCTCTGTTCCGTCGTCAATAAGAAGGTCCAAGGGATACAGTAAACCTGAAGAGAAACATCGGAATCTAAAACCGGTCTCACAGGAAAGGTTGAAAACATAGACAGTAAGAAGAGCCAGTCTTCTTGTACTTGACTCGGTATTGTGCCTTTTGTATTTAATACCGATGCAATTTCTGTGTTTCATCGTCAATAAGATGGTCAGAGGGATACAGTAAACCTGAAGTGAAGCATCGGAATCTATAACTCGTGCCGCAGGGATGGTTCAAAAGCATAGACAGTAAGAAGAGTTAGTTTTATTGTACTTAAGTCGGCATTGTGCCTTTTGCATTTAATTCCGACGCAATTTCTGTGTTTCATCGTCAATAAGAAAGCCCGAGGGATACAGTAAACATGATGTGAAGCATCGGGATCTATAACTAGTGTCACAGGAATGGTTCAAAACATAGACAGTAAGAAGAGTCAGTTTTCTTGTACTTAAGTCGGCATTGTGCCATTTGTATTTAATTACGATGCAATTTCTGTGTTTCATCGTCAATAAGAAGGTCAGAGGGATACAGTAAACCTGAAGTGAAGCATCGGAATCTATAACTAGTGCCAAGGAACGGTTCAAAACATAGACAGTAAGAAGAGTAAGTTTTCCTGTACTTAAGTCGTCATTGTGCCTTTTGTATTTAATTCCGATGCAATTTCTGTGTTTCATCATCAATAAGAACGTCAGAGGGATACAGTAAACCTGAAGCGAAGCATCGGAGTCAATAACTAGTGACACAGAAATGGTTCAAAACATAGACACAAAGAAGTGTCAGTCTTCTTGTACTTATGTCGGTATTGTGCCTTTTGTATTTAATTCCGATGCAATTACTGTGTTTCATCAACATAATGAAGGTCAGAGGGATACAGTAAACCTGAAGTGAAGCATCGGAAACTATAACTAGTGTCACAGGAATGGTTCAAATCATAGACAGTAAGAAAAGTCACTTTTCTTTTACTTATGTCGGCATTGTGCCTCTCCTAGTTAATTCCGATGCAATTTCTATGTTTCATCGTCAATAAGAAGGTGAGAGTGGTATAGTAAACCCGAAGAGGAGCATGGGAATCTATAACTAGTGTCACAGGAATGTTTCAAAACATAGACAGTAAGAAGAGTAAGTTTTCTTGTACTTAAGTCATCATTGTGCCTTTTGTATTTAATTCCGATTCTATTTCTCTGTTTCATCGTCAATATGAAGGTCAGAGGGATACAGTAGACCTGAAGTGAAGCATCGGAATCTATAACTAGAGTTACAGGAATGGTTCAATTCATAGACAGTAAGAAGAGTCAGTTTTCTTGTTCTTAAGTCGGCATTGTTCCTTTCATATTTACTTCCGATGCAATTTCTGTGTTTCAACGTCAATAAGAAGGTCAGAGGGATACAGTAAACCGAAGTGAAGCATCGGAATCTATAACTAGTGTCTCAGGAATGGATCAAAACATAGACAGTAAGAAGAGTCAGTCTTCTTGTATTTAAGTCGGCAATGTGCCTTTTGTATTTATTCCGGTGCTATTTCTATGTTCCGTCGTCAATAAGAAGGTCAGAGGGATACAGTAAACCTGAAGTGAAGCATCTGAATCAATAACTAGTGTCACAGATATGGTTCAAAACATAGACACAAAGAAGTGTCAGTCTTCTTGTACTTATGTCGGCATTGTGCCTTTTGTATTTAATTCCCACGCAATTTCTGTGTTTCATCATCATAATGAAGGTCAGAGGGATACAGAAAACCTGAAGTGAAGCATCGGAATCTATAACTAGTGTCACAGGAATGCTTCAAAACATAGACAGTAAGAAGAGTCAGTCGTCTTGTACTTAAGTCGGCGTTGTGCCTTTTGTATTTAATTCCAATGCAATTTCTGTGTTTCATCGTCAATAAGAACGTCAGAGGGATACAGTAAACCTGAAGTGAAGCATCGGAATCAATAACTAGTGGCACAGAAATGGTTCAAATCATAGACAAAAAGAAATGTCAGTCTTCTTGTACTTATGTCGGTATTGTGCCTTTTGTATTTAATTAAGATGCAATTTCTGTGTTTCATCAACATAATGAAGGTCAGAGGGATACAGTAAACCTGAAGTGAAGCATCGGAAACTATAACTAGTGTCACAGGAATGGTTCAAATCATAGACAGTAAGAAAAGTCACTTTTCTTTTACTTATGTCGGCATTGTGCCTCTCCCAGGTAATTCCGATGCAATTTCTATGTTTCATCGTCAATAAGAAGGTCAGAGGGGTACAGTAAACCTGAAGTGGAGCATGGGAATCTATAACTAGTGTCACAGGAATGGTTCAAAACAAAGACAGTAGGAAGAGTCAGTTTTCTTGTACTTAAGTCGGCATTGTGCCTTTTGTTTTTCATTCCGATGCAATTTCTGTGTTTCATCGACAATAAGAAGGTCCATGGGATACAAAAATCCTGAAGTGAAGCATTATAATCTAAAACCGGTCTCACAGGACAGGTTGAAACCCAGACAGAAAGAAGAGCTAGTCTTCTTGTACTTGTGTCGGCATTGTGCCTTTTGCATTTGATTCCGATGCAATTTCTGTGTTTCATCGTCAATAAGGAGTTCCGAGGGATACAGTATACCTGAAGTGAAGCATCGGAATCCATAACTAGTGTCACAGGAATGGTTCACAACATAGACAGTAAGAAGAGCCAGTCTTCTTGTACGTGAGTCGGCATTGTGCCTTTTGTATTTAATTCCGTTGCAATTTCTGTGTTACGTAGTAAATAAGAAGGTCCAAGGAATGCAGTAAACCTGAGGTGAAGCATCGGTATCTAGAACAGGTGTCACAGGTAAGGTTCAAAACATAGACAGTAAGAAGAGCCAGTCTTCTTGACTTGAGTCGGCATTGTGCCTTTTGTATTTTATTCCGATGCAATTTCTGTGTTGCATCGTCAATAAGACGGTCAGAGGGATACAGTAAACCTGAAGTGAAGCATGGGAATCTATAACTAGTGTCACAGGAATAGTTCAAACCATAGACAGTAAGAAGAGTCAGTCTTCGTGTATTTAAGTCGGCATTGTGCCTGTTCTATTTAATTCCGATGCAATTTCTGTGTTTCATCGTCAATAAGAACCTGAAGTGATTTATCGGAATCTATAACTAATGTCACAGGAATGGTTCAAAACATAGACAGTAAGAAGAGTCAGATTTCTTGTACTTAAGTCGGCATTGTGCCTTTCCTATTTAATTCCGATGCAATTTCTGTGTTTCATCGTCAATAAGAAGGTCAGAGGGATACAGTAAACCCAAAGTGAAGCATCGGAATCTATAACTAGTGTTACAGGAATGGTTCAAAACATAGACAGTAAGAAGAGTCAGTTTTCTTGTTCTTAAGTCGGCATTGTGCCTTTAGTATTTACTTCCGATGCATTTTTTTTAAATCATCGTCAATAAGAAGGTCAGAGGGATACAGTAAACCGAAGTGAAGCATCGGAATCTATAACTTGTCCCTCAGGAATGGTTCAAACCATAGACAGTAAGAAGAGTCAGTCTTCCTGTATTTAAGTCGGCATTGTGCCTTTTGTATTTAATTCCGATGGAATTTCTGTGTTTCATCGTCAATAAGAAGGTCATAAGGATACAGTGAACCTGAAGTGATGCATCGGAATCTATAACTAGTGTCACAGGAATTGTTCAAAACATAGACAGTAAGAAGAGTCAATTTTCTTGTACTTAAGTTGGCATTGTGCCGTTGCTACTTATTTCCGATGCTATATTTGTCTTTCGTCGTCAATAAGAGGGTGAGAGGGATACAGTAAACCTGAAGTGAAGCATCGGAATCCATAACTAGTGTCAAAGGAATGGTTCAAATCATAGACAGTAAGAAGAGTCAGTTTTCTTGTACTTAAGTCGGCATCCCATGCATTTTCTTGGTTTCATCATCAATAAGAAGGTCAGAGGGATACAGTAAACCTGAAGTGAAGCATCGAGAACTATAACTAGTGTCACAGGAATGTTTCAAAACATAGACAGTAAGAAGAGTAAGCTTTCTTGTACTTACGTCGACATTGTGCCTTTCTATTTAATTCCGATGCAATTTCTCTGTTCCGTCGTCAATAAGAAGGTCCAAGGGATACAGTAAACCTGAAGAGAAGCATCGGAATCTAAAACCGGTCTCACAGGAAAGGTTGAAAACATAGACAGTAAGAAGAGCCAGTCTTCTTGTACTTGACTCGGTATTGTGCCTTTTGTATTTAATACCGATGCAATTTCTGTGTTTCATCGTCAATAAGATGGTCAGAGGGATACAGTAAACCTGAAGTGAAGCATCGGAATCTATAACTAGTGCCGCAGGGATGGTTCAAAATCATAGACAGTAAGAAGAGTTAGTTTTATTGTACTTAAGTCGGCATTGTGCCTTTTGCATTTAATTCCGACACAATTTCTGTGTTTCATCGTCAATAACAAAGCCCGAGGGATACAGTAAACCTGATGTGAAGCTTCGGGATCTATAACTAGTGTCACAGGAATGGTTCAAAACATAGACAGTAAGAAGAGTCAGTTTTCTTGTACTTAAGTCGGCATTGTGCCATTTGTATTTAATTCCGATGCAATTTCTGTGTTTCATCGTCAATAAGAAGGTCAGAGGGATACAGTAAACCTGAAGTGAAGCATCGGAATCTATAACTAGTGGCAAGGAACGGTTCAAAACATAGACAGTAAGAAGAGTAAGTTTTCTTGTACTTAAGTCGTCATTTTGCCTTTTGTATTTAATTCCGATGCAATTTCTTTGTTTCATCGTCAATAAGAACGTCAGAGGGATACAGTAAACCTGAAGCGAAGCATCGGAGTCAATAACTAGTGACACAGAAATGGTTCAAAACATAGACACAAAGAAGTGTCAGTCTTCTTGTACTTATGTCGGTATTGTGCCTTTTGTATTTAATTCCGATGCAATTACTGTGTTTCATCAACATAATGAAGGTCAGAGGGATACAGTAAACCTGAAGTGAAGCATCGGAAACTATAACTAGTGTCACAGGAATGGTTCAAATCATAGACAGTAAGAAAAGTCACTTTTCTTTTACTTATGTCGGCATTGTGCCTCTCCTAGTTAATTCCGATTCAATTTCTATGTTTCTTCGTCAATAAGAAGGTCAGAGTGGTATAGTAAACCCGAAGAGGAGCATGGGAATCTATAACTAGTGTCACAGGAATGTTTCAAAACATAGACAGTAAGAAGAGTAAGTTTTCTTGTACTTACGTCGACATTGTGCCTTTCTATTTAATTCCGATGCAATTTCTCTGTTCCGTCGTCAATAAGAAGGTCCAAGGGATACAGTAAACCTGAAGTGAAGCATCGGAATCTAAACCGGTCTCACAGGAAAGGTTGAAAACATAGACAGTAAGAAGAGCCAGTCTTCTTGTACTTGACTCGTTATTGTGCCTTTTGTATTTAATACCGATGCTATTTCTGTATTTCATCGTCAATAAGATTGTCAGAGGGATACAGTAACCTGAAGTGAAGCATCGAATAAATAACTAGTGTCACAGGAATGGTTCAAAATATAGACAGGAGGAAGAGTCAGTTTTCTTGTACTTAAGTCGGCACTGTGGCTTTGCTATGTAAGTCCGATGCAATATCTGTGTTTCATCGTCAATAAGAAGATGAGAGGGATACAGTAAACCTGAAGTGAAGCATCTGAATCAATAACTAGTGTCACAGATATGGTTCAAAACATAGACACAAAGAAGTGTCAGTCTTCTTGTACTTATGTCGGCATTGTACCTTTTGTATTTAATTCCCATGCAATTTCTGTGTTTCATCATCATAATGAAGGTCAGAGGGATACAGTAAACCTGAAGTGAAGCATCGGAATCTATAACTAGTGTCACAGGAATGCTTCAAAACATAGACAGTAAGAAGAGTCAGTCGTCTTGTACTTAAGTCGGCGTTGTGCCTTTTGTATTTAATTCCGATGCAATTTCTGTGTTTCATCGTCAATAAGAACGTCAGAGGGATACAGTAAACCTGAAGTGAAGCATCGGAATCAATAACTAGTGTCACAGAAATGGTTCAAATCATAGACAAAAAGAAGTGTCAGTCTTCTTGTACTTATGTCGGTATTGTGCCTTTTGTATTTAATTAAGATGCAATTTCCGTTGTTCATCAACATAATGAAGGTCAGAGGGATACAGTAAACCTGAAGTGAAGCATCGGAAACTATAACTAGTGTCACAGGAATGGTTTAAATCATAGACAGTAAGAAAGTCACTTTTCTTTTACTTATGTCGGCATTGTGCCTCTCCCAGGTAATTCCGACGCAATTTCTATGTTTCATCGTCAATAAGAAGGTCAGAGGGGTACAGTAAACCTGACGTGGAGCATGGGAATCTATAACTAGTGTACAGGAATGGTTCAAAACAAAGACAGTAAGAAGAGTCAGTTTACTTGTACTTAAGTCGGCATTGTGCCTTTTGTTTTTCATTCGATGCAATTTCTGTGTTTCATCGACAATAAGAAGGTCCATGGGATACTAAAAACCTGAAGTGAAGCATTATAATCTAAAACCGGTCCCACAGGACAGGTTCAAACATAGACAGAAAGAAGAGCCAGTCTTCTTGTACTTGTGTCGGCATTGTGCCTTTTGCATTTGATTCCGATGCAATTTCTGTGTTTCATCGTCAATAAGGTGTTCCGAGGGATACAGTAAACATGAAGTGAAGCATCGGAATCTATAACTAGTGTCACAGGAATGGTTCACAACATAGACAGTAAGAAGAGCCAGTCTTCTTGTACGTGAGTCGGCATTGTGCCTTTTGTATTTAATTCCGTTGCAATTTCTGTGTTTCGTAGTCAATAAGAAGGTCCAAAGAATGCAGTAAACCTGAGGTGAAGCATCGGTATCTAGAACCGGTGTCACAGGTAAGGTTCAAAACATAGACAGTAAGAAGAGCCAGTCTTCTTGACTTGAGTCGGCATTGTGCCTTTTGTATTTTATTCCGATGCAATTTCTGTGTTGCATCGTCAACAAGACGGTCAGAGGGATACAGTAAACTGAAGTGAAGCATGGGAATCTATAACTAGTGTCACAGAATAGTTCAAACCATAGACAGTAAGAAGAGTCAGTCTTCGTGTATTTAAGTCGGCATTGAGCCTGTTCTATTTAATTCCGATGCAATTTCTGTGTTTCATCGTCAATAAGAACCTGAAGTGATTTATCGGAATCTATAATTAATGTCACAGGAATGGTTCAAAACATAGACAGTAAGAAGAGTCAGATTTCTTGTACTTAAGTCGGCATTGTGCCTTTCCTATTTAATTCCGATGCAATTTCTGTGTTTCATCGTCAATAAGAAGGTCAGAGGGATACAGTAAACCAAAGTGAAGCATCGGAATCTATAACTAGTGTTACAGGAATGGTTCAAAACATAGACAGTAAGAAGAGTCAGTTTTCTTGTCTTAAGTCGGCATTGTGCCTTTTCTATTTACTTCCGATGCATTTTCTGTGATTCATCGTCAATAAGAAGGTCAGAGGGATACAGTAAACCGAAGTGAAGCATCGGAATCTATAATTTGTCCCTCAGGAATGGTTCAAACCATAGACAGTAAGAAGAGTCAGTCTTCCTGTATTTAAGACGGCATTGTGCCTTTTGTATTTCATTCCGATGGAATTTCTGTGTTTCATCGTCAATAAGAAGGTCATAAGGATACAGTGAACCTGAAGTGACACATCGGAATCTATAACTAGTGTCACAGGAATGGTTCAAACATAGACAGTAAGAAGAGTTAATTTCTTGTACTTAAGTCGGCATTGTGCCGTTGCAATTTATTTCCGATGCTATATTTGTCTTTCCTCGTCAATAAGAGGGTGAGAGGGATACAGTAAACCTGAAGTGAAGCATCGGAATCCATAACTAGTGTCAAAGGAATGGTTCAAATCATAGACAGTAAGAAGAGTCAGTTTTCTTGTACTTAAGTCGGCATCCCATGCATTTTCTTGGTTTCATCATCAATAAGAAGTTCAGAGGGATACAGTAAACCTGAAGTGAAGCATCGAGAACTATAACTAGTGTCACAGGAATGTTTCAAAACATAGACAGTAAGAAGAGTAAGTTTTCTTGTACTTACGTCGACATTGTGCCTTTCTATTTAATTCCGATGCAATTTCTCTGTTCCGTCGTCAATAAGAAGGTCAGGGGATACAGTAAACCTGAAGTGAAGCATCGGAATCTAAAACCGGTCTCACAGGAAAGGTTGAAAACATAGACAGTAAGAAGAGCCAGTCTTCTTGTACTTGACTCGGTATTGTGCCTTTTGTATTTAATACCGATGCAATTTCTGTGTTTCATCGTCAATAAGAAGGTCAGAGGGATACAGTAGACCTGATGTGAAGCATCGGAACCTATAACTAGTGTCACAGAAATGGTTCATAACATACACAGTAAGAAGAGTCAGTTTTCTTGTACTTATGTCAGCATTGTGCCTTTTGTACTTAATTGCGATACAATTTCAGTGTTTCATCGTCAATAAGAAGGTCAGAGGGATACAGTAGACCTGATGTGAAGCATCGGAACCTATAACTAGTGTCACAGAAATGGTTCAAAACATACACAGTAAGAAGAGTCAGTTTTCTTGTACTTTAGTCGGCATTGTGCCTTTTCTATTTAATTCCGTTGCAATTGCTGTGTTTCATCATCAATAAGAAGGTCAGAGGTATAGAGTAAACCTGAAGTGAAGTATCGGGATCTATAACTAGTGTCACATGAATGGTTCAAAACATAGACAGTAAGAAGAGTCAGTTTTATTGTACTTATGTCAGCATTGTGCTTTTTGTATTTAATTGCGATACAATTTCTGTGTTTCATCGTCAATACGAACGTCAGAGGGATACAGTAAACCTGAGGTGAAGCATCGGAATCTATATCTAGTGTCAAGGAATGGTTCAAAACATAGACAGTAAGAAGAGTAAGTTTTCTTGTACTTAAGTCGTCATTGTGCCTTTTCTATTTAATTCCGATGCAATTTCTGTGTTTAATCGTCAATATGAAGGTCAAAGGGATACAGGAAACCTGAAGTAAAGCATCGGAATCCATAACTAGTGTTACAGGAATGGTTCAAAACATAGACAGTAAGATGAGCCATCCTTCTTGTACTTGAGTCGGCATTGTGCATTTATTATTTAATTCCGATGCAATTTCTGTGTTCCATCGTCAATAAGGAGGTCAGAGGAATACAGTAAACCTGAAGTGAAGCATCGGAATATATATCTAGTGTCACAGAAATGGTTCAAAACATAGACAGTAAGAAGAACCAGACTTCTTGTGCTTGAGTCGGCATTGTGCCTTTTGAATTTAATTCCGATGCAATTTCTGTGTTCCATCGTCAATAAGGAGGTCAGAGGGATACAGTAAACCTGAAGTGAAGCATCGGAATCTATAACTAGTGTCACAGGAATGGTTAAAAACATAGACAGTAAGAAGAACCAGACTTCTTGTACTTGAGTCGGCATTGTGCCTTTTGTATTTAATTCCGATGCAATTTCTGTGTTTCATCGTCAATAAGAATTTCAGAGGGATACAGTAAACCTGAAGTGAAGCATCGGAATCTATAACTAGTGTCATAGGAATGGTTCAAAGCATAGACAGTAAGTAGAGTCAGTCTTCTTGTACTTAAGTCGGCATTGTGCCTTTTGTATTTAATTCCGATGCAATTTCTGTGGTTCATCGTCTATAAGAAGGTGAGAGGGATACAGTAAACCTAAAGTGAAGCATCGGAATCTATAACTAGTGTCATAGGAATGGTTCAAAGCATAGGCAGTAAGAAGAGTCAGTCTTCTTGTACTTAAGTCGGCATGGTGCCTTTTATATTTAATTCCGATGCAATTTCTGTGTTTCATCGTCAATAAGATGGTCAGAGGTATACAGTAAACCTGAAGTGAAGCATCGGAATCTATAACTAGTGTCACAGGAATGGTTCAAAACATAGACAGTAAGAAGAGTCAGTTTTATTGTAGTTAAGTCGGCATTGTGCCATTTGTATTTAATTCCGATGCAATTTCCGTGTTTGATCGTCAATAAGAAGGTCAGAGGGATCAGTAAACCTGTAGTGAAGCATCGAAATCTATAACTAATGGCACAGGAATGGTTCAAAACATAGACAGTAAGAAGAGTCAGTTTTCTTGTACTTAAGTCGGCATTGTGCCTTTTGTATTTAATTCCGAGTCAATTTCTGTGTTTCATCGTCAAGAAGAAGGTCAGAGAAATACAGTAAACTTGAAGTGAAGCATCGGGACCTATAACTAGTGTCACAGGAATGGTTCAAACATAGACAGTAAGCAGAGTCAGTTTTTTGTACTTAAGTCTGCATTGTGCCTCTTCTATTAAATTCCGATCAATTTCTGTATTTCATCGTCAATTAGATGGTCAGAGGGATACAGTAAACCTGAAGTGAAGCTTCAGAATTTATAACTAGTGTCACAGGAATGGTTCAAATCATAGACAGTAAGAAGAGCCAGCCTTCTTGTACATGAGTCGACATTGTGGTATTTGTTTTTAATTCCGATGCAATTTCTGTGTTTCATCGTCAATAAGAAGGTCAGAGGGATACAGTAAACTTGAAGTGAAGAATCGGAAACTATAACTAGTGTCACAGGAATGGTTCAAAACATAGACAGTAAGAAGCGTCAGTTCTCATGTTCTTAAGTCGGCATTGTGCCTTTTCTATTTAATTCCGATGCAATTTCATTGTTTCATCGTCAATAAGAACGTCAGAGGGATACAGTAAGCCTGAAGTGAAGCATCGGAATCTATGACTAGTGTCACATCAATGGTTCAAAACATAGACAGTAAGAAGGGTAAGTTTTCTTGTACTTAAGTCGGCATTGTGGGTTTTCTATTTAATTCCGATGCAATTTCTGTGTTTCATCATCAATAAGAAGGTCAGAGGGATACAGTAAACCTGAAGTGAAGCATCGGAATCTAAAATTAGTGTCACAGGAATGGTTCAAAACATAGACAGTAAGAAGAGTCAGTTTTCTTGTATTTAAGTCGGCATTGTGCCTTTTCTATTTAATTCCGATGCAGTTTCTGTGTTTCATCGTCAATAAGAAGTTCAGAGGGATACAGTAAACCTGAAGTAAAGCATCGGAATCCATAACAAGTGTCACAGGAATGGTTCAAAACATAGACAGTAAGATGAGCCAGCCTTCTTGTGCTTGAGTCGGCATTGTGCCTTTTGTAATTAATTCCGATGCAATTTCTGTGTTCCATCGTCAATAAGGAGGTCAGAGGGATACAGTAAACCTGAAGTGAACCATCGGAATCTATAACTACACTCCTGGAAATTGAAATAAGAACACCATGAATTCATTGTCCCAGGAAGGGAAACTTTATTGACACATTCCTGGGGTCAGATACATCACATGATCACACTGAGAGAACCACAGGCACATAGACACAGGCAACAGAGCATGCACAATGTCGGCACTAGTACAGTGTATATCCACCTTTCGCAGCAATGCAGGCTGCTAACCTCCCATGGAGACGATCGTAGAGATGCTGGATGTAGTCCTGTGGAACGGCTTGCCATGCCATTTCCACCTGGCGCCTCAGTTGGACCAGCGTTCGTGCTGCACGTGCAGACCGCGTGAGACGACGCTTCATCCAGTCCCAAACATGCTCAATGGGGGACAGATCCGGAGATCTTGCTGTCCAGGGTAGTTGACTTACACCTTCTAGAGCACGTTGGGTGGCACGGGATACATGCGGACGTGCATTGTCCTGTTGGAACAGCAAGTTCCCTTGCCGGTCTAGGAATGGTAGAACGATGGGTTCGATGACGGTTTGGATGTACCGTGCACTATTCAGTGTCCCCTCGACGATCACCAGTGGTGTACGGCCAGTGTAGGAGATCGCTCCCCACACCATGATGCCGGGTGTTGTCCCTGTGTGCCTCGGTCGTATGCAGTCCTGATTGTGGCGCCCACCTGCACGCCGCCAAACACGCATACGATCATCATTGACACCAAGGCAGAAGCGACTCTCATCGCTGAAGACGACACGTCTCCATTCGTCCCTCCATTCACGCCTGTCGCGACACCACTGGAGGCGGGCTGCACGATGTTGGGGCGTGAGCGGAAGACGGCTTAACGGTGTGCGGGACCGTAGCCCAGCTTCATGGAGACAGTTGCGAATGGTCCTCGCCGATACCCCATGAGAAACAGTGTCCCTAATTTGCTGGGAAGTGGCGGTGCGGTCCCCTACGGCACTGCGTAGGATCCTACGGTCTCGTCGTGCATCCGTGCGTCGCTGCGGTCCGGTCCCAGGTCGACGGGCACGTGCACCTACCGCCGACCACTGGCGACAACATCGATGTACTGTGGAGACCTCACGCCCCACGTGTTGAGCAATTCGGCGGTACGTCCACCCGGCCCCCCCATGCCCACTATACGCCCTCGCTCAAAGTCCGTCAACTGCACATACGGTTCACGTCCACGCGGTCGCGGCATGCTACCAGTGTTAAAGATTGCGATGGAGCTCCGTATGCCACGGCAAACTGGCTCACTGACGGCGGCGGTGCACAAATGCTGCGCAGCTAGCGCCATTCGACGGCCAATACCGCGGTTCCTGGTGTGTCCGCTGTGCCGTGCGTGTGATCATTGCTTGTACAGCCCTCTCGCAGTGTCCGGAGCAAGTATGGTGGGTCTGACACACCGGTGTCAATGTGTTCTTTTTTCCATTTCCAGGAGTGTAGTTTTACAGGAATGGTTCAAAACATAGACAGTAAGAAGAACAAGACTTCTTGTACTTGAGTCGGCATTGTGCCTTTTGTATTTAATTCCGATGCAATTTCTGTGTTCCATCGTCAATAAGGAGGTCAGAGGGATACAGTAAACCTGAAGTGAAGCATCGGAATCTATAACTAGTGTCACAGGAATGGTTCAAAACATAGGCAGTAAGAAGAGTCAGTTTTCTTGTACTTAAGTCGGCATTGTAATTTTTGTTTTTAATTCCGATGCAATTTCTATCTTACATCGTCAATAATAACGTCAGAGGGATACAGTAAACCTGAAGTGAAGCATCGGAATCTATAACCAGTGTCACAGGAATGGGTCAAATCATAGACAGTAAGAGGAGTCAGTTTTCTTGTACTTAAGTCTGCATTGTGCCTTTTGTATTTAATTCCGATGCAATTTCTGTGTTTCATCGTCAATAAGAAGGTCAGAGGGATACAGCAAACCTGAAGTGAAGCATCGGAATCTATAACTAGTGTCACAGGAATGGTTCAAAACATAGTCAGTAACAAGAGTCAGTTTTCTTGTACTTAGGTCGGCATTATGCCTTTTGTATTTAATTCCGATGCAATTTCTGTGTTTCGTCGTCAATAAGAAGGTCCAAGGGATACAGTAAACCAGAAGTGAAGAATCGGAGTCTAAAACCGGTCTCACAGGAGAGGTTCAAAACATAGACAGTAAGAAGAGCCAGTCTTCTTGTACTTGAGTCTCCATTGTGCTCTTTGTATTTAATTCCGATGCAATTTCTGTGTTTCATCGTCAATAAGAAGGTCAGAGGGATACAGTAAACCGGAAGTTAAGCATCGGAATCTATAACTAGTGTCACAGGAATGGTTCAAAACATAGACAATACCAAGAGTCAGTTTACTTGTACTTAAGTCGGCATTGTGCCTTTTGTATTTAATTCCGATGCAATATCTGTGTCTCATCATCAATAAGAAGGTCAGAGGGATACAGTAAACCTGAAGTGAAGCATCGGAATCTATAACTAGTGTCACAGAAATGGTTCAAAACATAGACAGTAACAAGATTCAGTTTTCTTGTACTTAAGTCGGCATTGAGCCTTTTCTATTTAATTCCGATGCAATTCCTGTGTTTCGTTGTCAATAAGATGGTCCAAGGAATACAGTAAACCAGAAGTCAAGCATCGGTATCTAAAACCGGTCTCACAGGAATGGTTCAAAACATAGATAGTAAGAAGAGCCAGTCTTCCAGTACTTGAGTCGGCATTGTGCCTTTTGTATTTAATTCCGATGGAATATCTGTGTTCCATCGTCAATAGGACGGTCAGAGGGATACAGTAAACCTGAAGTAAAGCTTCGGAATCCATAACTACTGTCACAGGAATGGTTCAAAACATAGACAGAAAGAAGAGTCAGTTTTCTTGTACTTAAGTCGGCATGTGATTTTCTATTTAATTCCGATGCAATTTCTGTGTTTCGTCGTCAATAACAAGGTTCAAGGGATACAGTAAACCTGAATTGAAGCATCGGAATCTAAAACCGGTCTCACAGGAAAGGTTGAAACATAGAAGTAAGAAGAGCCAGTCTTCTTGCACTTGAGTCGGCATTGTGCCTCTTGTATTTAATTCGGATGCAATTTCTGTGTTTAGCCGTCAATAAGAAGGTCAGAGGGATACAGTAAACTTGAAGTGAAGCATCGGAATCTATAACTAGTGTCACAGGAATGGTTCAAAACATAGACAGTAAGTAGAGTCAGTTTTTTGTACTTAAGTCGGCATTGTGCCTTTACTATTTAATTCCGATCAATTTCTGTGTTTCATCGTCAATTAGAAGGTCAGAGGGATACAGTAAACCTGAAGTGAAGCTTCAGAATTTATAACTCGTGTCACAGGAATGGTTCAAATCATAGACAGTAAGAAAAGCCAGCCTTCTTGTACATGAGTCGGCATTGTGGGTTTTGTTTTTAATTCCGATGCAATTTCTGTGTTTCATCGTCAATAAGAAGTTCAGAGGGATACTGTAAACTTGAAGTGAAGAATCGGAATCTATAACTAGTGTCACAGGAATGGTTCAAAACTTTGACAGAAAGAAGAGTCAGTTTTCTTGTTCTTATGTCGGCATTGTGCCTTTTATATTTAATTCCGATGCAATTTCTGTGTTCCATCGTCAATAAGGAGGTCAGAGGAATACAGTAAACCTGAAGTGAAGCATCGGAAACTATAACTAGTGTCACAGGAATGGTTCAAAACATAGACAGTAAGAAGAGTCAGTTTTCTTGGACTTATGTCGGCATTGTGCTTTTTGTATTTATTTCCGATGCAATTTCTGTGTTACATAGTCAATAAGTAGGTCAGAGGGATACAGTAAACCTGAAGTGAAGCATCGGAATCTATAACTAGTGCCATAGGAACGATTCAAAACATAGATAGTAAGAAGAGTCAGTTTTCTTGTATTTAAGTCGGCATTGTGCCTTTTGTATTTAATTCCGATGCAATTTCTGTGTTTCATCGTCAAGAAGAAAGTCAGAGAGATACAGTAAACTCGAAGTGAAGCATCGGGACCTATAACTAGTGTCACAGGAATGGTTCAAAACATAGACAGTAAGTAGAGTCAGTTTTTTGTACTTAAGTCGGCATTGTGCCTTTGCTATTTAATTACGATCAATTTCTGTGTTTCATCGTCAATTAGAAGGTCAGAGGGATACAGTAAACCTGAAGTGAAGCTTCAAAATTTATAACTAGTGTCAAATCATAGACAGTAAGAAGAGCCAGCCTTCTTGTACATGAGTCGGCATTGTGGGTTTTGTTTTTAATTCCGACGCAATTTCTGTGTTTCATCGTCAATAAGAAGTTCAGAGGGATACAGTAAACTTGAAGTGATGAATCGGAATCTATAACTAGTGTCACAGGAATGGTTCATAACATAGACAGTAAGAAGAGTCAGTTTTCTTGTCCTTAAGTCGGCATTGTGCCTTTTCTATATAATTCCGACGCAATTTCTGTGTTTCATCATCAATAAGAAGGTCACAGGGATACAGTAAACCTGAAGTGAAGCATCGGAATCTATAACTAGTGTCACAGGAATGGTTCAAATCATAGACAGTAAGAAGAGTCAAATTTCTTGGACTTATGTCGGCATTGTGCCTTTTGTATTTATTTCCGATGCAATTTCTGTGATACATAGTCAATACGTAGGTCAGAGGGATACTGTAAACCTCAAGTGAAGCATCGGAATCTATAACTAGTGCCAAAGGAACGATTCAAAACATAGACAGTAAGAAGAGTCAGTTTTCTTGTCCTTAAGTCGGCATTGTGCCTTTTCTATATAATTCCGATGCAATTTCTGTGTTTCATCGTCAATAAGAAGGTCAGAGGGATACAGTAAACCTGAAGTGAAGCATGCGAATCCATAACTAGTGTCACAGGAATGGTTCAAAGCATAGACAGTAAGATGAGCCAGCCTTCTTGTACTTGAGTCGGCATTGTGCCTTTTGTATTTAATTCCGATGGAATATCTGTGTTCCATCGTCAATAGGACGGCCAGAGGGATACAGTAAACCCGAAGTGAAGCATCGGAATCCCTAACTACTGTCACAGGAATGGTTCAAAACATAGACAGTAAGAAGAGTCAGTTTTCTTGTACTTAAGTCGGCATGTGATTTTCTATTTAATTCCGATGCAATTTCTGTGTTTCGTCGTCCATAACAAGGTCCAAGGGATACAGTAAACCTGAATTGAAGCATCGGAATCTAAAACCGGTCTCACAGGAAAGGTTCAAACATAGACAGTAAGAAGAGCCAGTCTTCATGCACTTGGGTCGGCATTGTGCCTCTTGTATTTAATTCGGATGCAATTTCTGTGTTTAGTCGTCAATAAGAAGATCAGCGGGATACAGTATACTTGAAGTGAAGCATCGGAATCTATAACTAGTGTCACAGGAATGGTTCAAAACATAGACAGTAGGTAGAGTCAGTTTTTTGTACTTATGTCGGCATTGTGCCTTTTGTGTTTAATTCCATTGCAATTTCTGTGTTTCATCGTCAATAAGGAAGTCAGAGGGATACAGTAAACCTGAAGTGAAGCATCGAAATCTATAACTAGTGTCACAGGAATGGTTCAAACATAGACAGTAACAAGAGTCAGTTTTCCTGTACTGAAGTCGGCATTAAGCCTTTTCTATTTAATTCCGATGCAATTCCTGTGTTTCGTCGTCAATGAGAAGGTCCAAGGTATACAGTAAACCTGAAGTCAAGCATCGGTATCTAAAACCGGTCTCACAGGGAAGGTTCAAAACATAGATAGTAAGAAGAGCCACTCTTCCAGTACTTGAGTCGGCATTGTGCCTTTTGTATATAATTCCGATGGAATATCTGTGTTACATCGTCAATAAGACGGTCACAGGGATACAGTAAACCTGAAGTGAAGCATCGGAATCCATAACTAGTGTCACAGGAATGGTTCAAAACATAGACAGTAAGAAGAGTCAGTTTTCTTGTACTTAAGTCGGCATGTGCTATTATATTTAATTCCGATGCAATTTCTGAGTTTCGTCGTCAATAAAAAGGTCCAAGGGATACAGTAAACCTGAATTGAAGCATCGGAATCCAAACCGGTCTCACAGGAAAGGTTCAAACATAGACAGTAAGAAGAGCCAGACTTCTTGCACTTGAGTCGGTTTTGTGCTTTTTGTATTTAATTCGGATGCAATATCTGTGTTTCATCGTCAAGAAGAAAGTCAGAGAGATACAGTAAACTTGATGTGAAGCATCGGGACTTATAACTTGTGTCACAGGAATGGTTCAAAACATAGACAGTAAGTAGAGTCAGTTTTTTGTACTTAAGTCGGCATTGTGCCTTTTCTATTTAATTACGATCAATTTCTGTGTTTCATCGTCAATTAGAAGGTCAGAGGGATACAGTAAACCTGAAGTGAAGCTTCAAAATTTATAACTAGTGTCAAATCATAGACAGTAAGAAGAGCCAGCCTTCTTGTAGATGAGTCGGCATTGTGGGTTTTGTTTTTAATTCCGATACAATTTCTGTGTTTCATCGTCAATAAGAAGTTCAGAGTGATACAGTAAACTTGAAGTGAAGAATCGGATTCTATAACTAGTGTCACAGGAATGGTTCAAAACATAGACAGTAAGAAGAGTCAGTTTTCTTGTTCTTAAGTCGGCATTGAGCCTTTTCTATATAATTCCGATGCAATTTCTGTGTTTCATCATCAATAAGAAGGTCACAGGGATACAGTAAACCTGAAGTGCAGCATCGGAATCTATAACTAGTGTCACAGGAATGGTTCAAATCATAGACAGTAAGAAGAGTCAAATTTCTTGGACTTATGTCGGCATTCTGCCTTTTGTATTTATTTTCGATGCTATTTCTGTGTTACATAGTCAATACGTAGGTCAGAGGGATTCTGTAAACCTGAAGTGAAGCATCGGAATCTATAGCTAGTGCCAAAGGAACGATTCAAAACATAGATAGTAAGAAGAGTCAGTTTTCTTGTATTTAAGTCGGCATTGTGCCTTTTATATTTAATTCCGATGCAATTTCTGTGTTCCATCGTCAATAAGGAGGTCAGAGGGATACAGTAAACCTGAAGTGAAGCATCGGAATCTATAACTAGTGTCACAGGAAAGGTTCAAAACGTAGACAGCAACAAGAGACAGTTTACTTGTACTTAAGTCGGCATTGTGCCTTTTGTGTTTAATTCCAATGCAATTTCTGTGTTTCATCGTCAATAAGACGGTCACAGGGATACAGTAAACCTGAAGTGAAGCATCGGAATCCATAACTAGTGTCACAGGAATGGTTCAAAACATAGACAGTAAGAAGAGTCAGTTTTCTTGTACTTAAGTCGGCATGTGCTATTATATTTAATTCCGATGCAATTTCTGAGTTTCGTCGTCAATAAAAAGGTCCAAGGGATACAGTAAACCTGAATTGAAGCATCGGAATCTAAAACCGGTCTCACAGGAAAGGTTCAAACATAGACAGTAAGAAGAGCCAGACTTCTTGCACTTGAGTCGGTTTTGTGCTTTTTGTATTTAATTCGGATGCAATATCTGTGTTTCATCGTCAAGAAGAAAGTCAGAGAGATACAGTAAACTTGATGTGAAGCATCGGGACTTATAACTTGTGTCACAGGAATGGTTCAAAACATAGACAGTAAGTAGAGTCAGTTTTTTGTACTTAAGTCGGCATTGTGCCTTTTCTATTTAATTACGATCAATTTCTGTGTTTCATCGTCAATTAGAAGGTCAGAGGGATACAGTAAACCTGAAGTGAAGCTTCAAAATTTATAACTAGTGTCAAATCATAGACAGTAAGAAGAGCCAGCCTTCTTGTACATGAGTCGGCATTGTGGGTTTTGTTTTTAATTCCGATACAATTTCTGTGTTTCATCGTCAATAAGAAGTTCAGAGTGATACAGTAAACTTGAAGTGAAGAATCGGAATCTATAACTAGTGTCACAGGAATGGTTCAAAACATAGACTGTAAGAAGAGTCAGTTTTCTTGTTCTTAAGTCGGCATTGAGCTTTTTTCTATATAATTCCGATGCTATTTCTGTGTTTCATCATCAATAAGAAGGTCACAGGGATACAGTAAACCTGAAGTGAAGCATCGGAATCTATAACTAGTGTCACAGGAATGGTTCAAATCATAGACAGTAAGAAGAGTCAAATTTCTTGGACTTATGTCGGCATTCTGCCTTTTGTATTTATTTTCGATGCAATTTCTGTGTTACATAGTCAATACGTAGGTCAGAGGGATTCTGTAAACCTGAAGTGAAGCATCGGAATCTATAGCTAGTGCCAAAGGAACGATTCAAAACATAGATAGTAAGAAGAGTCAGTTTTCTTGTATTTAAGTCGGCATTGTGCCTTTTCTATTTAATTCCGATGCAATTTCTGTGTTCCATCGTCAATAAGGAGGTCAGAGGGATACAGTAAACCTGAAGTGAAGCATCGGAATCTATAACTAGTGTCACAGGAAAGGTTCAAAACATAGACAGCAACAAGAGACAGTTTACTTGTACTTAAGTCGGCATTGTGCCTTTTGTGTTTAATTCCAATGCAATTTCTGTGTTTCATCGTCAATAAGAAGGTCAGAGGGATACAGTAAACCTGAATTGAAGCATCGAAATCTATAACTAGTGTCACAGGAATGGTTCAAACATAGACAGTAACAAGAGTCGGTTTTCCTGTACTTAAGTCGGCATTGAGCCTTTTCTATTTAATTCCGATGCAATTCCTGTGTTTCGTCGACAATAAGAAGGTCCAAGGTATACAGTAAGCCTGAAGTCAAGCATCGGTATCTAAAACCGGTCTCACAGGGAAGGTTCACAACATAGATAGTAAGAAGAGCCACTCTTCCAGTACTTGAGTCGGCATTGTGCCTTTTGTATTTAATTCCGATGGAATATCTGTGTTACATCGTCAATAAGACGGTCACAGGGATACAGTAAACCTGAAGTGAAGCATCGGAATCCATAACTAGTGTCACAGGAATGGTTCAAAACATAGACAGTAAGAAGAGTCAGTTTTCATGTGCTTAATTCCGGCATGTGCTATTATACTTAATTCCGATGCAATTTCTGAGTTTCGTCGTCAATAAGAAGGTCCAAGGGATACAGTAAACCTGAATTGAAGCATCGGAATCTAAAACCGGTCTCACAGGAAAGGTTCAAACATAGACAGTAAGAAGAGCCAGACTTCTTGCACTTGAGTCGGCGTTGTGCTTTTTGTATTTAATTCGGATGCCATTTCTGTGTTTAGTCGTCAATAAGAAGGTCAGAGGGATACAGTAAACTTGATGTGAAGCTGCGGAATCTATAACTAGTTTCACAGGAATGGTTAAGAACATAGACAGTAAGAAGAGTCTGTTGACATGTACTTAAGTTGGCATTGGGCCTTTCGTATTTAGTTCCGAAGCAATTTCTGTGTTTCATCGTCAATAAGAAGGTCAGAGGGATACAGTTATCCTGAAGTGAAGCTTCGGAATCTATAACTAGTGTCACAGGAATGGTTCTAACATAGACAGTAAGAAGAGTCAGTTTTCTTGTACTTAAGTCGGCAGTGTGCCTTTTCTATTTAATTCCGATGCAATTTCTGTGTTTCATCATCAATAAGAAGGTCAGAGGGATACAGTAAACCTGAAGTGAAGCATCGGAATCTATAACTAGTGCCAAAGGAACGTTTCAAAACATAGATAGTAAGAAGAGTCAGTTTTCTTGTATTTAAGTCGGCATTGTATCTTTTCTATTTAATTCCGATGCAATTTCTGTGTTTCATCGTCAATAAGAAGGTCAGAGGGATACAGTAAACCTGAAGTGAAGCATCGGAATCCATAACTAGTGTCACAGGAATGGTTCAAAACATGGACAGTAAGATGAGCCAGCCTTCTTGTACTTGACTCGGCATTGTGCCTTTTGTATTTAATTCCGATGCAATTTCTGTGTTCCATCGTCAATAAGGAGGACAGAGGGATACAGTAAACCTGATGTGAAGCATCGGAATCTATAACTTTCTTTACAGGAATGTTTCAAAACATAGACAGTAAGAAGAACCAGACTTCTTGTACTTGAGTCGGCACTGTGCCTTTTGTATTTATTCCGATGCAATTTCTGTGTTCCATCGTCAATAAGGAGGTCAGAGGGATACAGTAAACCTGAAGTGAAGCATCGGAAACTATAACTAGTGTCACAGAAATGGTTCAAAACATATGCAGTAAGAAGAGTCAGTTTTCTTGTACTTAAGTCGGCATTGTAATTTTTGTTTTTAATTCCGATGCAATTTCTATCTTTCATCGTCAATAATAACGTCAGGGAGATACGGTAAACCCGAAGTGAAGCATCGGAATCTATAACTAGTGTCACAGGAATGGTTCAAACATAGACAGTAACAAGAGTCAGTTTTCCTGTACTTAAGTCGGCATTGAGCCTTTTCTATTTAATTCCGATGCAATTCCTGTGTTTCGTCGTCAATAAGAAGGTCCAAGGTATACAGTAAACCTGAAGTCAAGCATCGGTATCTAAAACCGGTCTCACAGGGAAGGTTCAAAACATAGATAGTAAGAAGAGCCACTCTTCCAGTACTTGAGTCGGCATTGTGCCTTTTGTATTTAATTCCGATGGAATATCTGTGTTACATCGTCAATAAGACGGTCACAGGGATACAGTAAACCTGAAGTGAAGCATCGGAATCCATAACTAGTGTCACAGGAGTGGTTCAAAACATAGACAGTAAGAGGAGTCAGTTTTCTTGTACTTAAGTCGGCATGTGCTATTATATTTAATTCCGATGCAATTTCTGAGTTTCGTCGTCAATAAGATGGTCCAAGGGATACAGTAAACCTGAATTGAAGCATCGGAATCTAAAACCGGTCTCACAGGAAAGGTTCAACCATAGACAGTAAGAAGAGCCAGCCTTCTTGCACTTGAGTCGGCGTTGTGCTTTTTGTATATTATTCGGATGCAATTTCTGTGTTTCATTGTCAAGAAGAAAGTCAGAGAGATACAGTAAACTTGAAGTGAAGCATCGGGACTTATAACTAGTGTCACAGGAATGGTTCAAAACATAGACAGTAAGTAGAGTCAGTTTTTTGTACTTAAGTCGGCATTGTGCCTTTTCTATTTAATTACGATCAATTTCTGTGTTTCATCGTCAATTAGAAGGTCAGAGGGATACAGTAAACCAGAAGTGAAGCTTCAAGATTAATAACTAGTGTCTAATCATAGACGGTAAGAAGAGCCAGCCTTCTTGTACATGAGTCGGCATTGTGGGTTTTGTTTTTAATTCCGATGCAATTTCTGTGTTTCATCGTCAATAAGAAGTTCAGAGTGATACAGTAAACTTGACGTGAAGAATCGGAATCTATAACTAGTGTCACAGGAATGGTTCAAAACATAGACAGTAAGAAGAGTCAATTTTCTTGTTCTTAAGTCGGCATTGAGCCTTTTCTATATAATTCCGATGCAATTTCTGTGTTTCATCATCAATAAGAAGGTCACAGGGATACAGTAAACCTGAAGTGAAGCATCGGAATCTATAACTAGTGTCACAGGAATGGTTCAAATCATAGACAGTAAGAAGAGTCAAATTTCTTGGACTTATGTCGGCATTGTGCCTTTTGTATTTATTTTCGATGCAATTTCTGTGTTACATAGTCAATACGTAGGTCAGAGGGATTCTGTAAACCTGAAGTGAAGCATCGGAATCTATAGCTAGTGCCAAAGGAACGATTCAAAACATAGATAGTAAGAAGAGTCAGTTTTCTTGTATTTAAGTCGGCATTGTGCCTTTTCTATTTAATTCCGATGCAATTTCTGTGTTCCATCATCAATAAGGAGGTCAGAAGGATACAGTAAACCTGAAGTGAAGCATGCGAATCCATAACTAGTGTCACAGGAATGGTTCAAAACATAGACAGTAAGATGAGCCAGCCTTCTTGTACTTCAGTCGGCATTGTGCCTTTTGTATTTAATTCCGATGCAATTTCTGTGTTCCATCGTCAATAAGGAGGTCAGAGGGATACAGTAAACCTGAAGTGAAGCATCGGAATCTATAACTAGTGTCACAGGAATGGTTCAAAACATAGACAGCAACAAGAGACAGTTTACTTGTACTTAAGTCGGCATTGTGCCTTTTGTGTTTAATTCCAATGCAATTTCTGTGTTTCATCGTCAATAAGAAGGTCAGAGGGATACAGTAAACCTGAAGTGAAGCATCGAAATCTATAACTAGTGTCACAGGAATGGTTCAAACATAGACAGTAACAAGAGTCAGTTTTCCTGTACTTAAGTCGGCATTGAGCCTTTTCTATTTAATTCCGATGCAATTCCTGTGTTTCGTCGACAATAAGAAGGTCAGGGGGATACAGTAAACCTGAAGTCAAGCATCGGTATCTAAAACCGGTCTCACAGGGAAGGTTCAAAACATAGACAGTAAGAAGAGCCACTCTTCCAGTACTTGAGTCGGCATTGTGCCTTTTGTATTTAATTCCGATGGAATATCTGTGTTACATCGTCAATAAGACGGTCACAGGGATACAGTAAACCTGAAGTGAAGCATCGGAATCCATAACTAGTGTCACAGGAATGGTTCAAAACATAGACAGTAAGAAGAGTCAGTTTTCATGTACTTAAGTCGGCATGTGCTATTATATTTAATTCCGATGCAATTTCTGAGTTTCGTCGTCAATAAGAAGGTCCAAGGGATACAGTAAACCTGAATTGAAGCTCGGAATCTAAAACCGGTCTCACAGGAAAGGTTGAAACATAGACAGTAAGAAGAGCCCGTCTTCTTGCACTTGAGTCGGCATTGTGCCTCTTGTATTTAATTCGGATGCAATTTCTGTGTTTAGCCGTCAATAAGAAGGTCAGAGGGATACAGTAAACTTGAAGTGAAGCATCGGAATCTATAACTAGTGTCACAGGAATGGTTCATAACATAGACAGTTAGAAGAGTCAGTTTTCTTGTTCTTAAGTCGGCATAGTGCCTTTTCTATATAATTCCGATGGAATTTCTGTGTTTCATCATCAATAAGAAGGTCACAGGGATACAGTAAACCTGAAGTGAAGCATCGGAATCTATAACTAGTGTCACAGGAATGGTTCAAATCATAGACAGTAAGAAGAGTCAAATTTCTTGGACTTATGTCGGCATTGTGCCTTTTGTATTTATTTCCGATGCAATTTCTGTGATACATAGTCAATACGTAGGTCAGAGGGATACTGAAAACCTGAAGTGAAGCATCGGAATCTATAACTAGTGCCAAAGGAACGATTCAAAACATAGATAGTAAGAAGAGTCAGTTTTCTTGTATTTAAGTCGGCATTGTGCCTTTTCTATTTAATTCCGATGCAATTTCTGTGTTTCATCGTCAATAAGAAGGTCAGAGGGATACAGTAAACCTGAAGTGAAGCATGCGAATCCATAACTAGTGTCACAGGAATGGTTCAAAGCATAGACAGTAAGATGAGCCAGCCTTCTTGTACTTGAGTCGGCATTGTGCCTTTTGTATTTAATTCCGATGGAATATCTGTGTTCCATCGTCAATAGGACGGTCAGAGGGATACAGTAAACCCGAAGTGAAGCATCGGAATCCCTAACTACTGTCACAGGAATGGTTCAAAACACAGACAGTAAGTTGAGTCAGTTTTCTTGTACTTAAGTCGGCATGTGATTTTCTATTTAATTCCGATGCAATTTCTGTGTTTCGTCGTCCATAACAAGGTCCAAGGGATACAGTAAACCTGAATTGAAGCATCGGCATCTAAAACCGGTCTCACAGGAAAGGTTCAAACATAGACAGTAAGAAGAGCCAGTCTTCTTGCACTTGAGTCGGCATTGTGCCTCTTGTATTTAATTCGGATGCAATTTCTGTGTTTAGTCGTCAATAAGAAGGTCAGAGGGATACAGTAAACTTGAAGTGAAGCATCGGAATCTATAACTAGTGTCACAGGAATGGTTCAAAACATAGACAGTAAGTAGAGTCAGTTTTTTGTACTTAAGTCGGCATTGTGCCTTTTCTATTTAATTCCGATCAATTTCTGTGTTTCATCGTCAATTAGAAGGTCAGAGGAATACAGTAAACCTGAAGTGAAGGATCGGAAACTATAACTAGTGTCACAGGAATGGTTCAAAACATAGACAGTAAGAAGAGTCAGTTTTCTTGGACTTATGTCGGCATTGTGCTTTTTGTATTTATTTCCGACGCAATTTCTGCGTTTCATCATCAATAAGAAGGTCAGAGGGATACAGTAAACCTGAAGTGAAGCATCGGAATCTATAACTAGTGCCAAAGGAACGATTCAAAACATAGATAGTAAGAAGAGTCAGCTTTCTTGTATTTAAGTCGGCATTGTGCCTTTTCTATTTAATTCCGATGCAATTTCCGTGTTTCATCGTCCATAAGAAGGTCAGAGGGATACAATAAACCTGAAGTGAAGCATGCGAATCCATAACTAGTGTCACAGGAATGGTTCAAAACATAGACAGTAAGATGAGCCAGCCTTCTTGTACTTGAGTCGGCATTGTGCCTTTTGTATTTAATTCCGATGCAATTTCTGTGTTCCATCGTCAATAAGGAGGTCAGAGGGATACAGTAAACCTGAAGTGAAGCATCGGAATCTATAACTAGTGTCACAGGAATGGTTCAAATCATAGACAGCAACAAGAGACAGTTTACTTGTACTTAAGTCGGCGTTGTGCCTTTTGTGTTTAATTCCATTGCAATTTCTGTGTTTCATCGTCAATAAGAAGGTCAGAGGGATACAGTAAACCTGAAGTGAAGCATCGAAATCTATAACTAGTGTCACAGGAATGGTTCAAACATAGACAGAAACAAGAGTCAGTTTTCCTGTACTTAAGTCGGCATTGAGCCTTTTCTATTTAATTCCTATGCAATTCCTGTGTTTCGTCGTCAATAAGAAGGTACAAGGTATACAGTAAACCTGAATTGAAGCATCGGAATCTAAAACCGGTCTCACAGGAAAGGTTCAAACATAGACAGTAAGAAGAGCCAGACTTCTTGCACTTGAGTCGGCGTTGCGCTTTTTGTATTTAATTCGGATGCAATTTCTGTGTTTCATCGTCAAGAAGAAAGTCAGAGAGATACAGTAAACTTGAAGTGAAGCATCGGGACTTATAACTAGTGTCACAGGAATGGTTCAAAACATAGACAGTAAGTAGAGTCATTTTTTTGTACTTAAGTCGGCATTGTGCCTTTTCTAATTAATTACGATCAATTTCTGTGTTTCATCGTCAATTAGAAGGTCAGAGGGATACAGTAAACCTGAAGTGAAGCTTCAAAATTTATAACTAGTGTCAAATCATAGACAGTAAGAAGAGCCAGCCTTCTTGTACATGAGTCGGCATTGTGGGTTTTGTTTTTAATTCCGATGCAATTTCTGTGTTTCATCGTCAATAAGAAGTTCAGAGTGATACAGTAAACTTGAAGTGAAGAATCGGAATCTATAACTAGTGTCACAGGAATGGTTCAAAACATAGACAGCAACAAGAGACAGTTTACTTGTACTTAAGTCGGCATTGTGCCTTTTGTGTTTAATTCCAATGCAATTTCTGTGTTTCATCGTCAATAAGAAGGTCAGAGGGATACAGTAAACCTGAAGTGAAGCATCGAAATCTATAACTAGTGTCACAGGAATGGTTCAAACATAGACAGTAACAAGAGTCAGTTTTCCTGTACTTAAGTCGGCATTGAGCCTTTTCTATTTAATTCCGATGCAATTCCTGTGTTTCGTCGACAATAAGAAGGTCAGGGGGATACAGTAAACCTGAAGTCAAGCATCGGTATCTAAAACCGGTCTCACAGGGAAGGTTCAAAACATAGACAGTAAGAAGAGCCACTCTTCCAGTACTTGAGTCGGCATTGTGCCTTTTGTATTTAATTCCGATGGAATATCTGTGTTACATCGTCAATAAGACGGTCACAGGGATACAGTAAACCTGAAGTGAAGCATCGGAATCCATAACTAGTGTCACAGGAATGGTTCAAAACATAGACAGTAAGAAGAGTCAGTTTTCATGTACTTAAGTCGGCATGTGCTATTATATTTAATTCCGATGCAATTTCTGAGTTTCGTCGTCAATAAGAAGGTCCAAGGGATACAGTAAACCTGAATTGAAGCTCGGAATCTAAAACCGGTCTCACAGGAAAGGTTGAAACATAGACAGTAAGAAGAGCCCGTCTTCTTGCACTTGAGTCGGCATTGTGCCTCTTGTATTTAATTCGGATGCAATTTCTGTGTTTAGCCGTCAATAAGAAGGTCAGAGGGATACAGTAAACTTGAAGTGAAGCATCGGAATCTATAACTAGTGTCACAGGAATGGTTCATAACATAGACAGTTAGAAGAGTCAGTTTTCTTGTTCTTAAGTCGGCATAGTGCCTTTTCTATATAATTCCGATGGAATTTCTGTGTTTCATCATCAATAAGAAGGTCACAGGGATACAGTAAACCTGAAGTGAAGCATCGGAATCTATAACTAGTGTCACAGGAATGGTTCAAATCATAGACAGTAAGAAGAGTCAAATTTCTTGGACTTATGTCGGCATTGTGCCTTTTGTATTTATTTCCGATGCAATTTCTGTGATACATAGTCAATACGTAGGTCAGAGGGATACTGAAAACCTGAAGTGAAGCATCGGAATCTATAACTAGTGCCAAAGGAACGATTCAAAACATAGATAGTAAGAAGAGTCAGTTTTCTTGTATTTAAGTCGGCATTGTGCCTTTTCTATTTAATTCCGATGCAATTTCTGTGTTTCATCGTCAATAAGAAGGTCAGAGGGATACAGTAAACCTGAAGTGAAGCATGCGAATCCATAACTAGTGTCACAGGAATGGTTCAAAGCATAGACAGTAAGATGAGCCAGCCTTCTTGTACTTGAGTCGGCATTGTGCCTTTTGTATTTAATTCCGATGGAATATCTGTGTTCCATCGTCAATAGGACGGTCAGAGGGATACAGTAAACCCGAAGTGAAGCATCGGAATCCCTAACTACTGTCACAGGAATGGTTCAAAACACAGACAGTAAGTTGAGTCAGTTTTCTTGTACTTAAGTCGGCATGTGATTTTCTATTTAATTCCGATGCAATTTCTGTGTTTCGTCGTCCATAACAAGGTCCAAGGGATACAGTAAACCTGAATTGAAGCATCGGCATCTAAAACCGGTCTCACAGGAAAGGTTCAAACATAGACAGTAAGAAGAGCCAGTCTTCTTGCACTTGAGTCGGCATTGTGCCTCTTGTATTTAATTCGGATGCAATTTCTGTGTTTAGTCGTCAATAAGAAGGTCAGAGGGATACAGTAAACTTGAAGTGAAGCATCGGAATCTATAACTAGTGTCACAGGAATGGTTCAAAACATAGACAGTAAGTAGAGTCAGTTTTTTGTACTTAAGTCGGCATTGTGCCTTTTCTATTTAATTCCGATCAATTTCTGTGTTTCATCGTCAATTAGAAGGTCAGAGGAATACAGTAAACCTGAAGTGAAGGATCGGAAACTATAACTAGTGTCACAGGAATGGTTCAAAACATAGACAGTAAGAAGAGTCAGTTTTCTTGGACTTATGTCGGCATTGTGCTTTTTGTATTTATTTCCGACGCAATTTCTGCTTTTCATCATCAATAAGAAGGTCAGAGGGATACAGTAAACCTGAAGTGAAGCATCGGAATCTATAACTAGTGCCAAAGGAACGATTCAAAACATAGATAGTAAGAAGAGTCAGCTTTCTTGTATTTAAGTCGGCATTGTGCCTTTTCTATTTAATTCCGATGCAATTTCCGTGTTTCATCGTCCATAAGAAGGTCAGAGGGATACAATAAACCTGAAGTGAAGCATGCGAATCCATAACTAGTGTCACAGGAATGGTTCAAAACATAGACAGTAAGATGAGCCAGCCTTCTTGTACTTGAGTCGGCATTGTGCCTTTTGTATTTAATTCCGATGCAATTTCTGTGTTCCATCGTCAATAAGGAGGTCAGAGGGATACAGTAAACCTGAAGTGAAGCATCGGAATCTATAACTAGTGTCACAGGAATGGTTCAAATCATAGACAGCAACAAGAGACAGTTTACTTGTACTTAAGTCGGCGTTGTGCCTTTTGTGTTTAATTCCATTGCAATTTCTGTGTTTCATCGTCAATAAGAAGGTCAGAGGGATACAGTAAACCTGAAGTGAAGCATCGAAATCTATAACTAGTGTCACAGGAATGGTTCAAACATAGACAGAAACAAGAGTCAGTTTTCCTGTACTTAAGTCGGCATTGAGCCTTTTCTATTTAATTCCTATGCAATTCCTGTGTTTCGTCGTCAATAAGAAGGTACAAGGTATACAGTAAACCTGAATTGAAGCATCGGAATCTAAAACCGGTCTCACAGGAAAGGTTCAAACATAGACAGTAAGAAGAGCCAGACTTCTTGCACTTGAGTCGGCGTTGCGCTTTTTGTATTTAATTCGGATGCAATTTCTGTGTTTCATCGTCAAGAAGAAAGTCAGAGAGATACAGTAAACTTGAAGTGAAGCATCGGGACTTATAACTAGTGTCACAGGAATGGTTCAAAACATAGACAGTAAGTAGAGTCATTTTTTTGTACTTAAGTCGGCATTGTGCCTTTTCTAATTAATTACGATCAATTTCTGTGTTTCATCGTCAATTAGAAGGTCAGAGGGATACAGTAAACCTGAAGTGAAGCTTCAAAATTTATAACTAGTGTCAAATCATAGACAGTAAGAAGAGCCAGCCTTCTTGTACATGAGTCGGCATTGTGGGTTTTGTTTTTAATTCCGATGCAATTTCTGTGTTTCATCGTCAATAAGAAGTTCAGAGTGATACAGTAAACTTGAAGTGAAGAATCGGAATCTATAACTAGTGTCACAGGAATGGTTCAAAACATAGACAGTAAGAAGAGTCAGTTTTCTTGTTCTTAAGTCGGCATTGAGCCTTTTCTATATAATTCCGATGCAATTTCTGTGTTTCATCATCAATAAGAAGGTCACAGGGATACAGTAAACCTGAAGTGAAGCATCGGAATCTATAACTAGTGTCACAGGAATGGTTCAAATCATAGACAGTAAGAAGAGTCAAATTTCTTGGACTTATGTCGGCATTCTGCCTTTTGTATTTATTTTCGATGCAATTTCTGTGTTACATAGTCAATACGTAGGTCAGAGGGATTCTGTAAACCTGAAGTGAAGCATCGGAATCTATAGCTAGTGCCAAAGGAACGATTCAAAACATAGGTAGTAAGAAGAGTCAGTTTTCTTGTATTTAAGTCGGCATTGTGCCTTTTGTATTTAATTCCGATGCAATTTCTGTGTTCCATCGTCAATAAGAAGGTCAGAAGGATACAGTAAACCTGAAGTGAAGCATGCGAATCCATAACTAGTGTCACAGGAATGGTTCAAAGCATAGACAGTAAGATGAGCCAGCCTTCTTGTACTTGAGTCGGCATTGTGCCTTTTGTATTTAATTCCGATGCAATTTCTGTGTTCCATCGTCAATAAGGAGGTCAGAGGGATACAGTAAACCTGAAGTGAAGCATCGGAATCTATAACTAGTGTCACAGGAATGGTTCAAAACATAGACAACAACAAGAGACAGTTTACTTGTACTTAAGTCGGCATTGTGCCTTTTGTGTTTAATTCCAATGTAATTTCTGTGTTTCATCGTCAATAAGAAGGTCAGAGGGATACAGTAAACCTGAAGTGAAGCATCGGAATCCATAACTAGTGTCACAGGAATGGTTCAAAACATAGACAGTAAGAAGAGTCAGTTTTCATGCACTTAAGTCGTCATGTGCTATTATATTTAATTCCGATGCAATTTCTGAGTTTCGTCGTCAATAAGAAGGTCCAAGGGATACAGTAAACCTGAATTGAAGCATCGGAAGCTAAAACCGGTCTCACAGGAATGGTTCAAACATAGACAGTAAGAAGAGCCAGACTTCTTGCACTTGAGTCGGCGTTGTGCTTTTTGTATTTAATTCGGATGCCATTTCTGTGTTTAGTCGTCAATAAGAAGGTCAGAGGGAAACAGTAAACTTGATGTGAAGCTGCGGAATCTATAACTAGTTTCACAGGAATGGTTAAGAACATAGACAGTAAGAAGAGTCTGTTGACATGTACTTAAGTTGGCATTGTGCCTTTCGTATTTAGTTCCGAAGCAATTTCTGTGTTTCATCGTCAATAAGAAGGTCAGAGGGATACAGTTATCCTGAAGTGAAGCTTCGGAATCTATAACTAGTGTCACAGGAATGGTTCTAACATAGACAGTAAGAAGAGTCAGTTTTCTTGTACTTAAGTCGGCAGTGTGCCTTTTCTATTTAATTCCGATGCAATTTCTGTGTTTCATCATCAATAAGAAGGTCAGAGGGATACAGTAAACCTGAAGTGAAGCATCGGAATCTATAACTAGTGCCAAAGGAACGATTCAAAACATAGATAGTAAGAAGAGTCAGTTTTCTTGTATTTAAGTCGGCATTGTGCCTTTTCTATTTAATTCCGATGCAATTTCTGTGTTTCATCGTCAATAAGAAGGTCAGAGGGATACAGTAAACCTGAAGTGAAGCATCGGAATCCATAACTAGTGTCACAGGAATGGTTCAAAACATGGACAGTAAGATGAGCCAGCCTTCTTGTACTTGACTCGGCATTGTGCCTTTTGTATTTAATTCCGATGCAATTTCTGTGTTCCATCGTCAATAAGGAGGACAGAGGGATACAGTAAACCTGATGTGAAGCATCGGAATCTATAACTTTTGTTACAGGAATGTTTCAAAACATAGACAGTAAAAAGAACCAGACTTCTTGTACTTGAGTCGGCACTGTGCCTTTTGTATTTATTCCGATGCAATTTCTGTGTTCCATCGTCAATAAGGAGGTCAGAGGGATACAGTAAACCTGAAGTGAAGCATCGGAATCTATAACTAGTGTCACAGAAATGGTTCAAAACATAGGCAGTAAGAAGAGTCAGTTTTCTTGTACTTAAGTCGGCATTGTAATTTTTGTTTTTAATTCCGATGCAATTTCTATCTTTCATCGTCAATAATAACGTCAGGGAGATACGGTAAACCTGAAGTGAAGCATCGGAATCTATAACTAGTGTCACAGCAATGGGTCAAATCATAGACAGTAAGAGGAGTCAGTTTTCTTGTACTTAAGTATGCATTGTGCCTTTTGTATTTAATTCCGATGCAATTTCTGTGTTTCATCGTCAATAAGAAGGTCAGAGGGATACAGCAAACCTGAAGTGAAGAATCGGAATCTATAACTAGTGTCACAGGAATGGTTCAAAACATAGTCAGTAACAAGAGTCAGTTTTCTTGTACTTAGGTCGGCATTGTGCTTTTTGTATTTAATTACGATGCAATTTCTGTGTTTCGTCGTCAAAAAGAAGGTCCAAGGGATACAGTAAACCAGAAGTGAAGCAACGGAATCTAAAACCGGTCTCACAGGAGAGGTTCAAAACATAAACAGTAAGATGAGCCAGTCCTCCTGTACTTGAGTCTTCATTGTGCTTTTTGTATTTAATTCCGATGCAATTTCTGTGTTTCATCGTCAATAAGATGGTCAGTGGGATACAGTAAACCTGAATTGAAGCATCGGAATCTATAATTAGTGTCACAGGAATGGTTCAAAACATAGACAGTAACAAGAGTCAGTTTACATGTACTTAAGTCGGCATTGTGCCTTTTGTGTTTAATTCCGATGCAATTTCTGTGTTTCTTCGTCAATAAGAAAGTCAGAGGGATACAGTTAACCTGAAGTGAAGCATCGGAATCTATAACTAGTGTCACAGGAATGGTTCAAAACATAGACAGTAACAAGAGTCAGTTTTCTTGTACTTAAGTCGGCATTGAGCCTTTTCTATTTAATTCCGATGCAATTCCTGTGTTTCGTCGTCAATAAGATGGTCCAAGGTATACAGTAAACCTGAAGTCAAGCATCGGTATTTAAAACCGGTCTCACAGGAAAGGTTCAAAACATAGATAGTAAGAAGAGCCACTCTTCCAGTACTTGAGTCGGCATTGTGCCTTTTGTATTTAAATCCGATGCAATTTATGTGTTTCATCGTCAATAAGAAGGTCAGAAGGATACAGTAAACCTGAAGTGAAGCATCGGAATCTATAACTAGTCTCACAGGAATGGTTCAAAACATAGACAGTAACAAGAGTCAGGTTACTTGTATTTCAGTCGGCATTGTGCCTTTTGTATTTAATTCCGATGCAATTTCTGTGTTTCATCGTCAATAAGAAGGTCAGAGGGATACAGTAAACCTGAAGTGAAGCATCGGAATCTATAACTAGTGTCACAGGAATGGTTCAAAACATAGACAGTAAGAAGAGTCAGTTTTAATGTACTTAAGTTGGCATTGTGCCTTTTGTATTTAATTCCGATGCAATTTCTGTCTTTGATCGTCTATAAGAAGGTCAGAGGGATACAGTAAACCAGAAGTGAAGCATCGGAATCTATAACTAATGTCACAGGAGTGGCTCAAAAATAGACAGTAATTAGAGTCAGTTTACTTGTACTTAAGTCGGCATTGTGCCTTTTGTATTAATTCCGATGCAATTTCTGTGTTTCATCGTCAATAAGAAGGTCAGAGGGATACAGTAAGCCTGAAGTGATGCATCGGAATCTATAACTAGTGTCACAGGAATGGTTCAAAACATAGACAGTAAGAGGAGTCAGTTTTCTTGTACTTAAGTCGGCATAGGGCCTTTTGTATTTAATTCCGATGCATTTTCTGTGTTACGTCGTCAATAAGACGGTCCAAGGGATACAGTTAACCTGAAGTGAAGCATCCGAATCTAAAACCTATCTCACAGGAAAGGTTCAAAACATAGACAGTAAGATGAGCCAGTCTTCGTGTACTTGAGTCTTCATTGTGCTTTTTGTATTTAATTCCGATGCAATTTCTGTGTTTCATCGTCAATAAGAATGTCAGTGGGATACAGTAAACCTGAAGTGAAGCATCGGAATCTATAACTAGTGTCACAGGAATGGTTCAAATCATAGACAGTAACAAGAGTCAGTTTACTTGTACTTAAGTCGGCATTGAGCCTTTTCTATTTAATTCCGATGCAATTCCTGTGTTTCGTCGTCAATAAGAAGGTCCAAGGTATACAGTAAACCTGGAGTCAAGCATCGGTATCTAAAACCGGTCTCACAGGAAAGGATCAAAACATAGATAGTAAGAAGAGCCACTCTTCCAGTACTTGAGTCGGCATTGTGCCTTTTGTATTTAATTCCGATGCAATTTCTGTGTTTCATCGTCAATAAGAAGGTCAGAGGGATACAGTAAACCTGAAGTGAAGCATCGGAATCAATTACTAGTCTCACAGGAATGGTTCAAACCATAGACAGTAACAAGAGTCAGTTTACTAGTATTTAAGTCGGCATTGTGCCTTTTGTATTTAATTCCGATGCAGTTTCTGTCTTTGATCGTCTATAAGAAGGCAGAGGGATACACTAAACCAGAAGTGAAGCATCGGAATCTATAACTAATGTCACAGGAGTGGTTCAAAATATACAGTAATTACAGTCAGTTTACTTGTACTTAAGTCGGCAATGTGCCTTTTGTATTTAATTCCGATGCAATTTCTGTGTTTCAACGTCAATAAGAAAGTCAGAGGGATACAGTAAACCTGATGTGAAGCATCGGAATCTATAACTAGTGTCACAGGAATGGTTCAAACATAGACAGTAAGAAGAGTCAGTTTTCTTGTACTTAAGTCGGCATTGTGCCTTTTGTATTTAATTCCGATGCATTTTCTGTGTTACGTCGTCAATAAGACGGTCCAAGGGATACAGTTAACCTGAAGTGAAGCATCCGAATCTAAATTCTATCTCACAGGAAAGGTTCAAAACATAGACAGTAAGAAGAGGCAGTCTTCTTGTACCTGAGTCGGCATTGTGCCTTTTTTATTTAATTCCGATGCAATTTCTGTGTTTCATCGTCAATACGTAGGTCCGGGGGATTCAATAAATCTGAGGTGAAGAATCTGAATCTATAACTAATGTCACAGGAATGGTTCAAACCATAGACAGTAAGAAGAATCAGTCTTCTAATAGTTAAGTCGGCATTGTGCCTTTTGTATTTAATTCCGGTGCAGTATCTGTGTTTCATAGTCAATAAGAAGGTCAGAGGGATACAGTAAACCTGAAGTGAAGCATCGGAATCCATAACCAGTGTCACAGGAATGGTTCAAAACATAGACAGTAACAAGAGTCAGTTTACTTGTCATCGGCATGGTTCAAAAATGGTTCAAAACATAGACAGTATGAAGAGCCAGTTTTCTTGTACTTATGTCGGCACTGTGCCTTTTGTATTTAATTCCGATGCAATTTCTGTGTTTCATCGTCAATAAGAAAGTCATTGGGATACAGTAAACCTGAAGTGAAGCATCGGCATCTATAACTAGTGTCACAGGAATGGTTCAAAACATAGACAGTAAGAAGAGTCAGTTTTCTTGTAGTAAAGTCGGCATTGTGCCTTTTGTATGTAATTCCGATGCAATTTCTGTGTTTGATCGTCAATAAGAACGTCAGAGGGATACAGTAAATCTAGAGTGAAGCATCGGAATCTATAACTAGTGTCACAGGAATGGTTCAAAGCATAGACAGTAACAAGAGTCAGTTTACTTGTACTTAAGTCGGCATTGTGCCTTTTGTATTTAATTCCGATGCAATTTCTGTGTTTCATCGTCAATAAGAATGTCAGAGGGATACAGTAAACCAGAATTGAAGCATCGGAATCTATAACTAATGTCACAGGAATAGCTCAAATATAGACAGTAATTAGAGTCAGTTTTCTTGTACTTAAGACGGCATTGTGCCTTTTCTATATAATTCCAATGGAATTTCTGTGTTTCATCGTCAGTAAGAAAGACAGATGGATACAGTAAACCTGAAGTGAAGCATCGGAATCTATAACTAGTTTAACAGGAATGGATAAAAACATAGACAATAAGGAGGGTCAGTTTTCTTGTACTTAAGTCGGCATTGTGCCTTTTTTATTTAATTCCGATGCAATTTCTGTGTTTCATCGCCAATAAGAAGGTGGGAGGGATTCAGTAAACCTGAAGTGAAGCATCGGAATCAAAGTGAAGCATCGGAATCTATAACTAAATTCACAGGAATGGTTCAAAACATAGTCTGTAAGAAGAGTCAGTCTTCTTGTACTTAAGTCGGCATTGTGCATTCTCTATTTAATTCCGATGCAATATCTGCGTTTCGTCGTCAATAAGAAGGTCCAAGGGATACAGTAAACCTGAATTGAAGCATCGGAATCTAAAACCGGTCTCACAGGAAAGGTTCAACCATAGACAGTAAGAAGAGCCAGCCTTCTTGCACTTGAGTCGGCGTTGTGCTTTTTGTATATTATTCGGATGCAATTTCTGTGTTTCATTGTCAAGAAGAAAGTCAGAGAGATACAGTAAACTTGAAGTGAAGCATCGGGACTTATAACTAGTGTCACAGGAATGGTTCAAAACATAGACAGTAAGTAGAGTCAGTTTTTTGTACTTAAGTCGGCATTGTGCCTTTTCTATTTAATTACGATCAATTTCTGTGTTTCATCGTCAATTAGAAGGTCAGAGGGATACAGTAAACCAGAAGTGAAGCTTCAAGATTAATAACTAGTGTCAAATCATAGACGGTAAGAAGAGCCAGCCTTCTTGTACATGAGTCGGCATTGTGGGTTTTGTTTTTAATTCCGATGCAATTTCTGTGTTTCATCGTCAATAAGAAGTTCAGAGTGATACAGTAAACTTGACGTGAAGAATCGGAATCTATAACTAGTGTCACAGGAATGGTTCAAAACATAGACAGTAAGAAGAGTCAATTTTCTTGTTCTTAAGTCGGCATTGAGCCTTTTCTATATAATTCCGATGCAGTTTCTGTAATTCATCATCAATAAGAAGGTCACAGGGATACAGTAAACCTGAAGTGAAGCATCGGAATCTATAACTAGTGTCACAGGAATGGTTCAAATCATAGACAGTAAGAAGAGTCAAATTTCTTGGACTTATGTCGGCATTGTGCCTTTTGTATTTATTTTCGATGCAATTTCTGTGTTACATAGTCAATACGTAGGTCAGAGGGATTCTGTAAACCTGAAGTGAAGCATCGGAATCTATAGCTAGTGCCAAAGGAACGATTCAAAACATAGATAGTAAGAAGAGTCAGTTTTCTTGTATTTAAGTCGGCATTGTGCCTTTTCTATTTAATTCCGATGCAATTTCTGTGTTCCATCGTCAATAAGAAGGTCAGAAGGATACAGTAAACCTGAAGTGAAGCATGCGAATCCATAACTAGTGTCACAGGAATGGTTCAAAACATAGACAGTAAGATGAGCCAGCCTTCTTGTACTTCAGTCGGCATTGTGCCTTTTGTATTTAATTCCGATGCAATTTCTGTGTTCCATCGTCAATAAGGAGGTCAGAGGGATACAGTAAACCTGAAGTGAAGCATCGGAATCTATAACTAGTGTCACAGGAATGGTTCAAAACATAGACAGCAACAAGAGACAGTTTACTTGTACTTAAGTCGGCATTGTGCCTTTTGTGTTTAATTCCAATGCAATTTCTGTGTTTCATCGTCAATAAGAAGGTCAGAGGGATACAGTAAACCTGAAGTGAAGCATCGAAATCTATAACTAGTGTCACAGGAATGGTTCAAACATAGACAGTAACAAGAGTCAGTTTTCCTGTACTTAAGTCGGCATTGAGCCTTTTCTATTTAATTCCGATGCAATTCCTGTGTTTCGTCGACAATAAGAAGGTCAGAGGGATACAGTAAACCTGAAGTCAAGCATCGGTATCTAAAACCGGTCTCACAGGGAAGGTTCAAAACATAGACAGTAAGAAGAGCCACTCTTCCAGTACTTGAGTCGGCATTGTGCCTTTTGTATTTAATTCCGATGGAATATCTGTGTTACATCGTCAATAAGACGGTCACAGGGATACAGTAAACCTGAAGTGAAGCATCGGAATCCATAACTAGTGTCACAGGAATGGTTCAAAACATAGACAGTAAGAAGAGTCAGTTTTGATGTACTTAAGTCGGCATGTGCTATTATATTTAATTCCGATGCAATTTCTGAGTTTCGTCGTCAATAAGAAGGTCCAAGGGATACAGTAAACCTGAATTGAAGCATCGGAATCTAAAACCGGTCTCACAGGAAAGGTTCAAACATAGACAGTAAGAAGAGCCAGTCTTCTTGCACTTGAGTCGGCATTGTGCCTCTTGTATTTAATTCGGATGCAATTTCTGTGTTTAGTCGTCAATAAGAAGGTCAGAGGGATACAGTAAACTTGAAGTGAAGCATCGGAATCTATAACTAGTGTCACAGGAATGGTTCAAAACATAGACAGTAAGTAGAGTCAGTTTTTTGTACTTAAGTCGGCATTGTGCCTTTTCTATTTAATTCCGATCAATTTCTGTGTTTCATCGTCAATTAGAAGGTCAGAGGGATACAGTAAACCTGAAGTGAAGCTTCAGAATTTATAACTACTGTCACAGGAATGGTTCAAAACTTAGACAGAAAGAAGAGTCAGTTTTCTTGTTCTTATGTCGGCATTGTGCCTTTTATATTTAATTCCGATGCAATTTCTGTGTTCCATCGTCAATATGGAGGTCAGAGGAATACAGTAAACCTGAAGTGAAGGATCGGAAACTATAACTAGTGTCACAGGAATGGTTCAAAACATAGACAGTAAGAAGAGTCAGTTTTCTTGGACTTATGTCGGCATTGTGCTTTTTGTATTTATTTCCGACGCAATTTCTGCGTTTCATCATCAATAAGAAGGTCAGAATGATACATTAAACCTGAAGTGAAGCATCGCAATCTATAACTAGTGCCAAAGGAACGATTCAAAACATAGATAGTAAGAAGAGTCAGCTTTCTTGTATTTAAGTCGGCATTGTGCCTTTTCTATTTAATTCCGATGCAATTTCCGTGTTTCATCGTCCATAAGAAGGTCAGAGGGATACAATAAACCTGAAGTGAAGCATGCGAATCCATAACTAGTGTCACAGGAATGGTTCAAAACATAGACAGTAAGATGAGCCAGCCTTCTTGTACTTGAGTCGGCATTGTGCCTTTTGTATTTAATTCCGATGCAATTTCTGTGTTCCATCGTCAATAAGGAGGTCAGAGGGATACAGTAAACCTGAAGTGAAGCATCGGAATCTATAACTAGTGTCACAGGAATGGTTCAAATCATAGACAGCAACAAGAGACAGTTTACTTGTACTTAAGTCGGCATTGTGCCTTTTATGTTTAATTCCATTGCAATTTCTGTGTTTCATCGTCAATAAGAAGGTCAGAGGGATACAGTAAACCTGAAGTGAAGCATCGAAATCTATAACTAGTGTCACAGGAATGGTTCAAACATAGACAGAAACAAGAGTCAGTCTTCCTGTACTTAAGTCGGCATTGAGCCTTTTCTATTTAATACCTATGCAATTCCTGTGTTTCGTCGTCAATAAGAAGGTACAAGGTATACAGTAAACCTGAAGTCAAGCATCGGTATCTAAAACCGGTCTCACAGGGAAGGTTCAAAACATAGATAGTAAGAAGAGCCACTCTTCCAGTACTTGAGTCGGCATTGTGCCTTTTGTATTTAATTCCGATGGAATATCTGTGTTACATCGTCAATAAGACTGTCACAGGGATACAGTAAACCTGAAGTGAAGCATCGGAATCCATAACTAGTGTCACAGGAATGGTTCAAAACATAGACAGTAAGAAGAGTCAGTTTTCTTGTACTTAAGTCGGCATGTGCTATTATATTTAATTCCGATGCAATTTCTGAGTTTCGTCGTCAATAAGAAGGTCCTAGGGATACAGTAAACCTGAATTGAAGCATCGGAATCTAAAACCGGTCTCACAGGAAAGGTTCAAACATAGACAGTAAGAAGAGCCAGACTTCTTGCACTTGAGTCGGCGTTGCGCTTTTTGTATTTAATTCGGATGCAATTTCTGTGTTTCATCGTCAAGAAGAAAGTCAGAGAGATACAGTAAACTTGAAGTGAAGCATCGGGACTTATAACTAGTGTCACAGGAATGGTTCAAAACATAGACAGTAAGTAGAGTCATTTTTTTGTACTTAAGTCGGCATTGTGCCTTTTCTAATTAATTACGATCAATTTCTGTGTTTCATCGTCAATTAGAAGGTCAGAGGGATACAGTAAACCTGAAGTGAAGCTTCAAAATTTATAACTAGTGTCAAATCATAGACAGTAAGTAGAGCCAGCCTTCTTGTACATGAGTCGGCATTGTGGGTTTTGTTTTTAATTCCGATGCAATTTCTGTGTTTCATCGTCAATAAGAAGTTCAGAGTGATACAGTAAACTTGAAGTGAAGAATCGGAATCTATAACTAGTGTCACAGGAATGGTTCAAACATAGACAGTAAGAAGAGTCAGTTTTCTTGTTCTTAAGTCGGCATTGAGCCTTTTCTATATAATTCCGATGCAATTTCTGTGTTTCATCATCAATAAGAAGGTCACAGGGATACAGTAAACCTGAAGTGAAGCATCGGAATCTAAAACTAGTGTCACAGGAATGGTTCAAATCATAGACAGTAAGAAGAGTCAAATTTCTTGGACTTATGTCGGCATTCTGCCTTTTGTATTTATTTTCGATGCAATTTCTGTGTTACATAGTCAATACGTAGGTCAGAGGGATTCTGTAAACCTGAAGTGAAGCATCGGAATCTATAGCTAGTGCCAAAGGAACGATTCAAAACATAGATAGTAAGAAGAGTCAGTTTTCTTGTATTTAAGTCGGCATTGTGACTTTTGTATTTAATTCCGATGCAATTTCTGTGTTCCATCGTCAATAAGAAGGTCAGAAGGATACAGTAAACCTGAAGTGAAGCATGCGAATCCATAACTAGTGTCACAGGAATGGTTCAAAACATAGACAGTAAGATGAGCCAGCCTTCTTGTACTTGAGTCGGCATTGTGCCTTTTGTATTTAATTCCGATGCAATTTCTGTGTTCCATCGTCAATAAGGAGGTCAGAGGGATACAGTAAACCGGAAGTGAAGCATCGGAATCTATAACTAGTGTCACAGGAATGGTTCAAAACATAGACAACAACAAGAGACAGTTTACTTGTACTTAAGTCGGCATTGTGCCTTTTGTGTTTAATTCCAATGTAATTTCTGTGTTTCATCGTCAATAAGAAGGTCAGAGGGATACAGTAAACCTGAAGTGAAGCATCGGAATCCATAACTAGTGTCACAGGAATGTTTCAAAACATAGACAGTAAGAAGAGTCAGTTTTCATGCACTTAAGTCGTCATGTGCTATTATATTTAATTCCGATGCAATTTCTGAGTTTCGTCGTCAATAAGAAGGTCCAAGGGATACAGTAAACCTGAATTGAAGCATCGGAAGCTAAAACCGGTCTCACAGGAATGGTTCAAACATAGACAGTAAGAAGAGCCAGACTTCTTGCACTTGAGTCGGCGTTGTGCTTTTTGTATTTAATTCGGATGCCATTTCTGTGTTTAGTCGTCAATAAGAAGGTCAGAGGGATACAGTAAACTTGATGTGAAGCTGCGGAATCTATAACTAGTTTCACAGGAATGGTTAAGAACATAGACAGTAAGAAGAGTCTGTTGACATGTACTTAAGTTGGCATTGTGCCTTTCGTATTTAGTTCCGAAGCAATTTCTGTGTTTCATCGTCAATAAGAAGGTCAGAGGGATACAGTTATCCTGAAGTGAAGCTTCGGAATCTATAACTAGTGTCACAGGAATGGTTCTAACATAGACAGTAAGAAGAGTCAGTTTTCTTGTACTTAAGTCGGCAGTGTGCCTTTTCTATTTAATTCCGATGCAATTTCTGTGTTTCATCATCAATAAGAAGGTCAGAGGGATACAGTAGACCTGAAGTGAAGCATCGGAATCTATAACTAGTGCCAAAGGAACGATTCAAAACATAGATAGTAAGAAGAGTCAGTTTTCTTGTATTTAAGTCGGCATTGTGCCTTTTCTATTTAATTCCGATGCAATTTCTGTGTTTCATCGTCAATAAGAAGGTCAGAGGGATACAGTAAACCTGAAGTGAAGCATCGGAATCCATAACTAGTGTCACAGGAATGGTTCAAAACATGGACAGTAAGATGAGCCAGCCTTCTTGTACTTGACTCGGCATTGTGCCTTTTGTATTTAATTCCGATGCAATTTCTGTGTTCCATCGTCAATAAGGAGGACAGAGGGATACAGTAAACCTGATGTGAAGCATCGGAATCTATAACTTTTGTTACAGGAATGTTTCAAAACATAGACAGTAAAAAGAACCAGACTTCTTGTACTTGAGTCGGCACTGTGCCTTTTGTATTTATTCCGATGCAATTTCTGTGTTCCATCGTCAATAAGGAGGTCAGAGGGATACAGTAAACCTGAAGTGAAGCATCGGAATCTATAACTAGTGTCACAGAAATGGTTCAAAACATAGGCAGTAAGAAGAGTCAGTTTTCTTGTACTTAAGTCGGCATTGTAATTTTTGTTTTTAATTCCGATGCAATTTCTATCTTTCATCGTCAATAATAACGTCAGGGAGATACGGTAAACCTGAAGTGAAGCATCGGAATCTATAACTAGTGTCACAGCAATGGGTCAAATCATAGACAGTAAGAGGAGTCAGTTTTCTTGTACTTAAGTATGCATTGTGCCTTTTGTATTTAATTCCGATGCAATTTCTGTGTTTCATCGTCAATAAGAAGGTCATGGGATACAGCAAACCTGAAGTGAAGCATCGGAATCTATAACTAGTGTCACAGGAATGGTAAAAAACATAGTCAGTAACAAGAGTCAGTTTTCTTGTACTTAGGTCGGCATTGTGCTTTTTGTATTTAATTACGATGCAATTTCTGTGTTTCGTCGTCAAAAAGAAGGTCCAAGGGATACAGTAAACCAGAAGTGAAGCAACGGAATCTAAAACCGGTCTCACAGGAGAGGTTCAAAACATAAACAGTAAGATGAGCCAGTCCTCCTGTACTTGAGTCTTCATTGTGCTTTTTGTATTTAATTCCGATGCAATTTCTTTGTTTCATCGTCAATAAGATGGTCAGTGGGATACAGTAAACCTGAATTGAAGCATCGGAATCTATAACTAGTGTCACAGGAATGGTTCAAAACATAGACAGTAACAAGAGTCAGTTTACTTGTACTTAAGTCGGCATTGTGCCATTTGTGTTTAATTCCGATGCAATTTCTGTGTTTCTTCGTCAATAAGAAAGTCAGAGGGATACAGTTAACCTGAAGTGAAGCATCGGAATCTATAACTAGTGTCACAGGAATGGTTCAAAACATAGACAGTAACAAGAGTCAGTTTTCTTGTACTTAAGTCGGCATTGAGCCTTTTCTATTTAATTCCGATGCAATTCCTGTGTTTCGTCGTCAATAAGATGGTCCAAGGTATACAGTAAACCTGAAGTCAAGCATCGGTATTTAAAACCGGTCTCACAGGAAAGGTTCAAAACATAGATAGTAAGAAGAGCCACTCTTCCAGTACTTGAGTCGGCATTGTGCCTTTTGTATTTAAATCCGATGCAATTTATGTGTTTCATCGTCAATAAGAAGGTCAGAAGGATACAGTAAACCTGAAGTGAAGCATCGGAATCTATAACTAGTCTCACAGGAATGGTTCAAAACATAGACAGTAACAAGAGTCAGGTTACTTGTATTTCAGTCGGCATTGTGCCTTTTGTATTTAATTCCGATGCAATTTCTGTGTTTCATCGTCAATAAGAAGGTCAGAGGGATACAGTAAACCTGAAGTGAAGCATCGGAATCTATAACTAGTGTCACAGGAATGGTTCAAAACATAGACAGTAAGAAGAGTCAGTTTTAATGTACTTAAGTTGGCATTGTGCCTTTTGTATTTAATTCCGATGCAATTTCTGTCTTTGATCGTCTATAAGAAGGTCAGAGGGATACAGTAAACCAGAAGTGAAGCATCGGAATCTATAACTAATGTCACAGGAGTGGCTCAAAAATAGACAGTAATTAGAGTCAGTTTACTTGTACTTAAGTCGGCATTGTGCCTTTTGTATTTAATTCCGATGCAATTTCTGTGTTTCATCGTCAATAAGAAGGTCAGAGGGATACAGTAAGCCTGAAGTGATGCATCGGAATCTATAACTAGTGTCACAGGAATGGTTCAAAACATAGACAGTAAGAGGAGTCAGTTTTCTTGTACTTAAGTCGGCATAGGGCCTTTTGTATTTAATTCCGATGCATTTTCTGTGTTACGTCGTCAATAAGACGGTCCAAGGGATACAGTTAACCTGAAGTGAAGCATCCGAATCTATAACTAGTGTCACAGGAAAGGTTCAAAACATAGACAGTAAGATGAGCCAGTCTTCGTGTACTTGAGTCTTCATTGTGCTTTTTGTATTTAATTCCGATGCAATTTCTGTGTTTCATCGTCAATAAGAATGTCAGTGGGATACAGTAAACCTGAAGTGAAGCATCGGAATCTATAACTAGTGTCACAGGAATGGTTCAAATCATAGACAGTAACAAGAGTCAGTTTACTTGTACTTAAGTCGGCATTGTGCCTTTTGTGTTTAATTCCAATGCAATTTCTGTGTTTCTTCGTCAATAAGAAGGTCAGAGGGATACAGTTAACCTGAAGTGAAGCATCGGAATCTATAACTAGTGTCACAGGAATGGTTCAAATCATAGACAGTAACAAGAGTCAGTTTTCTTGTACTTAAGTCGGCATTGAGCCTTTTCTATTTAATTCCGATGCAATTCCTGTGTTTCTTCGTCAATAAGAAGGTCCAAGGTATACAGTAAACCTGGAGTCAAGCATCGGTATCTAAAACCGGTCTCACAGGAAAGGATCAAAACATAGATAGTAAGAAGAGCCACTCTTCCAGTACTTGAGTCGGCATTGTGCCTTTTGTATTTAATTCCGATGCAATTTCTGTGTTTCATCGTCAATAAGAAGGTCAGAGGGATACAGTAAACCTGAAGTGAAGCATCGGAATCAATTACTAGTCTCACAGGAATGGTTCAAACCATAGACAGTAACAAGAGTCAGTTTACTAGTATTTAAGTCGGCATTGTGCCTTTTGTATTTAATTCCGATGCAGTTTCTGTCTTTGATCGTCTATAAGAAGGCAGAGGGATACACTAAACCAGAAGTGAAGCATCGGAATCTATAACTAATGTCACAGGAGTGGTTCAAAATATACAGTAATTACAGTCAGTTTACTTGTACTTAAGTCGGCAATGTGCCTTTTGTATTTAATTCCGATGCAATTTCTGTGTTTCAACGTCAATAAGAAGGTCAGAGGGATACAGTAAACCTGATGTGAAGCATCGGAATCTATAACTAGTGTCACAGGAATGGTTCAAACATAGACAGTAAGAAGAGTCAGTTTTCTTGTACTTAAGTCGGCATTGTGCCTTTTGTATTTAATTCCGATGCATTTTCTGTGTTACGTCGTCAATAAGACGGTCCAAGGGATACAGTTAACCTGAAGTGAAGCATCCGAATCTAAATTCTATCTCACAGGAAAGGTTCAAAACATAGACAGTAAGAAGAGGCAGTCTTCTTGTACCTGAGTCGGCATTGTGCCTTTTTTATTTAATTCCGATGCAATTTCTGTGTTTCATCGTCAATACGTAGGTCCGGGGGATTCAATAAATCTGAGGTGAAGAATCTGAATCTATAACTAATGTCACAGGAATGGTTCAAACCATAGACAGTAAGAAGAATCAGTCTTCTAATAGTTAAGTCGGCATTGTGCCTTTTGTATTTAATTCCGGTGCAGTATCTGTGTTTCATAGTCAATAAGAAGGTCAGAGGGATACAGTAAACCTGAAGTGAAGCATCGGAATCCATAACCAGTGTCACAGGAATGGTTCAAAACATAGACAGTAACAAGAGTCAGTTTACTTGTCATCGGCATGGTTCAAAAATGGTTCAAAACATAGACAGTAAGAAGAGCCAGTTTTCTTGTACTTATGTCGGCACTGTGCCTTTTGTATTTAATTCCGATGCAATTTCTGTGTTTCATCGTCAATAAGAAAGTCATTGGGATACAGTAAACCTGAAGTGAAGCATCGGCATCTATAACTAGTGTCACAGGAATGGTTCAAAACATAGACAGTAAGAAGAGTCAGTTTTCTTGTAGTAAAGTCGGCATTGTGCCTTTTGTATGTAATTCCGATGCAATTTCTGTGTTTGATCGTCAATAAGAACGTCAGAGGGATACAGTAAATCTAGAGTGAAGCATCGGAATCTATAACTAGTGTCACAGGAATGGTTCAAAGCATAGACAGTAACAAGAGTCAGTTTACTTGTACTTAAGTCGGCATTGTGCCTTTTGTATTTAATTCCGATGCAATTTCTGTGTTTCATCGTCAATAAGAATGTCAGAGGGATACAGTAAACCAGAATTGAAGCATCGGAATCTATAACTAATGTCACAGGAATAGCTCAAATATAGACAGTAATTAGAGTCAGTTTTCTTGTACTTAAGACGGCATTGTGCCTTTTCTATATAATTCCAATGGAATTTCTGTGTTTCATCGTCAGTAAGAAAGACAGATGGATACAGTAAACCTGAAGTGAAGCATCGGAATCTATAACTAGTTTAACAGGAATGGATAAAAACATAGACAATAAGGAGGGTCAGTTTTCTTGTACTTAAGTCGGCATTGTGCCTTTTTTATTTAATTCCGATGCAATTTCTGTGTTTCATCGCCAATAAGAAGGTGGGAGGGATTCAGTAAACCTGAAGTGAAGCATCGGAATCAAAGTGAAGCATCGGAATCTATAACTAAATTCACAGGAATGGTTCAAAACATAGTCTGTAAGAAGAGTCAGTCTTCTTGTACTTAAGTCGGCATTGTGCATTCTCTATTTAATTCCGATGCAATATCTGCGTTTCGTCGTCAATAAGAAGGTCCAAGGGATACAGTAAACCTGAATTGAAGCATCGGAATCTAAAACCGGTCTCACAGGAAAGGTTCAACCATAGACAGTAAGAAGAGCCAGCCTTCTTGCACTTGAGTCGGCGTTGTGCTTTTTGTATATTATTCGGATGCAATTTCTGTGTTTCATTGTCAAGAAGAAAGTCAGAGAGATACAGTAAACTTGAAGTGAAGCATCGGGACTTATAACTAGTGTCACAGGAATGGTTCAAAACATAGACAGTAAGTAGAGTCAGTTTTTTGTACTTAAGTCGGCATTGTGCCTTTTCTATTTAATTACGATCAATTTCTGTGTTTCATCGTCAATTAGAAGGTCAGAGGGATACAGTAAACCAGAAGTGAAGCTTCAAGATTAATAACTAGTGTCAAATCATAGACGGTAAGAAGAGCCAGCCTTCTTGTACATGAGTCGGCATTGTGGGTTTTGTTTTTAATTCCGATGCAATTTCTGTGTTTCATCGTCAATAAGAAGTTCAGAGTGATACAGTAAACTTGACGTGAAGAATCGGAATCTATAACTAGTGTCACAGGAATGGTTCAAAACATAGACAGTAAGAAGAGTCAATTTTCTTGTTCTTAAGTCGGCATTGAGCCTTTTCTATATAATTCCGATGCAATTTCTGTGTTTCATCATCAATAAGAAGGTCACAGGGATACAGTAAACCTGAAGTGAAGCATCGGAATCTATAACTAGTGTCACAGGAATGGTTCAAATCATAGACAGTAAGAAGAGTCAAATTTCTTGGACTTATGTCGGCATTGTGCCTTTTGTATTTATTTTCGATGCAATTTCTGTGTTACATAGTCAATACGTAGGTCAGAGGGATTCTGTAAACCTGAAGTGAAGCATCGGAATCTATAGCTAGTGCCAAAGGAACGATTCAAAACATAGATAGTAAGAAGAGTCAGTTTTCTTGTATTTAAGTCGGCATTGTGCCTTTTCTATTTAATTCCGATGCAATTTCTGTGTTCCATCGTCAATAAGAAGGTCAGAAGGATACAGTAAACCTGAAGTGAAGCATGCGAATCCATAACTAGTGTCACAGGAATGGTTCAAAACATAGACAGTAAGATGAGCCAGCCTTGTTGTACTTCAGTCGGCATTGTGCCTTTTGTATTTAATTCCGATGCAATTTCTGTGTTCCATCGTCAATAAGGAGGTCAGAGGGATACAGTAAACCTGAAGTGAAGCATCGGAATCTATAAGTAGTGTCACAGGAATGGTTCAAAGCATAGACAGCAACAAGAGACAGTTTACTTGTACTTAAGTCGGCATTGTGCCTTTTGTGTTTAATTCCAATGCAATTTCTGTGTTTCATCGTCAATAAGAAGGTCAGAGGGATACAGTAAACCTGAAGTGAAGCATCGAAATCTATAACTAGTGTCACAGGAATGGTTCAAACATAGACAGTAACAAGAGTCAGTTTTCCTGTACTTAAGTCGGCATTGAGCCTTTTCTATTTAATTCCGATGCAATTCCTGTGTTTCGTCGACAATAAGAAGGTCAGAGGGATACAGTAAACCTGAAGTCAAGCATCGGTATCTAAAACCGGTCTCACAGGGAAGGTTCAAAACATAGACAGTAAGAAGAGCCACTCTTCCAGTACTTGAGTCGGCATTGTGCCTTTTGTATTTAATTCCGATGGAATATCTGTGTTACATCGTCAATAAGACGGTCACAGGGATACAGTAAACCTGAAGTGAAGCATCGGAATCCATAACTAGTGTCACAGGAATGGTTCAAAACATAGACAGTAAGAAGAGTCAGTTTTCATGTACTTAAGTCGGCATGTGCTATTATATTTAATTCCGATGCAATTTCTGAGTTTCGTCGTCAATAAGAAGGTCCAAGGGATACAGTAAACCTGAAATGAAGCTCGGAATCTAAAACCGGTCTCACAGGAAAGGTTGAAACATAGACAGTAAGAAGAGCCCGTCTTCTTGCACTTGAGTCGGCATTGTGCCTCTTGTATTTAATTCGGATGCAATTTCTGTGTTTAGCCGTCAATAAGAAGGTCAGAGGGATACAGTAAACTTGAAGTGAAGCATCGGAATCTATAACTAGTGTCACAGGAATGGTTCATAACATAGACAGTTAGAAGAGTCAGTTTTCTTGTTCTTAAGTCGGCATAGTGCCTTTTCTATATAATTCCGATGGAATTTCTGTGTTTCATCATCAATAAGAAGGTCACAGGGATACAGTAAACCTGAAGTGAAGCATCGGAATCTATAACTAGTGTCACAGGAATGGTTCAAATCATAGACAGTAAGAAGAGTCAAATTTCTTGGACTTATGTCGGCATTGTGCCTTTTGTATTTATTTCCGATGCAATTTCTGTGATACATAGTCAATACGTAGGTCAGAGGGATACTGAAAACCTGAAGTGAAGCATCGGAATCTATAACTAGTGCCAAAGGAACGATTCAAAACATAGATAGTAAGAAGAGTCAGTTTTCTTGTATTTAAGTCGGCATTGTGCCTTTTCTATTTAATTCCGATGCAATTTCTGTGTTTCATCGTCAATAAGAAGGTCAGAGGGATACAGTAAACCTGAAGTGAAGCATGCGAATCCATAACTAGTGTCACAGGAATGGTTCAAAGCATAGACAGTAAGATGAGCCAGCCTTCTTGTACTTGAGTCGGCATTGTGCCTTTTGTATTTAATTCCGATGGAATATCTGTGTTCCATCGTCAATAGGACGGTCAGAGGGATACAGTAAACCCGAAGTGAAGCATCGGAATCCCTAACTACTGTCACAGGAATGGTTCAAAACACAGACAGTAAGTTGAGTCAGTTTTCTTGTACTTAAGTCGGCATGTGATTTTCTATTTAATTCCGATGCAATTTCTGTGTTTCGTCGTCCATAACAAGGTCCAAGGGATACAGTAAACCTGAATTGAAGCATCGGAATCTAAAACCGGTCTCACAGGAAAGGTTCAAACATAGACAGTAAGAAGAGCCAGTCTTCTTGCACTTGAGTCGGCATTGTGCCTCTTGTATTTAATTCGGATGCAATTTCTGTGTTTAGTCGTCAATAAGAAGGTCAGAGGGATACAGTAAACTTGAAGTGAAGCATCGGAATCTATAACTAGTGTCACAGGAATGGTTCAAAACATAGACAGTAAGTAGAGTCAGTTTTTTGTACTTAAGTCGGCATTGTGCCTTTTCTATTTAATTCCGATCAATTTCTGTGTTTCATCGTCAATTAGAAGGTCAGAGGGATACAGTAAACCTGAAGTGAAGCTTCAGAATTTATAACTAGTGTCACAGGAATGGTTCAAAACTTAGACAGAAAGAAGAGTCAGTTTTCTTGTTCTTATGTCGGCATTGTGCCTTTTATATTTAATTCCGATGCAATTTCTGTGTTCCATCGTCAATAAGGAGGTCAGAGGAATACAGTAAACCTGAAGTGAAGGATCAGAAACTATAACTAGTGTCACAGGAATGGTTCAAAACATAGACAGTAAGAAGAGTCAGTTTTCTTGGACTTATGTCGGCATTGTGCTTTTTGTATTTATTTCCGACGCAATTTCTGCGTTTCATCATCAATAAGAAGGTCAGAATGATACAGTAAACCTGAAGTGAAGCATCGGAATCTATAACTAGTGCCAAAGGAACGATTCAAAACATAGATAGTAAGAAGAGTCAGCTTTCTTGTATTTAAGTCGGCATTGTGCCTTTTCTATTTAATTCCGATGCAATTTCCGTGTTTCATCGTCCATAAGAAGGTCAGAGGGATACAATAAACCTGAAGTGAAGCATGCGAATCCATAACTAGTGTCACAGGAATGGTTCAAAACATAGACAGTAAGATGAGCCAGCCTTCTTGTACTTGAGTCGGCATTGTGCCTTTTGTATTTAATTCCGATGCAATTTCTGTGTTCCATCGTCAATAAGGAGGTCAGAGGGATACAGTAAACCTGAAGTGAAGCATCGGAATCTATAACTAGTGTCACAGGAATGGTTCAAATCATAGACAGCAACAAGAGACAGTTTACTTGTACTTAAGTCGGCATTGTGCCTTTTGTGTTTAATTCCATTGCAATTTCTGTGTTTTATCGTCAATAAGAAGGTCAGAGGGATACAGTAAACCTGAAGTGAAGCATCGAAATCTATAACTAGTGTCACAGGAATGGTTCAAACATAGACAGAAACAAGAGTCAGTCTTCCTGTACTTAAGTCGGCATTGAGCCTTTTCTATTTAATACCTATGCAATTCCTGTGTTTCGTCGTCAATAAGAAGGTACAAGGTATACAGTAAACCTGAAGTCAAGCATCGGTATCTAAAACCGGTCTCACAGGGAAGGTTCAAAACATAGATAGTAAGAAGAGCCACTCTTCCAGTACTTGAGTCGGCATTGTGCCTTTTGTATTTAATTCCGATGGAATATCTGTGTTACATCGTCAATAAGACGGTCACAGGGATACAGTAAACCTGAAGTGAAGCATCGGAATCCATAACTAGTGTCACAGGAATGGTTCAAAACATAGACAGTAAGAAGAGTCAGTTTTCTTGTACTTAAGTCGGCATGTGCTATTATATTTAATTCCGATGCAATTTCTGAGTTTCGTCGTCAATAAGAAGGTCCTAGGGATACAGTAAACCTGAATTGAAGCATCGGAATCTAAAACCGGTCTCACAGGAAAGGTTCAAACATAGACAGTAAGAAGAGCCAGACTTCTTGCACTTGAGTCGGCGTTGCGCTTTTTGTATTTAATTCGGATGCAATTTCTGTGTTTCATCGTCAAGAAGAAAGTCAGAGAGATACAGTAAACTTGAAGTGAAGCATCGGGACTTATAACTAGTGTCACAGGAATGGTTCAAAACATAGACAGTAAGTAGAGTCATTTTTTTGTACTTAAGTCGGCATTGTGCCTTTTCTAATTAATTACGATCAATTTCTGTGTTTCATCGTCAATTAGAAGGTCAGAGGGATACAGTAAACCTGAAGTGAAGCTTCAAAATTTATAACTAGTGTCAAATCATAGACAGTAAGAAGAGCCAGCCTTCTTGTACATGAGTCGGCATTGTGGGTTTTGTTTTTAATTCCGATGCAATTTCTGTGTTTCATCGTCAATAAGAAGTTCAGAGTGATACAGTAAACTTGAAGTGAAGAATCGGAATCTATAACTAGTGTCACAGGAATGGTTCAAACATAGACAGTAAGAAGAGTCAGTTTTCTTGTTCTTAAGTCGGCATTGAGCCTTTTCTATATAATTCCGATGCAATTTCTGTGTTTCATCATCAATAAGAAGGTCACAGGGATACAGTAAACCTGAAGTGAAGCATCGGAATCTATAACTAGTGTCACAGGAATGGTTCAAATCATAGACAGTAAGAAGAGTCAAATTTCTTGGACTTATGTCGGCATTCTGCCTTTTGTATTTATTTTCGATGCAATTTCTGTGTTACATAGTCAATACGTAGGTCAGAGGGATTCTGTAAACCTGAAGTGAAGCATCGCAATCTATAGCTAGTGCCAAAGGAACGATTCAAAACATAGATAGTAAGAAGAGTCAGTTTTCTTGTATTTAAGTCGGCATTGTGCCTTTTCTATTTAATTCCGATGCAATTTCTGTGTTCCATCGTCAATAAGAAGGTCAGAAGGATACAGTAAACCTGAAGTGAAGCATGCGAATCCATAACTAGTGTCACAGGAATGGTTCAAAACATAGACAGTAAGATGAGCCAGCCTTCTTGTACTTGAGTCGGCATTGTGCCTTTTGTATTTAATTCCGATGCAATTTCTGTGTTCCATCGTCAATAAGGAGGTCAGAGGGATACAGTAAACCTGAAGTGAAGCATCGGAATCTATAACTAGTGTCACAGGAATGGTTCAAAATATAGACAACAACAAGAGACAGTTTACTTGTACTTAAGTCGGCATTGTGCCTTTTGTGTTTAATTCCAATGTAATTTCTGTGTTTCATCGTCAATAAGAAGGTCAGAGGGATACAGTAAACCTGAAGTGAAGCATCGGAATCCATAACTAGTGTCACAGGAATGGTTCAAAACATAGACAGTAAGAAGAGTCAGTTTTCATGCACTTAAGTCGTCATGTGCTATTATATTTAATTCCGATGCAATTTCTGAGTTTCGTCGTCAATAAGAAGGTCCAAGGGATACAGTAAACCTGAATTGAAGCATCGGAAGCTAAAACCGGTCTCACAGGAATGGTTCAAACATAGACAGTAAGAAGAGCCAGACTTCTTGCACTTGAGTCGGCGTTGTGCTTTTTGTATTTAATTCGGATGCCATTTCTGTGTTTAGTCGTCAATAAGAAGGTCAGAGGGATACAGTAAACTTGATGTGAAGCTGCGGAATCTATAACTAGTTTCACAGGAATGGTTAAGAACATAGACAGTAAGAAGAGTCTGTTGACATGTACTTAAGTTGGCATTGTGCCTTTCGTATTTAGTTCCGAAGCAATTTCTGTGTTTCATCGTCAATAAGAAGGTCAGAGGGATACAGTTATCCTGAAGTGAAGCTTCGGAATCTATAACTAGTGTCACAGGAATGGTTCTAACATAGACAGTAAGAAGAGTCAGTTTTCTTGTACTTAAGTCGGCAGTGTGCCTTTTCTATTTAATTCCGATGCAATTTCTGTGTTTCATCATCAATAAGAAGGTCAGAGGGATACAGTAAACCTGAAGTGAAGCATCGGAATCTATAACTAGTGCCAAAGGAACGATTCAAAACATAGATAGTAAGAAGAGTCAGTTTTCTTGTATTTAAGTCGGCATTGTGCCTTTTCTATTTAATTCCGATGCAATTTCTGTGTTTCATCGTCAATAAGAAGGTCAGAGGGATACAGTAAACCTGAAGTGAAGCATCGGAATCCATAACTAGTGTCACAGGAATGGTTCAAAACATGGACAGTAAGATGAGCCAGCCTTCTTGTACTTGACTCGGCATTGTGCCTTTTGTATTTAATTCCGATGCAATTTCTGTGTTCCATCGTCAATAAGGAGGACAGAGGGATACAGTAAACCTGATGTGAAGCATCGGAATCTATAACTTTTGTTACAGGAATGTTTCAAAACATAGACAGTAAAAAGAACCAGACTTCTTGTACTTGAGTCGGCACTGTGCCTTTTGTATTTATTCCGATGCAATTTCTGTGTTCCATCGTCAATAAGGAGGTCAGAGGGATACAGTAAACCTGAAGTGAAGCATCGGAATCTATAACTAGTGTCACAGAAATAGTTCAAAACATAGGCAGTAAGAAGAGTCAGTTTTCTTGTACTTAAGTCGGCATTGTAATTTTTGTTTTTAATTCCGAAGCAATTTCTATCTTTCATCTCAATAATAACGTCAGGGAGATACGGTAAACCTGAAGTGAAGCATCGGAATCTATAACTAGTGTCACAGCAATGGGTCAAATCATAGACAGTAAGAGGAGTCAGTTTTCTTGTACTTAAGTATGCATTGTGCCTTTTGTATTTAATTCCGATGCAATTTCTGTGTTTCATCGTCAATAAGAAGGTCAGAGGGATACAGCAAACCTGAAGTGAAGCATCGGAATCTATAACTAGTGTCACAGGAATGGTTCAAAACATAGTCAGTAACAAGAGTCAGTTTTCTTGTACTTAGGTCGGCATTGTGCTTTTTGTATTTAATTACGATGCAATTTCTGTGTTTCGTCGTCAAAAAGAAGGTCCAAGGGATACAGTAAACCAGAAGTGAAGCAACGGAATCTAAAACCGGTCTCACAGGAGAGGTTCAAAACATAAACAGTAAGATGAGCCAGTCCTCCTGTACTTGAGTCTTCATTGTGCTTTTTGTATTTAATTCCGATGCAATTTCTGTGTTTCATCGTCAATAAGATGGTCAGTGGGATACAGTAAACCTGAATTGAAGCATCGGAATCTATAACTAGTGTCACAGGAATGGTTCAAAACATAGACAGTAACAAGAGTCAGTTTACATGTACTTAAGTCGGCATTGTGCCTTTTGTGTTTAATTCCGATGCAATTTCTGTGTTTCTTCGTCAATAAGAAAGTCAGAGGGATACAGTTAACCTGAAGTGAAGCATCGGAATCTATAACTAGTGTCACAGGAATGGTTCAAAACATAGACAGTAACAAGAGTCAGTTTTCTTGTACTTAAGTCGGCATTGAGCCTTTTCTAATTAATTCCGATGCAATTCCTGTGTTTCGTCGTCAATAAGATGGTCCAAGGTATACAGTAAACCTGAAGTCAAGCATCGGTATTTAAAACCGGTCTCACAGGAAAGGTTCAAAACATAGATAGTAAGAAGAGCCACTCTTCCAGTACTTGAGTCGGCATTGTGCCTTTTGTATTTAAATCCGATGCAATTTATGTGTTTCATCGTCAATAAGAAGGTCAGAAGGATACAGTAAACCTGAAGTGAAGCATCGGAATCTATAACTAGTCTCACAGGAATGGTTCAAAACATAGACAGTAACAAGAGTCAGTTTACTTGTATTTCAGTCGGCATTGTGCCTTTTGTATTTAATTCCGATGCAATATCTGTGTTTCATCGTCAATAAGAAGGTCAGAGGGATACAGTAAACCTGAAGTGAAGCATCGGAATCTATAACTAGTGTCACAGGAATGGTTCAAAACATAGACAGTAAGAAGAGTCAGTTTTAATGTACTTAAGTTGGCATTGTGCCTTTTGTATTTAATTCCGATGCAATTTCTGTCTTTGATCGTCTATAAGAAGGTCAGAGGGATACAGTAAACCAGAAGTGAAGCATCGGAATCTATAACTAATGTCACAGGAGTGGTTCAAAAATAGACAGTAATTAGAGTCAGTTTACTTGTACTTAAGTCGGCATTGTGCCTTTTGTATTTAATTCCGATGCAATTTCTGTGTTTCATCGTCAATAAGAAGGTCAGAGGGATACAGTAAGCCTGAAGTGATGCATCGGAATCTATAACTAGTGTCACAGGAATGGTTCAAAACATAGACAGTAAGAGGAGTCAGTTTTCTTGTACTTAAGTCGGCATAGGGCCTTTTGTATTTAATTCCGATGCATTTTCTGTGTTACGTCGTCAATAAGACGGTCCAAGGGATACAGTTAACCTGAAGTGAAGCATCCGAATCTAAAACCTATCTCACAGGAAAGGTTCAAAACATAGACAGTAACATGAGCCAGTCTTCGTGTACTTGAGTCTTCATTGTGCTTTTTGTATTTAATTCCGATGCAATTTCTGTGTTTCATCGTCAATAAGAATGTCAGTGGGATACAGTAAACCTGAAGTGAAGCATCGGAATCTATAACTAGTGTCACAGGAATGGTTCAAATCATAGACAGTAACAAGAGTCAGTTTACTTGTACTTAAGTCGGCATTGTGCCTTTTGTGTTTAATTCCAATGCAATTTCTGTGTTTCTTCGTCAATAAGAAGGTCAGAGGGATACAGTTAACCTGAAGTGAAGCATCGAAATCTATAACTAGTGTCACAGGAATGGTTCAAATCATAGACAGTAACAAGAGTCAGTTTTCTTGTACTTAAGTCGGCATTGAGCCTTTTCTATTTAATTCCGATGCAATTCCTGTGTTTCGTCGTCAATAAGAAGGTCCAAGGTATACAGTAAACCTGGAGTCAAGCATCGGTATCTAAAACCGGTCTCACAGGAAAGGATCAAAACATAGATAGTAAGAAGAGCCACTCTTCCAGTACTTGAGTCGGCATTGTGCCTTTTGTATTTAATTCCGATGCAATTTCTGTGTTTCATCGTCAATAAGAAGGTCAGAGGGATACAGTAAACCTGAAGTGAAGCATCGGAATCAATTACTAGTCTCACAGGAATGGTTCAAACCATAGACAGTAACAAGAGTCAGTTTACTAGTATTTAAGTCGGCATTGTGCCTTATGTATTTAATTCCGATGCAGTTTCTGTCTTTGATCGTCTATAAGAAGGCAGAGGGATACACTAAAACAGAAGTGAAGCATCGGAATCTATAACTAATGTCACAGGAGTGGTTCAAAATATACAGTAATTACAGTCAGTTTACTTGTACTTAAGTCGGCAATGTGCCTTTTGTATTTAATTCCGATGCAATTTCTGTGTTTCAACGTCAATAAGAAGGTCAGAGGGATACAGTAAACCTGATGTGAAGCATCGGAATCTATAACTAGTGTCACAGGAATGGTTCAAACATAGACAGTAAGAAGAGTCAGTTTTCTTGTACTTAAGTCGGCATTGTGCCTTTTGTATTTAATTCCGATGCATTTTCTGTGTTACGTCGTCAATAAGACGGTCCAAGGGATACAGTTAACCTGAAGTGAAGCATCCGAATCTAAATTCTATCTCACAGGAAAGGTTCAAAACATAGACAGTAAGAAGAGGCAGTCTTCTTGTACCTGAGTCGGCATTGTGCCTTTTTTATTTAATTCCGATGCAATTTCTGTGTTTCATCGTCAATACGTAGGTCCGGGGGATTCAATAAATCTGAGGTGAAGAATCTGAATCTATAACTAATGTCACAGGAATGGTTCAAACCATAGACAGTAAGAAGAATCAGTCTTCTAATAGTTAAGTCGGCATTGTGCCTTTTGTATTTAATTCCGGTGCAGTATCTGTGTTTCATAGTCAATAAGAAGGTCTGAGGGATACAGTAAACCTGAAGTGAAGCATCGGAATCCATAACCAGTGTCACAGGAATGGTTCAAAACATAGACAGTAACAAGAGTCAGTTTACTTGTCATCGGCATGGTTCAAAAATGGTTCAAAACATAGACAGTAAGAAGAGCCAGTTTTCTTGTACTTATGTCGGCACTGTGCCTTTTGTATTTAATTCCGATGCAATTTCTGTGTTTCATCGTCAATAAGAAAGTCATTGGGATACAGTAAACCTGAAGTGAAGCATCGGCATCTATAACTAGTGTCACAGGAATGGTTCAAAACATAGACAGTAAGAAGAGTCAGTTTTCTTGTAGTAAAGTCGGCATTGTGCCTTTTGTATGTAATTCCGATGCAATTTCTGTGTTTGATCGTCAATAAGAACGTCAGAGGGATACAGTAAATCTAGAGTGAAGCATCGGAATCTATAACTAGTGTCACAGGAATGGTTCAAAGCATAGACAGTAACAAGAGTCAGTTTACTTGTACTTAAGTCGGCATTGTGCCTTTTGTATTTAATTCCGATGCAATTTCTGTGTTTCATCGTCAATAAGAATGTCAGAGGGATACAGTAAACCAGAATTGAAGCATCGGAATCTATAACTAATGTCACAGGAATAGCTCAAATATAGACAGTAATTAGAGTCAGTTTTCTTGTACTTAAGACGGCATTGTGCCTTTTCTATATAATTCCAATGGAATTTCTGTGTTTCATCGTCAGTAAGAAAGACAGATGGATACAGTAAACCTGAAGTGAAGCATCGGAATCTATAACTAGTTTAACAGGAATGGATAAAAACATAGACAATAAGGAGGGTCAGTTTTCTTGTACTTAAGTCGGCATTGTGCCTTTTTTATTTAATTCCGATGCAATTTCTGTGTTTCATCGCCAATAAGAAGGTGGGAGGGATTCAGTAAACCTGAAGTGAAGCATCGGAATCAAAGTGAAGCATCGGAATCTATAACTAAATTCACAGGAATGGTTCAAAACATAGTCAGTAAGAAGAGTCAGTCTTCTTGTACTTAAGTCGGCATTGTGCCTTTTGTATTTAATTCCGGTGCAGTTTCTGTGTTTCATAGTCAATAAGAAGGTCAGAGGGATACAGTAAACCTGAAGTGAAGCATCGGAATCCATAACCAGTGTCACAGGAATGGTTCAAAACATAGACAGTAACAAGACTCAGTTTACTTGTCATCGGCATGGTTCAAAAATGGTTCAAAACATAGACAGTAAGAAGAGTCAGTTTTCTTGTACTTATGTCGGCACTGTGCCTTTTGTATTTAATTCCGATGCAATTTCTGTGTTACATCGTCAATAAGAAGGTCAGAGGGATACAGTAAACCTGAAGTGAAGCATCGGAATCTATAACTAGTGCCAAAGGAATGATTCAAATCATAGACAGTAAGAAGAGTCAGTTTTCTTGTACTTATGTCGGCATTGTGCCTTTTGTATTTAATTCCGATGCAATTTCTGTGTTTCATCATCAATAAGAAGTCAGAGGGATACAGTAAACCTGAAGTGAAGCATCGGAATTCATAACTAGTGTCACAGGAATGGTTCAAAACATAGACAGTAAGATGAGCCAGCCTTCTTGTACTTGACTCGGCATTGTGCCTTTTGTATTCATTTCCGATGCAATTTCTGTGTTCCATCGTCAATAAGGAGGACAGAGGGATACAGTAAACCTGATGTGAAGCATCGGAATCTATAACTAGTTTTACAGGAATGTTTCAAAACATAGACAGTAAGAAGAACCAGACTTCTTGTACTTGAGTCGGCATTGTGCCTTTTGTATTTATTCCGATGCAATTTCTGTGTTCCATCGTCAATAAGGAGGTCAGAGGGATACAGTAAACCTGAAGTGAAGCATCGGAATCTATAACTAGTGTCACAGGAATGGTTCAAAACATAGGCAGTAAGAAGAGTCAGTTTTCTTGTACTTAAGTCGGCATTGTAATTTTTGTTTTTAATTCCGATGCAATTTCTATCTTTCATCGTCAATAATAACGTCAAAGAGATACGGTAAACCTGAAGTGAAGCATCGGAATCTATAACTAGTGTCACAGGAATGGGTCAAATCATAGACAGTAAGAGGAGTCAGTTTTCTTGTACTTAAGTATGCATTGTGCCTTTTGTATTCAATTTCGATGCAATTTCTGTGTTTCATCGTCAATAAGAAGGTCAGAATGATACAGCAAACCTGAAGTGAAGCATCGGAATCTATAACTAGTGTCACAGGAATGGTTCAAAACATAGTCAGTAACAAGAGTCAGTTTTCTTGTACTTGGGTCGGCATTGTGCCTTTTGTATTTAATTACGATGCAATTTCTTTGTTTCGTCGTCAAAAAGAAGGTCCAAGGGATACAGTAAACCAGAAGTGAAGCATCGGAATCTAAAACCAGTCTCACAGGAGAGGTTCAAAACATAGACAGTAAGATGAGCCAGTCTTCTTGTACTTGAGTCTTCATTGTGCTTTTTGTATTTAATTCCGATGCAATTTCTGTGTTTCATCGTCAATAAGAAGGTCAGTGGGATACAGTAAACCTGAAGTCAAGCATCGGAATCTATAACTAGTGTCACAGGAACGGTTCAAATCATAGACAGTAAGAAGAGTCAGTCTTCTTAAACTTAAGTCGGCATGGTGCCTTTTGTATATAATTCCAATGGAATTTCTGTGTTTCATCGTCAATAAGAAGGTCAGATGGGTACAGTAAACCTGAAGTGAAGCATCGGAATCTATAAATAGTTTAACAGGAATGGATAAAACCATAGACAATAAGGAGGGTCAGTTTTCTTGTACTTAAGTCGGCATTGTGCCTTTTGTATTTAATTCTGATGCAATTTCTGTGTTTCATCGTCAATAAGAATGTCAGAGGGATACAGTAAAAATGAAGTGAAGCATCTGAATCTATAACTAGTGTCACAGGAATGGTTCAAATCATAGTCAGGAAGCACAGTCTGTCTTCTTGTACTTAAGTCGGCATTGTGCATTCTCTATTTAATTCCGATGCAATATCTGCGTTTCATCGTCAATAAGAAGGTCAGAGGGATACAGTAAAACGGAAGTGAAACATCGGAATCTATAACTAGTGTCGCAGGAATGGTTCAAAACATAGTCTGTAAGAAGAGTCAGTCTTCTTCTACTTAAGTCGGCATTGTGCCTTTTGTGTTTAATTCCGATGCAATTTCTGTGTTTGATCGTCAATAAGAAGGTCCAAGGGATACAGTAAACCTGAAGTGAAGCATCGGAATCTACAACTAGTGTCACAGGAATGGTTCAAATCATAGACAGTAAGAAGAGTCAGTCCTCTTGTACTTAAGTCGGCATTGTGCCTTTTCTTTTTAATTCCGATGCAATTTCTGTATTTATCCGTCAATACGAAGGTCAGAGGGATAGAGTAAACCTGAAGTGAAGCAACGGAATCTATAACTAGTGTCACAGGAAGGGTTCAAAGCATAGTCAGTTAGAAGAATCTGTCTTCTTGTACTTAAGTCGCCATTGTGCCTTTTGTGTTTAATTCCGATGCAATTTCTTTGTTTCATCGTCAATAAGAAGGTCCAAGGGATACAGTAGACCTGAAGTGAAGCATCGGAATCCATAACCAGTGTCACAGGAATGGTTCAAAACATAGACAGTAACAAGACTCAGTTTACTTGTCATCGGCATGGTTCAAAAATGGTTCAAAACATAGACAGTAAGAAGAGTCAGTTTTCTTGTACTTATGTCGGCACTGTGCCTTTTGTATTTAATTCCGATGCAATTTCTGTGTTACATCGTCAATAAGAAGGTCAGAGGGATACAGTAAACCTGAAGTGAAGCATCGGAATCTATAACTAGTGCCAAAGGAATGATTCAAATCATAGACAGTAAGAAGAGTCAGTTTTCTTGTACTTATGTCGGCATTGTGCCTTTTGTATTTAATTCCGATGCAATTTCTGTGTTTCATCATCAATAAGAAGTCAGAGGGATACAGTAAACCTGAAGTGAAGCATCGGAATTCATAACTAGTGTCACAGGAATGGTTCAAAACATAGACAGTAAGATGAGCCAGCCTTCTTGTACTTGACTCGGCATTGTGCCTTTTGTATTCATTTCCGATGCAATTTCTGTGTTCCATCGTCAATAAGGAGGACAGAGGGATACAGTAAACCTGATGTGAAGCATCGGAATCTATTACTAGTTTTACAGGAATGTTTCAAAACATAGACAGTAAGAAGAACCAGACTTCTTGTACTTGAGTCGGCATTGTGCCTTTTGTATTTATTCCGATGCAATTTCTGTGTTCCATCGTCAATAAGGAGGTCAGAGGGATACAGTAAACCTGAAGTGAAGCATCGGAATCTATAACTAGTGTCACAGGAATGGTTCAAAACATAGGCAGTAAGAAGAGTCAGTTTTCTTGTACTTAAGTCGACATTGTAATTTTTGTTTTTAATTCCGATGCAATTTCTATCTTTCATCGTCAATAATAACGTCAAAGAGATACGGTAAACCTGAAGTGAAGCATCGGAATCTATAACTAGTGTCACAGGAATGGGTCAAATCATAGACAGTAAGAGGAGTCAGTTTTCTTGTACTTAAGTATGCATTGTGCCTTTTGTATTCAATTCCGATGCAATTTCTGTGTTTCATCGTCAATAAGAAGGTCAGAATGATACAGCAAACCTGAAGTGAAGCATCGGAATCTATAACTAGTGTCACAGGAATGGTTCAAAACATAGTCAGTAACAAGAGTCAGTTTTCTTGTACTTGGGTCGGCATTGTGCCTTTTGTATTTAATTACGATGCAATTTCTTTGTTTCGTCGTCAAAAAGAAGGTCCAAGGGATACAGTAAACCAGAAGTGAAGCATCGGAATCTAAAACCAGTCTCACAGGAGAGGTTCAAAACATAGACAGTAAGATGAGCCAGTCTTCTTGTACTTGAGTCTTCATTGTGCTTTTTGTATTTAATTCCGATGCAATTTCTGTGTTTCATCGTCAATAAGAAGGTCAGTGGGATACAGTAAACCTGAAGTCAAGCATCGGAATCTATAACTAGTGTCACAGGAACGGTTCAAAACATAGACAGTAAGAAGAGTCAGTCTTCTTAAACTTAAGTCGGCATGGTGCCTTTTGTATATAATTCCAATGGAATTTCTGTGTTTCATCGTCAATAAGAAGGTCAGATGGGTACAGTAAACCTGAAGTGAAGCATCGGAATCTATAAATAGTTTAACAGGAATGGATAAAACCATAGACAATAAGGAGGGTCAGTTTTCTTGTACTTAAGTCGGCATTGTGCCTTTTGTATTTAATTCTGATGCAATTTCTGTGTTTCATCGTCAATAAGAATGTCAGAGGGATACAGTAAAAATGAAGTGAAGCATCTGAATCTATAACTAGTGTCACAGGAATGGTTCAAATCATAGTCAGGAAGCACAGTCAGTCTTCTTGTACTTAAGTCGGCATTGTGCATTCTCTATTTAATTCCGATGCAATATCTGCGTTTCATCGTCAATAAGAAGGTCAGAGGGATACAGTAAAACGGAAGTGAAACATCGGAATCTATAACTAGTGTCGCAGGAATGGTTCAAAACATAGTCTGTAAGAAGAGTCAGTCTTCTTCTACTTAAGTCGTCATTGTGCCTTTTGTGTTTAATTCCGATGCAATTTCTGTGTTTGATCGTCAATAAGAAGGTCCAAGGGATACAGTAAACCTGAAGTGAAGCATCGGAATCTACAACTAGTGTCACAGGAATGGTTCAAATCATAGACAGTAGGAAGAGTCAGTCCTCTTGTACTTAAGTCGGCATTGTGCCTTTTCTTTTTAATTCCGATGCAATTTCTGTATTTATCCGTCAATACGAAGGTCAGAGGGATAGAGTAAACCTGAAGTGAAGCAACGGAATCTATAACTAGTGTCACAGGAAGGGTTCAAAGCATAGTCAGTTAGAAGAATCTGTCTTCTTGTACTTAAGTCGCCATTGTGCCTTTTGTGTTTAATTCCGATGCAATTTCTTTGTTTCATCGTCAATAAGAAGGTCCAAGGGATACAGTAGACCTGAAGTGAAGCATCGGAATCTATAAATAGTGTCAGAGGAATGGTTCAAATCATAGTCAGTAAGCACAGTGAGTCTTCTTGTACTTATGTCGGCATTGTGCATTTGATGTTGAATTCCAAGGCAATTTCTGTGTTTCATCGTCTATAAGAAGGTCCAAGGGATACAGTAAACCTGAAGTGAAGCATTGGAATCTATAGCTAGTGTCACAGGAATGGTTCAAAACATACACAGGGGGAAGATTCAGTCTTCTTGTACTTAAGTCAGCACTGTGCCTTTTGTATTTAATTCCGATGCAATTTCTGTGTTTCATCGTCAATAAGAAGGACAGAGGGATACAGTAAACCTGAAGTGAAGCATCGAAATCTATAACTAGTGCCACAGGAATGGTTCAAATCATAATCAATAAAAAGAGTCAGTCTTCTTGTACTTATGTCGGCATTGTGCCATTTGTATTTAATTCCAATATAATATCTGTGTTTCGTCGTCAAAAGAAGGTCCATGGGATACAGTAAACCTGAAGTGAGCATCGGAATCTATAACTAGTGTCACAGGAATGGTTCAAATCATAGTCAGTAAGCACAGTCAGTCTTCTTGTACTAAAGTCGGCATTGTGCCTTTTGTGTTTAATTCCGATGCAATTTCTGCGTTTCATCGTCAATAAGAAGGTCCATGGGATACAGTAAACATGAAGTGAAGCATCGGAATCTATAACTAGTTTTACAGGAATGTTTCAAAACATAGACAGTAAGAAGAACCAGACTTCTTGTACTTGAGTCGGCATTGTGCCTTTTGTATTTATTCCGATGCAATTTCTGTGTTCCATCGTCAATAAGGAGGTCAGAGGGATACAGTAAACCTGAAGTGAAGCATCGGAATCTATAACTAGTGTCACAGGAATGGTTCAAAACATAGGCAGTAAGAAGAGTCAGTTTTCTTGTACTTAAGTCGGCATTGTAGTTTTTGTTTTTAATTCCGATGCAATTTCTATCTTTCATCGTCAATAATAACGTCAAAGAGATACGGTAAACCTGAAGTGAAGCATCGGAATCTATAACTAGTGTCACAGGAATGGGTCAAATCATAGACAGTAAGAGGAGTCAGTTTTCTTGTACTTAAGTATGCATTGTGCCTTTTGTATTCAATTCCGATGCAATTTCTGTGTTTCATCGTCAATAAGAAGGTCAGAATGATACAGCAAACCTGAAGTGAAGCATCGGAATCTATAACTAGTGTCACAGGAATGGTTCAAAACATAGTCAGTAACAAGAGTCAGTTTTCTTGTACTTGGGTCGGCATTGTGCCTTTTGTATTTAATTACGATGCAATTTCTTTGTTTCGTCGTCAAAAAGAAGGTCCAAGGGATACAGTAAACCAGAAGTGAAGCATCGGAATCTAAAACCAGTCTCACAGGAGAGGTTCAAAACATAGACAGTAAGATGAGCCAGTCTTCTTGTACTTGAGTCTTCATTGTGCTTTTTGTATTTAATTCCGATGCAATTTCTGTGTTTCATCGTCAATAAGAAGGTCAGTGGGATACAGTAAACCTGAAGTCAAGCATCGGAATCTATAACTAGTGTCACAGGAACGGTTCAAAACATAGACAGTAAGAAGAGTCTGTCTTCTTAAACTTAAGTCGGCATGGTGCCTTTTGTATATAATTCCAATGGAATTTCTGTGTTTCATCGTCAATAAGAAGGTCAGATGGGTACAGTAAACCTGAAGTGAAGCATCGGAATCTATAAATAGTTTAACAGGAATGGATAAAACCATAGACAATAAGGAGGGTCAGTTTTCTTGTACTTAAGTCGGCATTGTGCCTTTTGTATTTAATTCTGATGCAATTTCTGTGTTTCATCGTCAATAAGAATGTCAGAGGGATACAGTAAAAATGAAGTGAAGCATCTGAATCTATAACTAGTGTCACAGGAATGGTTCAAATCATAGTCAGGAAGCACAGTCAGTCTTCTTGTACTTAAGTCGGCATTGTGCATTCTCTATTTAATTCCGATGCAATATCTGCGTTTCATCGTCAATAAGAAGGTCAGAGGGATACAGTAAAACGGAAGTGAAACATCGGAATCTATAACTAGTGTCGCAGGAATGGTTCAAAACATAGTCTGTAAGAAGAGTCAGTCTTCTTCTACTTAAGTCGGAATTGTGCCTTTTGTGTTTAATTCCGATGCAATTTCTGTGTTTGATCGTCAATAAGAAGGTCCAAGGGATACAGTAAACCTGAAGTGAAGCATCGGAATCTACAACTAGTGTCACAGGAATGGTTCAAATCATAGACAGTAAGAAGAGTCAGTCCTCTTGTACTTAAGTCGGCATTGTGCCTTTTCTTTTTAATTCCGATGCAATTTCTGTATTTATCCGTCAATACGAAGGTCAGAGGGATAGAGTAAACCTGAAGTGAAGCAACGGAATCTATAACTAGTGTCACAGGAAGGGTTCAAAGCATAGTCAGTTAGAAGAATCTGTCTTCTTGTACTTAAGTCGCCATTGTGCCTTTTGTGTTTAATTCCGAAGCAATTTCTTTGTTTCATCGTCAATAAGAAGGTCCAAGGGATACAGTAGACCTGAAGTGAAGCATCGGAATCTATAAATAGTGTCAGAGGAATGGTTCAAATCATAGTCAGTAAGCACAGTGAGTCTTCTTGTACTTATGTCGGCATTGTGCATTTGATGTTGAATTCCAAGGCAATTTCTGTGTTTCATCGTCTATAAGAAGGTCCAAGGGATACAGTAAACCTGAAGTGAAGCATTGGAATCTATAGCTAGTGTCACAGGAATGGTTCAAAAACATACACAGGGGGAAGATTCAGTCTTCTTGTACTTAAGTCAGCACTGTGCCTTTTGTATTTAATTCCGATGCAATTTCTGTGTTTCATCGTCAATAAGAAGGTCAGAGGGATACAGTAATCCTGAAGTGAAGCATCGAAATCTATAACTAGTGCCACAGGAATGGTTCAAATCATAATCAGTAAAAAGAGTCAGTCTTCTTGTACTTATGTCGGCATTGTGCCATTTGTATTTAATTCCAATATAATATCTGTGTTTCGTCGTCAAAAGAAGGTCCATGGGATACAGTAAACCTGAAGTGAGCATCGGAATCTATAACTAGTGTCACAGGAATGGTTCAAATCATAGTCAGTAAGCACAGTCAGTCTTCTTGTACTAAAGTCGGCATTGTGCCTTTTGTGTTTAATTCCGATGCAATTTCTGCGTTTCATCGTCAATAAGAAGGTCCATGGGATACAGTAAACATGAAGTGAAGCATCGGAATCTATAACTAGTGTCACAGGAATGGTTCAAATCATAGACAGTAAGAAGAGTCAGTCCTCTTGTACTTAAGTCGGCATTGTGCCTTTTCTATTTAATTCCGATGCAATTTCTGTGTTTATCCGTCAATAAGTAGGTCAGAGGGATACAGTAAACCTGAAGTGAAGCATCGGAATCTATAACTAGTGTCACATTAAGGGTTCAAAGCATAGTCAGTAAGAAGAATCTGTCTTCTTGTACTTAAGTCGGCATTGTGCCTTTTGTGTTTAATTCCGTTGCAATTTCTTTGTTTCATCGTCAATAAGAAGGTCCAAGGGATATAGTAGACCTGAAGTGAGGCATCGGAATCTATAAATAGTGTCACAGGAATGGTTCAAATCATAGTCAGTAAGCACAGTGAGTCTTCTTGTACTTATGTCGGCATTGTGCCTTTTATGTTGAATTCCGAAGCAATTTCTGTGTTTCATCGTCTATAAGAAGGTCCAAGGGATACAGTAAACCTGAAGTGAAGCATCGGAATCTATAACTTGTGTCACAGGAATGGTTCAAAGCATAGTCAGTAAGAAGAGTCAGTCATCTTGTACTTAAGTCGACATTGTGCATTCTCTATTTAATTCCGTTGCAATATCTGCGTTTCATCGTCAATAAGAAGGTCAGAGGGATACAGTAAAACGGAAGTGAAACATCGGAATCTATAACTAGTGTCGCAGGAATGGTTCAAAACATAGTCTGTAAGAAGAGTCAGTCTTCTTCTACTTAAGTCAGCATTGTGCCTTTTGTATTTAATTCCGATGCAATTTCTGTGTTTCATGGTCAATAAGAAGGTCCATGGGATACAGTAAATCTGAAGTGAAGCAATGGAATCTATAACTAGTGTCACAGGAATAGTTCAAAACATAGACAGGAGGAAGAGTTAGTCTTCTTGTACTTAAGTCAGCATTGTGCATTTTGTATTTAATTCCGATGCAATTTCTGTGTTTCATCGTCAATAAGAAGGTCAGATTGATACAGTAAACCTGAAGTGAAGCATCGGAATCTATAACTAGTGTCACAGGAATGGTTCAAATCATAGACAGTAAGAAGAGTCAGTCCTCTTGTACTTAAGTCGGCATTGTGCCTTTTCTATTTATTTCCGATGCAATTTCTGTGTTTCATCGTCAATAAGAACGTCAGAGGGATACAGTAAACCTGAAGTGCAGCACCGGAATCTATAACTAGTGTCACAGGAATGGTTCAAAACATAGTCAGTAAGAAGAATCAGTTTCCTTGTACTGAAGTCGGCATTGTGCCTTTTGTATATAATTCTGATGCAATTTCTGTGTTTCGTCGTCAAAAGAAGGTCCATGGGATACAGTTAACCTGAAGTGAGCATCGGAATCTATAACTAGTGTCACAGGAATGGTTCAAAACATAGTCAGTAAGAAGAGTCAGTCTTCTTGTACTTAAGTCGGCATGGTGCCTTTTGTATATAATTCCAATGGAATTTCTGTGTTTCATCGTCAATAAGAAGGTCAGATGGATACAGTAAACCTGAAGTGAAGCATCGGAATCTATAACTAGTTTAACAGGAATGGATAAAAACATAGACAATAAGGAGGGTCAGTTTTCTTGTACTTTAGTCGGCATTGTGCATTTTTTATTTAATTCCGATGCAATTTCTGTGTTTCATCGTCAATAAGAAGGTCGTAGGGATACAGTAAACCTGAAGTGAACCATCGGAATCAAAGTGAAGCATCGGAATCTATAACTAAATTCACAGGAATGGTTCAAACCATAGTCAGTAAGAAGAGTCAGTCTTCTTGTACTTAAGTCGGCATTGTGCCTTTTGTATTTAATTCTGATGCTATTTCTGTGTTTCATCGTCAATAAGAAGGTCCAAGGGATACAGTAAACCTAAAGTGAAGCATCGGAATCTATAACTAGTGTCACAGGAATGGTTCAAACATAGACAGTAAGAAAAGTCAGTGTTCTTGTACTTAAGTCGGCATTGTGCCTTTTGTATTAAATTCCGATGCAATTTCTGTGTTTCATCGTCAATAAGAATGTCAGAGGGATACAGTAAAAATGAAGTGAAGCATCTGAATCTATAACTAGTGTCACAGGAATGGTTCAAATCATAGTCAGGAAGCACAGTCAGTCTTCTTGTACTTAAGTCGGCATTGTGCCTTTTGTGTTTAATTCCGATGCAATCTCTGTGTTTCATCGTCATTAAGAAGGTCCATGGGATACAGTAAACCTGAAGTGAAGCATCGGAATCTATAACTAGTGTCACAGGAATGGTTCAAATCATAGACAGTAAGAAGAGTCAGTCCTCTTGTACTTAAGTCGGCATTGTGCCTTTTGTATTTAATTCCGATGCAATTTCTGTGTTTATCCGTCAATAAGAAGGTCAGAGGGATACAGTAAACCTGAAGTGAAGCATCGGAATCTATAACTAGTGTCACAGGAATGGTTCAAATCATAGTCAGTAAGAAGAATCTGTTTTCCTGTACTTAAGTCGGCATTGTGCCTTTTGTATTTAATTCTGATGCAATTTCTGTGTTTCATCGTCAATAAGAAGGTCCAAGCGATACAGTAAACCTGAAGTGAAGCATCGGAATCTATAACTAGTGTCACAGGAGTGGTTCAAATATAGACAGTAAAGAGAGTCAGTCTTCTTGTACTTAAGTCGGCATTGTGCTTTTTTTTAATTTCCGATGCAATTTCTGTGTTTCATCGTCAATAAGAAGGTCAGAGGGATATAGTAAACCTGAAGTGAAGCATCGGAATCTATAACTAGTGTCACAGGAATGGTTCAAAACATAGTCAGTGAGAAGAATCTGTTTTCCTGTACTTAAGTCGGCATTGTGCCTTTTGTATTTAATTCTGATGCAATTTCTGTGTTTCATAGTCAATAAGAAGGTCCAAGGGATACAGTAAACCTGAAGTAAAGCATCGGAATCTATAACTAGTGCCACAGGAATGGTTCAAAACATAGTCTGTAAGAAGAGTCAGTCTTCTTGTACTTAAGTCGGCATTGTGCATTCTCTATTTAATTCCGATGCAATTTCTGTGTTTCATCGTCAATAAGAAGGTCAGAGGGATACAGTAAACCTGAAGTGCAGCATCGGAATCTATAACTAGTGTCACAGGAATGGTTCAAAACATAGTCAGTAAGAAGAATCAGTCTCCTTGTACTGAAGTCGGCATTGTGCCTTTTGTATATAATTCTGATGCAATTTCTGTGTTTCATCGTCAATAAGAGGGTCCAAGGGATACAGTAAACCTGAAGTTAAGCATCGGAATCTATAACTAGTGTCACAGGAGTGGTTCAAACTTAGACAGTAACAAGAGTCAGTCTTCTTGTACTCAAGTCGGCATTGTGCTTTTTTTAAATTCCGATACAATTTCTGTATTTCATCGTCAATAAGAAGGTCAGAGTGATACAGTAAACCTGAAGTGAAGCATCGGCATCTATAACTAGTTTCACAGGAATGGTTTAAACATAGACAGTAAGAAAAGTCAGTCTTCTTGTACTTAAGTCGGCATTGGGCCTTTTGTATTTAATTCCTATGCAATTTCTGTGTTTCATCGTTAATAAGAAGGTCAGAGGGATATAGTAAACCTAAAGTGAAGCATCGGAAACTATAACTAGTGTCACAGGAATGGTTCAAATCATAGTCAGTAAGCACAGTCAGTCTTCTTGTACTTAAGTTGGCATTGTGCCTTTTGTGTTTAATTCCGATGCAATTTCTGTGTTTCATCGTCAATAAGAAGGTCCAAGGGATACAGTAAACCTGAAGTGAAGCATCGGAATATATAACTAGTGTCACAGGAATGGTTCAAATCATAGACAGTAAGCACAGTGAGTCTTCTTGTACTTAAGTCGGCATTGTGCCTTTTCTTTTTAATTCCGATGCAATTTCTGTATTTATCCGACAATAAGAAGGTCAGAATGATACAGTAAACCCGAAGTGAAGCAACGGAATCTATAACTAGTGTCACAGGAAGGGTTCAAAGCATAGTCAGTTAGAAGAATCTGTCTTCTTGTACTTAAGTCGCCATTGTGCCTTTTGTGTTTAATTCCGATGCAATTTCTTTGTTTCATCGTCAATAAGAAGGTCCAAGGGATACAGTAGACCTGAAGTGAAGCATCGGAATCTATAAATAGTGTCAGAGGAATGGTTCAAATCATAGTCAGTAAGCACAGTGAGTCTTCTTGTACTTATGTCGGCATTGTGCATTTTATGTTGAATTCCAAGGCAATTTCTGTGTTTCATCGTCTATAAGAAGGTCCAAGGGATACAGTAAACCTGAAGTGAAGCATTGGAATCTATAGCTAGTGTCACAGGAATGGTTCAAAACATACACAGGGGGAAGATTCAGTCTTCTTGTACTTAAGTCAGCACTGTGCCTTTTGTATTTAATTCCGATGCAATTTCTGTGTTTCATCGTCAATAAGAAGGTCAGAGGGATACAGTAAACCTGAAGTGAAGCATCGAAATCTATAACTAGTGCCACAGGAATGGTTCAAATCATAATCAGTAAAAAGACTCAGTCTTCTTGTACTTATGTCGGCATTGTGCCATTTGTATTTAATTCCAATATAATATCTGTGTTTCGTCGTCAAAAGAAGGTCCATGGGATACAGTAAACCTGAAGTGAGCATCGGAATCTATAACTAGTGTCACAGGAATGGTTCAAATCATAGTCAGTAAGCACAGTCAGTCTTCTTGTACTTAAGTCGGCATTGTGCCTTTTGTGTTTAATTCCGATGCAATTTCTGCGTTTCATCGTCAATAAGAAGGTCCAAGGGATACAGTAAACATGAAGTAAAGCATCGGAATCTATAACTAGTGTCACAGGAATGGTTCAAATCATAGACAGCAAGAAGAGTCAGTCCTCTTGTACTTAAGTCGGCATTGTGCTTTTTCTATTTAATTCCGATGCAATTTCTGTGTTTATCCGTCAATAAGTAGGTCAGAGGGATACAGTAAACCTGAAGTGAAGCATCGGAATCCATAACTAGTGTCACATTAAGGGTTCAAAGCATAGTCAGTAAGAAGAATCTGTCTTCTTGTACTTAAGTCGGCATTGTGCCTTTTGTGTTTAATTCCGTTGCAATTTCTTTGTTTCATCGTCAATAAGACGGTCCAAGGGATACAGTAGACCTGAAGTGAAGCATCGGAATCTATAAATAGTGTCACAGGGATGGTTCAAATCATAGTCAGTAAGCACAGTGAGTCTTCTTGTACTTATGTCGGCTTTGTGCCTTTTATGTTGAATTCCGAAGCAATTTCTGTGTTTCATCGTCAATAAGAAGGTCAGATTGATACAGTAAACCTGAAGTGAAGCATCGGAATCTATAACTAGTGTCACAGGAATGGTTCAAATCATAGACAGTAAGAAGAGTCAGTCCTCTTGTACTTAAGTCGGCATTGTGCCTTTTCTATTTATTTCCGATGCAATTTCTGTGTTTCATCGTCAATAAGAAGGTCAGATGGATACAGTAAACCTGAAGTGAAGCATCGGAATCTATAACTAGTTTAACAGGAATGGATAAAAACATAGACAATAAGGAGGGTCAGTTTTCTTGTACTTTAGTCGTCATTGTGCATTTTTTATTTAATTCCGATGCAATTTCTGTGTTTCATCGTCAATAAGAAGGTCGGAGGGATACAGTAAACCTGAAGTGAAGCATCGGAATCAAAGTGAAGCATCGGAATCTATAACTAAATTCACAGGAATGGTTCAAAACATAGTCAGTAAGAAGAGTCAGTCTTCTTGTACTTAAGTCGGCATTGTGCCTATTGTATTTAATTCTGAAGCTATTTCTGTGTTTCATCGTCAATAAGAAGGTCCAAGGGATACAATAAACCTAAAGTGAAGCATCGGAATCTATAACTAGTGTCACAGGAATGGTTCAAACATAGACAGTAAGAAAAGTCAGTGTTCTTGTACTTAAGTCGGCATTGTGCCTTTTGTATTAAATTCCGATGCAATTTCTGTGTTTCATCGTCAATAAGAAGGTCAGAGGGATACAGTAAAAATGAAGTGAAGCATCTGAATCTATAACTAGTGTCACAGGAATGGTTCAAATCATAGTCAGTAAGCACAGTCAGTCTTCTTGTACTTAAGTCGGCATTGTGCCTTTTGTGTTTAATTCCGATGCAATCTCTGTGTTTCATCGTCAATAAAAAGGTCCAAGGGATACAGTAAACCTGAAGTGGAGCATCGGAATCTATAACTAGTGTCACAGGAATGGTTCAAATCATAGACAGTAAGAAGAGTCAGTCCTCTTGTACTTAAGTCGGCATTGTGCCTTTTGTATTTAATTCCGATGCAATTTCTGTGTTTATCCGTCATTAAGAATGTCAGAGGGATACAGTAAACCTGAAGTGAAGCATCGGAATCTATAACTAGTGTCACAGGAAGGGTTCAAAGCATAGTCAGTAAGAAGAATCGGTCTTCTTGTACTTAAGTCGGCATTGTGCCTTTTGTGTTTAATTCCGATGCAATTTCTTTGTTTCATCGTCAATAAGAAGGTCCAACGGATACAGTAGACCTGAAGTGAAGCATCGGAATCTATAAATAGTGTCACAGGAATGGTTCAAATCATAGTCAGTAAGCACAGTGAGTCTTCTTGTACTTATGTCGGCATTGTTCCTTTTATGTTGAATTCCGAGGCAATTTCTGTGTTTCATCGTCTATAAGAAGGTCCAAGGGATACAGTAAACCTGAAGTGAAGCATTGGTATCTATAACTAGTGTCACAGGAATGGTTCAAAACATACACATGGGGATGATTCAGTCTTCTTGTACTTAAGTCAGCACTGTGCCTTTTGTATTTAATTCCGATGCAATTCCTGTGTTTCATCGTCAATAAGAAGGTCAGAGGGATACAGTAAACCTGAAGTGAAGCATCGAAATCTATAACTAGTGCCACAGGAATGTTTCAAATCATAATCAGTAAAAAGAGTCAGTCTTCTTGTACTTATGTCGGCATTGTGCCATTTGTGTTTAATTCCAATATAATATCTGTGTTTCGTCGTCAAAAGAAGGTCCATGGGATACAGTAAACTTGAAGTGAGCATCGGAATTTATAACTAGTGTCACAGGAATGGTTCAAAACATAGACAGTAAGAAGAGTCAGTCTTCTTGTACTTAAGTCGGCATGGTGCCTTTTGTATATAATTCCAATGGAATTTCTGTGTTTCATCGTCAATAAGAAGGTCAGATGGATACAGTAAACCTGAAGTGAAGCATCGGAATCTATAACTAGTTTAACAGGAATGGATAAAAATATAGACAATAAGGAGGGTCAGTTTTCTTGTACTTAAGTCGGCATTGTGCCTTTTTTATTTAATTCCGATGCAATTTCTGTGTTTCATCGTCAATAAGAAGGTCGGAGGGATACAGTAAACCTGAAGTGAAGGATCGGAATCAAAGTGAAGCATCGGAATCAATAACTAAATTCACAGGAATGGTTCAAAACATTGTCAGTAAGAAGAGTCAGTCTTCTTGTACTTAAGTCGGCATTGTGCCTTTTGTATTTAATTCTGATGCTATTTCTGTGTTTCATCGTCAATAAGAAGGTCCAAGGGATACAGTAAACCTAAAGTGAAGCATCGGAATCTATAACTAGTGTCACAGGAATGGTTCAAACATAGACAGTAAGAAAAGTCAGTGTTCATGTACTTAAGTCGGCATTGTGCCTTTTGTATTAAATTCCGATGCAATTTCTGTGTTTCATCGTCAATAAGAAGGTCAGAGGGATACAGTAAACCTGAAGTGAAACATCGGAATCTATAACTAGTGTCACAGGAAGTGTTCAAAGCATAGTCAGTTAGAAGAATCTGTCTTCTTGTACTTAAGTCGGCATTGTGCCTTTTGCGTTTAATTCCGATGCAATTTCTTTGTTTCATCGTCAATAAGAAGGTCCAAGGGATATAGTAGACCTGAAGTGAAGCATCGGAATCTATAAATAGTGTCACAGGAATGGTTCAAATCATAGTCAGTAAGCACAGTGAGTCTTCTTGTACTTATGTCGGCATTGTGCCTTTTATGTTGAATTCCGAAGCAATTTCTGTGTTTCATCGTCTATAAGAAGGTCCAAGGGATACAGTAAACCTGAAGTGAAGCAACGGAATCTATAACTTGTGTCACAGGAATGGTTCAAAACATAGTCAGTAAGAAGAGTCAGTCTTCTTGTACTTAAGTCGACATTGTGCATTCTCTATTTCATTCCGATGCAATATCTGCGTTTCATCGTCAATAAGAAGGTCAGAGGGATACAGTAAAACGGAAGTGAAACATAGGAATCTATAACTAGTGTCGCAGGAATGGTTCAAAACATAGTCTGTAAGAAGAGTCAGTCTTCTTCTACTTAAGTCGGCATTGTGCCTTTTGTACTTAATTCCTATGCAATTTCTATGTTTCATGGTCAATAAGAAGGTCCATGGGATACAGTAAACCTGAAGTGAAGCAACGGAATCTATATCTAGTGTCACAGGAATAGTTCAAAACATAGACAGGAGGAAGAGTCAGTCTTCTTGTAGTTAAGTCGGCATTGTCCCTTTTGTATTTAATTCCGATGCAATTTCTGTGTTTTATCGTTAATAAGAAGGTCCAAGGGATACAGTAAACCTGAAGTGAAGCATCGGAATCTATAACTAGTGTCACAGGAGTGGTTCAAATCATAGACAGTAAGAAGAGTCAGTCCTCTTGTACTTAAGTCGGCATTGTGCCTTTTCTATTTAATTCCGATGCAATTTCTGTATTTATCCGTCAATAAGAAGGTCAGAGGGATACAGTAAACCTGAAGTGAAGCATCGGAATCTATAACTAGTGTCACAGGAAGGGTTCAAAGCATAGTCAGTAAGAAGAATCTGTCTTCTTTTACTTAAGTCAACATTGTGCCTTTTGTGTTTAATTCCGATGCAATTTCTTTGTTTCATCGTCAATAAGAAGGTCCAAGGGATACAGTAGACCTTAAGTGAAGCATCGGAATCTATAAATAGTGTCACAGGAATGGTTCAAAACATAGTCAGTAACAAGAGTCAGTTTTCTTGTACTTAGGTCGGCATTGTGCATTTTGTATTTAATTACGATGCAATTTCATTGTTTCGTCGTCAAAAAGAAGGTCGAAGGGATACAGTAAACCAGAAGTGAAGCATCGGAATCTAAAACCAGTCTCACAGGAGAGGTTCAAAACTTAGACAGTAAGATGAGCCAGTCTTCTTGTACTTGAGTCTTCATTGTGCTTTTTGTATTTAATTCCGATGCAATTTCTGTGTTTCATCGTCAATAAGAAGGTCAGTGGGATACAGTAAACCTGAAGTGAAGCATCGGAATCTATAACTAGTTTAACAGGAATGGATAAAACCATAGACAATAAGGAGGGTCCGTTTTCTTGTACTTAAGTCGGCATTGTGCCTTTTTTATTTAATTCCGATGCAATTTCTGTGTTTCATCGTCAATACGAAGGTCGGAGGGATACAGTAAACCTGAAGTGAAGCATCGGAATCAATGTGAAGCATCGGAATCTATAACTAAATTCACAGGATTGGTTCAAACATAGTCAGTAAGAAGAGTCAGTCTTCTTGTACTTAAGTCGGCATTGTGCCTTTTCTATTTAATTCTGATGCTATTTTTGTGTTTCATCGTCAATAAGAAGGTCCAAGGGATACAGTAAACCTAAAGTGAAGCGTCGGAATCTATAACTAGTGTCACAGGAATGGTTCAAACATAGACAGTAAGAAAAGTCAGTGTTCTTGTACTTAAGTCGGCATTGTGCCTTTTGTATTAAATTCCGATGCAATTTCTGTGTTTCATCGTCAATAAGAATGTCAGAGGGATACAGTAAAAATGAAATGAAGCATCTGAATCTATAACTAGTGTCACAGGAATGGTTCAAATCATAGTCAGGAAGCACAGTCAGTCTTCTTGTACTTAAGTCGGCATTGTGCCTTTTGTGTTTAATTCCGATGCAATCTCTGTGTTTCATCGTCATTAAGAAGGTCCAAGGGATACAGTAAACCTGAAGTGAAGCATCGGAATCTATAACTAGTGTCACAGGAGTGGTTCAAACATAGACAGTAAAGAGAGTCAGTCTTCTTGTACTTAAGTCGGCTTTGTGCTTTTTTTTAATTTCCGATGCAATTTCTGTGTTTCATCGTCAATAAGAAGGTCAGAGGGATACAGTAAACCTGAAGTGAAGCATCGGAATCTATAACTAGTGTCACAGGAATGGTTCAAAACATAGTCAGTAAGAAGAATCTGTTTTCCTGTACTTAAGTCGGCATTGTGCCTTTTGTATTTAATTCCGATGCAATTTCTGTGTTTATCCGTCAATAAGAAGGTCAGAGGGATACAGTAAACCTGAAGTGAAGCATCGGAATCTATAACTAGTGTGTCACAGGAATGGTTCAAATCATAGTCAGTAAGAAGAATCTGTTTTCCTGTACTTAAGTCGGCATTGTGCCTTTTGTATTTAATTCTGATGCAATTTCTGTGTTTCATCGTCAATAAGAAGGTCCAAGCGATACAGTAAACCTGAAGTGAAGCATCGGAATCTATAACTAGTGTCACAGGAGTGGTTCAAACATAGACAGTAAAGAGAGTCAGTCTTCTTGTACTTAAGTCGGCTTTGTGCTTTTTTTTAATTTCCGATGCAATTTCTGTGTTTCATCGTCAATAAGAAGGTCAGAGGGATACAGTAAACCTGAAGTGAAGCATCGGAATCTATAACTAGTGTCACAGGAATGGTTCAAAACATAGTCAGTAAGAAGAATCTGTTTTCCTGTACTTAAGTCGGCATTGTGCCTTTTGTATTTAATTCTGATGGAATTTCTGTGTTTCATAGTCAATAAGAAGGTCCAAGGGATACAGTAAACCTGAAGTAAAGCATCGGAATCTATAACTAGTGCCACAGGAATGGTTCAAAACATAGTCTGTAAGAAGAGTCAGTCTTCTTGTACTTAAGTCGGCATTGTGCATTCTCTATTTAATTCCGATGCAATATCTGCGTTTCATCGTCAATAAGAAGGTCAGAGGGATACAGTAAAACGGAAGTGAAACATCGGAATCTATAACTAGTGTCGCAGGAATGGTTCAAAACATAGTCTGTAAGAAGAGTCAGTCTTCTTCTACTTAAGTCGGCATTGTGCCTTTTGTATTTAATTCCGATGCAATTTCTGTGTTTCATGGTCAATAAGAAGGTCCATGGGATACAGTACACCTGAAGTGAAGCAACGGAATCTATAACTAGTGTCACAGGAATAGTTAAAAACATAGACAGGAGAGAGAGTCAGTCTTCTTGTACTTAAGTCAGCATTGTGAATTTTGTATTTAATTCCGATGCAATTTCTGTGTTTCATCGTCAATAAGAGGGTCCAAGGGAAACAGTAAACCTGAAGTGAAGCATCGGAATCTATAACTAGTGTCACAGGCGTGGTTCAAACTTAGACAGTAACAAGAGTCAGTCTTCTTGTACTTAAGTCGGCAATGTGCTTTTTTTTAATTCCGATACAATTTCTGTGTTTCATCGTCAATAAGAAGGTCAGAGTGATACAGTAAACCTGAAGTGAAGCATCGGCATCTATAACTAGTTTCACAGGAATGGTTCAAACATAGACAGTAAGAGAAGTCAGTCCTCTTGTACTTAAGTCGGCATTGTGCCTTTTCTTTTAATTCCGATGCAATTTCTGTATTTATCCGTCAATAAGAAGGTCAGAGGGATAGAGTAAACCTGAAGTGAAGCATCGGAATCTATAACTAGTGTCACAGGAAGGGTTCAAAGCATAGTCAGTTAGAAGAATCTGTCTTCTTTTACTTATGTCGCCATTGTGCCATTTGTGTTTAATTCCAATATAATATCTGTGTTTCGTCATCAAAAGAAGGTCCGTGGGATACAGTAAACCTGAAGTGAGCAACGGAATCTATAACTAGTGTCACAGGAATGGTTCAAATCATAGTCAGTAAGCACAGTCAGTCTTCTTGTACTTAAGTCGGCATTGTGCCTTTTGTGTTTAATTCCGATGCAATTTCTGCGTTTCATCGTCAATAAGAAGGTCCAAGGGATAGAGTAAACATGAAGTGAAGCATCGGAATCTATAACTAGTGTCACAGGAATGGTTCAAATCATAGACAGTAAGAAGAGTCAGTCCCCTTGTACTTAAGTCGGCATTGTGCCTTTTCTATTTAATTCCGATGCAATTTCTGTGTTTATCCGTCAACAAGTAGGTCAGAGGGATACAGTAAACATGAAGTGAAGCATCGGAATCTATAACTTGTGTCACAGGAATAGTTCAAAACATAGACAGGAGGAAGAGTCAGTCTTCTTGTACATAAGTCAGCATTGTGCATTTTGTATTTAATTCCGATGCAATTTCTGTGTTTCATCGTCAATAAGAAGGTCAGATTGATACAGTAAACCTGAAGTGAAGCATCGGAATCTATAACTAGTGTCACAGGAATGGTTCAAATCATAGACAGTAAGAAGAGTCAGTCCTCTTGTACTTAAGTCGGCATTGTGCCTTTTCTATTTATTTCCGATGCAATTTCTGTGTTTCATCGTCAATAAGAAGGTCAGAGGGATACAGTAAACCTGAAGTGCAGCATCGGAATCTATAACTAGTGTCACAGGAATGGTTCAAAACATAGTCAGTAAGAAGAATCAGTCTCCATGTACTGAAGTCGGCATTGTGCCTTTTGTATATAATTCTGATGCAATTTCTGTGTTTCATCGTCAATAAGAGGGTCCAAGGGATACAGTAAACCTGAAGTGATGCATCGGATTCTATAACTAGTGTCACAGGAGTGGTTCAAACTTAGACAGTAACAAGAGTCAGTCTTCTTGTACTTAAGTCGGCATTGTGCTTTTTTTTAAATTCCGATACAATTTCTGTGTTTCATCGTCAATAAGAAGGTCAGAGTGATACAGTAAACCTGAAGTGAAGCATCGGAATCTGTAACTAGTTTCACAGGAATGGTTCAAACATAGACAGTAAGAAAAGTCAGTCTTCTTGTACTTAAGTCGGCATTGTGCCTTTTGTATTCAATTCCGATGCAATTTCTGTGTTTCATCGTTAATAAGAAGGTCAGTGGGATATAGTAAACCTGAAGTGTAGCATCGGAATCTATAACTAGTGTCACAGGAATGGTTCAAATCATAGTCATTAAGCACAGTCAGTCTTCTTGTACTTAAGTCGGCATTGTGCCTTTTGTGTTTAATTCCGATGCAATTTCTGTGTTTCGACGTCAATAAGAAGGTCCAAGGGATACAGTAAACCTGAGGTGAAGCATCGGAATCTATAACTAGTGTCACAGGAGTGGTTCAAATCATAGACAGTAAGAAGAGTCAGTCCTCTTGTACTTAAGTCGGCATTGTGCCTTTTCTATTTAATTCCGATGCAATTTCTGTGTTTCATAGTCAATAAGCAGGTCGGAGGGATACAGTAAACCTGAAGTGAAGCATCGGAATCAAAGTAAAGCATCGGAATCTATAACTAAATTCACAGGAATGGTTCAAAACATAGTCAGTAAGAAGAGTCAGTCTTCTTGTACTTAAGTCAGCATTGTGCCTTTTGTATTTAATTCTGAAGCTATTTCTGTGTTTCATCGTCAATAAGAAGGTCCAAGGGATACAGTAAACCTAAAGTGAAGCATCGGTATCTATAACTAGTGTCACAGGAATGGTTCAAACATAGACAGTAAGAAAAGTCAGTGTTCTTGTACTTAAGTCGGCATTGTGCCTTTTGTTTTAAATTCCGATGCAATTTCTGTGTTTCATCGTCAATAAGAAGGTCAGAGGGATACAGTAAAAATGAAGTGAAGCATCTGAATCTATAACTAGTGTCACAGGAATGGTTCAAATCATAGCCAGTAAGCACAGTCAGTCTTCTTGTACTTAAGTCGGCATTATGCCTTTTGTGTTTAGTTCCGATGCAATCTCTGTGTTTCATCGTCAATAAGAAGGTCCAAGGGATACAGTAAGCCTGAAGTGGAGCATCGGAATCTATAACTAGTGTCACAGGAATGGTTCAAATCATAGACAGTAAGAAGAGTCAGTCCTCTTGTACTTACTTCGGCATTGTGCCTTTTGTATTTAATTCCGATGCAATTTCTGTGTTTATCTGTCAATAAGAAGGTCAGAGGGATACAGTAAACCTGAAGTGAAGCATCGGAATCTATAACTAGTGTCACAGGAATGGGTCAAAGCATAGTCAGTAAGAAGAATCTTTCTTCTTGTACTTATGTCGGCATTGTGCCTTTTGTGTTTAATTCCGATGCAATTTCTTTGTTTCATCGTCAATAAGAAGGTCCAATGGATACAGTAGACCTGAAGTAAAGCATCGGAATCTATAAATAGTGTCACAGTAATGGTTCAAATCATAGTCAGTAAGCACAGTGAGTCTTCTTGTACTTAAGTCGGCATTGTGCCTTTTATGTTGAATTCCGAAGCAATTTCTGTGTTTCATCGTCTATAAGAAGGTCAGATGGATACAGTAAACCTGAAGTGAAGCATCGGAATCTATAACTAGTTTAAAAGGAATGGATAAAAATATAGACAATAAGGAGGGTCAGTTTTCTTGTACTTAAGTCGGCATTGTGCCTTTTTTATTTAATTCCGATTCAATTTCTGTGTTTCATCGTCAATACGAAGGTCGGAGGGATACAGTAAACCTGAAGTGAAGGATCGGAATCAAAGTGAAGCATCGGAATCAATAACTAAATTCACAGGAATGGTTCAAAACATAGTCAGTAAGAAGAGTCAGTCTTCTTGTACTTAAGTCGGCATTGTGCCTTTTGTATTTATTCTGATGCTATTTCTGTGTTTCATCGTCAATAAGAAGGTCCAAGGGATACAGTAAACCTGAAGTGGAGCATCGGAATCTATAACTAGTGTCACAGGAATGGTTCAAACATAGACAGTAAGAAAAGTCAGTGTTCATGTACTTAAGTCGGCATTGTGCCTTTTGTATTAAATTCCGATGCAATTTCTGTGTTTCATCGTCAAGAAGGTCAGAGGGATACGGTAAAAATAAAGTGAAGCATCTGAATCTATAACTAGTGTCACAGGAATGGTTCAAATCATAGTCAGTAAGCACAGTCAGTCTTCTTGTACTTAAGTCGGCATTGTGCCTTTTGTGTTTAATTCCGATGCAATCTCTGTGTTTCGTCGTCAATAAGAAGGTCCATAGGATACAGTAAACGTGAAGTGAAGCATCAGAATCAATAACTAGTGTCACAGGAATGGTTCAAAACATAGACAGGAGGAAGAGTCAGTCTTCTTGTACATAAGTCAGCATTGTGCCTTTTGTATTTAATTCCAATGGAATTTCTGTGTTTCATAGTCAATAAGATGGTCAGAGGGATACAGTAAACCTGAAGTGAAGCATCGGAATCTATAACTAGTGTTACAGGAATGGTTCAAAACATAGACAGTAAGAAGAGTCAGTCCTCTTGTACTTAAGCCGGCACTGTGCCTTTTCTATTTAATTCCGATGCAATTTCTGCGTTTATCCGTCAATAAGAAGGTCAGAGGGATACAGTAAACCTGAAGTGAAGCATCGGAATCTATAACTAGTGTCACAGGAATGGTTCAAAACATAGTCAGTAAGAAGAATCTGTTTTCGTGTACTTAAGTTGGCATTGTGCCTTTTGTATTTAATTCTGATGCAATTTCTGTGTTTCATAGTCAATAAGAAGGTCCAAGGGTTACAGTAAACCTGAAGTGAAGCATCGGAATCTATAACTAGTGTCACAGGAGTGGTTCAAACATAGACAGTAAAGAGAGTCAGTCTTCTTGTACTTAAGTCGGCATCGTGCTTTTTTTTAATTTCCGATGCAATTTCTGTGTTTCATCGTTAATAAGAAGGTCAGAGGGATACAGTAGACCTGAAGTGAAGCATCGGAATCTATAACTAGTGTCACAGGAATTGTTCAAATCATAGTCAGTACGCACAGTCAGACTTCTTGTACTTAAGTCGGCATTGTGCATTTTGTGTTTAATTTCGATGCAATTTCTGTGTTTCATCGTCAATAAGAAGGTCCAAGGGATACAGTAAACCTGAAGTGAAGCATCGGAATCTATAACTAGTGTCACAGGAATGGTTCAAACATAGACTGTAAGAAAAGTCAGTCTTCTTGTACTTAAGTCGGCATTGTGCCTTTTGTATTCAATTCCGATGCAATTTCTGTGTTTCATCGTTAATAAGAAGGTCAGAGGGATATAGTAAACCTGAAGTGAAGCATCGGAATCAATAACTAGTGTCACAGGAATGGTTCAAATCATAGTCAGTAAGCACAGTCAGTCTTCTTGTACTTAAGTCGGCATTGTGCCTTTTGTGTTTAATTCCGATGCAATTTCTGTGTTTCATCGTCAATAAGAAGGTCCAAGGGATACAGTAAACCTGAAGTGAAGCATCGAAATCTATAACTAGTGTCACAGGAATAGTTCAAAACATAGACAGGAGGAAGAGTCAGTCTTCTTGTAGTTATGTCGGCATTGTGCATTTTGTATTTAATTCCGATGCAATTTCTGTGTTTTATCGTTAATAAGAAGGTCCAAGGGATACAGTAAACCTGAAGTGAAGCATCGGAATCTATAACTAGTGTCACAGGAGTGGTTCAAATCATAGACAGTAAGAAGAGTCAGTCCTCTTGTACTTAAGTCGGCATTGTGCCTTTTCTATTTAATTCGGATGCAATTTTTGTATTTATCCGTCAATAAGAAGGTCAGAGGGATACAGTAAACCTGAAGTGAAGCATCGGAATCTATAACTAGTGTCACAGGAAGGGTTCAAAGCATAGTCAGTAAGAAGAATCTGTCTTCTTGTACTTAAGTCAACATTGTGCCTTTTGTGTTTAATTCCGATGCAATTTCTTTGTTTCATCGTCAATAAGAAGGTCCAAGGGATACAGTAGACTTGAAGTGAAGCATCGGAATCTATAAATAGTGTCACAGGAATGGTTCAAATCATAGTCAGTAAGCACAGTGAGTCTTCTTGTACTTATGTCGGCATTGTGCCGTTTATGTTGAATTCCGAGGCAATTTCTGTGTTTCATCGTCTATAAGAAGGTCCAAGGGATACAGTAAACCTGAAGTGAAGCATTGGAATCTATAACTAGTGTCACAGGAATATTTCAAAACATACACAAGGGGAAGATTCAGTCTTCTTGTACTTAAGTAAGCACTGTGCCTTTTGTATTTAATTCCGATGCAATTTCTGTGTTTCATCGTCAATAAGAAGGTCAGAGGGATACAGTAAACCTGAAGTGAAGCATCGAAATCTATAACTAGTGCCACAGGAATGGTTCAAATCATAATCAGTAAAAAGAGTCAGTCTTCTTGTACTTATGTCGGCATTGTGCCATTTGTATTTAATTCCAATATAATATCTGTGTTTCGTCGTCAAAAGAAGGTCCATGGGATACAGTAAACCTGAAGTGAGCATCGGAATCTATAACTAGTGTCACAGGAATGGTTCAAAACATAGACAGTAAGAAGAGTCAGTCTTCTTGTACTTAAGTCGGCATGGTGCCTTTTGTATATAGTTCCAATGGAATTTCTGTGTTTCATCGTCAATAAGAAGGTCAGATGGATACAGTAAACCTGAAGTTAAGCATCGGAATCTATAACTAGTTTAACAGGAATGGATAAAAACATAGACAATAAGCAGGGTCAGTTTTCTTGTACTTAAGTCGGCATTGTGCCTTTTTTATTTAATTCCGATGCAATTTCTGTGTTTCATCGTCAATAAGAAGGTCAGAGGGATACAGTAAAAATGAAGTGAAGCATCTGAATGTATAACTAGTGTCACAGGGATGGTTCAAATCATAGTCAGTAAGCGCAGTCAGTCTTCTTGTACTTAAGTCGGCATTGTGCCTTTTGTGTTTAATTCCGATGCAATCTCTGTGTTTCATCGTCAATAAGAAGGTCCAAGGGATACAGTAAACCTGAAGTGAAGCATCAGAATCAATAACTAGTGTCACAGGAATGGTTCAAAGCATAGACAGGAGGAAGAGTCAGTCTTCTTGTACTTAAGTCAGCATTGTGCCTTTTGTATTTAATTCCGATGGAATTTCAGTGTTTCATCGTCAATAAGAAGGTCAGAGGGATACAGTAAACCTGAAGTGAAGCATCGGAATCTATAACTAGTGTCACAGGAATGGTTCAAAACATAGACAGTAGGAAGAGTCAGTCCTCTTGTACTTAAGCCGGCATTGTGCCTTTTCTATTTAATTCCGATGCAATTTCTGTGTTTATCCGTCAATAAGAAGGTCCAAGGGATACAGTAAACCTGAAGTGAAGCATCGGAAACTATAACTAGTGTCACAGGAATGGTTCAAACATAGACTGTAAGAAAAGTCAGTCTTCTTGTACTTAAGTCGGCATTGTGCTTTTTGTATTTCATTCCGATGCAATTTCTGTGTTTCATCGTTAATAAGAAGATCAGAGGGATATAGTAAACCTGAAGTGAAGCATCGGAATCTATAACTAGTGTCACAGGAATGGTTCAAATCATAGTCAGTAAGCACAGTCAGTCTTCTTGTACTTAAGTCGGCATTGTGCTTTTTGTGTTTAATTCCGATGCAATTTCTGTGTTTCATCGTCAATAAGAAGGTCCAAGGGATACAGTAAACCTGAAGTGAAGCATCGGAATCTATAACTAGTGTCACAGGAATGGTTCAAATCATAGACAGTAAGTAGAGTCAGTCCTCTTGTACTTCAGTCGGCATTGTGCCTTTTCTATTTAATTCCGATGCAATTTCTGTGTTTATCCGTCAATAAGTAGGTCAGAGGGATACAGTAAACCTGAAGTGAAGCATCGGAATCTATAACTAGTATCACAAGAAGGGTTCAAAGCATAGTCAGTAAGAAGAATCTGTCTTCTTGTACTTATGTCGGCATTGTGCCTTTTGTGTTTAATTCCGATGCAATTTCTTTGTTTCATCGTCAATAAGAAGGTCCAATGGATACAGTAGACCTGAAGTAAAGCATCGGAATCTATAAATAGTGTCACAGTAATGGTTCAAATCATAGTCAGTAAGCACAGTGAGTCTTCTTGTACTTAAGTCGGCATTGTGCCTTTTATGTTGAATTCCGAAGCAATTTCTGTGTTTCATCGTCTATAAGAAGGTCCAAGGGATACAGTAAACATGAAGTGAAGCATCGGAATCTATAACTAGTGTCACAGGAATGGTTCAAAACATAGATAGGAGGAAGATTCAGTCTTCTTGTACTTAAGTCAGCACTGTGCCTTTTGTATTTAATTCCGATGCGATTTCTGTGTTTCATCGTCAATACGAAGGTCAGAGGGATACAGTAATCCTGTAGTGAAGCATCGAAATCTATAACTTGTGCCACAGGAATGGTTCAAATCATAATCAGTAAAAAGAGTCAGTCTTCTTGTACTTATATCGGCATTGTGCCATTTGTATTTAATTCCAATTTAATTTCTGTGTTTCGTCGTCAAAAGAAGGTCCATGGGATACAGTAAACCTGAAGTGAGCATCGGAATCTATAACTAGTGTCACAGGAATGGTTCAAATCATAGACAGTAAGAAGAGTCAGTCCTCTTGTACTTAAGTCGGCATTGTTCCTTTTGTATTTATTTCCGATGCAATTTCTGTGTTTCGTCGTCAATAAAAGATCAGAGGGATACAGCAAACCTGAAGAGAAGCATCGGAATCTATAACTTGTGTCACAGGAATGGTTCAAAACATAGTCAGTAAGAAGAGTCAGTCTTCCTGTACTTAAGTCGACATTGTGCATTCTCTATTTAATTCCGATGCAATATCTGCGTTTCATCGTCAATAACAAGGTCAGAGGGATACAGTAAAACGGAAGTGAAACATCGGAATCTATAATTAGTGTCGCAGGAATGGTTCAAAACATAGTCTGTAAGAAGAGTCAGTGTTCTTCTACTTAAGTCGGCATTGTGCCTTTTGTATTTAATTCCGATGCAATTGCTGTGTTTCATGGTCAATAAGAAGGTCCATGGGATACAGTAAACCTGAAGTGAAGCAACGGAACCAATAACTAGTGTCACAGGAATAGTTCAGAACATAGACGGGAGGAAGAGTCAGTCTTCTTGTACTTAAGTCAGCAATGTGCCTTTTGTATTTAATTCCGATGCGATCTCTGTGTTTCATCGTCAATACGAAGGTCAGAGGGATACAGTAAACCTGAAGTGAAGCATCGGAATCAATAACTAGTGTCACAGGAATGGTTCAAAACATAGACAGGAGGAAGAGTCAGTTTTCTTGAACTTAAGTCAGCATTGTGTCTTTTGTATTTAATTCCGATGCAATTTCTGTGTTTCATCGTCAATAAGAAGGTCAGAGGGATACAGTAAACCTGAAGTGAATCATCGGAATCTATAACTAGTGTCACAGGAATGGTTCAAACATAGACAGTAAGAAGAGTCAGTCCTCTTGAACTGAAGTCGGCATTGTGCCTTTTCTATTTAATTCCGATGCAATTTCTGTGTTTCATCGTCAATAAGAAGGTCAGAGGGATACAGTAAACCTGATGTGAAGCATCGGAATCTATAACTAGTGTCACAGGAATGGTTCAAATCATAGTCTGTAAGCACAGTCAGACTTCTTGTACTTATGTCGGCATTGTGCATTTTGGGTTTAATTCCGATGCAATTTCTGTGTTTCATCGTCAATAAGAAGGTTCAAGGGATACAGTAAACCTGACGTGAAGCATCGGAATCTATAAATAGTGTCACAGGAATGGTTCAAATCATAGTCAGTAAGCACAGTGAGTCTTCTTGTACTTATGTCAGCATTGTGCCTTTTATGTTGAATTCCGATGCAATTTCTGTGTTTCATCGTCAATAAGAGAGTCCATGGGATACAGTTAACCTGAAGTGAGCATCGGAATCTATAACTAGTGTCACAGGAAAGGTTCAAAACATAGACAGGAGGAAGATTCAGTCTTCTTGTACTTAAGTCAGCACTGTGCCTTTTGTATTTAATTCCGATGCAATTTCTGTGTTAATAGTCAATAAGAAGGTCAGAGGGATACAGTAAACCTGAAGTGATGCATCGGAATCTATAACGAGTGCCACAGGAATGGTTCAAATCATAATCAGTAAAAAGAGTCAGTCTTCTTGTACTTATGTCGGCTTTGTGCCATTTGTATTTAATTCCAATATAATATCTGTGTTTCGTCGTCAAAAGAAGGTCCAAGGGATACAGTAAACCTGAAGTGAATCATCGGAATCTATAACTAGTGTCACAGGAATGGTTCAAAACATAGACAGTAAGAAGAGGCAGTCTTCTTGTACTTAAGTCGGCATTGTGCCTTTTGTATTTAATTCCGATGCAATTTCTGTGTTTCGTCGTCAATAAAAGGTCAGAGGGATACAGCAAACCCGAAGAGAAGCATCGGAATCTATAACTTGTGTCACAATAATGTTTCAAATCATAGTCAGTAAGAAGAGTCAGTCTTCCTGTAATTAAGTCGGCATTGTGCATTTTCTATTTAATTCCGATGCAATTTCTGTGTTTCATCGTCAATAAGAAGGTCAAGGTATACAGTAAACCTGATGTGAAGCATCGGAATCTATAACTAGTGTCACAGGAATGGTTCAAAACATAGTCAGTAAGAAGAGTCAGTCTTCTTGTACTTAAGTCGGCATTGTGCCTTTTCTATTTAATTCCGAAGCAATTTCTGTGTTTCATCGTCAATAAGAAGGTCAGAGGAATACAGTAAACCTGAAGGGAAGCATCGAAATCTATAACTAGTGTCAAAGGAATGGATCAAATCATAGTCAGTAAGCAAAGTCTGTCTTCTTGTACTTAAGTCAACAATGTGCCTTTTGTGTTTAATTCCAATGCAATGTCTGTGTTTCATCGTCAATAAGACGGTCGGAGGGATACAGTAAACCAGAAGTGAAGCATCGGAATCTATAACTAATGCCACAGGAATGGTTCAAATCATAGTCAGTAAAAGAGTCAGTCTTCTTGTACTTATGTCGGCATAGTGCCTTTTGTATTTAATTCCGATATAATTTCTGTGTTTCGTCGTCAATAAGAAGGTCCAAGGGATACAGTAAACCTGAAGTGAAGCATCGGAATCTATAACTAGTGTCACAGGAATGGTTCAAAACATAGTCAGTAAGAAGAGTCAGTCTTCTTGTACTTAAGTCGGCATTGTGCCTTTTCTACTTAATTCCGATGCAATTTCTGTGTTTCATCGTCAATAAGAAGGTCTGAGGGATACAGTAAATCTGAAGTGAAGCATCTGAATATAAAACTAGTGCAACAGGAATGGTTCAAAACATAGACAGTAAGAAGAGTCAGCCTTCTTGTACTTAAGTCGGCATTGTGCATTTTGTATTTAAATCCGATGCAATTTCTGGTTTTCATCGTCTATAAGAAGGTCAAAGGGATACAGTAAACCTGAAGTGTAGCATCGGAATCTATAACTAGTGTCACAGGAATGGTTCAAAACATAGACAGTGCGAAGAGTCAGTCTTCTTGAACTTAAGTCGGCATTGTGCCTTTTGTATTTAATTCCGATGCAATTTCTGTGTTTCATCGTCAATAAGAAGTTCCAAGGGATACAGTAAACCTGAAGTGAAGCATCGGAATCTATCACTAGTGTCACAGGAAGGGTTCAAAGCATAGTCAGTAAGAAGAGTCAGTCCTCTTGCACTTAAGTCGGCATTGTGCCTTTTCTATTTAATTCCGTTGCAATTTCTGTGTTTATCCGTCAATAAGTAGGTCAGAGGGATACAGTAAACCTTAAGTGAAGCATCGGAATCTATAACTAGTGTCACAGGAAGGGTTCAAAGCATAGTCAGTAAGAAGAATCTGTCTTCTTGTACTTAAGTCGGCATTGTGCCTTTTGTGTTTAATTCCGATGCAATTTCTTTGTTTCATCGTCAATAAGAAGGTCCAAGGGATACAGTAGACCTGAAGTGGAGCATCGGAATCTATAAATAGTGTCACAGGAATGGTTCAAATCATAGTCAGTAAACACAGTGAGTCTTCTTGTACTTATGTCGGCATTGTGCCTTTTATGTTGAATTCCGAAGCAATTTCTGTGTTTCATCGTCTATAAAAGGTCCAAGGGATACAGTAAACCTGAAGTGAAGCATCGGAATCTATAACTAGTGTCACAGGAATGGTTCAAAACATAGACAGGAGGAAGATTCAGTCTTCTTGTACTTAAGTCAGCACTGTGCCTTTGGATTTAATTCCGATGCGATTTCTGTGTTTCATCGTCAATAAGAAGGTCAGAGGGATACAGTAAACCTGAAGTGAAGCATCGATATCTATAACTAGTGCCACAGGAATGGTTCAAATCATAATCAGTTAAAAGAGTCAGTCTTCTTGTACTTATGTCGGCATTGTGCCATTTGTATTTAATTCCAATATAATTTCTGTGTTTCGTCGTCAAAAGAAGGTCCATGGGATACAGTAAACCTGAAGTGAGCATCGGAATCTATAACTAGTGTCACAGGAATGGTTCAAATCATAGACAGTAAGAAGAGTCAGTCCTCTTGTACTTAAGTCGGCATTGTTCCTTTTGTATTTATTTCCGATGCAATTTCTGTGTTTCGTCGTCAATAAAAGATCAGAGGGATACAGCAAACCTGAAGAGAAGCATCGGAATCTATAACTTGTGTCACAGGAATGGTTCAAAACATAGTCAGTAAGAAGAGTCAGTCTTCTTGTACTTAAGTCGACATTGTGCATTCTGTATTTAATTCCGATGCAATATCTGCGTTTCATCGTCAATAAGAAGGTCAGAGGGATACAGTAAAACGGAAGTGAAACATCGGAATCTATAACTAGTGTAGCAGGAATGGTTCAAAACATAGACAGTAAGAAGAGTCAGTCCTCTTGTACTTATGTCGGCATTGTGCCTTTTCTATTTATTTCCGATGCAATTTCTGTGTTTCATCGTCAATAAGAAGGTCAGAGGGATACAGTAAACCTGAAGTGAAGCATCGGAATCTGTAACTAGTGTCACAGGAATGGTTCAAATCATAGACAGTAAGAAGAGTCAGTCCTCTTGTACTTATGTCGGCATTGTGCCTTTTCTATTTATTTCCGATGCAATTTCTGTGTTTCATCGTCAATAAGAAGGTCAGAGGGATACAGTAAACCTGAAGTGCAGCATCGGAATCTATAACTAGTGTCACAGGAATGGTTCAAATCATAGTCAGTAAGAAGAATCAGTCTCCTTGTACTGAAGTCGGCATTGTGCTTTTGTATATAATTCTGATGCAATTTCTGTGTTTCATCGTCAATAAGAGGGTCCAAGGGATACAGTAAACCTGAAGTGAAGCATCGGAATCTATAACTAGTGTCACAGGAGTGGTTCAAACTTAGACAGTGACAAGAGTCAGTCTTCTTGTACTTAAGTCGGCATTGTGCTTTTTTTTAATTCCGATACAATTTCTGTGTTTCATCGTCAATGAGAAGGTCAGAGTGATACGGTAAACCTGAAGTGAAGCATCGGAATCTATAACTAGTTTCACATGAATGGTGCAAACATAGAGAGTAAGAAAAGTCAGTCTTCTTGTACTTAAGTCGGCATTGTGCCTTTTGTATTTAATTCCGATGCAATTTCTGTGTTTCATCGTCAATAAGAAGGTCAGAGGAATACAGTAAACCTGAAGTGAAGCATCGGAATCTGTAACTAGTGTCACAGGAATGGTTCAAATCATAGTCAGTATGCACAGTCAGTCTTCTTGTACTTAAGTCGGCATTGTGCCTTTTGTGTTTAATTCCGATGCAATTTCTGTCTTTCATCGTCAATAAGAAGGTCCGAGGCATATAGTAAACTTGAAGTGTAGCATCGGAATCAATAACTAGTGTCACAGGAATGGTTCAAAACATAGACAGGAGGAAGAGTCAGTTTTCTTGTACTTAAGTCAGCATTGTGCCTTTTGTATTTAATTCCGATGCAATTTCTGTGTTTCATCGTCTATAAGAAGGTCAGAGGGATACAGTAAACCTGAAGTGAAGCATCGGAATCTATAACTAGTGTCACAGGAATGGTTCAAAACATAGACAGTAAGAAGAGTCAGTCCTCTTGTACTTAAGTCGGCATTGTGCCTTTTCTATTTAATTCCGATGCAATTTCTGTGTTTATCCGTCAACAAGAAGGTCAGAGGGATACAGTAAACCTGAAGTGAATCATCGGAATCTATAACTAGTGTCACAGGAATGGTTCAAAATATAGTCAGTAAGAAGAAACTGTCTTCCTGTACTTAAGTCGGCATTGTGCCATTTGTATATAATTCCAATATAATTTCTGTGTTTCGTCGTCGAAAGAAGGTCCATGGGATACAGTAAACCTGAAGTGAGCATCGGAATCTATAACTAGTGTCACAGGAATGGTTCAAATCATAGACAGTAAGAAGAGTCAGTCCTCTTGTACTTAAGTCGGCATTGTTCCTTTTGTATTTATTTCCGATGCAATTTCTGTGTTTCGTCGTCAATAAAAGATCAGAGGGATACAGCAAATCTGAAGAGAAGCATCGGAATCTATAACTTGTGTCACAGGAATGGTTCAAAACATAGTCAGTAAGAAGAGTCAGTCTTCTTGTACTAAAGTCGACATTGTGCATCCTCTATTTAATTCCGATGCAATATCTGCGTTTCATCGTCAATAAGAAGGTCAGAGGGATACAGTAAAACGGAAGTGAAACATCGGAATCTATAACTAGTGTCGCAGGAATGGTTCAAAACATCGTCTGTAAGAAGAGTCAGTGTTCTTCTACTTAAGTCGGCATTGTGCCTTTTGTATTTAATTCCGATGCAATTTCTGTGTTTCATGGTCAATAAGAAGGTCCATGGGATACAGTAAACCTGAAGTGAAGCAACGGAACCTACAACTAGTGTCACAGGAATATTTCAGAACATAGACAGGAGGAAGAGTCAGTCTTCTTGTACTTAAGTCAGCATTGTGCATTTTGTATTTAATTCCGATGCAATTTCTGTGTTTCATCGTCAATAACATGGTCAGAGGGATACAGTAAACCTGAAGTGAAGCATCGCAATCTATAACTAGTGTCACAGGAATGGTTCAAATCATAGACAGTAAGAAGAGTCGGTCCTCTTGTACTTAAGTCGGCATTGTGCCTTTTCTATTTATTTCCGATGCAATTTCTGTGTTTCATCGTCAATAAGAAGGTCAGAGGGATACAGTAAACCTGAAGTGCAGCATCGGAATCTATAACTAGTGTCACAGGAATGGTTCAAATCATAGTCAGTAAGAAGAATCAGTCTCCTAGTACAGAGGTCGGCATTGTGCCTTTTGTATATAATTCTGATGCAATTTCTGTGTTTCATCGTCAATAAGAGGGTCCAAGGGATACAGTAAACCTGAAGTGAAGCATCGGAATCTATAACAAGTGTCACAGGAGTGGTTCAAACTTAGACAGTAACAAGAGTCAGTCTTCTTGTACTTAAGTCGGCATTGTGCTGTTTTTAATTCCGATACAATTTCTGTGTTTCATCGTCAATAAGAAGGTCAGAGTGATACAGTAAACCTGAAGTGAAGCATCGGAATCTATAACTAGTTTCACAGGAATGGTTCAAACATAGACAGTAAGAAAAGTCAGTCTTCTTGTACTTAAGTCGGCATTGTGCCTTTTGTATTTAATTCCGATGCAATTTCTGTGTTTCATCGTCAATAAGAAGGTCAGAGGAATACAGTAAACCTGAAGTGAAGCATCGGAATCCATAACTAGTGTCACAGGAATGGTTCAAATCATAGTCAGTATGCACAGTCAGTCTTCTTGTACTTAAGTCGGCATTGTGCCTTTTGTGTTTAATTCCGATGCAATTTCTGTCTTTCATCGTCAATAAGAAGGTCCGAGGGATACAGTAAACCTGAAGTGAAGCATCGGAATCTATAACTAGTGTCACAGGAATGGTTCAAAACATAAACAGGTGGAAGAGTCAGTTTTCTTGTACTTAAGTCAGCATTGTGCCTTTTGTATTTAATTCCGATGCAATTTCTGTGTTTCATCGTCAATAAGAAGGTCAGAGGGATACAGTAAACCTGAAGTGAATCATCGGAATCTATAACTAGTGTCACAGGAATGGTTCAAAATATAGTCAGTAAGAAGAATCTGTCTTCCTGTACTTACGTCGGCATTGTGCCTTTTGTATTTAATTCTGATGCAATTTCTGTGTTTCATCGTCAATAAGAAGGTCCAAGCGAAGCAGTAAACTTGAAGTGAAGCATCGGAATCTACAAGTAGTGTCACAGGAGTGGTTCAAACATAGACAGTAAAAAGAGTCAGTCTTCTTGTACTTAGGTCGGTATTGTGCTTTTTTTAAATTTCCGATGCAATTTCTGTGTTTCATCGTCAATAAGAAGGTCAGAGGGATACAGTATACCTGAAGTGAAGCATCGGAATCTATACCTAGTGTCACAGGAATGGTTCAAATCATAGTCAGTGAGCACAGTCAGACTTCTTGTACTTAAGTCGGCATTGTGCATTTTGTGTTTAATTCCGATGCAATTTCTGTGTTTCATCGACAATAAGAAGGTTCAAGGGATACAGAAAACCTGACGTGAAGCATCGGAATCTATAATTAGTGTCACAGGAATGGTTCAAATCATAGTCAGTAAGCACAGTGAGTCTTCTTGTACTTATGTCAGCATTGTGCCTTTTATGTTGAATTCCAATGCAATTTCTGTGTTTCATCGTCAATAAGAAAGTCCATGGGATACAGTTAACCTGAAGTGAGCATCGGAATCTACAACTAGTGTCACAGGAATGGTTCAAAACATAGACAGGAGGAAGATTCAGTCTTCTTGTACTTAAGTCGGCATTATGCCTTTTGTATTCAATTCCGATGCAATTTCTGTGTTTCATCGTCAATAAGAAGGTCCAAGGGAAACAGTAAACCTGAAGTGAAGCATCGGAATCTATAACTAGTGTCACAGGAATGGTTCGAAACAAGGTCAGTAAAAACAGTCAGTCTTCTTGGACTTAAGTCGGCATTGTGCCTTTTGTATTTAATTCCGATGCAATTTCTGTGTTTCATCGTCAATAAGAAGGTACAAGGGAGACAGTAAAACTGAAGTGAAGCATCGGAATCTATAACTAGTGTCACAGGAATGGTTCAAACATAGACAGTAAGAAGAGTCAGTCTTCTTGTACTTAAGTCGGCATTGTGCCTTTTGTATTTAATTCCGATGCAATTTCTGTGTTTCATCGTCAATAAGAAGGTCAGAGGGACACAGTACACCTGAAGTGAAGCTTCGGAATCTATAACTAGTGTCACAGGAATGGTTCAAAACATAGACAGTAAGTAGAGTCAGTCTTCTTGTACTGAAGTCGGCATTGTGACCTTTGTATTTAATTCCGATGCAATTTCTGTGTTTCATCGTCAATAAGAAGGTTAGAGGGATACAGTAAACCTGAAGTGAAGCATCGGTATCTATAAGTAGTGTCACAGGTATGGTTCGAAACATAGACAGTAAGAAGAGTCTGTCTTCTTGTACTTGAAAGGGCATAGTGCCTTTTGTAGTTAATTCCGATGCAACTTCTGTGTTTCATCGTCAACAAGAAGGTCCAACGAATACAGTAAACATATAGTGAAGCATCGGAATCCAAAACTGGTCTCACAGGAAATGTTCAAAACATACTCAGTAAGAAGAGTCACACCTCTTGAACTTAAGTCGACATTATGCCTTTTGCATTTAATTCCGATGCAATTTCTGTGTTTCATCGTCAATAAAAAGGTCCAAGGGATACAGTAAACATATAGTGAAGCATCGGAATTTAAAACTGGTGTCACAGGAAATGTTCAAACATTGTCAGTAAGAGGAGTCAGTCTTCTTTTACGTAAGTCGGCATTGTGTATTTTGTATTTAATTTCGATGCAATTTCTGTGTTTCATCGTCAATAAGAAGGTCCTAGGGATACAGTAAACCTGAAGTGAAGCATTGTAATCAATAACTAGTGTTACAGGAATGGTTCAAAACATAGACAGTAACAAGAGTCAGTCTTCTTGTACTTAAGTCGTCATTCTGGCTTTTGTATATAATTCCGATGCAATTTCTGTGTTTCATCGTCAATAAGAGGGTCCAAGGGATACAGTAAACATATAGTGAAGCATCTAAATCAAAAACTGGTATCACAGGAAATGTTTAAACATAGTCAGTAAGAAGAGTCAGTCTTCTTGTTCTTAAGTCGGCATTGTGCCTTTTGTATTTAATTGCGATGCAATTTCTGTGTTTCCTCGTCAATAAGAAGGTCCAAGGGATACAGTAAACCTGATGTGAAGCATCGGAATCTAAAACCGGTCTCACAGGAAAGGTTCAAAACATAGACAGTAAGAAGAGCCAGTCTTCTTGTACATGAGTCGGCATTGTGCCTTTTGTACTTCATTCCGATGCAATTTCTGTGTTTCATCGTCAATAAGAAGGTCAGAGGGATACAGTAAATCTGAAGTTAAGCATCGGAATCTATAACTAGTGTCACAGGAATGTTTCAAAACATAGATAGTAAGAGGAGTCAGTCTTCTTGTACTTTAGTTGGCATTGTGCTTTTGTATTTCATTCCGATGCAATTTCTGTATTTCATCGTCAATAGGAATGTCCAAGGGTTACAGTAAACATATAGTGAATCATCGGAATCTAAAACTGGTTTCACAGGTAATGTTCAAAACATAGTCAGTAAGAGGAGTCAGTCTTCTTGTACTTATGTCGGCATTGTGACTTTTGTATTTAGTTCCGATGCAATTTCTGTGTTTCATCGTCAATATGAAGGTCAGAGGGATACAGTAAACCTGAAGAAAAGCTTCCGAATCTAAAACTGGTCTCACAGGAAATGTTCAAAACTTAGTCAGTAAGAGGAGTCAGTCTTCTTGTACTTCAGTCGGCATTGTTCCCTTTGTATTTAATTCCGATGCAATTACTGTGTTTCATCGTCAACAAGAAGGTCTGGGATACAGTAAACCTGAAGTGAAGCATCGGAATCTATAACTAGTGTCATAGGAATGGTTCGAAAAATAGACAGTAAGAAGAGTCAGTCTTCTTGTACTTGAAACGGCATTGTGCCTTTTGTAGTTAATTCCGATGCAATTTCTGTGTTCCATCGTCAACACGAGGGACAGAGTGATATAGGAAACCTAAAGTGAAGCATCGGAATCTATAACTAGTGTCACAGGAATGGTTCATAAAATAGACAATAAGATGAGTCAGTCTTCTTGTACTAAAGGCGGCATTGTGCCTTTTGTATTTAATTCGGATGCAATTTCTGTGTTTCCTCGTCAATAAGAAGGTCCAACGGATACAGTAAACATATAGTAAAGCATCGGAATCCAAAACTGGTCTCACTGGAAATGTTCAAAACATAGTCAGTAAGAAGGGTCAGTCTTCTTGTACTTAAGTCGACATGATGCCTTTTGTATTTAATTCTGATGCAATTTCAGTGTTTCATCGTCAATAAGAAGGTCCTAGGGATACAGTAAACCTGAAGTGAAGCATCGTAATCAATAACTAGTGTTACAGGAATGGTTCAAAACATAGACAGTAAGAAGAGCCAATCTTCTTGTACTTGAGTCGGCATTGTGCCTTTTGTATTTCATTCCGATACAATTTCTGTGTTTCATCGTCAATAAGAAAATCAGAGGGATACAGCAAATCTGAAGTTAAGCATCGGAATCTATAACTAGTGTCACAGGAATGGTTCAAAACATAGATAGTAAGAGGAGTCAGTCTTCTTGTATTTAAGTCGGCATTGTGCCTTTTGTATTTAATTCCGATGCAATTTCTGTATTTCATCGTCAATAGGAAGGTTCAAGGGATACAGTAAACATATAGTGAAGCATCGGAATCCGAAACTGGTCTCACAGGAAATGTTCAAAAAAAAGTCAGTAAGAGGAGTCAGTCCTCTTTTACTTAAGTCGGCATTGTGCCTTTTGTATTTAATTCTGATGCAATTTCTGTGTTTCATCGTCAATAAGAAGGTCCCAGGGATACAGTAAACCTGAAGTGAAGCATCGCAGTCTAAAATCGGTCTCACAGGAAAGGTTAAAAACATAGACAGTAAGAAGAGCCAGTCTTCTTGTACTTGAGTCGCCATTGTCCATTTTGTATTTAATTCCAATGAAATTTCTGTGTTTCATCGTCAATAAGAAGGTCAGAGGGATACAGTAAACCTGAGGTGAAGCATCGGAATCTATAACTAGTGTCACATAAATGATTCAAAATATAGACAGTAAAAAGAGTCAGTCTTCTTGAACTTAAGTCGGCATTGTGCCTTTTGTATTTAAATCCGATGCAATATCTGTGTTTAGTCGTCAATAAGTAGGTCAGAGGGATACATTAAACCTGAAGTGAAGCATCGGAATCTATAACTAGTGTCACAGGAATGGTTCAAAACAAAGACAGTAAGAAGAGTCAGTCTTCTTGTACTTAAGTCGGAATTGTGCCTTTCCTATTTAATTCTGATCAACTTCTGTGTTTCGTCGTCAATAACAACGTCCAAGGGATGCAGTAAACCTGAAATGAAGCATCGGAATCTAAAACCGGTCTCACACGAAAGGTTCAAAACATAGACAGTAAGAAGAGCCAGTCTTCCTGTACTTGAGTCGGCATTGTGCATTTTATATTTAATTCCGATTCAATTTCTGTGTTTCGTCGTCAATAAGAAATGGAGAGGGATTAAGTAAACCAGAAGTGAAGCATCGGAATCTATAACTAGTGTCACAGGAATGGTTCAAAACATAGACAGTAAGAAGAGTCAGTCTTCTTGTACTTAAGTCGGCATTGTGCCTTTTGTTTTTCATTCCGATGCAATTTCTGTATTTCATCGTCAATAAGAAGGTCCAAGAGTTACAGTAATCATACAGTGAAGCATCGGAATCTAAAACTGGTCTCACAGGAAATGTTCAAACATAGTCAGTAAGAGGAGTCAGTCTTCTTGTACTTAATTCGGCATTGTGCCTTTTGTATTTAATTCCGATGCAATTTCTGTGTTTCATCGTCAATAAGAAATTCAGAGGGATATAGTAAACCTGAAGTGAGACATCAGAATCTATAAGTAGTGTCACAATAATGGTTCAAATGTGGACATTAAGAAGAGTCAGTCTTCTTGTACTTAAGTCGGCATTGTGCCTTTGGTATTTAATTCCGATGCAATTTCTGTATTTCATCGTCAATAAGAAGGTCAGAGGGATACAGTAAACCTGAAGTGAAGCATCGGAATCTATAACTAGTGTCACAAGAATGGTTCATAACATAGACAGTAAGAAGAGTCAGTCCTCTTCTACTTAAGGCGGCATTGTGCCTTTTGTATTTAAATCCGATGCAATTTATGTGTTTCATCGTCAATAAGAAGGTTCAAGGGATACAGTAAACATATAGTGAAGCATCGGAATCCGAAACTGGTCTCACAGGAAATGTTCAAAAAAAAGTCAGTAAGAGGAGTCAGTCCTCTTTTACTTAAGTCGGCATTGTGCCTTTTGTATTTAATTCTGATGCAATTTCTGTGTTTCATCGTCAATAAGAAGGTCCCAGGGATACAGTAAACCTGAAGTGAAGCATCGCAGTCTAAAATCGGTCTCACAGGAAAGGTTAAAATCATAGACAGTAAGAAGAGCCAGTCTTCTTGTACTTGAGTCGCCATTGTCCATTTTGTATTTAATTCCAATGAAATTTCTGTGTTTCATCGTCAATAAGAAGGTCAGAGGGATACAGTAAACCTGAAGTGAAGCATCGGAATCTATTACTAGTGTTACAGGAATGATTCAAAACATAGACAGTAAGAAGAGTCAGTCTTCTTGTACTTAAGTCGGCATTGTGCCTTTCGTATTTAAATCCGATGCAATATCTGTGTTTAGTCGTCAATAAGAAGGTCAGAGGGATACATTAAACCTGAAGTGAAGCATCGGAATCTATAACTAGTGTCACAGGAATGGTTCAAAGCAAAGACAGTAAGAAGAGTCAGTCTTCTTGTACTTAAGTCGGAATTGTGCCTTTCCTATTTAATTCTGATCAACTTCTGTGTTTCGTCGTCAATAACAACGTCCAAGGGATGCAGTAAACCTTAAATGAAGCATCGGAATCTAAAACCGGTCTCACACGAAAGGTTCAAAACATAGACAGTAAGAAGAGCCAGTCTTCCTGTACTTGAGTCGGCATTGTGCATTTTATATTTAACTCCGATTCAATTTCTGTGTTTCATCGACAATAAGAAGGGGAGAGGGATTAAGTAAACCAGAAGTGAAGCATCGGAATCTATAACTAGTGTCACAGGAATGGTTCAAAACATAGACAGTAAGAAGAGTCAGTCTTCTTGTACTTAAGTCGGCATTGTGCCTTTTGTTTTTCATTCCGATGCAATTTCTGTATTTCATCGTCAATAAGAAGGTCAGAGGGATACAGTAAACCTGAAGTGAAGCATCGGAATCTAAAACTGGTCTCACAGGAAATGTTCGAAACATATTCAGTAAGAGGAGTCAGTCTTCTTGTACTTAAGTCGGCATTGTGCCTTTTGTATTTAATTCCTATGCAATTTCTGTGTTTTATCGTCAATAAGAATGTCAGAGGGATACAGTATACCTGAAGTGAAACATCTGAATCTATAACTAGTGTCACAATAACTGTTCAAACATAGACAGTAAAAAGAGTCAGTCTTCCTGTACTTAAGTCGGCATTGTGCATTTTGTATTTAATTCCGATGCAATTTCTGTATTTCATCGTCAATAAGAAGGTCAGAGGGATACAGTAAACCTGAAGTGAAACATCGGAATCTTAAACTAGTGTCACAAGAATGGTTCAAAACTTAGACATTAAGAAGAGTCAGTCGTCTTGTACTTAAGGCGGCATTGTGCCTTTTGTATTTAAATCCGATGCAATTTCTGTGTTTCATCGTCAATAAGAAGGTTCAAGGGATACAGTAAACATATAGTGAAGCATCGGAATTCAAAACTGGTCTCACAGGAAATGTTCAAAAAATATTCAGTAAGAGGAGTCAGTCCTCCTTTACTTAAGTCGGCATTGTGCCTTTTGTATTTAATTCCGATGCAATTTCTGTGTTTCATCGTCAATAAGAAGGTCCAAGGGATACAGTAAACCTGAAGTGAAGCATCGCAGTCTAAAACCGGTCTCACAGGAAAGGTTAAAAACATAGACAGTAAGAAGAGCCAGTCTTCTTGTACTTGAGTCGGCATTGTGCATTTTGTATTTAATTCCAATGAAATTTCTGTGTTTCATCGTCAATAAGAAGGTCAGAGGGATACAGTAAACCTGAGGTGAAGCATCGGAATCTATAACTAGTGTCACATAAATGATTCAAAATATAGACAGTAAAAAGAGTCAGACTTCTTGAACTTAAGTCGGCATTGTGCCTTTTGTATTTAAATCCGATGCAATATCTGTGTTTAGTCGTCAATAAGTAGGTCAGAGGGATACATTAAACCTGAAGTGAAGCATCGGAATCTATAACTAGTGTCACAGGAATGGTTCAAAACAAAGACAGTAAGAAGAGTCAGTCTTCTTGTACTTAAGTCGGAATTGTGCCTTTCCTATTTAATTCTGATCAACTTCTGTGTTTCGTCGTCAATAACAACGTCCAAGGGATGCAGTAAACCTGAAATGAAGCATCGGAATCTAAAACCGGTCTCACACGAAAGGTTCAAAACATAGACAGTAAGAAGAGCCAGTCTTCCTGTACTTGAGTCGGCATTGTGCATTTTATATTTAATTCCGATTCAATTTCTGTGTTTCGTCGTCAATAAGAAATGGAGAGGGATTAAGTAAACCAGAAGTGAAGCATCGGAATCTATAACTAGTGTCACAGGAATGGTTCAAAACATAGACAGTAAGAAGAGTCAGTCTTCTTGTACTTAAGTCGGCATTGTGCCTTTTGTTTTTCATTCCGATGCAATTTCTGTATTTCATCGTCAATAAGAAGGTCCAAGAGTTACAGTAATCATACAGTGAAGCATCGGAATCTAAAACTGGTCTCACAGGAAATGTTCAAACATAGTCAGTAAGAGGAGTCAGTCTTCTTGTACTTAATTCGGCATTGTGCCTTTTGTATTTAATTCCGATGCAATTTCTGTGTTTCATCGTCAATAAGAAATTCAGAGGGATATAGTAAACCTGAAGTGAGACATCAGAATCTATAACTAGTGTCACAATAATGGTTCAAATGTGGACATTAAGAAGAGTCAGTCTTCTTGTACTTAAGTCGGCATTGTGCCTTTGGTATTTAATTCCGATGCATTTTCTGTGTTTCATCGTCAATAAGAAGGTCAGAGGGATACAGTAAACCTGAAGTGAAGCATCAGAATCTATAACTAGTGTCACAGGAATGGTTCAAAACTTAGACAGTAGAAGAGTCAGTCTTCTTGTACTTAAGGCTTCATTGTGCCTTTTGTATTTAATTCCGATGCAATTTCTGTGTTTCATCGTCAATAAGAAGGTCCAAGGGATACAGTAAACATATAGTGAAGCATCGGAATCCAAAACTGGTCTCACAGGAAATGTTCAAAAAATATTCAGTAAGAGGAGTCAGTCCTCCTTTACTTAAGTCGGCATTGTGCCTTTTGTATTTAATTCCGATGCAATTTCTGTGTTTTATCGTCAATAAGAAGGTCAGAGGGATACATTAAACCTGAAGTGAAGCATCGGAATCTATAACTAGTGTCACAGGAATGATTCAAAACATAGACAGTAAGAAGAGTCAGTCTTCTTGAACTTAAGTCGGCATTGTGCCTTTTGTATTTAAAGCCGATGCAATATCTGTGTTTAGTCGTCAATAAGAAGGTCAGAGGGATACATTAAACCTGAAGTGAAGCATCGGAATCTATAACTAGTGTCACAGGAATGGTTCAAAACAAAGACAGTAAGAAGAGTCAGTCTTCTTGTACTTAAGTCGGAATTGTGCCTTTCCTATTTAATTCTGATCAACTTCTGTGTTTCGTCGTCAATAACAACGTCCAAGGGATCCAGTAAACCTGAAATGAAGCATCGGAATCTAAAACCGGTCTCACACGAAAGGTTCAAAACATAGACAGTAAGAAGAGCCAGTCTTCCTGTACTTGAGATAGCATTGTGCATTTTATATTTAATTCCGATTCAATTTCTGTGTTTCATCGTCAATAAGAAATGGAGAGGGATTAAGTAAACCAGAAGTGAAGCATCGGGATCTATAACTAGTGTCACAGGAATGGTTCAAAACATAGACAGTAAGAAGAGTCAGTCTTCTTGTACTTAAGTCGGCATTGTGCCTTTTGTTTTTCATTCCGATGCAATTTCTGTATTTCATCGTCACTAAGAAGGTCCAAGAGTTACAGTAATCATACAGTGAAGCATCGGAATCTAAAACTGGTCTCACAGGAAATGTTCAAAACATAGTCAGTAAGAGGAGTCAGTCTTTTTGTACATAAGTCGGCATTGTGCCTTTTGTATTTAATTCCGATGCAATTTCTGTGTTTCATCGTCAATAAGAAGGTCAGAGGGATACAGTAAACCTGAAGTGAAGCATCGTTATCTAAAACTGGTCTCACAGGAAATGTTCAAAACATAGTCAGTTAGAGGCGTCAGTCTTCTTGTACTTAATTCGGCATTGTGCCTTTTGTATTTAATTCCGATGCAATTTCTGTGTTTCATCGTCAATAAGAAATTCAGAGGGATATAGTAAACCTGAAGTGAGACATCAGAATCTATAACTAGTGTCACAATAATGGTTCAAATGTAGACAGTAAGAAGAGTCAGTCTTCTTGTACTTAAGTCGGCATTGTGCCTTTGGTATTTAATTCCGATGCAATTTCTGTGTTTCATCGTCAATAAGAAGGTCAGAGGGATACAGTAAACCTGAAGTGAAGCATCAGAAACTATAACTAGTGTCACAGGAATGGTTCAAAACTTAGACAGTAGAAGAGTCAGTCTTCTTGTACTTAAGGCGGCATTGTGCCTTTTGTATTTAATTCCGATTCAATTTCTGTGTTTCATCGACAATAAGAAGGGGAGAGGGATTAAGTAAACCAGAAGTGAAGCATCGGAATCTATAACTAGTGTCACAGGAATGGTTCAAAACATAGACAGTAAGAAGAGTCAGTCTTCTTGTACTTAAGTCGGCATTGTGCCTTTTGTTTTTCATTCCGATGCAATTTCTGTATTTCATCGTCAATAAGAAGGTCAGAGGGATACAGTAAACCTGAAGTGAAGCGTCGGAATCTGAAACCGGCCTCACAGGAAAGGTTAAAAACATAGACAGTAAGAAGAGCAAGTCTTCTTGTACTTGAATCTGTATTGTGCCTTTTATATTTAATTCCGATGCAATTTCTGTGTTTCATCGTCAATAGGAAGGTGAGAGGGATACAGTAAACCTGAAGTGAAGCATCGGAATCTATAACTAGTGTCACAGGAATGGTTCAAAACATAGACAATACGAAACGTTATTCTTCTTCTACTTGAGTCGGCGTTGTGCCTTTTGTATTTAATTCCGTTGCAATTTCTGTGTTTCATCATCAATACGAAGGTCAGAGGGATAGAGTAAACCTAAAGTGAAGCATCGGAATCTAAACCTGGTCTCACAGGAAATGTTCAAAACATAGTCAGTAAGAGGAGTCAGTGTTCTTGTACTTAAGTCGGCATTGTGCCTTTTGTATTTAATTTTGATGCAATTTCTGTGTTTCATCGTCAATAAGATGGTCAGAGGGATACAGTAAACCCGAAGTGAAACATCTGAATCTATAACTAGTGTCACAATAATTGTTCAAAAATAGACAGTAAGAAGAGTCAGTCTTCTTGTACTTAAGTCGGCATTGTGCCTTTTGTATTTAATTCCGATGCAATTTCTGTGTTTCATCGTCACTAAGAGGGTCAGAGGGATACAGTAAACCTGAAGTGAAGCATTGGAATCTAAAACTGGTCTCACAGGAAATGTTCGAAACATAGTCAGTAAGAGGAGTCAGTCTTCTTGTACTTAAGTCGGCATTGTGCCTTTTGTATTTAATTCTGATGCAATTTCTGTGTTTTATCGTCAATAAGAAGGTCAGAGGAATACAGTATACCTGAAGTGAAACATCTGAATCTATAACTAGTGTCACAATAACTGTTCAAACATAGACAGTAACAAGAGTCAGTCTTCCTGTACTTAAGTCGGCATTGTGCATTTTGTATTTAATTCCGATGCAATTTCTGTATTTCATCGTCAATAAGAAGGTCAGAGGGATACAGTAAACCTGAAGTGAAGCATCGGAATCTATAACTAGTGTCACAAGAATGGTTCATAACATAGACAGTAAGAAGAGTCAGTCCTCTTCTACTTAAGGCGGCATTGTGCCTTTTGTATTTAAATCCGATGCAATTTATGCGTTTCATCGTCAATAAGAAGGTTCAAGGGATACAGTAAACATATAGTGAAGCATCGGAATCCAAAACTGGTCTCACAGGAAATGTTCAAAAAAAAGCCAGTAAGAGGAGTCAGTCCTCTTTTACTTAAGTCGGCATTGTGCCTTTTGTATTTAATTCTGATGCAATTTCTGTGTTTCATCGTCAATAAGAAGGTCCCAGGGATACAGTAAACCTGAAGTGAAGCATCGCAGTCTAAAATCGGTCTCACAGGAAAGGTTAAAAACATAGACAGTAAGAAGAGCCAGTCTTCTTGTACTTGAGTCGCCATTGTCCATTTTGTATTTAATTCCAATGAAATTTCTGTGTTTCATCGTCAATAGGAAGGGGAGAGGGATTAAGTAAACTAGAAGTGAAGCATCGGTATCTATAACTAGTGTCACAGGAATGGTTCAAAACATAGACAGTAAGAAGAGTCAGTCTTCTTGTACTTAAGTCGGCATTGTGCCTTTTGTTTTTCATTCCGATGCAATTTCTGTATTTCATCGTCAATAAGAAGGTCAGAGGGATACAGTAAACCTGAAGTGAAGCATCGGAATCTAAAACTGGTCTCACAGGAAATTTTCGAAGCATAGTCAGTAAGAGGAGTCAGTCTTCTTGTACTTAAGTCGGCATTGTGCCTTTTGTATTTAATTCCTATGCAATTTCTGTGTTTTATCGTCAATAAGAAGGTCAGAGGGATACAGTATACCTGAAGTGAAACATCTGAATCTATAACTAGTGTCACAATAACTGTTCAAACATAGACAGTAAGAAGAGTCAGTCTTCCTGTACTTAAGTCGGCATTGTGCATTTTGTATTTAATTCCAATGCAATTTCTGTATTTCATCGTCAATAAGAAGGTCAGAGGGATACAGTAAACCTGAAGTGAAGCATCGGAATCTTAAACTAGTGTCAAAAGAATGGTTCAAAACATAGACATTAAGAAGAGTCAGTCGTCTTGTACTTAAGGCGGCATTGTGCCTTTTGTATTTAAATCCGATGCAATTTCTGCGTTTCATCGTCAATAAGAAGGTTCAAGGGATACAGTAAACATATAGTGAAGCATCGGAATCCAAAACTGGTCTCACAGGAAATGTTCAAAAAATATTCAGTAAGAGGAGTGAGTCCTCCTTTACTTAAGTCGGCATTGTGCCTTTTGTATTTAATTCCGATGCAATTTCTGTGTTTCATCGTCAATAAGAAGGTCCAAGGGATACAGTAAACCTGAAGTGAAGCATCGCAGTCTAAAACCGGTCTCACAGGAAAGGTTAAAAACATAGACAGTAAGAAGAGCCAGTCTTCTTGTACTTGAGTCGGCATTGTGCATTTTGTATTTAATTCCAATGAAATTTCTGTGTTTCATCGTCAATAAGGTCAGAGGGATACAGTAAACCTGAGGTGAAGCATCGGAATCTATTACTAGTGTCACATAAATGATTCAAAACATAGACAGTAAAAAGAGTCAGTCTTCTTGAACTTAAGTCGGCATTGTGCCTTTTGTATTTAAATCCGATGCAATATCTGTGTTTAGTCGTCAATAAGTAGGTCAGAGGGATACATTAAACCTGAAGTGAAGCATCGGAATCTATAACTAGTGTCACAGGAATGAATCAAAACAAAGACAGTAAGAAGAGTCAGTCTTCTTGTACTTAAGTCGGAATTGTGCCTTTCATATTTAATTCTGATCAACTTCTCTGTTTCGTCGTCAATAACAACGTCCAAGGGATGCAGTAAACCTGAAATGAAGCATCGGAATCTAAAACCGGTCTCACACGAAAGGTTCAAAACATAGACAGTAAGAAGAGCCAGTCTTCCTGTACTTGAGTCGGCATTGTGCATTTTATATTTAATTCCGATTCAATTTCTGTGTTTCGTCGTCAATAAGAAATGGAGAGGGATTAAGTAAACCAGAAGTGAAGCATCGGAATCTATAACTAGTGTCACAGGAATGGTTCAAAACATAGACAGTAAGAAGAGTCAGTCTTCTTGTACTTAAGTCGGCATTGTGCCTTTTGTTTTTCATTCCGATGCAATTTCTGTATTTCATCGTCAATAAGAAGGTCCAAGAGTTACAGTAATCATACAGTGAAGCATCGGAATCTAAAACTGGTCTCACAGGAAATGTTCAAAACATAGTCAGTAAGAGGAGTCAGTCTTCTTGTACTTAATTCGGCATTGTGCCTTTTGTATTTAATTCCGATGCAATTTCTGTGTTTCATCGTCAATAAGAAATTCAGAGGGATATAGTAAACCTGAAGTGAGACATCAGAATCTATAACTAGTGTCACAATAATGGTTCAAATGTGGACATTAAGAAGAGTCAGTCTTCTTGTACTTAAGTCGGCATTGTGCCTTTGGTATTTAATTCCGATGCATTTTCTGTGTTTCATCGTCAAGAAGAAGGTCAGAGGGATACAGTAAACCTGAAGTGAAGCATCAGAATCTATAACTAGTGTCACAGGAATGGTTCAAAACTTAGACAGTAGAAGAGTCAGTCTTCTTGTACTTAAGGCTTCATTGTGCCTTTTGTATTTAATTCCGATGCAATTTCTGTGTTTCATCGTCAATAAGAAGGTCCAAGGGATACAGTAAACATATACTGATGCATCGGAGTCCAAAACTGGTCTCACAGGAAATGTTTAAAACATAGACAATAAGAAGAGTCCGTCTTCTTGTAGTTAAGTCGGCATTATGCCTTTTGTATTTAATTCCAATGCAATTTCTGTGTTTCATCGTCAATAAGAAGGTCCAAGGGATACAGTAAACCTGAAGTGAACCATCGGGATCTAAAACTGGTGTCACAGGAAATGTTCAAAGCATAGTCAGTAAGAGGAGTCAGTGTTCTTGTACTTAAGTCGGCATTGTGCCTTTTGTATTTAATTTTGATGCAATCTCTGTGTTTCATCGTCAATAAGATGGTCAGAGGGATACAGTAAACCTGAAGTGAAACATCTGAATCTGAAACCGGCCTCACAGGAAAGGTTCAAAACATAGACAGTAAGAAGAGCAAGTCTTCTTGTACTTGAATCGGTATTGTGCCTTTTATATTTAATTCCGATGCAATTTCTGTGTTTCATCGTCAATAGGAAGGTGAGAGGGATACATTAAACCTGAAGTGAAGCATCGGAATCTATAACTAGTGTCACATGAAAGGTTCAAAACATAGACAATACGAAACGTTATTCTTCTTCTACTTAAGTCGGCGTTGTGCCTTTTGTATTTAATTCCGGTGCAATTTCTGTGTTTCATCATCAATACGAAGGTCAGAGGGATAGAGTAAACCTGAAGTGAAGCATCGGAATCTAAACCTGGTCTCACAGGAAATGTTCAAACATAGTCAGTAAGAGGAGTCAGTGTTCTTGTACTTAAGTCGGCATTGTGCCTTTTGTATTTAATTTTGATGCAATTTCTGTGTTTCATCGTCAATAAGATGGTCAGAGGGATACAGTAAACCTGAAGTGAAACATCTGAGTCTATAACTAGTGTCACAATAATTGTTCAAAAATAGACAGTAAGAAGAGTCAGTCTTCTTGTACTAAAGGCGGCATGGTGCCTTTTGTATTTAATTCCGATGTAATATCTGTGTTTCATAGTCAATACGAAGGTGAGAGTAATACAGTAAACCTGAAGTGAAGCATCGGAATCTATAACTATTGTCACAGGAATGTTTCAAAACGTAGACATTACGAAGCGTCATTCTTCTTCTACTTAAGTCGGCGTTGTGCCTTTTCTATTTAATTCCGATGCAATTTCTATGTTTCATCATCAATACGAAGGTCAGAGGGATACAGTAAACCTGAAGTGAAGCATCGGAATCTAAACCTGGTCTCACAGGAAATGTTCAAAACATAGTTAGTAAGAGGATTCAGTCTTCTTGTACTTAAGTCGGCATTGTGCCTTTTGTATTTAATTCCGATGTAATATCTGTGTTTCGTAGTCAATAAGAAGGTCAGAGTAATACAGTAAACCTGAAGTGAAGCATCGGAATCTATAACTAGTGTCACAGGAATGGTTCAAAACATAGACAATACGTAGCGTCATTCCTCTTCTACTTAAGTCGGCGTTGTGCCTTTTCTATTTAATTCCGATGCAATTTCTGTGTTTCATCATCAATACGAAGGTCAGAGGGATACAGTAAACCTGAAGTGAAGCATCGGAATCTAAACCTGGTCTCACAGGAAATGTTCAAAACATAGTCAGTAAGAGGAGTCAGTCTTCTTGTACTTATGTCGGCATTGTGCCTTTTGTATTTAATTCCGATGCAATTTCTGCGTTTCATCGTCAATAAGAAGGACATAGGTATACAGTAAACCTGAAGTGAAGCATCGGAATCTATAACTAGTGTCACAGGAATGGATCAAAACATAGACAGTAAGATGAGTCAGTCTTCTTGTACTTAAGGTGGCATTGTGCCTTTTGTATTTAATTCCGATGCAATTTCTGTGTTTCATCGTCAATAAGAAGGTAAGAGGGATTCAGTAAACCTGAAGTGAAGCATCGGAATCTATAACTAGTGTCACAGCAATGGTTCAAAACATAGACAGTAAGAAGCGTCAGTCTTCTTGTACTTAAGTCGGCAATGTGCATTTTGTTTTTAATTCCGATGAAATTTCTGTGTTTCATCTTCAATAAGAAGGTCAGAGGGATTCAGTAAACCTGAAGTGAAGCATCGGAATCTAAAACCGATCTCACAGGAAAGGTTCAAAACGTAGAAAGTAAGAAGAGTCAGTCTTCTTGTAGTTAAATCGGCATTGTGCCTTTTGTATTTAATTCAGATGAAATTTCTGTGTTCCATCGTCAATATGAAGGTGAGAGGCATACAGTAAACCCGAAGTGAAGCATCGGAATCTATAACTATTGTCACAGGAATGGTTCGAAACATAGACAGTAAGAAGAGTCTGTCTTCTTGTACTTAAGTCACCATTGTGCCCTTTCTATTTAATTCCGATGCAATTTCTGTGTTTCATCTTCAATAAGAAGGTCAGAGGGATTCAGTAAACCTGAAGTGAAGCATCGGAATCTAAAACCGGTCTCAGAGGAAAGGTTCAAAACATAGACAGTGAGAAGAGCCAGTCTTCTTGTACTTCAGTCGGCATTGTGCCTTTTATATTTAATTCCTATGCAATATCTGTGTTTCATCGTCAATAAGACGGTCAGAGGGATACAGTAGACCTGAAGAGATGCATCGGAATCTATAACTAGTGTCACAGGAATTGTTCAAAACATAGACAGTAAGAAGAGTCAGTCTTCTTGTACTTAAGACGGCGTTGTGCCTTTTGTATATTATTCCGATGCAATTTCCGTGTTTCATCGTCAATAAGACGTTCAGAGGGATACAGTAAACCTGAAGTGAAGCTTCAAAATCTGTAATTAGTGTCATAGGAATGGTTCCAAACTTAGACAGTAAGAAGAGTCAGTCTTCTTGTACTTAAGTCGGCATTGCGCCTTTTGTATTTAATTCCGATGCTATTTCTCCGTTTCATCGTCAATAAGAAGGTCCAAGGGATGCAGTAAACATATAGTGAAGCATTGGATTCTAAAACTGGCCTCACAGGAATGGTTCAAATCATAGTCAGTGCGAAGAGTCAGTCTTCTTGTACTTATGTCGGCATTGTGCCTTTTGCATTTAATTCCGATGCAATATCTGTGTTTCATCGTCAATAAGAAGGTCCAAGGGATACAGTAAACATATAGTGAAGCACCGGAATCTTAAACTGGTCTCACAGGAAATGTTCAAATCATAGTAGTAAGAGGAGAGAGTCTTCTTGTCATTAAGTCGGCATTGTGCCTCTTGTATTTGATTCCGATGCAATTTCCGTGTTTCATCGTCAATAAGAAGGTCCAAGGGATACAATAAAACCGGTCTCACGGGAAAGGTTCAAAACATAGACAGTAAGAAGAGCCAGTCTTCTTGTACTTGATTCGGCATTGTGCTTTTTGTATTTAATGCCAATGAAAATTCTCTGTTTCATCGTCAATAAGATGGTCAGAGGGATACAGTAAACCTGAAGTCAAGCATCGGAATCTATAACTAGTGTCACAGGAATGGTTCAAAACATAGACAGTAAGAAGAGTCAGTCTTCTTGTACTTATGTCGGCATTGTGCATTTTGTATTTTATTCCGTTGCAATTTCTGTGTTTCATCGTCAACAAGAAAGTTAGAGGGATACAGTAAACCTGAAGTGATGCATCGGAATCTATAACTAGTGTCACAGGAATGGTTCAAAACATAGACAGTAAGAAGAGTCAGTCTTCTTGTATTTAAGTCGGCATTGTGCCTTTTGTATTTTATTCCGATGCAATTTCTGTGTTTCAGCGTCAATAAGAAAGTTAGAGGGATACAGTAAACCTGAAGTGAAGCATCGGAAACTATAACTAGTGTCACAGGAATGGTTCAAACATAGACAGTAAGAAGAGTCAGTCTTCTTGTACTTAAGTCGGCATTGTGCCTTTTGTATTTCATTCCGATGCAATTTCTGTATTTCATCGTCAATAAGAAGGTCCAAGAGTTACAGTAAACATATAGTGAAGCATCGGAATCTATAACTGGTTTCACAGGAAATGTTCAAAACATAGTCAGTAAGAGGAGTCACTCATTTTGTACTTAAGTCGGCATTGTGCCTTTTGTATTTAATTCCGATGCAATTTCTGTGTTTCATCGTCAATGAGAAGGTCAGAGGGATACAGTAAACCTGAAGTGAAGCATCGGTATCTAAAACTGGTCTCAAAGGAAATGTTCAAATCATAGTCAGTAAGAGGAGTCAGTCTTCTTGTACTTAAGTCGGCATTGTGCCTTTTGTATTTAATTCCGATGCAATTTCTGTGTTTCATCGTCAATAAGAAGCTGAGAGTGATACAGTAAACCTGAACTGAAACATCTAAATCTATAACTAGTGACACAATAATGGTTCAAACATAGATAGTAAGAAAAGTCAGTCTTCCTGTACTTAAGTCGGCAATATGCCTTTTGTATTTAGTTCCAACGCAATTTCTGTGTTTCATCGTCAATAAGAAGGTCAGAGGGATACAGTAAACCCGAAGTGAAACATCTGAATCTATAACTAGTGTCACAATAATTGTTCAAACATAGACAGTAAGAAGAGTCAGTTTTCTTGAACTTTAGTCGGCATTGTGCCTTTCCTGTTTAATTCTGATGCAACTTCTGTGTTTCGTCGTCAATAACAAGGTCAGAGGGATACAGTCAACCTGAAGTGAAGCATCGGAATCTATAACTAGTGTCATAGGAATGGTTCAAACATAGACAGTAAGAAGAGTCAGTCTTCTTGTACTTAAGTCGGCATTGTGCCTTTTGTATTTAATTCTGATGCAATTTCTGTGTTTCATCGCCAATAAGAAGGTCAGAGGGATACAGTAAACCCGAAGTGAAACATCTGAATCTATAACTAGTGTCACAATAATTGTTCAAACATAGACAGTAAGAAGAGTCAGTTTTCTTGAACTTAAGTCGGCATTGTGCCTTTCCTGTTTAATTCTGAAGCAACTTCTGTGTTTCGTCGTCAATAACAAAGTCAGAGGGATACAGTCAACCTGAAGTGAAGCATCGGAATCTAAAACTGGTCTCACAGGAAATGTTCAAAACATAGTCAGTAAGAGGAGTCGGTCTTCTTGTACTTAGGTCGGCACTGTGCCTTTTGTATTTAATTCCGATGTAATTTCTGTGTTTCATAGTCAATAAAAAGGTCAGAGGGATACAGTAAACCAGAAGTGAAGCATCGGAATCTATAACTAGTGTCACAGGAATGGTACAAACATAGACAGTAACAAACGTCATTCTTCTTGTACTTAAGTCGGCGTTGTGCCATTTCTATTTCATTCCGATGCAATTTCTGTGTTTCATCGTCAATAAGAAGGTCAGAGAGATACAGTAAATCTGAAGTGAACCATCGGAATCTAAAACTGGTCTCACAGGAAATGTTCAAAACATAGTCAGTAAGAGGAGTCAGTCATCTTGTACTTAAATCGGCATTGTGCCTTTTGTATTTAATTCTGATGCAACTTCTGTGTTTCATCGTCATTAAGAAGGTCAGAGGGTTACAGTAAACCTGAAGTGAAACATCTGAATCTATAACTAGTGGCACAATAATGGTTCAAACATAGACAGTAAGAAGAGTCAGTCTTCTTGTACATAAGTCGGCATTGTGCCTTTTGTATTTAATTCCGATGCAATTTCTGTGTTTCATCGTCAATAAGAAGGTCAGAGGGATACAGTAAACCCGAAGTGAAACGTCTGAATCTATAACTAGTGTCACAATAATTGTTCAAACATAGACAGTAAGAAGAGTCAGTTTTCTTGAACTTTAGTCGGCATTGTGCCTTTCCTGTTTAATTCTGATGCAACTTCTGTGTTTCGTCGTCAATAACAAGGTCAGAGGGATACAGTCAACCTGAAGTGAAGCATCGGAATCTATAACTAGAGTCATAGGAATGGTTCAAACATAGACAGTAAGAAGAGTCAGTCTTCTTGTACTTAAGTCGGCATTGTGCCTTTTGTATTTAATTCTGATGCAATTTCTGTGTTTCATCGCCAATAAGAAGGTCAGAGGGATACAGTAAGCCCGAAGTGAAACATCTGAATCTATAACTAGTGTCACAATAATTGTTCAAACATAGACAGTAAGAAGAGTCAGTTTTCTTGAACTTAAGTCGGCATTGTGCCTTTCCTGTTTAATTCTGAAGCAACTTCTGTGTTTCGTCGTCAATAACAAGGTCAGAGGGATACAGTCAACCTGAAGTGAAGCATCGGAATCTAAAACTGGTCTCACAGGAAATGTTCAAAACATAGTCAGTAAGAGGAGTCGGTCTTCTTGTACTTAGGTCGGCATTGTGCCTTTTGTATTTAATTCCGATATAATTTCTGTGTTTCATAGTCAATAAAAAGGTCAGAGGGATACAGTAAACCAGAAGTGAAGCATCGGAATCTATAACTAGTGTCACAGGAATGGTTCAAACATAGACAGTAACAAACGTCATTCTTCTTGTACTTAAGTCGGCGTTGTGCCATTTCTATTTCATTCCGATGCAATTTCTGCGTTTCATCGTCAATAAGAAGGTCAGAGAGATACAGTAAATCTGAAGTGAAGCATCGGAATCTAAAACTGGTCTCACAGGAAATGTTCAAAACATAGTCAGTAAGAGGAGTCAGTCATCTTGTACTTAAGTCGGCATTGTGCCTTTTGTATTTAATTCTGATGCAACTTCTGTGTTTCATCGTCAATAAGAAGGTCAGAGGGATACAGTAAACCTGAAGTGAAACATCTGAATCTATAACTAGTGTCACAATAATGGTTCAAACATAGACAGTAAGAAGAGTCAGTCTTCTTGTACATAAGTCGGCATTGTGCCTTTTGTATTTAATTCCGATGCAATTTCTGTGTTTCATCGTCAATAAGAAGGTCAGAGGGATACAGTAAACCTGAAGTGAAGCATCGGAATCTATAATTAGTGTCATAGGAATGGTTCAAAGCATAGACAGTAAGAATAGTCAGTCTTCTTGTACTTAAGGCGGCATTGTGACTTTTGTATTTAATTCCAACGCAATTTCTGTGTTTCATCGTCAATAAGAAGGTCCAAGGGATACAGTAAACATATAGTGAAGCACCGGAATCTAACACTGGTCTCATAGGTAATGTTCAAAGCATAGTCAGTCAGAGGAGTTAGTCTTCTTTTAGTTAAGTGGGCATTGTGCCTTTGGTATTTAATTCCGATGCAATTTCTGTGTTTCATCGTCAATAAGAAGGTCAGAGGGATACAGTAAACCAGAAGTGAAACATCGGAATCTATAACTAGTGTCACAGGAATGTTTCAAAACATAGACAGTAAGAAGAGTCAGTCTTCTTGTACTTAAATCGGCATTGTGCCTTTTGCATTTCATTCCGATGCAATTTCAGTGTTTCATCGTCAATAAGATGGTCAGAAGGATACAGTAAACCTGAAGTACAGCATTGGAATCTAAAACCGGTCTCACAGGAAGTGTACAAAACATAGTCAGTAAGAGGAGTCAGTCTTCTTGTACTTAAGTCGGCAAGGTGCCCATTGTATTTAATTCCGATGCAATTTCTGTTTTTCATCGTCAATAAGAAGGTCCAAGGGATACAGTAAACCTGAAGTGAAGCATCGGAATCTAAAACTGGTCTCACAGGAAATGTTAAAAACATAGTCAGTAAGAGGAGTCAGTCTTCTTTTACTTAAGTCGGCATTGTGCCTTTTGTATTTAATTCCGATGCAATTTCTGTCTTTCATCGTCAATAAGAACGTCAGAGGGATACAGTAAACCCGAAGTGAAGCATCGGAAACTGTAACTAGTGTCACAGGAATGGTTCAAAACATAGACAGTAAGAAGGGTCAGTCTTCTTGTACTTAAGTCGGCATTGTGCCTTTCCTATTTAATTCTGATGCAACTTCTGTGTTTCGTCGTCAATAACAAGGTTTAAGGCATCCAATAAACCTGAAGTGAAGCGTCGGAATCTGAAACCGGCCTCACAGGAAAGGTTCAAAACATAGACAGTAAGAAGAGTCAGTCTTCTTGTACTTAAAACGGCATTGTGCCTTTTGTATTTCATTCCGATGCAATTTCTGTATTTCATCGTCAACAAGAAGGTAGAAGGATTACAGTAAACATATAGTGAAGCATCGGAATCTAAAACTGGTCTCACAGGAAATGTTCAAACATAGTCAGTAAGAGGAGTCAGTGCTCTTGTACTTAAGTCGGCATTGTGCCTTTTGTATATAATTCCGATGCAATATCTGTGTTTCATCGTCAATAAGAAGGTCAGAGGGATACAGTCAACCTGAAGTGAAGCACCGGAATCTAAAACTGGTCTCACAGGAAATGTTCAAAACATACTTAGTAAGAGGAATCGGTCTTCTTGTACTTAAGTATGTGTTTCCGATGTAATTTCTGTGTTTCATAGTCCATAAGAAGGACAGAAGGATACAGTAAACCATAAGTGAAGCATCGGAATCTATAACTAGTGTCACAGGAATGGTTCAAACCGTAGACAGTAAGAAACGTCATTCTTCTTGTACTTAAGTCGGCGTTGTGCCACTTCTATTTCATTCCGATGCAATTTCTGTGTTTCATCGTCAATAAGAAGGTCAGAGGGATACAGTAACCCTGAAGTGAAGCATTGGAATCTATAACTAGTGTCATAGGAATGGTTCAAAGCATAGACAGTAAGAAGAGTCAGTCTTCTTGTACTTAAGGCGGCATTGTGACTTTTGTATTTAATTACGATGCAATTTTTGTGTTTCATAGTCAATGAGAAGGTCCAAGGGATACAGTAAACATATAGTGAAGCATCGTAATCCAAAACTGGTCTCACAGGAAAAGTTCAAAACATAGTTAGTATGAAGAGTTAGTCTTCTTGTACTTAGGTCGGCATTGTGCCTTTTGTATTGAATTCCGATGCAATTTCTGTGTTTCATCGTCAATAAGAAGGTCCAAGGGATACAGTAAACATATAGTGAAGCATCGGATTCTAAAACTGGTCTCACAGGTAATCTTCAAAGCATAGTCAGTAAGAGGAGTCAGTCTACTTTTACTTAGGTCGGCATTGTGCCTTTTGTATTTAATTCCGATGCAATTTCTGTGTTTCATCGTCAATAAGAAGGTCAGAGTGATACAGTAAACCCGAAGTGAAGCATCGGAAACTATAACTAGTGTCACAGGAATGGTTCAAAACATAGACAGTAAGAAGGGTCAGTCTTCTTGTACTTAAGTCGGCATTGTGCCTTTCCTATTTAATTCTGATGCAACTTCTGTGTTTCGTCGTCAATAACAAGGTTTAAGGGATACAGTAAACCTGAAGTGAAGCGTCGGAATCTGAAACCGGCCTCACAGGAAAAGTTCAAAACATAGACAGTAAGAAGAGCAAGTCTTCTTGTACTTGAGACGGCATTGTGCCTTTTATATTTAATTCCGATGCAATTTCTGTGCTTCATCGTCAATAGGAAGGTGAGAGGGATACAGTAAACCTGAAGTGAAGCATCGGAATCTATAACTAGTGTCACAGGAATGGTTCAAAACATAGACAGTAAGAAGATTCAGTCTTCTTGTGCTTAAAACGGCATTGTGCCTTTTGTATTTCATCCCGATGCAATTTCTGTATTTCATCGTCAATAAGAAGGTCCAAGGGTTACAGTAAACATATAGTGAAGCATCGGAATCTAAAACTGGTCTCACAGGAAATGTTCAAACATAGTCAGAAAGAGGAGTCGGTCTTCTTGTACTTAAGTCGGCATTGTGCCTTTTGTATTTAATTCCGATGTAATTTCTGTGTTTCATTGTCAATAAGAAGGACAGAGGGATACAGTAAACCATAAGTGAAGCATCGGAATCTATAACTAGTGTCACAGGAATGGTTCAAAACGTAGACAGTAAGAAACGTCATTCCTCTTGTACTTAAGTCGGCATTGTGCCTTTTGTATATAATTCCGATGCAATATCTGTGTTTCATCGTCAATAAGAAGGTCAGAGCGATACAGTCAACCTGAAGTGAACATCGGAATCTATACCTGGTCTAACAGGAAATGTTCAAAACATACTCAGTAAGAGGAGTCGGTCTTCTTGTACTTAAGTCGGCATTGTGCCTTTTGTATTTAATTCTGATGCAATTTCTGTGTTTCATCGCCTATAAGAAGGTCAGAGGGATACAGTAAACCCGAAGTGAAACATCTGAATCTATAACTAGTGTCACAATAATTGTTCAAACATAGACATTAAGAAGAGTCAGTTTTCTTGAACTGAAGTCGGCATTGTGCCTTTCCTGTTTAATTCTGATGCAACTTCTGTGTTTCGTCGTCAATAACAAGGTTTAAGGGATACAGTAAACCTGAAGTGAAGCGTCGGAATCTGAAACCGGCCTCACAGGAAAGGTTCAAAACATAGACAGTAAGAAGAGCAAGTCTTCTTGTACTTGAGTCGGCATATGCCTTTTGTATTTAATTCCGATGCAATTTCTGTGTTTCATCGTCAATAACAAGGTCAGAGGGATACAGTCAACCTGAAGTGAAGCATCGGAATCTAAAACTGGTCTCACAGGAAATGTTCAAACATAGTCAGTAAGAGGAGTCGGTCTTCTTGTACTTAGGTCGGCATTGTGCCTTTTGTATTTAATTCCGATATAATTTCTGTGTTTCATAGTCAATAAAAAGGTCAGAGGGATACAGTAAACCAGAAGTGAAGCATCGGAATCTATAACTAGTGTCACAGGAATGGTTCAAAACATAGACAGTAACAAACGTCATTCTTCTTGTACTTAAGTCGGCGTTGTGCCATTTCTATTTCATTCGGATGCAATTTCTGTGTTTCATCGTCAATAAGAAGGTCAGAGAGATACAGTAAATCTGAAGTGAAGCATCGGAATCTAAAACTGGTCTCACAGGAAATGTTCAAAACATAGTCAGTAAGAGGAGTCAGTCATCTTGTACTTAAGTCGGCAATGTGCCTTTTGTATTTAATTCTGATGCAACTTCTGTGTTTCATCGTCAATAAGAAGGACAGAGGGATACAGTAAACCTGAAGTGAAACATCTGAATCTATAACTAGCGTCACAATAATGGTTCAAACATAGACAGTAAGAAGAGTCAGTCTTCTTGTACATTAGTCGGCATTGTGCCTTTTGTATTTAATTCCGATGCAACTTCTGTGTTTCATCGTCAATAAGAAGGCCAGAGGGATACAGTAAACCTGAAGTGAAGCATCGGAATCTATAATTAGTGTCATAGGAATGGTTCAAAGCATAGACAGTAAGAATAGTCAGTCTTCTTGTACTTAAGGCGGCATTGTGACTTTTGTATTTAATTCCAACGCAATTTCTGTGTTTCATCGTCAATAAGAAGGTCCAAGGGATACAGTAAACATATAGTGAAGCATCGGAATCTAAAACTGGTCTCATAGGTAATGTTCAAAGCAGAGTCAGTCAGAGGAGTCAGTCTTCTTTTAGTTAAGTGGGCATTGTGCCTTTTGTATTTAATTCCGATGCAATTTCTGTCTTTCATCGTCAATAAGAACGTCAGAGGGATACAGTAAACCCGAAGTGAAGCATCGGAAACTATAACTAGTGTCACAGGAATGTTTCAAATCATAGACAGTAAGAAGAGTCAGTCTTCTTGTACTTCAATCGGCATTGTGCCTTTTGCATTTCATTCCGATGCAATTTCAGTGTTTCATCGTCAATAAGATGGTCAGAAGGATACCGTAAACCTGAAGTACAGGATTGGAATCTAAAACCGGTCTCACAGGAAATGTACAAAACATAGTCAGTAAGAGGAGTCAGTCTTCTTGTACTTAAGTCGGCATTGTGCCTTTTGTATTTAATTCCGATGCAATTTCTGTCTTTCATCGTCAATAAGAACGTTTGAGGGATACAGTAAACCTGAAGTGAAGCATCGGAATCTAAAACTGGTCTCACAGGAAATGTTAAGAACATAGTCAGTAAGAGGAGTCAGTCTTCTTTTACTTAAGTCGGCATTGTGCCTTTTGTATTTAATTCCGATGCAATTTCTGTCTTTCATCGTCAATAAGAACGTTTGAGGGATACAGTAAACCCGAAGTGAAGCATCGGAAACTATAACTAGTGTCACAGGAATGGTTCAAAACATAGACAGTAAGAAGGGTCAGTCTTCTTGTACTTAAGTCGGCATTGTGCCTTTCCTATTTAATTCTGATGCAACTTCTGTGTTTCGTCGTCAATAACAAGGTTTAAGGGATACAGTAAACCTGAAGTGAAGCGTCGGAATCTGAAACCGGCCTCACAGGAAAGGTTCAAAACATAGACAGTAAGAAGAGTCAGTCTTCTTGTACTTAAAACGGCATTGTGCCTTTTGTATTTCATTCCGATGCAATTTCTGTATTTCATCGTCAACAAGAAGGTAGAAGGGTTACAGTAAACATATAGTGAAGCATCGGAATCTAAAACTGGTCTCACAGGAAATGTTCAAACATAGTCAGTAAGAGGAATCAGTGCTCTTGTACTTAAGTCGGCATTGTGCCTTTTGTATATAATTCCGATGCAATATCTGTGTTTCATCGTCAATAAGAAGGTCAGAGGGATACAGTCAACCTGAAGTGAAGCATCGGAATCTAAAACTGGTCTCACAGGAAATGTTCAAAACATACTCAGTAAGAGGAATCGGTCTTCTTGTACTTAAGTATTCAATTCCGATGTAATTTCTGTGTTTCATAGTCCATAAGAAGGACAGAAGGATACAGTAAACCAGAAGTGAAGCATCGGAATCTATAACTAGTGTCACAGGAATGGTTCAAAACGTAGACAGAAAGAAACGTCATTCTTCTTGTACTTAAGTCGGCGTTGTGCCACTTCTATTTCATTCCGATGCAATTTCTGTGTTTCATCGTCAATAAGAAGGTCAGAGGGATACAGTAACCCTGAAGTGAAGCATTGGAATCTATAACTAGTGTCATAGGAATGGTTCAAAGCATAGACAGTAAGAAGAGTCAGTCTTCTTGTACTTAAGGCGGCATTGTGACTTTTGTATTTAATTACGATGCAATTTTTGTGTTTCATAGTCAATGAGAAGGTCCAAGGGATACAGTAAACATATAGTGAAGCATCGTAATCCAAAACTGGTCTCACAGGAAAATTTCAAAACATAGTTAGTATGAAGAGTCAGTCTTCTTGTACTTAGGTCGGCATTGTGCCTTTTGTATTTAATTCCGATGCAATTTCTGTGTTTCATCGTCAATAAGAAGGTCCAAGGGATACAGTAAACATATAGTGAAGCATCGGATTCTAAAACTGGTCTCACAGGTAATGTTCAAAGCATAGTCAGTAAGAGGAGTCAGTCTTCTTTTACTTAGGTCGGCATTGTGCCTTTTGTATTTCATTCCGATGCAATTTCTGTGTTTCATCGTCAATAAGAAGGTCAGAGTGATACAGTAAACCCGAAGTGAAGCATCGGAAACTATAACTAGTGTCACAGGAATGGTTCAAAACATAGAGAGTAAGAAGGGTCAGTATTCTTGTACTTAAGTCGGCATTGTGTCTTTCCTATTTAATTCTGATGCAACTTCTGTGTTTCGTCGTCAATAACAAGGTTTAAGGGATACAGTAAACCTGAAGTGATGCGTCGGAATCTGAAACCGGCCTCACAGGAAAGGTTCAAAACATAGACAATAAGAAGAGCAAGTCTTCTTGTATTTGAGACGGCTTGTGCCTTTTATATTTAATTCCGATGCAATTTCTGTGCTTCATCGTCAATAGGAAGGTGAGAGGGATACAGTAAACCTGAAGTGAAGCATCGGAATCTATAACTAGTGTCACAGGAATGGTTCAAAACATAGACAGTAAGAAGAGTCAGTCTTCTTGTACTTAAAACGGCATTGTGCCTTTTGTATTTCATTCCGATGCAATTTCTGTATTTCATCGTCAATAAGAAGGTCCAAGGGTTACAGTAAACATATAGTGAAGCATCGGAATCTAAAACTGGTCTCACAGGAAATGTTCAAACATAGTCAGAAAGAGGAGTCGGTCTTCTTGTACTTAAGTCGGCATTGTGCCTTTTGTATTTAATTCCGATGTAATTTCTGTGTTTCATTGTCAATAAGATGGACAGAGGGATACAGTAAACCAGAAGTGAAGCATCGGAATCTATAACTAGTGTCACAGGAATGGTTCAAAACGTAGACAGTAAGAAACGTCATTCCTCTTGTACTTAAGTCGGCATTGTGCCTTTTGTATATAATTCCGATGCAATATCTGTGATTCATCGTCAATAAGAAGGTCAGAGCGATACAGTCAACCTGAAGTGAAGCATCGGAATCTAAAACTGGTCTCACAAGAAATGTTCAAAACATACTCAGTAAGAGGAGTCGGTCTTCTTGTACTTAAGTCTTCATTGTGCCTTTTGTATTTAATTCCGATGTAATTTCTGTGTTTCATTGTCAATAAGAAGGACAGAGGGATACAATAAACCAGAATTGAAGCATCGGAATCTATAACTAGTGTCACAGGAATGGTTCAAAACGTAGACAGTAAGAAACGTCATTCTTCTTGTACTTAAGTCGGCGTTGTGCCATTTCTATTTCATTCCGATGCAATTTCTGTGTTTCATCGACAATAAGAATGTCAGAGGGATACATTAAACCTGAAGTGAAGCATCGGAATCTAAAACTGGTCTCACAGGAAATGTTCAAAACATAGTCAGTAAGAGGAGTCAGTCATCTTGTACTTAAGTCGGCATTGTGCCTGTTTTATTTAATTCTGATGCAACTTCTGTGTTTCATCGTCAACAAGAAGGTCAGAGGGATACAGTAAACCTGAAGTGAAACATCGGAATCTATAACTAGTGTCATACGAATGGTTCAAAGCATAGACAGTAAGAATAGTCAGTCTTCTTGTACTTAAGTCGGCATTGTGACTTTTGTATTTAATTCCGATGCAATTTCTGTGTTTCATCGTCATTGAGAAAGTCAAAGGGATACAGTAAACATATAGTGAAGCATCGTAATCCAAAACTGGTCTCACAGGAAAAGTTCAAAACATAGTCAGTATGAAGAGTCAGTCTTCTTGTACTTAGGTCGGCATTGTGCCTTTTGTATTTAATTCCGATGCAATTTCATTGTTTCATCGTCAATAAGAAGGTCCAAGGGATACAGTAAACATATAGTGAAGCATCGTATTCCAAAACTGGTCTCACAGGTAATGTTCAAAGCATAGTCAGTAAGAGGAGTCAGTCTTCTTTTTCTTAGGTCGGCATTGTGCCTTTTGTATTTCATTCCGATGCAATTTCTGTGTTTCATCGTCAATAAGAAGGTCAGAGCGATACAGTAAACCCGAAGTGAAGCATCGGAAACTATAACTAGTGTCACAGGAATGGTTCAAAACATAGACAGTAAGAAGGGTCAGTCTTCTTGTACTCAAGTCGGCATTGTGCCTTTCCTATTTAATTCTGATGCAACTTCTGTGTTTCGTCGTCAATAACAAGGTTTAAGGGATACAGTAAACCTGAAGTGATGCGTCGGATTCTGAAACCGGCCTCACAGGAAAGGTTCAAAACATAGACAGTAAGAAGAGCAAGTCTTCTTGTACTTGAGACGGCATTGTGCCTTTTATATTTAATTCCGATGCAATTTCTGTGCTTCATCGTCAATAGGAAGGTGAGAGGGATACATTAAACCTGAAGTGAAGCATCGGAATCTAAAACTGCTCTCACAGGAAATGTTCAAAACATAGTCAGTAAGAGGAGTCAGTCATCTTGTACTTAAGTCGGCATTGTGCCTGTTTTATTTAATTCAGATGCAACTTCTGTGTTTCATCGTCAACAAGAAGGTCAGAGGGATACAGTAAACCTGAAGTGAAACATCGGAATCTATAACTAGTGTCATAGGAATGGTTCAAAGCATAGACAGTAAGAATAGTCAGTCTTCTTGTACTTAAGTCGGCATTGTGACTTTTGTATTTAATTCCGATGCAATTTCTGTGTTTCATCGTCATTGAGAAGGTCAAAGGGATACAGTAAACATATAGTGAAGCATCGTAATCCAAAACTGGTCTCACAGGAAAAGTTGAAAACATAGTCAGTATGAAGAGTCAGTCTTCTTGTACTTAGGTCGGCATTGTGCCTTTTGTATTAAATTCCGATGCAATTTCTGTGTTTCATCGTCAATAAGAAGGTCCAAGGGCTACAGTAAACATATAGTGAAGCATCGGAATCTAAAACTGGTCTCACAGGTAATGATCAAAGCATTGTCAGTAAGAGGAGTCAGTCTTCTTTTACTTAGGTCGGCATTGTGCCTTTTGTATTTAATTCCGATGCAATTTCTGTGTTTCTTCGTCAATAAGAAGGTCAGAGTGATACAGTAAACTAGAAGTGAAGCATCGGAATCTATAACTAGTGTCACAGGAATGGTTCAAATCATAGACAGTAAGAAGAGTCAGTCTTCTTGTACTTAAGTCGGCATTGTGCCTTTTGTATTTCATTCAGATGCAATTTCAGAGTTTCATCGTCAATAAGATGGTCAGAAGGATACAGTAAACCTGAAGTACAGCATTGGAATCTAAAACCGGTCTCACAGGAAATGTACAAAACATAATCAGTAAGAGGAGTCAGTCTTCCTGTACTTAAGTCGGCATTGTGCCCTTTGTATTTCATTCCGATGCAATTTCTGTTTTTCATCGTCAATAAGAAGGTCCACGGGTTACAGTAAACATATAGTGATGCATCGGAATCTAAAACTGGTCTCACAGGAAATGTTCGAACATAGTCAGTAAGTGGAGTCAGTCTTCTTGTACTGAAGTCGGCATTGTGCCTTTTGTATATCATTCTGATGTAATATCTGTGTTTCATCGACAATAAGAAGGTCAGAGGGATACAGTAAACCTGAAGTGAAGCGTCGGAATCTGAAACCGGCCTCACAGGAAAGGTTCAAAGCATAGACAGTAAGAAGAGCAAGTCCTCTTGTACTTGAGACGGCATTGTGCCTTTTATATTTAATTTCGATGCAATTTCTGTGCTTCATCGTCAATAGGAAGGTGAGAGGGATACAGTAAACCTGAAGTGAAGCATCGGAATCTATAACTAGTGTCACAGGAATGGTTCAAAACATAGACAGTAAGAAGAGTCAGTCTTCTAGTACTTAAAACGGCATTGTGCCTTTTGTATTTCATTCCGATGCAATTTCTGTATTTCATCGTCAATAAGAAGGTCCAAGGGTTACAGTAAACATATAGTGAAGCATCGGAATCTAAATCTGGTCTCACAGGAAATGTTCAAACATAGTCAGTAAGAGGAGTCAGTCCACTTGTACTGAAGTCGGCTTTGTGCCTTTTGTATATAATTCCGATGCAATATCTGTGTTTCATCGTCAACAAGAAGATCAGAGGGATACAGTCAACCTGAAGTGAAGCATCGGAATCCAAAACTGGTCTCACAGGAAAAGTTCAAAACATAGTCAGTATGAAGAGTCAGTCTTCCTGTACTTAGGTCGGCATTGTACCTTTTGTATTTAATTCCAATGCAATTTCTGTGTTTCATCGTCAATAAGAAGGTCCAAGGGATACAGTAAACATATAGTGAAGCATCGGAATCCAAAACTGGTCTCACAGGTAATGTTCAAAGCATAGTCAGTAAGAGGAGACAGTCCTCTTTTACTTAGGTTGGGATTGTGCCTTTTGTATTTAATTCCGATGCAATTTCTGTGTTTCATCGTCAATAAGAAGGTCAGAGTGATACAGTAAACCCGAAGTGAAGCATCGCAAACTATAACTAGTGTCACAGGAATGGTTCAAAACATGGACAGTAAGAAGGGTCAGTCTTCTTGTACTTAAGTCGGCATTGTGCCTTTCCTATTTAATTCTGATGCAACTTCTGTGTTTCGTCGTCAATAACAAGGTTTAAGGGATACAGCAAACCTGAAGTGAAGCGTCGGAATCTGAAACCGGCCTCACAGGAAAGGTTCAAAACATAGACAGTAAGAAGAGCAAGTCTTCTTGTACTTGAGACGGCATTGTGCCTTTTATATTTAATTCCGATGCAATTTCTGTGCTTCATCGTCAATAGGAAGGTGAGAGGGATACAGTAAACCTGAAGTGAAGCATCGGAATCTATAACTAGTGTCACAGGAATGGTTCAAAACATAGACAGTAAGAAGAGTCAGTGTTCTTGTACTTAAAACGGCATTGTGCCTTTTGTATTTCATTCCGATGCAATTTCTGTATTTCATCGTCAATAAGAAGGTCCAAGGGTTACAGTAAACCTATAGTGATGCATCGGAATCTAAAACTGGTCTCACAGGAAATGTTCAAACATAGTCAGTAAGAGGAGTCAGTCCTCTTGTACTTAAGTCGGCATTGTGCCTTTTGTATATAATTCCGATGCAATATCTGTGTTTCATCGTCAATAAGAAGGTCAGAGGGATACAGTCACCCTGAAGTGAAGCATCGGAATCTAAAACTGGTCTCACTGGAAATGTTCAAAACATACTCAGTAAGAGGAGTCGGTCTTCTTGTACTTAAGTCGGCATTGTGCCTTTTGTATTTCATTCAGATGCAATTTCAGAGTTTCAGCGTCAATAAGATGGTCAGAAGGATACAGTAAAGCTGAAGTACAGCATTGGAATCTAAAACCGGTCTCACAGGAAATGTACAAAACATAATCAGTAAGAGGAGTCAGTCTTCTTGTACTTAAGTCGGCATTGTGCCCTTTGTATTTCATTCCGATGCAATTTCTGTTTTTCATCGTCAATAAGAAGGTCCAAGGGTTACAGTAAACATATAGTGATGCATCGGAATCTAAAACTGGTCTCACAGGAAATGTTCGAACATAGTCAGTAAGTGGAGTCAGTCTTATTGTACTTAAGTCGGCATTGTGCCTTTTGTATATAATTCTGATGTAATATCTGTGTTTCATCGACAATAAGAAGGTCAGAGGGATACAGTAAACCTGAGGTGAAGCGTCGGAATCTGAAACCGGCCTCACAGGAAAGGTTCAAAGCATAGACAGTAAGAAGAGCAAGTCTTCTTGTACTTGAGACGGCATTGTGCCTTTTATATTTAATTCCGATGCAATTTCTGTGCTTCATCGTCAATAGGAAGGTGAGAGGGATACAGTAAACCTGAAGTGAAGCATCGGAATCTATAACTAGTGTCACAGGAATGGTTCAAAACATAGACAGTAAGAAGAGTCAGTGTTCTTGTACTTAAAACGGCATTGTGCCTTTTGTATTTCATTCCGATGCAATTTCTGTATTTCATCGTCAATAAGAAGGTCCAAGGGTTACAGTAAACCTATAGTGAAGCATCGGAATCTAAAACTGGTCTCACAGGAAATGTTCAAACATAGTCAGTAAGAGGAGTCAGTCCTCTTGTACTTAAGTCGGCATTGTGCCTTTTGTATATAATTCCGATGCAATATCTGTGTTTCATCGTCAATAAGAAGGTCAGAGGGATACAGTCACCCTGAAGTGAAGCATCGGAATCTAAAACTGGTCTCACTGGAAATGTTCAAAACATACTCAGTAAGAGGAGTCGGTCTTCTTGTACTTAAGTCGGCATTGTGCCTTTTGTATTTAATTCCGATGTAATTTCTGTGTTCCATAGTCAATAAGAAGGACAGAGGGATACAGTAAACCAGATGTGAAGCATCGGAATCTATAACTAGTGTCACAGGAATGGTTCAAAACGTAGACAGTAAGAAACGTCATTCTTTTTGTACTTAAGTCGGCGTTGTGCCATTTCTATTTCATTCCGATGCAATTTCCGTGTTTCATCGTTAATAAGAAGGTCAGAGGGATACAGTAAACCTGAAGTGAAGCATCGGAATCTAAAACTGGTCTCACAGGAAATGTTCAAAACATAGTCAGTAAGAGGAGTCAGTCATCTTGTACTTAAGTCGGCATTGTGCCTGTTTTATTTAATTCTGATGCAACTTCTGTGTTTCATCGTCAATAAGAAGGTCAGAGGGATACAGTAAACCTGAAGTGAAACATCTGAATCTATAACTAGTGTCACAATAATGGTTCAAACATAGACAGTAGGAAGAGTCAGTCTTCTTGTACATAAGTCGGCGTTGTGCCTTTTCTATTTAATTCCGATGCTATTTCTGTGTTTCATCGTCAATAAGAAGGTCAGAGGGATACAGTAAACCTGAAGTGAAGCATTGGAATCTATAACTAGTGTCACAGGAATGGTTCAAAACATAGACAGAAAGAAGAGTCAGTCTTCTTGTACTTAAAACGGCATTGTGAATTTTGTATTTCATTCCGATGCAATTTCTGTATTTCATCGTCAATAAGAAGGTCCAAGGGTTACAGTAAACATATAGTGAAGCATCGGAATCCAAAACTGGTCTCACAGGAAATGTTCAAACATAGTCGGTAAGAGGAGTCAGTCCTCTTGTACTGAAGTCGGCATTGTGCCTTTTGTATTTAATTCCAATGCAATTTCTGTGTTTCATCGTCAATAAGAAGTTCCGAGGGATACAGTAAACATATAGTGAAGCATCGGAATCTAAAACTGTTCTCACAGGTAATGTTCAAAGCATAGTCAGTAAGAGGAGTCAGTCTTCTTGTACTTCGGTCGGCATTGTGCCTTTTGTATTTAATTCCTATGCAATTTCTGTGTTTCATCGTCAATAAGAAGGTCCAAGGGATACAGTAGACATATAGTGAAGCATCGGAATCTAAAACTGGTCTCACAGGTAATGTTCAAAGCATGGGTCAGTAAGAGGAGTCAGTCTTCTTTTACTTAGGTCGGCATTGTGCCGTTTGTATTTAATTCCGATGCAATTTCTGTGTTTCATCGTCAATAAGAAGGTCAGAGTGATACAGTAAACCAGAAGTGAAGCATCGGAATCTATAACTAGTGTCACAGGAATGGTTCAAATCATAGACAGTAAGAAGAGTCAGTCTTCTTGTACTTAAGTCGGCATTGTGCCTTTTGTATTTCATTCTGATGCAATTTCAGTGTTTCATCGTCAATAAGACGGTCAGAAGGATACAGTAAATCTGAAGTACAGCATTGGAATCTAAAACCGGTCTCACAGGAAATGTACAAATCATAGTCAGTAAGAGGAGTCAGTCTTCTTGTACTTAAGTCGGCATTGTGCCCTTTGTATTTCATTCCGATGCAATTTCTGTTTTTCATCGTCAATAAGAAGGTCCAAGGGTTAAAGTAAACATATAGTGATGCATCGGAATCTAAAACTGGTCTCACAGCAAATGTTCGAACATAGTCAGTAAGTGGAGTCAGTCTTCTTGTACTTAAGTCGGCAATGTGCCTTTTGTATATTATTCCGATGTAATATCTGTGTTTCATAGTCAATAAGAAGGTCAGAGGGATACAGTAAACCTGATGTGAAGCATCGGAATCTATAACTAGTGTCACAGGAATGGTTCAAAACATAGACAATACGAAGCGTCTTTCTTCTTGTACTTAAGTCGGCGTTGTGCCTGTTCTATTTAATTCCGATGCAATTTCTGTGTTTCATCGTCAATAAGAAGGTCCAAGGGATACAGTATACATACAGTGAAGCATCGGAATCCAAAACTGGTCTCACAGTAAATGTTCAAACCATAGTCAGTAAGAAGAGTCAGTCCTCTTGTACTTAAGTCGGCATTATGCTTTTGTATTTAATTCCTATGCAAATTCTGTGTTTCATCGTCAATAAGAAGGTCCAAGGGATACAGTAAACATATAGTGAAGCATCGGAATCTAAAACTGGTCTCATAGGAAATGTTGAAAGCATAGTCAGTAAGAGGAGTCAGTCATCTTTTACTTAAGCCGGCATTGTGCCTTTTGTATTTAATTCCGATGCCAATTCTGTGTTTCATCGTCAATAAGAAGGTCCAAGGGATACAGTAAACCTGAAGTGAAGCATCGCAGTCTAAAACCGGTCTCACAGGAAAGGTTCAAAACATAGACAGTAAGAAGAGCAACTCTTCTTGTACTTGAGTCGGCATTGTGCTTTTTGTATTTAATTCCAATGAAATTTCTGTGTTTCATCGTCAATAAGAAGGTCAGAGGGATACAGTAAACCTGAAGTGAAGCATCGGAACCTATAACTAGTGTCAAGGGCAATGTTCAAAACATAGACAGTAAGAAGAGTCAGTATTCTTGTACTTAAGTCGGCATTGTGCTTTTTGTATTGAAAGCCGATGCAATTTCTGTGTTTCATCGTCAATAAGAAGGTCAGAGGGATACATTAAATCTGAAGTGAAGAATCGGAATCTATAACTAGTGTCACAGGAATGGTTCAAAACATAGACAGTAAGAAGAGTCAGTTTTCTTGTACTTAAGTCGGAATTGTGCCTTTCCTATTTAATTCTGATGCAACTTATGTGTTTCGTCGTCAGTAACAACGTCCAAGGGATACAGCAAACCCGAAGTGAATCATCGGAATCTAAAACCGGTATCACAGGAAAGGTTCAAAACATAGACAATAACAAGAGACAGTCTTCCTGTACTTGAGTCGGAATTGTGCATTTTATATTTAATTCCGATGCAATTTCTGTGGTTCATCGTCAATAAGAAATTCAGAGGGATACAGTAAACCTGAAGTGAAGCATCGAAATCTATAACTAGTGTCACAGGAATGGTTCAAATCATAGACAGTAAGAAGAGTCAGTCTTCTTGTACTTAAGTCGGCATTGTGCCTTTTGTATTTCATTCTGATGCAATTTCAGTGTTTCATCGTCAATAAGACGGTCAGAAGGATACAGTAAACCTGAAGTACAGCATTGGAATCTAAAACCGGTCTCACAGGAAATGTACAAATCATAGTCAGTAAGAGGAGTCAGTCTTCTTGTACTTAAGTCGGCATTGTGCCCTTTGTATTTCATTCCGATGCAATTTCTGTTTTTCATCGTCAATAAGAAGGTCCAAGGGTTACAGTAAACATATAGTGATGCATCGGAATCTAAAACTGGTCTCACAGGAAATGTTCGAACATAGTCAGTAAGTGGAGTCAGTCTTCTTGTACTTAAGTCGGCATTGTGCCTTTTGTATATTATTCCGATGTAATATCTGTGTTTCATAGTCAATAAGAAGGTCAGAGGGATACAGTAAACCTGATGTGAAGCATCGGAATCTATAACTAGTGTCACAGGAATGGTTCAAAACATAGACAATACGAAGCGTCTTTCTTCTTGTACTTAAGTCGGCGTTGTGCCTGTTCTATTTAATTCCGATGCAATTTCTGTGTTTCATCGTCAATAAGAAGGTCAGAGGGACACAGTAAACCTGAATTGAAGCATCGGAATCTAAAACTGGTCTCACACGAAATGTTCAAAACATAGTCAGTAAGAGGAGTCAGTCTTCTTGTACTTAAGTCGGTATTGTGCCTTTTGTATTTAATTCCGATGCAATTTCTGTGTTTCATCGTCAATAAGATGGTCCAAGGGATACAGTATACATACAGTGAAGCATCGGAATCCAAAACTGGTCTCACAGGAAATGTTCAAAACATAGTCAGTAAGAAGAGTCAGTCCTCTTGTACTTAAGTCGGCATTATGCCTTTTGTATTTAATTCCTATGCAAATTCTGTGTTTCATCGTCAATAAGAAGGTCCAAGGGATACAGTAAACATATAGTGAAGCATCGGAATCTAAAACTGGTCTCATAGGAAATGTTGAAAGCATAGTCAGTAAGAGGAGTCAGTCATCTTTTACTTAAGCCGGCATTGTGCCTTTTGTATTTAATTCCGATGCCATTTCTGTGTTTCATCGTCAATAAGAAGGTCCAAGGGATACAGTAAACCTGAAGTGAAGCATCGCAGTCTAAAACCGGTCTCACAGGAAAGGTTCAAAACATAGACAGTAAGAAGAGCAAGTCTTCTTGTACTTGAGTCGGCATTGTGCTTTTTGTATTTATTTCCAATGAAATTTCTGTGTTTCATCGTCTATAAGAAGGTCAGAGGGATACAGTAAACCTGGAGTGAAGCATCGGAATCTATAACTAGTGTCAAGGGCAATGTTCAAAACATAGACAGTAAGAAGAGTCAGTATTCTTGTACTTAAGTCGGCATTGTGCCTTTTGTATTGAAAGCCGATGCAATTTCTGTGTTTCATCGTCAATAAGAAGGTCAGAGGGATACATTAAATCTGAAGTGAAGAATCGGAATCTATAACTAGTGTCACAGGAATGGTTCAAAACATAGACAGTAAGAAGAGTCAGTTTTCTTGTACTTAAGTCGGAATTGTGCCTTTCCTATTTAATTCTGATGCAACTTATGTGTTTCGTCGTCAGTAACAACGTCCAAGGGATACAGCAAACCTGAAGTGAATCATCGGAATCTAAAACCGGTATCACAGGAAAGGTTCAAAACATAGACAATAACAAGAGACAGTCATCCTGTACTTGAGTCGGAATTGTGCATTTTATATTTAATTCCGATGCAATTTCTGTGGTTCATCGTCAATAAGATATTCAGAGGGATACAGTAAACCTGAAGTGAAGCATCGAAATCTATAACTAGTGTCACAGGAATGGTTCAAATCATAGACAGTAAGAAGAGTCAGTCTTCTTGTACTTAAGTCGGCATTGTGCCTTTTGTATTTCATTCTGATGCAATTTCAGTGTTTCATCGTCAATAAGACGGTCAGAAGGATACAGTAAACCTGAAGTACAGCATTGGAATCTAAAACCGGTCTCACAGGAAATGTACAAATCATAGTCAGTAAGAGGAGTCAGTCTTCTTGTACTTAAGTCGGCATTGTGCCCTTTGTATTTCATTCCGATGCAATTTCTGTTTTTCATCGTCAATAAGAAGGTCCAAGGGTTACAGTAAACATATAGTGATGCATCGGAATCTAAAACTGGTCTCACAGGAAATGTTCGAACATAGTCAGTAAGTGGAGTCAGTCTTCTTGTACTTAAGTCGGCATTGTGCCTTTTGTATATTATTCCGATGTAATATCTGTGTTTCATAGTCAATAAGAAGGTCAGAGGGATACAGTAAACCTGATGTGAAGCATCGGAATCTATAACTAGTGTCACAGTAATGGTTCAAAACATAGACAATACGAAGCGTCTTTCTTCTTGTACTTAAGTCGGCGTTGTGCCTGTTCCATTTAATTCCGATGCAAATTCTGTGTTTCATCGTCAATAAGAAGGTCAGAGGGACACAGTAAACCGGAATTGAAGCATCGGAATCTAAAACTGGTCTCACACGAAATGTTCAAAACATAGTCAGTAAGAGGAGTCAGTCTTCTTGTACTTAAGTCGGTATTGTGCCTTTTGTATTTAATTCCGATGCAATTTCTGTGTTTCATCGTCAATAAGATGGTCCAAGGGATACAGTATACATACAGTGAAGCATCGGAATCCAAAACTGGTCTCACAGGAAATGTTCAAAACATAGTCAGTAAGAAGAGTCAGTCCTCTTGTACTTAGGTCGGCATTATGCCTTTTTGTATTTAATTCCTATGCAAATTCTGTGTTTCATCGTCAATAAGAAGGTCCAAGGGATACAGTAAACATATAGTGAAGCATCGGAATCTAAAACTGGTCTCATAGGAAATGTTGAAAGCATAGTCAGTAAGAGGAGTCAGTCATCTTTTACTTAAGCCGGCATTGTGCCTTTTATATTTAATTCCGATGCAATTTCTGTGGTTCATCGTCAATAAGAAATTCAGAGGGATACAGTAAGCCTGAAGCGAAGCATCGGAATCTATAACTAGTGTCACAGGAATGGTTCAAAACATAGACAGTAAGAAGAGTCAGTCTTCTTGTACTTAAGTCGGGATTGTGCCTTTTGAATTTCATTCCGATGCAATTTCTGTATTTCATCATCAATAAGAAGGTCCAAGAGTTCCAGTAAACATATAGTGAAGCATCGGAATCTAAAACTGGTCAACAAGGAAATGTTCAAAACATAGTTAGTAAGAGGAGTCAGTCTTCTAGTACTCATGTCGGCATGTGCCTTATGTATTTAATTCCGATGCTATTTCTGTGTTTCATCGTCAATAGGAAGGTCCGAGGGATACAGTAAACCTGAAGTGAAGCATCGGAATCTAAAACTGGTCTCACAGGAAATGTTAAAAACATAGTCAGTAAGAGGAGTCAGTCTTCTTTCACTTAAGTTGGCATTGAGCCTTTTGTATTTAATTCCTATGCAATTTCTGTGTTTCATCGTCAATAAGAAATTCAGTGGGATACAGAAAACCTGAAGTGAAACATCTGAATCTATAACTAGTGTCACAATAAAGTTTCAAACATAGACAGTAAGAAGAGTCAGTCTCCTTGTACTTAAGTCGGCATTGTGCCTTTTGTATTTAATTCCGATGAAATTTCTGTGTTTCATCGTCAATAAGAAGCTCAGAGGGATACAGTAAACCTGAAGTGAAGCATCGGAATCTATAACTAGTGTCACAGGAATGGTTCAAAATATAGACGGTAAGAGGAGTCAGTCTTCATGTTCTTAAGGCGGCATTGTGCCTTTTGTATGTAATTCCGATGCAATTTCTGTGTTTGATCGTCAATAAGAAGGTCCAAGGGATACAGTAAACAGATACTGAAGCATCGGAATCCAAAACTGGTCTCACAGGAAATGTTTAAAACATAGACAATAAGAAGAGTCAGTCTTCTTGTACTAAAGTCGGCATATGCCTTTTGCATATAATTCCAATGCAATTTCTGTGTTTCATCGTCAATAAGAAGGTCCAAGGTAAACCTGAAGTGCAGCATCGGAATCTAAAACTGGTCTCACAGGAAATGTTCAAAGCATAGTCAGTAAGAGGAAAGTCGGCATTGTGCCTTTTGTATTTAATTCCGATGCAAATTCTGTGTTTCATCGTCAATAAGAAGGTCAGAGGGATACAGTAAACCCGAAGTGAAGCATCGGAATCTATAACTAGTGTCACAGGAAAGGTTCAAAACATAGACAGTAAGAAGAGCAAGTCTTCTTCTACTTGAGTCGGCATTGTGCCTTTTATATTTAATTCCGATGCAATTTCTGTGTTTCATCATCAATAAGAAGGACAGAGGGATACAGTAAACCAGAAGTGAAGCATCGGAATCTATAACTAGTGTCACAGGAATGGTTCAAAACGTAGACAGTAAGAAGCGTCATTCTTCTTGTTCTTATGTCGGCGTTGTGCCATTTCTATTTAATTCCGATGCAATTTCCGTGTTTCATCGTCAATAAGAAGGTCCAAGGGTTACAGTAAACATATAGTGAAGCATCGGAATCTAAAACTGGTTACACAGGAAATGTTCAAACATAGTTAGTAAGAGGAGTCAGTCTTCTTGTACTTAAGTCGGCATTGTGCTATTTATATAAAATTCCGATGCAATTTCTGTGGTTCATCGTCAATAAGAAGGTCAGAGGGATACAGTGAACCTGAAGTGAAGCATCGGAACCTAAAACTGGTCTCACAGGAAATGTTCAAAGCATGGTCAGTAAGAGGAGTCAGTCTACTTGTAATTGAATCGGAATTGTGCCTTTTGTATTTAATTCCGATGTAATTTCTGTGTTTCATAGTCAATAAGAAGGTCAGAGGGATACAGTAAACCAGAAGTGAAGCATCGGAATCTATAACAAGTGTCACAGGAATGGTTCAAAAGATAGACAGTAAGAAGCGTCATTCTTCTTGTACATAAGTCGGCGTTCTGCCATTTCTATTTAATTCCGATGCAATTTCTGTGTTTCATCGTCAATAAGAATGTCAGATGGATTCAGTAAACCAGAAGTGAAGCATCGGAATCTATAACTAGTGTCACAGGAATGGTTCAAAGCATAGACAGTAAGAAGAGTCAGTCTTCTTGTACTTAAGTTGGCACTGTGCCTTTTGTATATAATTCCGATGCAATTTCCGTGTTTCATCGTCAATAAGACGCTCAGAGGGATACAGTAAATCTGAAGTGAAGCTTCAAAATCTATAATTAGTGTCATAGGAATGGTTCTAAACATAGACAGTAAGAAGAGTCAGTCTACTTGTACTTATGTTGGCATTGTGCATTTAGTATTTAATTCCGATGCTATTTTTCCGTTTCATCGTCAATAAGAAGGTCCAAGGGATACAGTAAACATAAAGTGATGCACCGGAATCTAAAACCGGTCTCACAGGAAATGTTTAAATCATGGTAGTAAGAGGAGTCAGTCTTCTTGTACTTAAGTCGGCATTGTGTGATTTGTATTTGATTCCGATGCAATTTCTGTGTTTCATCGTCAATAAGATGGTCCAAGGGATACAGTAAACCTGAAGTAAAGCATCGCAGTCTAAAACCGGTCTCACAGGAACGGTTCAAAACATAGACAGTAAGACGAGCCAGTCTTCTTGTACTTAAATCAGCATACTGCCTTTTGTGTTAAATTCCAATGCAATTTCTGTGTTTCATCGTCAATAACAAGGTCCAAGGGATACTGTAAACCTGAAGTGAAGAATCGGAATCTAAATCTGGTCTCACAGGAAATGTTCAAAACAAGGTCAGTAAGAGGAGTCAGTGTTCGTTTACTTAAGTCGGCATTGTGCCTTTTCTATTTAATTCCGATGCAATTTCTGTGTTTCGTCGTCAATAAGAAGGTCAGAGGGATACTGTAAACCCGAAGTGAAGCATCGGAATCTATAACTAGTGTCACAGGAATGGTTCAAAACATAGACAGTAAGAAGAGTCAGTCTTCTTGTACTTAAGTCGCCATTGTGCCTTTCCTATTTAATTCTTATGCTACTTCTGTGTTTCGTCGTCAATAACAAGGTCAAAGGGATACAGTAAACCTGAAGTGAAGCGTCGTAATCTGAAACCGGCCTCACAGGAATGGTTCAAAACATAGACAGTAAGAAGAGTCAGTCTTCTTGTAGTTATGTCGGCATTGTGCCTTTTGTATTTAATTCCGATGAAATTTCTGTGCGCCATCGTCAATAAGAAGGTCAGAGGGATACAGTAAACCTGAAGTGAAGCATCGGAATCTATAACTAGTGTCACAGGAATGGTTCAAAACATAGACGGTAAGAAGAGTCAGTCTTCTTGTACTTAAGTCAGCATTGTGCCTTTTGTATTTCATACCGATGCAATTTCTGTATTTCTTCGTCAATAAGAAGGTCCAAGGGATACAGTAAACATATAGTGAAGCATCGGATTTTAAAACTGGTCTCACAGGAAATGTTCAAAACATAGTCAGTAAGAGGAGTCAGTCTTCTTGTACTTAAGTCGGCATTGTGCCTTTTGTATTTCATTCCCATGCAATTTCTGTATTTCATCGTCAATAAGATGGTCTGAAGGATACAGTAAACCTGAAGTAAAGCATTGGAATCTAAAACCGGTCACAAAATAAATGTTCAAAAAATATTCAGTAAGAGGAGTCAGTCTTCTTGTACTGAAGTCACAGGAATGGTTCGAAACATAGACAGTAAGAAGAGTCTGTCCTCTTGTACTGAAGTCGGCATTGTGCCTTTTCTATTTAATTCCGATGCAATTTCTGCGTTTCATCGTCAATAAGAAGCTCAGAGTGATTCAGTAAACCTGAAGTGAAGCATCGGAATCTAAAACCGGTCTCACAGGAAAGGTTCAAAACGTAGACAGTAAGAAGAGTCAGTCTTCTTGTAGTTATGTCGGCATTGTGCCTTTTGTATTTAATTCCGATGAAATTTCTGTGCGCCATCGTCAATAAGAAGGTCAGAGGGATACAGTAAACCTGAAGTGAAGCATCGGAATCTATAACTAGTGTCACAGGAATGGTTCAAAACAGAGACAGTAAAAAGAGTCAGTCTTCTTGTACTTAAGTCGGCATTGTGCCTTTCCTATTTAATTCTTATGCTACTTCTGTGTTTCGTCGTCAATAACAAGGTCAAAGGGATACAGTAAACCTGAAGTGATGCGTCGTAATCTGAAACCGGCCTCACAAGAAAGGTTCAAACCATAGACAGTAAGAAGAGCCAGTCTTCTGGTACTTGAGTCGGCATTGTGCCTTTTATATTTAATTCCGATGCAATTTCTGTGCTTCATCGTCAGTAGGAAGGTGAGAGGGATACAGTAAACCTGAAGTGAAGCATCGGAATCTATAACTAGTGTCACAGGAATGGTTCAAAGCATAGACAATACGAAGCGTCATTCTTCTTGTACTTAAGTCGGCGTTGTGCCTTTTCTATTTAATTCCGATGCCATTTCTGTGTTTCATTGTCAATAAGAAGGTCAGAGGGATACAGTAAACCTGAAGTGAAGCATCGGAATCTATAACTGGTCTCACAGGAAATGTTCAAACATAGTCAGTAAGAGGAGTCAGTCTTCTTGTACTTAAGTCGGCCTTGTGCCTTTTATATTTAATTCTGATGCAATTTCTGTGTTTCATCGACATTAAGGATGTCAGAGGGATACAGTAAACCTGAAGTGAAACATCTGAATCTATAACTAGTGTCACAATTATTGTTCAAACATAGACAGTAAGAAGAGTCAGTCTTCTTGTACTTAAGTCGGCATTGTGCCTTTTGTATTTAATTCCGATGCAATTTCTGTGTTTCATCGTCAATACGAAGGTCAGAGGGATACGGTAAACCTGAAGTGAAGCATCGGAATCTATAACTAGTGTCACAGGAATGGTTCAAAGCATAGACAGTAAGAAGAGTTAGTCTTCTTGGCCTTAAGGCGGCATTGTGCCTTTTGTATTTAATTCCGATGCAATTTCTGTGTTTCATCGTCAATAAGATGGTCCAAGGGATACAGTAAACATATAGTGAAGCAACGGAATCCAAAACTGGTCTCACAGGAACTGTTCAAAACATAGTCAGTAAGAAGAGTCAGTCCTCTTGTACTTAAGTCGGCATTATGCATTTTGTATTTAATTCCAATGCAAATTCTGTGTTTCATCGTCAATAAGAAGGTCCAGGGGATATAGTAAACATATAGTGAAGCATCGGAATCTAAAACTGGTCTCACAGGAAATGTTCCAAGCATAGACAGTAAGAGGAGTGAGTCTTCTTTTACTTAAGTCGGCATTGTGCCATTTGTATTTAATTCCGATGCAATTTCTGTGTTTCATCGTCAATAAGAAGGTCAGAGGGATACATTAATCCTGAAGTGAAGCATCGGAATCCATAACTAGTGTCACAGGAATGGTTCAAAACATAGACAGAAAGAAGAGTCAGTCTTCTTGTAGTTAAGTCGGAATTGTGCCTGTCCTATTTAATTCTGACGCAACTTCTGTGTTTCGTCGTCAATAACAACGTCCAAGGGATAATGTAACCCTGAAGTGAAGCATCGGAATCTAAAACCGGTCTCACAGGAAAGGTTCAAACATAGACAGTAAGAAGAGCCGGTCTTCCTGTACTTGAGTCGGCATTGTGCATATTATATTTAATTCCGATGCAATTACTGTGTTTCATCGTCAATAAGAAGGGGAGAGGGATACAGTAAACCTGAAGTGAAGCATCGGAATCTATAACTAGTGTCACAGGAATGGTTCAAAACATAGACAGTAAGAAGAGTCAGTCTTCTTGTAGTTAAGTCGGCATTGTGCCTTTTGTATTTCATTCCGATGCGATTACTGTGTTTCATCGTCAATAAGAAGGTCAGAGAGATACAGTAAAACCTGAAGTGAAGCATCGGAATCTAAAACTGGTCACACAGGAAATGTTCAAAACATAGTCAGTAAGAGCAGTCAGTCTTCTTGCACTTAAGTCGGCATTGTGCCTTTTGTATTTAATTCCTATGCAATTTCTGTGTTTCATCGTGAATATGATATTCAGAGGGATACAGTAAACCTGAAGTGAAACATCTGAATCTATAACTAGTGTCACAATAATGGTTCAAACATAGACAGTAAGAAGAGTCAGTCTTTTAGAACTTAAGTCGGCATTGTGCCTTTTGTATTTAATTCCGATGCAATTTCTGTGTTTCATCGTCAATAAGAAGGTCTGAGGGATACAGTAAACCTGAAGTGAAGCATCGGAATCTATAACTAGTGTCACAGGAATGGTTCAAATTATAGACAGTAAGAAGAGTCAGTCTTCTTGTACTTAAGGCGGTATTGTGCCATTTGTATTTATTTCCGATGCAATTTCTGTGTTTCATCGTCAATAAGAAGGTCAGAGGGATACAGTAAACCTGAAGTGAAGCTTCGGAATCTATAACTAGTGTCACAGGAATGGTTCAAAACATAGACAGTAAGAAGAGTCAGTCTTCTTGTACTTAAGGCGGCATTGTGCCTTTTGTATTTAATTCCGACGCAATTTATGTGTTTCATCGTCAATAAGAAGGTCCAAGGGATACAGTAAACATATAGTGAAGCATCGGAATCTAAAACTGGTCTCACAGGAAATGTTCAAAACATAGTCAGTAAGAGGAGTCAGTCTTCTTGTACTTAAGTCGGCATTGTGCCTTTTGTATTTCATTCCCATGCAATTTCTGTATTTCATCGTCAATACGATGGTGTGAAGGATACAGTAAACCTGAAGTAAAGCATTGGAATCTAAAACCGGTCACACAATAAATGTTCAAAAAATAGTCAGTAAGAGGAGTCAGTCTTCTTGTACTTAAGTCGGCATTGTGCCCTTTGTATTTCATTCCGATGCAATCTCTGTTTTTCAACCTCAATAAGAAGGTCAGAGGGATACAGTAAACCTGAAGTGAAGCATCGGAATCCATAACTAGTGTCACAGGAATGGTTCAAAACATAGACAGTAAGAAGAGTCAGTCTTCTTGTACTTAAGTCGGCAATGTGCATTTTGTATTTAAATCCGATGCAATTTCTGTGTTTCATCGTCATTAACAAGGTTTGAGGGATACAGTAAACCTGAAGTGAAGCATTGGAGTCTATAAGTAGAGTCACAGGAATGGTTCGAAACATAGACAGTAAGAAGAGTCTGTCCTCTTGTATTGAAGTCGGCATTGTGCATTTTCTATTTAATTCCGATGCAATTTCTGCGTTTCATCGTCAATAAGAAGCTCAGAGGGATTCAGTAAACCTGAAGTGAAGCATCGGAATCTAAAACCGGTCTCACAGGAATGGTTCAAAACGTAGACAGTAAGAAGAGTCAGTCTTCTTGTAGTTATGTCGGCATTGTGCCTTTTGTATTTAATTCCCATGAAATTTCTGTGCGCCATCGTCAATAAGAAGGTCAGAGGGATACAGTAAACCTGAAGTGAAGCATCGGAATCCATAACTAGTGTCATAGGAATGGTTCAAAAGAGAGACAGTAAGAAGAGTCAGTCTTCTTGTACTTAAGTCGGCATTGTGCCTTTCCTATTTAATTCTGATGCAACTTCTGTGTTTCGTCGCCAATAACAAGGTCCTAGGAATACAGTAAACCTGAAGTGAAGCATCGGAAACTAAAACCGGTCTCACAGGAAAGGTTCAAAACATAGACAGTAAGAAGAGCCAGTCTTCTTGTACTTCAGTCGGCATTGTGCCTTTTATATTTAATTCCGATGCAATTTCTGTGTTTCGTCGTCAATACGAAGGTCAGAGGGATACAGTAAACCCGAGGTGAAGCATCGCAATCTATAACTAGTGTCACAGGAATGGTTCAAAACATAGACAGTAAGAAGAGTCAGTCTTCTTGTACTTAAGTCGGCATTGTGCCTTTCCTATTTAATTCTTATGCTACATCTGTGTTTCGTCGTCAATAACATGGTCAAAGGGATACTGTAAACCTGAAGTGAAGCGTCGTAATCTGAAACCGGCCTCACAAGAAAGGTTCAAAACATAGACAGTAAGAAGAGCCAGTCTTCTTGTACTTGAGTCGGCATTGTGCCATTTATATTTAATTCCGATGCAATTTCTGTGTTTCATCGTCAATAGGAAGGTGAGAGGGATACAGAAAACCTGAAGTGAAGCATCGGAATCTATAACTAGTGTCACAGGAATGGTTCAAAACATAGACAGTAAGAAGATTCAGTCTTCTTGTACTTAAGTCGGCATTGTGCCTTTTGTATTTCATTCCGATGCAATTTCTGTATTTCTTCGTCAATAAGAAGGTCCAAGGGTTACAGTAAACATATAGTGAAGCATCGGAATCTAAAACTGGTCTCACAGGAAATGTTCGAACATAGTCAGTAAGTGGAGTCAGTCTTCATGTACTTAAGTCGGCATTGTGCCTTTTGTATATAATTCCGATGTAATATCTGTGTTTCATAGTCAATAAGAAGGTCAGAGGGATACAGTAAACCTGAAGTGAAGCATCGGAATCTATAACTAGTGTCACAGGAATGATTCAAAGCAGAGACAATACGAAGCGTCATTCTTCTTGAACTTAAGTCGGCGTTGTGCCTTTTCTATTTAATTCCGATGCCTTTTCTGTGTTTCATCGTCAATAATAAGGTCAGAGGGATACAGTAAACCTGAAGTGAAGCATCGGAATCTGTAACTGGTCTCACAGGAAATGTTCAAAACATAGTCAGTAAGAGGAGTCAGTCTTCTTGTACTTAAGTCGGCATTGTGCCTTTTATATTTAATTCTGATGCAATTGCTGTGTTTCATCGACATTAAGGATGTCAGAAGGAACAGTAAACGTGAAGTGAAACATCTGATTCTATAACTAGTGTCACAATTATTGTTCAAACATAGACAGTAAGAAGAGTCAGTCTTCTTGTATTTAAGTCGGCATTGTGCCTTTTGTATTTAATTCCGATGCAATTTCTGTGTTTCATCGTCAATAAGAAGGTCAGAGGGATACAGTAAATCTGAAGTGAAGCATCGGAATCTATAACTAGTGTCACAGGAATGGTTCAAAACATAGACAGTAAGAAGAGTAAGTCTTCTTGTCCTTAAGGCGTCATTGTGCCTTTTGTATTTAATTCCGATGCAATTTCTGTCTTTCATCGTCAATAAGATGGTCCAAGGCATAGAGTAAACATATAGTGAAGCATCGGAATCCATAACTGGTCTCACAGGAAATGTTCAAAACATAGTCAGTAAGAAGAGTCAGTCCTCTTGTACTTAAGTCGGCATTATGCATTTTGTATTTAATTCCAATGCAAATTCTGTGTTTCATCGTCAATAAGAAGGTCCAAGGGATACAGTAAACATATAGTGAAGCATCGGAATCTAAAACTGGTCTCACAGGAAATGTTCCAAGCATAGACAGTAAGAGGAGTCAGTCTTCTTTTACTTAAGTCGGCATTGTGCCTTTTGTATTTAATTCCGATGCAATTTCTGTGTTTCATCGCCAATAGGAAGGTGAGAGGGATACAGAAAACCTGAAGTGAAGCATCGGAATCTATAACTAGTGTCACAGGAATGGTTCAAAACATAGACAGTAAGAAGATTCAGTCTTCTTGTACTTAAGTCGGCATTGTGCCTTTTGTATTTCATTCCCATGCAATTTCTGTATTTCATCGTCAATAAGATGGTCTGAAGGATACAGTAAACCTGAAGTAAAGCATTGGAATCTAAAACCGGTCACACAATAAATGTTCAAAAAATAGTCAGTAAGAGGAGTCAGTCTTCTTGTACTTAAGTCGGCATTGTGCCCTTTGTATTTCATTCCGATGCAATTTCTGTTTTTCAACCTCAATAAGAAGGTCAGAGGGATACAGTAAACCTGAAGTGAAGCATCGGAATCCATAACTAGTGTCACAGGAATGGTTCAAAACATAGACAGTAAGAAGAGTCAGTCTTCTTGTACTTAAGTCGGCAATGTGCATTTTGTATTTAATTCCGATGCAATTTCTGTGTTTCATCGTCATTAGGAAGGTTAGAGGGATACAGTAAACCTGAAGTGAAGCATTGGAGCCTATAAGTAGAGTCACAGGTATGGTTCGAAACATAGACAGTAAGAAGATTCTGTCCTCTTGTACTGAAGTCGGCATTGTGCCTTTTCTATTTAATTCCGATGCAATTTCTGCGTTTCATCGTCAATAAGAAGGTCAGAGGGATTCAGTAAACCTGAAGTGAAGCATCGGAATCTAAAAACGGTCTCACAGGAAAGGTTCAAAACGTAGACAGTAAGAAGAGTCAGTCTTCTTGTAGTTATGTCGGCATTGTGCCTTTTGTATTTAATTCCGATGAAATTTCTGTGCGCCATCGTCAATAAGAAGGTCAGAGGGATACAGTAAACGTGAAGTGAAGCATCGGAATCTATAACTAGTGTCACAGGAATGGTTCAAAACAGAGACAGTAAGAAGAGTCAGTCTTCTTGTACTTAAGTCGGCATTGTGCCTTTCCTATTTAATTCTGATGCAACTTCTGTGTTTCGTCGCCAATAACAAGGTCCTAGGCATACAGTAAACCTGAAGTGAAGCATCGGAAACTAAAACCGGTCTCACAGGAAAGGTTCAAAACATAGACAGTAAGAAGAGCCAGTCTTCTTGTACTTCAGTCAGCATTGTGCCTTTTATATTTAATTCCGATGCAATTTCTGTGTTTCGTCGTCAATACGAAGGTCAGAGGGATACAGTAAACCCGAGGTGAAGCATCGGAATCTATAACTAGTGTCACAGGAATGGTTCAAAACATAGACAGTAAGAAGAGTCAGTCTTCTTGTACTTAAGTCGGCATTGTGCCTTTCCTATTTAATTCTTTTGCTACTTCTGTGTTTCGTCGTAAATAACAAGGTCAAAGGGATACTGTAAACCCGAAGTGAAGCGTCGTAATCTGAAACCGGCCGCACATGAAAGGTTCAAAACATAGACAGTAAGAAGAGCCAGTCTTCTAGTACTTGAGTCGGCATTGTGCCTTTTATATTTAATTCCGATGCAATTTCTGTGTTTCATCGTCAATAGGAAGGTGAGAGGGATACAGTAAACCTGAAGTGAAGCATCGGAATCTATAACTAGTGTCACAGGAATGGTTCAAAACATAGACAGTAAGAAGATTCAGTCTTCTTGTACTTAAGTCGGCATTGTGCCTCTAGTATTTCATTCCGATGCAATTTCTGTATTTGTTCGTCAATAAGAAGGTCCAAGGGTTACAGTAAACATATAGTGAAGCATCGGAATCTAAAACTGGTCTCACAGGAAATGTTCGAACATAGTCAGTAAGTGGAGTCAGTCTTCATGTACTTAAGTCGGCATTGTGCCTTTTGTATATAATTCCGATGTAATATCTGTGTTTCATAGTCAATAAGAAGGTCAGAGGGATACAGTAAACCTGAAGTGAAGCATCGGAATCTATAACTAGTGTCACAGGAATGATTCAAAGCATAGACAATACGAAGCGTCATTCTTCTTGAACTTAAGTCGGCGTTGTGCCTTTTGTATTTAATTCCGATGCCTTTTCTGTGTTTCATCGTCAATAAGAAGGTCAGAGGGATACAGTAAACCTGAAGTGAAGCATCGGAATCTATAACTGGTCTCACAGGAAATGTTCAAAACATAGTCAGTAAGAGGAGTCAGTCTTCTTGTACTTAAGTCGGCATTGTGCCTTTTATATTTAATTCTGATGCAATTGCTGTGTTTCATCGACATTAAGGATGTCAGAGGGAACAGTAAACCTGAAGTGAAACATCTGAATCTATAACTACAGTCACAATTATTGTTCAAACATAGACAGTAAGAAGAGTCAGTCTTCTTGTATTTAAGTCGGCATTGTGCCTTTTGTATTTAATTCCGATGCAATTTCTGTGTTTCATCGTCAATAAGAAGGTCAGAGGGATACAGTAAATCTGAAGTGAAGCATCGGAATCTATAACTAGTGTCACAGGAATGGTTCAAAACATAGACAGTAAGAAGAGTTAGTCTTCTTGTCCTTAAGGCGGCTTTGTGCCTTTTGTATTTAATTCCGATGCAATTTCTGTGTTTCATCGTCAATAAGATGGTCCAAGGCATACAGTAAACATATAGTGAAGCATCGGAATCCAAAACTGGTCTCACAGGAAATGTTCAAAACATAGTCAGTAAGAAGAGTCAGTCCTCTTGTACTTAAGTCGGCATTATGCATTTTGTATTTAATTCCAATGCAAATTCTGTGTTTCATCGTCAATAAGAAGGTTCAAGGGATACAGTAAACATATAGTGAAGCATCGGAATCTAAAACTGGTCTCACAGGAAATTTTCCAAGCATAGACAGTAAGAGGAGTCAGTCTTCTTTTACTTAAGTCGGCATTGTGCCATTTGTATTTAATTCCGATGCAATTTCTGTGTTTCATCGTCAATAAGAAGGTCCAAGGGATACAGTAAACCTGAAGTGAAGCATCGGAATCTATAACTAGTGTCACAGGAATGGTTCAAAACATAGACAGTAAGAAGAGTCAGTCTTCTTGTACTTAAGGCGGCATTGTGCCTTTTGTATTTAATTCCGATGCAATTTCTGTATTTCATCGTCAATAAGATGGTCTGAAGGATACAGTAAATATGAAGTAAAGCATTGGAATCTAAAACAGGTCACACAATAAATGTTCAAAAAATAGTCAGTAAGAGTAGTCAGTTTTCTTGTACTTAAGTCGGCATTGTGCCCTTTGTATTTCATTCCGATGCAATTTCTGTTTTTCAACCTCAATAAGAAGGTCAGAGGGATACGGTAAACCTGAAGTGAAGCATCGGAATCCATAACTAGTGTCACAGGAATGGTTCAAAACATAGACAGAAAGAAGAGTCAGTCTTCTTCTACTTAAGTCGGCAATGTGCATTTTGTATTTAATTCCGATGCAATTTCTGTGTTTCATCGTCATTAAGAAGGTTAGAGGGATATAGTAAACCTGAAGTGAAGCATTGGAGTCTATAAGTAGAGTCACAGGAATGGTTCGAAACATAGACAGTAAGAAGAGTCTGTCCTCTTGTACTGAAGTCGGCATTGTGCCTTTTCTATTTAATTCCGATGCAGTTTCTGCGTTTCATCGTCAATAAGAAGGTCAGAGGGATACAGTATATCTGAAGTGAAGCATCGGAATCTATAACTAGTGTCACAGGAATTTTTCAAAACATAGACAGTAAGAAGAGTTAGTCTTCTTGTCCTTAAGGCGGCATTGTGCCTTTTGTATTTAATTCCGATGCAATTTCTGTGTTTCATCGTCAATAAGATGGTCCAAGGCATACAGTAAACATATAGTGAAGCATCGGAATCCAAAACTGGTCTCACAGGAAATGTTCAAAACATAGTCAGTAAGAGGAGTCAGTCTTCTTGTACTTAAGTCGGCATTGTGCCTTTTATATTCAATTCTGATGCAATTTCTGTGTTTCATCGACATTTGGGATGTCAGAGGGATACAGTAAACCTGAAGTGAAACATCTGAACCTATAACTAGTGTCACAATTATTGTTCAAACATAGACAGTAAGAAGAGTCAGTCTTCTTGTACTTAAGTCGGCATTGTGCCTTTTGTATATAATTCCGATGCAATTTCTGTGTTTCATCGTAATAAGAAGGTCAGAGGGATACAGTAAACCTGAAGTGAAGCATCGGAATCTATAACTAGTGTCACAGGAAGGGTTCAAAACATAGACAGTAAGAAGAGTTAGTCTTCTTGTCCTTAAGGCGGCATTGTGCCTTTTGTATTTAATTCCGATGCAATTTCTGTGTTTCATCGTCAATAAGATGGTCCAAGGGATACAGTAAACATATAGTAAAGCTTCGGAATCCAAAACTGGTCTCACAGGAAATGTTCAAAACATAGTCAGTAAGAAGAGTCAGTCCTCTTGTACTTAAGTCGGCATTATGCATTTTGTATTTAATTCCAATGCAAATTCTGTGTTTCATCGTCAATAAGAAGGTCCAAGGGATACAGTAAACATATAGTGAAGCATCGGAATCTAAATCTGGTCTCACAGGAAATGTTCAAAGCATAGACAGTAAGAGGAGTCAGTCTTCTTTTACTTAAGTCGGCATTGCGCCATTTGTATTTAATTCCGATGCAATTTCTGTGTTTCATCGTCAATAAGAAGGTCCAAGGGATACAGTAAACCTGAAGTGAAGCATCGCAGTCTAAAACCGGTCTCACAGGAAAGGTTCAAAACATTGACAGTAAGAAGAGATGGTCTTCTTGTACTTGAGTCGGCATTGTGCTTTTTGTATTTAATTCCAATGAAATTTTGTTGTTTCATCGTCAATAAGAAGGTCAGAGCGATACAGTAAAACTAAAGTGAAGCATCGGAATCTATAACTAGTGCCACAGGAATGGTTCAAAACATAGACAGTAAGAAGAGTCGGTCTTCTTGTACTTAAGTCGGCATTGTGCCTTTTGTATTTGAATCCGATGTAATTTCTGTGTTTCATCGTCAATAAGAAGGTCAGAGGGATACATTAATCCTAAAGTGAAGCATCGGAATCTATAACTAGTGCCACAGGAATGGTTCAAAACATAGACAGTAAGAAGAGTCAGTCTTCTTGTAGTTATCTCGGAATTGTGCCTTTCCTATTTAATTCTGACGCAACTTCTGTGTTTCGTCGTCAATAACAACGTCCAAGGGATACAGTAAACCTGAAGTGAAGCATCGGAATCTAAAACCGGTCTCACAGGAAAGGTTCAAAACATAGACAGTAAGAAGAGCCAGTCTTCCTGTACTTGAGTCGGCATTGTGCATATTATATTTAATTCCGATGCAATTACTGTGTTTCATTGTCAATAAGAATGGGAGAGGGATACAGTAAACCTGAAGTGAAGCATCGGAATCTATAACTAGTGTCACAGGAATGGTTCAAAACGGAGACAGTAAGAAGAGTCAGTCTTCTTGTACTTAAGGCGGCATTGTGAGTTTTGTATTTAATTCCGATGCAATTTCTGTGTTTCATCGTCAATAAGAAGGTCCAAGGGATACAGTAGACATATAGTGAAGCATCGGAATCGAAAACTGGTCTCGCAGGAAATGTTCAAATCATAGTCAGCAAGAAGAGTCATTCCACTTGTACTTAAGACGGCATTATGCCTTTTGTATTTAATTCCAATGCAAATTCTGTGTTTCATCGTCAATAAGAAGGTCCAAGGGATACAGTAAACATATAGTGCAGCATCGGAATCTAAAACTGGTCTCACAGGAAATGTTTAAAACATAGTCAGTAAGAGGAGTCAGTCCTCTTGTACTTGAGTCGGCATTGTGCCTTTTGTATTTCATTCCCATGCAATTTCTGTGTTTCATCGTCAATAAGATGGTCTGAAAGATACAGTAAACCAGAAGTAAAGCATTGGAATCTATAACCGGTCACACAGGAAATGTTCAAAAAGTAGTCAGTAAGAGGAGTCAGTCTTCTTGTACTTAAGTCGGCATTGTGCCCTTTGTATTTCATTCCGATGCAATTTCTGTTTTTCAACCTCAATAAGAAGGTCAGAGGGATACAGTAAACCTGAAGTGAAGCATCGGAATCCATAACTAGTGTCACAGGAATGGTTCAAAACATAGACAGTAAGAAGAGTCAGTCTTCTTGTACTTAAGTCGGCAATGTGCATTTTGTGTTTAATTCCGATGCAATTTCTGTGTTTCATCGTCATTAAGAAGGTTAGAGGGATACAGTAAACCTGAAGTGAAGCATTGGAGTCTATAACTAGAGTCACAGGAATGGTTTCGAAACATAGACAGTAAGAAGAGTCTGTCCTCTTGGACTGAAGTCGGCATTGTGAATTTTCTAATTAATTCCGATGCAATTTCTGTGTTTCATCGTCAACAAGAAGGTCAGAGGGATTCAGTAAACCTGAAGTGAAGCATAGGAATCTAAAACCGGTCTCACAGGAAAGGTTCTAAACGTAGACAGTAAGAAGAGTCAGTCTTCTTGTAGTTATGTCGGCATTGTGCCTTTTGTATTTAATTCCAATGCAAATTCTGTGTTTCATCGTCAATAAGAAGGTCCAAGGGATACAGTAAACATATAGTGAAGCATCGGAATCTAAATCTGGTCTCACAGGAAATGTTCAAAGCATAGACAGTAAGAGGAGTCAGTCTTCTTTTACTTAAGTCGGCATTGTGCCATTTGTATTTAATTCCGATGCAATTTCTGTGTTTCATCGTCAATAAGAAGGTCCAAGGGATACAGTAAACCTGAAGTGAAGCATCGCAGTCTAAAACCGGTCTCACAGTAAGGGTTCAAAACATAGACAGTAAGAAGAGATGGTCTTCTTGTACTTGAGTCGGCATTGTGCTTTTTGTATTTAATGCCAATGAAATTTTGTTGTTTCATCGTCAATAAGAAGGTCAGAGCGATACAGTAAAACTAAAGTGAAGCATCGGAATCTATAACTAGTGCCACAGGAATGGTTCAAAACATAGACAGTAAGAAGAGTCGGTCTTCTTGTACTTAAGTCGGCATTGTGCCTTTTGTATTTAAATCCGATGTAATTTCTGTGTTTCATCGTCAATAAGAAGGTCAGAGGGATACATTAATCCTGAAGTGAAGCATCGGAATCTATAACTAGTGTCACAGGAATGGTTCAAAACATAGACAGTAAGAAGAGTCAGTCTTCTTGTAGTTATCTCGGCATTGTGCCTTTCCTATTTAATTCTTATGCTACTTCTGTGTTTCGTCGTCAATAACAAGGTCAAAGGGATACTGTAAACCTGAAGTGAAGCGTCGTAATCTGAAACCGGCCTCACAAGAAAGGTTCAAAACATAGACAGCAAGAAGAGCCAGTCTTCTTGTACTTGAGTCGGCATTGTGAATTTTATATTTAATTCCGATGCAATTTCTGTGTTTCATCGTCAATAGGAAGGTGAGAGGGATACAGAAAACCTGAAGTGAAGCATCGGAATCTATAACTAGTGTCACAGGAATGGTTCAAAACATAGACAGTAAGAAGATTCAGTCTTCTTGTACTTAAGTCGGCATTGTGCCTTTTGTATTTCATTCCGATGCAATTTCTGTATTTCTTCGTCAATAAGAAGGTCCAAGGGTTACAGTAAACATATAGTGAAGCATCGGAATCTAAAACTGGTCTCACAGGAAATGTTCGAACATAGTCAGTAAGTGGAGTCAGTCTTCATGTATTTAAGTCGGCATTGTGCCTTTTGTATATAATTCCGATGTAATATCTGTGTTTCATAGTCGATAAGAAGGTCAGAGGGATACAGTAAACCTGAAGTGAAGCATCAGAATCTATAACTAGTGTCACAGGAATGATTCAAAGCATAGACAATACGAAGCGTCATTCTTCTTGAACTTAAGTCGGCGTTGTGCCTTTTCTATTTAATTCCGATGCCTTTTCTGTGTTTCATCGTCAATAAGAAGGTCAGAGGGATACAGTAAACCTGAAGTGAAGCATCGGAATCTATAACTGGTCTCACAGGAAATGTTCAAAACATAGTCAGTAAGAGGAGTAAGTCTTCTTGTACTTAAGTCGGCATTGTGCCTTTTATATTTAATTCTGATGCAATTGCTGTGTTTCATCGACATTAAGGATGTCAGAGGGAACAGTAAACCTGAAGTGAAGCATCGGAATCTATAACTAGTGTCACAGGAATGGTTCAAAACATAGACAGTAAGAAGAGTTAGTCTTCTTGTCCTTAAGGCGTCATTGTGCCTTTTGTATTTAATTCCGATGCAATTTCTGTGTTTCATCGTCAATAAGATGGTCCAAGGCATACAGTAAACATATAGTGAAGCATCGGAATCCAAAACTGGTCTCACAGGAAATGTTCAAAACATATTTAGTAAGAAGAGTCAGTCCTCTTGTACTTAAGTCGGCATTATGCATTTTGTATTTAATTCCAATTCAAATTCTGTGTTTCATCGTCAATAAGAAGGTCCAAGGGATACAGTAAACATATAGTGAAGCATCGGAATCTAAAACTGGTCTCACAGGAAATGTTCCAAGCATAGACAGTAAGAGGAGTCAGTCTTCTTTTACTTAAGTCGGCATTGTGCCTTTTGTATTTAATTCCGATGCTGTTTATGTGTTTCATCGTCAATAAGAAGGTAAAAGGGATACAGTAAACATATAGTGAAGCATCGGAATCTAAAACTGGTCTAACAGGAAATGTTCAAAACATAGTCAGTAAGAGGAGTCAGTCTTCTTGTACTTAAGTCGGCATTGTGCCTTTTGTATTTCATTCCCATGCAATTTCTGTATTTCATCGTCAATAAGATGGTCTGAAGGATACAGTAAACCTGAAGTAAAGCATTGGAATCTAAAACCGGTCACACAATAAATGTTCAAAAAATAGTCAGTAAGAGTAGTCAGTCTTCCTGTACTTAAGTCGGCATTGTGCCCTTTGTATTTCATTCCGTTGCAATTTCTGTTTTTCAACCTCAATAAGAAGGTCAGAGGGATACAGTAAACCTGAAGTGAAGCATCGGAATCCATAACTAGTGTCACAGGAATGGTTCAAAACATAGACAGTAAGAAGAGTCAGTCTTCTTGTACTTAAGTCGGCAATGTGCATTTTGTATTTAATTCCGATGCAATTTCTGTGTTTCATCGTCATTAGGAAGGTTAGAGGGATACAGTAAACCTGAAGTGAAGCATTGGAGCCTATAAGTAGAGTCACAGGTATGGTTCGAAACATAGACAGTAAGAAGAGTCAGTCCTCTTGTACTGAAGTCGGCATTGTGCCTTTTCTATTTAATTCCGATGCAATTTCTGCGTTTCATCGTCAATAAGAAGGTCAGAGGGATTCAGTAAACCTGAAGTGAAGCATCGGAATCTAAAACCGGTCTCACAGAAAAGGTTCAAAACGTAGACAGTATGAAGAGTCAGTCTTCTTGTAGTTATGTCGGCATTGTGCCTTTGGTATTTAATTCCGATGAAATTTCTGTGCGCCATCGTCAATAAGAAGGTCAGAGGGATACAGTAAACCTGAAGTGAAGCATCGGAAACTAAAACCGGTCTCACAGGAAAGGTTCAAAACATAGACAGTAAGAAGAGCCAGTCTTCTTGTACTTCAGTCAGCATTGTGCCTTTTATATTGAATTCCGATGCAATTTCTGTGTTTCGTCGTCAATACGAAGGTCAGAGGGATACAGTAAACCCGAGGTGAAGCATCGGAATCTATAACTAGTGTCACAGGAATGGTTCAAAACATAGACAGTAAGAAGAGTCAGTCTTCTTGTACTTAAGTCGGCATTGTGCCTTTCCTATTTAATTCTTTTGCTACTTCTGTGTTTCGTCGTCAATAACAAGGTCAAAGGGATACTGTAAACCCGAAGTGAAGCGTCGTAATCTGAAACCGGCCTAACATGAAAGGTTCAAAACATAGACAGTAAGAAGAGCCAGTCTTCTTGTACTTAAGTCGGCATTGTGCCTTTTATATTTAATTCTGATGCAATTGCTGTGTTTCATCGACATTAAGGATGTCAGAGGGAACAGTAAACCTGAAGTGAAACATCTGAATCTATAACTACAGTCACAATTAGTGTTCAAACATAGACAGTAAGAAGAGTCAGTCTTCTTGTATTTAAGTCGGCATTGTGCCTTTTGTATTTAATTCCGATGCAATTTCTGTGTTTCATCGTCAATAAGAAGGTCAGAGGGATACAGTAAATCTGAAGTGAAGCATCGGAATCTATAACTAGTGTCACAGGAATGGTTCAAAACATAGACAGTAAGAAGAGTTAGTCTTCTTGTCCTTAAGGCGGCTTTGTGCCTTTTGTATTTAATTCCGATGCAATTTCTGTGTTTCATCGTCAATAAGATGGTCCAAGGCATACAGAAAACGTATAGTGAAGCATCGGGATCCAAAACTGGTCTCACAGGAAATGTTCAAAACATAGTCAGTAAGAAGAGTCAGTCCTCTTGTACTTAAGTCGGCATTATGCATTTTGTATTTAATTCCAATGCAAATTCTGTGTTTCATCGTCAATAAGAAGGTTCAAGGGATACAGTAAACATATAGTGAAGCATCGGAATCTAAAACTGGTCTCACAGGAAATGTTCCAAGCATAGACAGTAAGAGGAGTCAGTCTTCTTTTACTTAAGTCGGCATTGTGCCATTTGTATTTAATTCCGATGCAATTTCTGTGTTTCATCGTCAATAAGAAGGTCCAAGGGATACAGTAAACCTGAAGTGAAGCATCGGAATCTATAACTAGTGTCACAGGAATGGTTCAAAACATAGACAGTAAGAAGAGTCAGTCTTCTTGTACTTAAGGCGGCATTGTGCCTTTTGTATTTAATTCCGATGCAATTTCTGTATTTCATCGTCAATAAGATGGTCTGAAGGATACAGTAAACCTGAAGTAAAGCATTGGAATCTAAAACAGGTCACACAATAAATGTTCAAAAAATAGTCAGTAAGAATAGTCAGTTTTCTTGTACTTAAGTCGGCATTGTGCCCTTTGTATTTCATTCCGATGCAATTTCTGTTTTTCAACCTCAATAAGAAGGTCAGAGGGATACAGTAAACCTGAAGTGAAGCATCGGAATCCATAACTAGTGTCACAGGAATGGTTCAAAACATAGACAGAAAGAAGAGTCAGTCTTCTTCTACTTAAGTCGGCAATGTGCATTTTGTATTTAATTCCGATGCAATTTCTGTGTTTCATCGTCATTAAGAAGGTTAGAGGGATATAGTAAACCTGAAGTGAAGCATTGGAGTCTATAAGTAGAGTCACAGGAATGGTTCGAAACATAGACAGTAAGAAGGGTCTGTCCTCTTGTACTGAAGTCGGCATTGTGCCTTTTCTATTTAATTCCGATGCAGTTTCTGCGTTTCATCGTCAATAAGAAGGTCAGAGGGATACAGTAAATCTGAAGTGAAGCATCGGAATCTATAACTAGTGTCACAGGAATTTTTCAAAACATAGACAGTAAGAAGAGTTAGTCTTCTTGTCCTTAAGGCGGCATTGTGCCTTTTGTATTTAATTCCGATGCAATTTCTGTGTTTCATCGTCAATAAGATGGTCCAAGGGATACAGTAAACATATAGTAAAGCTTCGGAATCCAAAACTGGTCTCACAGGAAATGTTCAAAACATAGTCAGTAAGAAGAGTCAGTCCTCTTGTACTTAAGTCGGCATTATGCATTTTGTATTTAATTCCAATGCAAATTCTGTGTTTCATCGTCAATAAGAAGGTCCAAGGGATACAGTAAACATATAGTGAAGCATCGGAATCTAAAACTGGTCTCGCAGGAAATGTTCAAAGCATAGACAGTAAGAGGAGTCAGTCTTCTTTTACTTAAGTCGGCATTGCGCCATTTGTATTTAATTCCGATGCAATTTCTGTGTTTCATCGTCAATAAGAAGGTCCAAGGGATACAGTAAACCTGAAGTGAAGCATCGCAGTCTAAAACCGGTCTCACAGGAAAGGTTCAAAACATAGACAGTAAGAAGAGATGGTCTTCTTGTACTTGAGTCGGCATTGTGCTTTTTGTATTTAATTCCAATGAAATTTTGTTGTTTCATCGTCAATAAGAAGGTCAGAGCGATACAGTAAAACTAAAGTGAAGCATCGGAATCTATAACTAGTGCCACAGGAATGGTTCAAAACATAGACAGTAAGAAGAGTCGGTCTTCTTGTACTTAAGTCGGCATTGTGCCTTTTGTATTTGAATCCGATGTAATTTCTGTGTTTCATCGTCAACAAGAAGGTCAGAGGGATACATTAATCCTAAAGTGAAGCATCGGAATCTATAACTAGTGTCACAGGAATGGTTCAAAACATAGACAGTAACAAGAGTCAGTCTTCTTGTAGTTATCTCGGAATTGTGCATTTCCTATTTAATTCTGACGCAACTTCTGTGTTTCGTCGTCAATAACAACGTCCAAGGGATACAGTAAACCTGAAGTGAAGCATCGGAATCTAAAACCGGTCTCACAGGAAAGGTTCAAAACATAGACAGTAAGAAGAGTCAGTCTTCTTGTACTTAAGGCGGCATTGTGAGTTTTGTATTTAATTCCGATGCAATTTCTGTGTTTCATCGTCAATAAGAAGGTCCAAGGGATACAGTAAACATATAGTGAAGCATCGGAATCGAAAACTGGTCTCGCAGGAAATATTCAAATCATAGTCAGCAAGAAGAGTCAGTCCACTTGTACTTAGGTCGGCATTATGCCTTTTGTATTTAATTCCAATGCAAATTCTGTGTTTCATCGTCAATAAGAAGGTCCAAGGGATACAGTAAACATATAGTGCAGCATCGGAATCTAAAACTGGTCTCACAGGAAATGTTTAAAACATAGTCAGTAAGAGGAGTCAGTCCTCTTGTACTAGAGTCGGCATTGTGCCTTTTGTATTTCATTCCCATGCAATTTCTGTGTTTCATCGTCAATAAGATGGTCTGAAAGATACAGTAAACCTGAAGTAAAGCATTGGAATCTATAGCCGGTCACACAGGAAATGTTCAAAAAATAGTCAGTAAGAAGAGTCAGTCTTCTTGTACTTAAGTCGGCATTGTGCCCTTTGTATTTCATTCCGATGCAATTTCTGTTTTTCAACCTCAATAAGAAGGTCAGAGGGATACAGTAAACCTGAAGTGGATCATCGGAATCCATAAATAGTGTCACAGGAATGGTTCAAAACATAGACAGTAAGAAGAGTCAGTCTTCTTGTACTTAAGTCGGCAATGTGCATTTTGTATTTAATTCCGATGCAATTTCTGTGTTTCATCGTCATTAAGAAGGTTAGAGGGATACAGTAAACCTGAAGTGAAGCATTGGAGTCTATAACTAGAGTCACAGGAATGGTTTCGAAACATAGACAGTAAGAAGAGTCTGTCCTCTTGGACTGAAGTCGGCATTGTGCCTTTTCTAATTAATTCCGATGCAATTTCTGTGTTTCATCGTCAATAAGAAGGACAGAGGGATTCAGTAAACCTGAAGTGAAGCATAGGAATCTAAAACCGGTCTCACAGGAAAGGTTCTAAACGTAGACAGTAAGAAGAGTCAGTCTTCTTGTAGTTATGTCGGCATTGTGCCTTTTGTATTTAATTCCAATGCAAATTCTGTGTTTCATCGTCAATCAGAAGGTCCAAGGGATACAGTAAACATATAGTGAAGCATCGGAATCTAAATCTGGTCTCACAGGAAATGTTCAAAGCATAGACAGTAAGAGGAGTCAGTCTTCTTTTACGTAAGTCGGCAAAATGCTATTTGTATTTAATTCCGATGCAATTTCTGTGTTTCATCGTCAATAAGAAGGTCCAAGGGATACAGTAAACCTGAAGTGAAGCATCGCAGTCTAAAACCGGTCTCACAGTAAAGGTTCAAAACATAGACAGTAAGAAGAGATGGTCTTCTTGTACTTGAGTCGGCATTGTGCTTTTTGTATTTAATTCCAATGAAATTTTGTTGTTTCATCGTCAATAAGAAGGTCAGAGCGATACAGTAAAACTAAAGTGAAGGATCGGAATCTATAACTAGTGCCACAGGAATGGTTCAAAACATAGACAGTAAGAAGAGTCGGTCTTCTTGTACTTAAGTCGGCATTGTGCCTTTTGTATTTAAATCCGATGTAATTTCTGTGTTTCGTCGTCAATAAGAAGGTCAGAGGGATACATTAATCCTGAAGTGAAGCATCGGAATCTATAACTAGTGTCACAGGAATGGTTCAAAACATAGACAGTAAGAAGAGTCAGTCTTCTTGTAGTTATCTCGGAATTGTGCCTTTACTATTTAATTCTGACGCAACTTCTGTGTTTCGTCGTCAATAACAACGTCCAAGGGATACAGTAAACCTGAAGTGAAGCATCGGAATCTAAAACCGGTCTCACAGGAAAGGTTCAAAACATAGACAGTAAGAAGAGCCAGTCTTCCTGTACTTGAGTCGGCATTGTGCATATTATTTTTAATTCCGGTGCAATTACTGTGTTTCATCGTCAATAAGAATGGGAGAGGGATACAGTAAACCTGAAGTGAAGCATCGGAATCCATAACTAGTGTCACAGGAATGGTTCAAAACATAGACAGTAAGAAGAGTCAGTCTTCTTGTACTTAAGTCGGCATTGTGCCTTTGTATTTCATTCCGATGCGATTTCTGTATTTCATCGTCAATAAGGAGGTCCAAGAGTTACAGTAAACATATAGTGAAGCATCGGAATCTAAAACTGGTCTCACAGGAAATGTTCAAAACATAGTCAGTAAGAGGAGTCAGTCTTTTTGTACTTAAGTCGGCATTGTGCCTTTTGTATTTAATTCCGGTTCAGCGTCTGTGTTTCATCGTCAATAAGAAGGTCAGAGGGATACAGTAAACCTGAAGTGAAGCATCGGAATCTAAAACTGGTCTCACAGGAAATGTTCAAAACATAGTCACTAAGAGGAGTCAGTCTTCTTGCACTTAAGTCGGCATTGTGCCTTTTGTATTTAATTCCTATGCAATTTCTGTGTTTCATCGTCAATAAGAAATACAGAGGGATACAGTAAACCTGAAGTGAAACATCTGAATCTATTACTAGTGTCACAATAATGGTTCTAACATAGACAGTAAGAAGAGTCAGTCTTCTTGTACTTAAGTCGGCATTGTGCCTTTTGTATTTAATTCCGATGCAATTTCTGTGTTTCATCGTCAATAAGACGGTCAGAGGGGTACAGTAAACCTGAAGTGAAGCACGGGAATCTATAACTAGTGTCACAGGAATGGTTCAAAACATAGACAGTAAGAAGAGTCAGTCTTCTTGTACTTAAGGCGGCATTGTGCCTTTTGTATTTAATTCCAATGCAATTTCTGTGTTTCATCGTCAATCAGAAGGTCCAAAGGATACAGTAAACCTGAAGTGAAGCATCGAAATCTAAAACTGGTCTCACAGGAAATGTTCAAAGCATAGTCAGTAAGAGGAGTAAGTCTTCTTTTAGTTAAGTCGGCATTGTGACTTTTGCATTTAATTCCGAAGCAATTTCTGTGTTTCATCGTCAATAAGAAGGTCAGAGGGATAGAGTAAACCTGAAGTGAGGCATCGGAATCTATAACTAGTGTCACAGGAATGGTTCAAATCATAGAAAGTAAGAAGAGTCAGTCTTCTTGTACTTAAGTCGGCATTGTGCATTTGTATTTCATTCCGATGCAATTTCTGTGTTTCATCGTCAATAAGATGGTCACAAGGATACAGTAAACCTGAAGTAAAGCATTGGAATCTAAAACCGGTCTCACAGGAAATGTTCAAAACATAGTCAGTAAGAGGAGTCAGTCTTCTTGTACTTAAGTCGACATTGTGCCCTTTGTATTTAATTCCGATGCAATTTCTGTTTTTCATCCTCACTAAGAAGGTCAGTGGGATACAGTAAACCTGAAGTGAAGCATCGGAATCTATAACTAGTGTCACAGGAATGGTTCAAATCATAGACAGTAAGAAGCGTCATTCTTCTTGTACTTAAGTCGGCATTGTGGCTTTTGTATTTAATTGCGATGCAATTTTTGTGTTTCATCGTCAATAAGAATGTCAGAGGGATAGAGTAAACCTGAAGTAAAGCATCGGAATCTAATAACTTGTGTCACAGGAATGGTTCGAAACATAGATAGTAAGAAGAGTCTGTCTTCTTGTACGTAAGTCGGCATTGTGCCTTTTGTATATAATTCCGATGAAATTTCTGTGCTCCATCGTCAATAAGACGGTGAGATTGATACCTGTAAACCTGAAGTGAAGCATCGGAATCTATAACTAGTGTCACAGGAATGGTTCATAACAGAGACAGTAAGAAGAGTCAGTGTTCTTGTACTTAAGTCGGCATTGTGCCTTTCCTATTTAATTCTGATGCAACTTCTGTGTTTCGTCGTCAATAACAAGGTCCAAGGGATACAGTAAACCTAAAGTGAAGCATCGGAATCTATAACTAGTGTCACAGGAGTGATTCAAAACATAGACAGTAAGAAGAGTCAGTCTTCTTGTACTTAAGTCGGCATTGTGCCTTTTGTATTTCATTCCGATGCAATTTCTGTATTTCATCGTCAATAAGAAGGTCCAAGAGTTACAGTAAACATATAGTGAAGCATCGGAATCTAAAACTGGTCTCACAGGATATGTTCAAAACATAGTCAGTAAGAGGAGTCAGTCTTTTTTTACTTAAGTCGGCATTGTGCCTTTTGTAATTAATTCCGATGCAATTTACGTGTTTCATCGTCAACAAGACGTTCAGAGGGATACAGTAAACCTTAAGTGAAGCTTCCATATCTATAATTAGTGTCATAGGAATGGTTCTAAACATAGACAGTAAGAAGAGTCAGTCTTCTTGTACTTAAGTCGGCATTGTGCCTTTTGTAATTAATTCCGATGCTATTTCTCCGTTTCATCGTCAATAAGAAGGTCAAAGGGATGCAGTAAACATATAGTGAAGCATCGAAATCTACAACTGGTCTCACAGGAATGGTTGAAAGCATAGTCAGTGAGAAGAGTCAGTATTCTTGTACTTATGTCGGCATTGTGACTTTTTTATTTAATTCCGATGCAATTTCTGTGTTTCATCGTCAATAAGAAGGTCCAAGGGATACAGTAAACATATAAGGAAGCATCGGATTATAAAACTGGTCTCACAGCAAATGTTCAAAGCATAGTATTAAGAGGAGTCAGTCTTCTTGTACTTAAGTCAGCATTGTGCCTTTTGTACATGATTCTGATGCAATTTCTGTGCTTCATCGTCAATAAGAAGGTCCAAGGGATACAGTAAACCTGAAGTGAAGCATCGCAGTCTAAAACCGGTCTCACAGGAAAGGTTCAAATCATAGACAATCAGAATAGCTAGTCTTCCTGTACTTGAGTCGGCATTGTGCTTTTTGTATTTAATTCCAATGAAATTTCTGTGTTTCATCGTCAATCAGATGGTCAGAGGGATACAGTAAACCCGAAGTGATGCATCGGAAACTATAACTAGTGTCACAGGAATGGTTCAATACATAGACAGTAAGAAGAGTAAGTCTTCATGTATTTAAGTCGGCATTGTGCCTTTTGTATTTAATTCCGATGCTATATCTGTGTTTCATCGACAATTACAAGGTCAGAGGGATACAGTAAACCTGAAGTCAAGCATCGGAATCTATAACTAGCGTCACAGGAATGGTTCAAAAGATAGACAGTAAGAAGAGTCAGTCTTCTAGTACTTAAGTCAGCATTGTGCCTTTTGTATTTAATCCCGAAGCAATTTCTGTGTTTCATCGTCAATAAGAAGGTCAGAGGGATACAGTAAACCAGATGTGAAGCATATGAATCTATAACTTGTGTCACAGGAATGGTTCAAAACATAGACAGTAGGAAGAATCAGTCTTGTGCTACTTAAGTCGGCATGGTGCCTTTTGTATTTGGTTCCGATGCAATTTCTCTGTTTCATCGTCAATAAGAAGGTCCTAGGGATACAGTAAACCTGAAATGAAGCATTGGAATCTATAACTAGTGTCACAGGAATGGTTCAAAACATAGTCAGTAAGAAGAGTCAGTGTTCTTGTACTTAAGTCGGCATTGTGCATTTTGTATTTAATTCCGATGCAATTTCTGTGTTTCGTCGTCAATACGAAGGTCCGAGGGAAACAGTAAACCAGAAGTGATGCATCTGAATCTATAACTTGTGTCACAGGAATGGTTCAAAACATAGTCAGTAAGAAGAGTCAGTCTTCTTGTTCTTAAGTCGGCATTGTGCCTTTTGTATTTAATTCTGATGCAATATCTGTGTTTCATCGTTAATAAGAAGGTCAGAGGGATACTGTGAACCTGAAGTGAAGCATCGGAATCTATAACTAGTCACACAGGAATGGTTCAAATCATAGTCAGTAAGAAGAGTCAGTCTTCTTGTACTTAAGTCGGCATTGTGCCTTTTCTATTTAATTCCGGTGCAATTACTGTGTTTCATCGTCAATAAGAAGGTCCAAGGGATACAGTAAACCTGATGTGAAGCATCGGAAACTATAACTAGTGTCACAGGAATGGATCAAGATATAGTCAGTATGAAGAGTCAGTCTTATTGTACTTAAGTCGGCATTGTGCCTTGTGTATTTAATTCCGATGCAATATCTGTGTTTCATCGTCGATACGAAGGTCCAAGGGATACAGTAAACCTGAAGTGAAGCATCGGAATCTACAACTAGTGTCACAGGAATGGTTCAAAACATAGTAAGAAGAGTCAGTCTTCTTGTACTTAAGACGGCATTGTGCATTTTGTATTTAATTCCGATGCAATTTCTGTGTTTCATCGTCAATAAGGAGGTCAAAGGGATGCAGTAAACCTGAAGTGAAACATAGGAATCCATAACTAGTGTCACAGGAATGGTTCAAAGCGTAGACAGTAGGAAGAGACAGTCTTCTTGTACATAAGTCGGCATTGTGCCTTTTGTATTTAATTCCGATGCAATTTCTGTGTTTCGTCGTCCATAAGAAGGTCCATGGGATACAGTAAACCTGAAGTGAAGCATCGGAATCTATAACTGGCGTCACAGGGTTGGTTCAAAACACAGACAGTAAGAAGAGTCAGTCATCATTTACTTAAGTCGGCATTTTGCCTTTTGAATTAATTTCCGATGCAATTGCTGTGTTTCATCGTCAATAAGAAGGTCCAAAGGATACAGTAAATCTGAAGTGAAGCATCGGAATCTATAAGTAGCGTCACAGGAATAGTTCAAAACATAGTCAGTTAGAGGAGTCAGTCTTCTTGTACTTAAGTCGGCATTGTGCCTTTTGTATTTAATCCCGATGCAATTCCTGTGTTTCATCGTCAATAAGAAGGTCAGAGCGATACAGTAAACCTGAAGTGAAGCATCGGAATCTATAACTAGTGTCACAGGATTGGTTCAAAACATAGACAGTAGGAAGAGTCAGTCTTCTTGTACTTATGTCCGCATTGTGCCTTTTGTATTTAATTCCGATTCAATTTCTGTGTTTCATCGTCAATACGTAGGTCAGAGGGATACTGTAAACCTGAAGTGAAGGATCGGAATCTAAAACTAGTGTCACAGGAAGGGTTCAAAACATAGACAGTAGGAAGAGTCAGTCTTCTTGTACTTAAGTCGCATTGTGCCTTTTGTATTTAATTCCGATGCAATTTCTGTGTTTCATCGTCAATAAGAAGGTCCAAGGGATACAGTAAACCTGAAGTGAAGCATCGGAATCTATAACTAGTGTCACAGGAATGGTTCAAAACATAGACAGTAGGAAGAGATAGTCTTCTTGTACTTAAGTCGGCATTGTGCTTTTTCTATTTAATTCCGACGCAATTTCTGTGTTTCGTCGTCAATAAGAAGGTCCACGTGATACAGTAAACCTGAAGTGAAGCATCGGAATCTATAACTAGTGTCACAGGAATGGTTCAAAACATAGACAGTAGGAAGAGTCAGTCTTCTTGTACTTATGTCCGCATTGTGCCTTTTGTATTTAATTCCGATTCAATTTCTGTGTTTCATCGTCAATACGTAGGTCAGAGGGATACTGTAAACCTGAAGTGAAGGATCGGAATCTAAAACTAGTGTCACAGGAATGGTTCAAAACATAGACAGTAGGAAGAGATAGTCTTCTTGTACTTAAGTCGGCATTGTGCTTTTTCTATTTAATTCCGACGCAATTTCTGTGTTTCGTCGTCAATAAGAAGGTCCACGTGATACAGTAAACCTGAAGTGAAGCATCGGAATCTATAACTAGTGTCACAGGAATGGTTCAAAACATAGACAGTAAGAAGAGTGAGTCTTCTTTTACGTAAGTCGGCATTGTGCGTTTCTATTTAATTCCGATGCAATTTCTGTGTTTTATCGTCAATAAGAAGGTACAGGGTTTCAGAAAACCTGAAGTGAAGCATCGGAATCTATAACCAGTGTCACAGGAATGGTTCAAAACATAGTCTGTAAGAAGAGTCAGTCTTCTTGTAGTTAAGTCGATATTGTGCCTTTTGTATTTAATTCCGATGCAATTTCTGTGTTTCATCGTTAATAAGAAGATCCAAGTTATACAGTAAACCTGAAGTGTAGCATCTGAATCTATAACTAGTGTCACAGGAATGGTTCAAAACATAGACAGTAGGAAGAATCAGTCTTCTTGTACTTAAGTCGGCATTGTGCCGTTTGTATATTATTCCGATGCAATTTCTGTGTTTCATCGTCAATAAGAAGGTCAGAGGGATACAGTAAACCTGAAGTGAAGCATCGGAATCAAAAACCAGTGTCACAGGAAAGGTTCAAATCATAGACAGTAGAAAGAGGTAGTCTTCATGTACTTAAGTCGGGATTGTGCCTTTTGTATTAAATTCCGATGCAATTTCTGTGTTTCATCGTCAATAAGAAGGTCCAAGGGATACGGTAAACCTGAAGTGAAGCATCGGAATCCGTAACTAGTGTCACAGGAATAATTCAAAACATAGTCAGTGAGAAGAGTGAGTCTTCTTGAACTTAAGTTGGCATTGTGCCTTTTCTATTTAATTCCGATGCAATTTCTGTGTTTCATCGTCAATAAGAAGATCCAAGGGATACAGTAAACCGGATGTGAAGCATCGGAATGTACGACTAGTATCACAGGAATGGTTCAAAGCATAGTCAGTAAGAAGAGTCAGTCTTCATGTACTTATGTCGGCATTGTGCCTTTTGTATTTAATTCCGATGCAATTTCTGTGTTTCATCGTGAACAAGAAGGTCCAAGGGATACAGTAAACCTGAAGTCAAGCATCGGAATCAATAACTAGTGTCACAGGAATGGTTCAAAACATAGACAGTAAGAAGAGTCAGTCTTCTTGTACTTAAGTCGGCATTGAGCCTTTTGTATTTAATTCCGATGCAATAACTGTGTTTCATCGTCAATACGAAAGTCCAAGGGTATCATGAAACCTGAAGTGAAGCATCGAAATCCATAACTAGTGTCACAAGAATGGATCAAACATAGTAAGAAGCGTCAGTTTTCTTGTACTTAAGTCGGCATTGTGCCATTTGTATTTAATTCCGATACAATTTCTGTGTTTCATCGTCAGTAAGAAGGTCCAAGCGATACAGTAATCCTGAAGTGAAGCATCGGAATCTATAACTAGTGTCACAGGAATGGTTCAAAACATAGAGAGTAGGAAGAGTCAGTCTTCTTGTACTTAATTCGGCATTGTGCCGTTTGTATTTAATTCCGATGCAATTTCTGTGTTTCATCGTCAATAAGAAGGTCAGAGGGATACGGTAACCCTGAAATGAAGCATCGGAATCTGTAACTATTGTCACAGAAATGGTTCAAAACATAGACAGTAAGAAGTGTCAGTTTTCTTGTACTTAAGTCGGCATTGTGCCTTTTGTATTTATTTCCGATGCAGTATCTGTGTTTCATCGTCAATAAGAATGTCCAAGGGTTTCATTAAACCTGAAGTGATGCATCGGAATCTATAACTAGTGTCACAGGAATGGTTCAAAACATAGTAAGAAGAGTCAGTCTTCTTGTACATAAGTCGGCGTTGTGCCTTTTGTATTTAATTCCGATACAATTTCTGTGTTTCATCGTCAGTAAGAAGGTCCAAGGGATACAGTAAACCTGAAGTGAAGCATCGGAATAGAAAATTAGTGTCACAGGAATGGTTCAAAACATAGTCAGTGAGAAGAGTGAGACTTCTTGTACTTAAGTCGGCATTGTGCCTATTCTCTTTAATTCCGATGCAATTTCTGTGTTTAACGTCAGTAAGAAGGTCCATGGGTTACAGTAAACGAGGAGTGAAGCATCGGAATCTATAACTAGTGTCACAGGAATGGTTCAAAACATAGACAGTAAGAAGAGTCAGTCTTCTTGTCCTTAAGGCGGCATTGTGTATTTTGTATTTAATTCCGAAGCAATTTCTGTGTTTCATCGTCAATAAGAAGATCCAAGGGATACAGTAAACCAGAAGTGAAGCATCGGAATCTATAACTAGTATCACAGGAATGGTTCAAAACATAGTCAGTAAGAAGAGTCAGCCTTCATGTACTCATGTCGGCATTGTGCCTTTTGTATTTCATTCCGATGCAATTTCTGTGTTTCATCGTCAACAAGAAGGTCCAAGGAATACAGTAAACCTGGAGTGAAGCAGCGGAATCTATAACTAGTGTCACAGGAATGGTTCAAAAGATAGTCAGTAACAGGAGTCAGTCTTCTTGTACCTAAGTCGGCATTGTGCCTTTTCTATTTAATTCCGATGCAATTTCGGTGTTTCATCGTCAATATGAAAGTCCAAGGGAAACAGCAAACCTTGTGTGAGGCATCGGAGTCTATAACTAGTGTCACAGGAATGGTTCACAACATAGACAGTAAGAAGAGTCAGTCTTCTTGCACTTAAGTCGACATTGTGCCTTTTGTATTTAATTCCGATGCAATATCGGTGTTTCATCGTCAATAAGAGGGTCCAAGGGTTTCATGAAACCTGAAGTGAAGCATCGGAAACTATAACTAGTGTCACAGGAATGGGTCAAAACATAGTAAAAAGAGTCAGTCTTCTTGTACGTAAGTCGGCATTGTGCCATTTGTATTTAATTCCGATACAATTTCTGTGTTTCATCGGCAGTAAGAAGGTCCAAGCGATACAGTAAACCTGAAGTGAAGCATCGGAATCTATAACTAGTGTCACAGGAATGGTTCAAAACATAGAGAGTATGAAGAGTCAGTCTTCTTGTACTTAAGTCGGCATTGTGCCGTTTGTATTTAATTCCGATGCAATTTCTGTGTTTCATCGTCAATAAGAAGGTCAGAGGGATACAGTAACCCTGAAGTGAAGCATCGGAATCTGTAACTAGTGTCACAGAAATGGTTCAAAACATAGACAGTAAGAAGAGTCAGTCTTCTTGTACTTAAGTCGGCATTGTGCATTTTGTATTTAATTCCAATGCAATTTCTGTCTTTCTTTGTCAATAAGCAGGTCAGGGGGATACAGTAGACCAGTAGTGAAGGATCGGAATCTATAACTAGTGTCACAGGAATGGTTCAAAACATAGACAGTAACTAGAGTCAGTCTTCTTGTACTTAAGTCGGCATTGTGCCTTGTGTATTTAATTCCGATGCAATTTCTGTGTTTCATCGTCAATAAGAAGGTCAGAGGGATACAGTAACACTGAAGTGAAGCATCGGAATCTAAAACTAGTTTACAGGAATGGTTCAAAACATAGTCAGTAAGAAGAGTCAGTCTTCATGTACTTATGTCGGCATTGTCCCTTTTGTATTTCATTCCGATGCAATTTCTGTGTTTCATCGTCAACAAGAAGGTCCAAGGAATACAGTAAACCTGAAGTGAGGCAGCGGAATCTATAACTAGTGTCACAGGAATGGTTCAAAGCATAGTCAGTAACAGGAGTCAGTCTTCTTGTACCTAAGTCGGCATTGTGCCTTTTCTATTTAATTCCGATGCAATTTCGGTGTTTCATCGTCAATAGGAAGGTCCAAGGGATACAGTAAACCTGGTGTGAAGCATCGGAGTCTATAACTAGTGACACAGGAATGGTTCACAACATAGACAGTAAGAAGAGTCAGTCTTCTTGTACTTAAGTTCACATTGTGCCTTTTGTATTTAATTCTGATGCAATTACTGTGTTTCATCGTCAATAAGAAGGTCCAAGGGATTCAGGAAACCTGAAGTGAAGCATCGGAATCTATAACTAGTGTCACAGGAATGGTTCAAAACATAGACAGTAGGAAGATTCAGTCTTCTTGTACTTATGTCGGCATTGTGCCTTTTGTATTTAATTCCGATGCAATTTCTGTGTTTCATCGTCAATAATAAGGTCAGAGGGATACAGTAACTCAGAAGTGAAGCATCGGAATCTATAACAAGTGTCACAGGAATGGTTCAAAACATAGACAGTAAGAAGAGTCAGACTTCTTGCACTTAATTCGGCATTGTGCCTTTTCTATTTAATTCCGATGCAATTTCGGTGTTTCATCGTCAATAGGAAGATCCAAGGGATACAGTAAACCTGGTGTGGAGCATCGGAGTCTATAACTAGTGACACAGGAATGGTTCACAACATAGACAGTAAGAAGAGTCAGTCTTCTTGTACTTAAGTCCACATTGTGCCTTTTGTATTTAATTCCGATGCGATTTCTGTGTTTCATCGTCAATAAGAAGGTCCAAGGGATACAGGAAACCTGGTGTGAAGCATCGGAATCTATAACTAGTGTCACAGGAATGGTTCACATCATAGACAGTAAGAAGAGTCAGTCTTCTTATTCTTAAGGCGGCATTGTGTCTTTTGTATTTAATTCCGATGCAATTTCTGTGTTTCATGGTCAATAAGAAGATCCAAGGGATGCAGTAAACCAGAAGTGAAGCATCGGAATCTAAAACTAGTGTCACAGGAATGGTTCAAAACATAGACAGTTAGAAGAGCCAGTCTTCTTGCACTTAAGTCGGCATTGTGCCTTTTATATTTAATTCCGATGCAATTTCTGTGTTTCATCGTCAGCAAGAAGGTCAGAGGGATACAGTTAACCTGAAGTGAAGCATCGGAATCTATGACTAGTGTCACAGGAATGGTTCAAAAAATAGACAGTAAGAAGAGTCAGCCTTCTTGTACTTAAGTCGGCATTGTGCCTTTTGCATTTTATTCCGATGCTATTTCTGTGTTTCATCGTCAATAAGAAGGGCCAAGGGATACAGTAAACCTGAAGTGAAGCATCGGAATTATAAGTAGTGTCTAAGGAATGGTTCGAAACATAGTCAGTAAGAAGAGTCAATCTTCATGTACTTAAGTCGGCATTGTGCCTTTTGTATTTAATTCCGATGCAATTTCATTATTTCATCGTCAATAAGAAGTTCCAAGGGAAACAGTTATCCTGAAGTGAAGCATCGGAATCTATAACTAGTGTCAATGGAATGGTTCAAACATAGACAGTAGGAAGAGTCAGTCTCTTTGTACTTAAGTCGGCAATGTGCCTTTTGTATTTAATTCCGAGGCAATTTCTGTGTTTCATCGTCAATAAGAAGGTCCAAGGGATACAGTAAACCTGAAGTGAAGCATCGGAATCTATTACTAGTGTCACTGGAATGGTTCAAAACATAGACAGTAAGAAGAGTCAGTATTCTTGTTCTTAAGGTGGCATTGTGTCTTTTGTATTTAATTCCGATGCAAAATTCTGTGTTTCATCGTCAATAAGAAGATCCAAGGGATACAGTAAACCAGAAGTGAAGCATCGGAATCTATAACTAGTATCACAGGAATGGTTCAAAACATAGTCAGTAAGAAGAGTCAGTCTTCATGTACTTATGTCGGCATTGTGCCATTTGTATTTCATTCCGATGCAATTTCTGTGTTTCATCGTCAACAAGAAGGTCCAAGGAATACAGTAAACCTGAGGTGAAGCAGCGGAATCTATAACTAGTGTCACAGGAATGGTTCAAAGCATAGTCAGTAACAGGAGTCAGTCTTCTTGTACCTAAGTCTGCATTTTGCCTTTTCTAACCAATTCCGATGCAATTTCGGTGTTTTATCGTCAATATGAAGGTCCAAGGGATACAGTAAACCTGGTGTGTAGCATCGGAGTCTATAACTAGTGTCACAGGAATGGTTCACAACATAGACAGTAAGAAGAGTCAGTCTTCTTGTAGTTAAGTCGACATTGTGCCTTTTGTATTTAGTTCCGATGCTATTTCTGTGTTTCATCGTCAATAAGAAGTTCCAAGGGATTCAGTAAACCTGAAGTGAAGCATCGGAATCTATAACTAGTGTCACAGGAATGGTTCAAAACATAGACAGTAGGAAGAGTCAGTCTTCTTGTACTTATGTCGGCATTGCGCTTTTTGTATTTAATTCCGATGCAATTTCTGTGTTTCATCGTCAATAATAAGGTCAGAGGGATACAGTAACCCTGAAGTGAAGCATCGGAATCTTAAACCAGTGTCACAGGAATGGTTCTAAGCATAGACAGTAAGAAGAGTCAGTCTTCTTGCACTTAAGTCGGCATTGTGCCTTTACTATTTAATTCCGATGCAATTTCTGTGTTTCATCGTCAATAAGAAGGTCCAAGGGATACACTAAACCTGAAGTCAAGCATCGGAATCAATACCTAGTGTCACAGGAATGGTTCAAAACATAGACAGTAAGAAGAGTCAGTCTTGTTGTACTTAAGTCGGCATTGTGCGTTTTGTATTTAATACCGATGCAACATCTGTGTTTCATCGTCAATAAGAAGGTCCCAGGGTTTCATGAAACCTGAAGTAAAGCATCGGAATCTATAACTAGTGTCACAGGAATGGTTCAAATCTTAGTAAGAAGAGTCAGTCTTCTTGTACTTAAGTCGGCATTGTGCCATTTGTATTTAATTCCTATACAATTTCTGTGTATCATCGGCAGTAAGAAGGTCCAAGCGATACAGTAAACCGGGTGTGAAGCATCGGAATCTATAACCAGTGTCAGAGGAATGGTTCACATCATAGACAGTAAGAAGAGTCAGTCTTCTTGTACTTAAGTCGACATTGTGCTTTTGTATTTATTTCCGATGCAATTTCTGTGTTTCATCGTCAATAAGAATGTCCAAGGGATTCAGTAAACCTGAAGTGATGCATCGGAATCTATAACTAGTGTCACAGGAATAGTTCAAAACATAGACAGTAAGAAGAGTCAGTCTTCTTGTACTTAAGTCGGCTTTGTGCCATTTGTATTTAATTCCGATGCAATTTCTGTGTTTCATCGTTAATAAGAAGGTCATCGGGATACAGTAAACCTGAAGTGAAGCATCGGAATCTGTAACTAGTGTCACAGAAATGGTTCAAAACATAGACAGTAAGAAGAGTCAGTCTTCTTGTACTTAAGTGGGCATTGTGAATTTTGTATTTAAATCCGATGCAATTTCCGTGTTTCATCGTCAATAAGAAGTTCCAAGGGAAACAGTAAACCTGAAGTGAAGCAACGGAATCTATAACTAGTGTCAATGGAATGGTTCAAACATAGACAGTAGGAAGTGTCCGCCTTCTTGTACTTAAGTCGGCATTGTGCCTTTTGTTTTTAATTCCGAGGTAATTTCTGTGTTTCATCGTCAATAAGAAGGTCCAAGGGATACATAAATCTGAAGTGAAGCATCGGAATCTATAACTAGTGTCACAGGAATGGTTCAAGTCAAAGACAGTAAGAAGAGACAGTCTTCTTGTACTTAAGTCGGCATTGTGCCTTTTGCATTTAATTCCGATGCAATTTCTGTGTTTCATCGTCAATATGAATGTCAGTGGGATTCAGCAAACCTGAAGTGAAGCATCGGAATCTATAACTAGTGTCACAGGAATGGTTCAAAACACTGACAGTAAGAAGAGTCAGTCTTCTTGTACTTAAGTCCCGCATTGTGCCTTTTGTATTAAATTCCGATGCAATTTCTGTGTTTCATCGTCAATAAGAAGGTCCAAGGGGTACAGTAAACCTGAAGTCAAGCATCGGAATCTATAACTAGAGTCACAGGTATGGTTCAAAATATAGACAGTAAGAAGAGTCAGTCTTCCTGTACTTAAGTCGGCATTGTGCCTTTTCTATTTAATTCCGAGGCAATTTCTGTATTTCATCGTCAGTAAGAAGATTTAAATGATACAGTAAACATGAAGTGAAGCGTCGGAATCTATAACTAGTGTCACAGGAATGGTTCAAAACATAGACAGTAAGAAGAGTCAGTCTTCTTGTACTTAAGTCGGTATTGTGCCTTTTGTGTTTAATTCCGTTGCAATTTCTGTGATTCATCGTCGATAAGGTCAGAGGGATACAGTGAACCTGAAGTGAAGCATCGGAATCTATAACTAGTGTCACAGGAATGGTTCAAAACATAGACAGTAGGGAGTGTCACTCTTCTTGTACTTAAGTCGGCATTGTGCCTTTTGTATTTAATTCCGATGCAATTTCATTGTTTCATCGTCAATAAGAAGTTCCAAGGGAAACAGTAAACCTGAGGTGAAGCATCGGAATCTATAACTAGTGTCAATGGAATGGTTCAAACATAGACAGTAGGAAGTGTCCGTCTTCTTGTACTTAAGTCAGCATTGTGCCTTTTGTTTTTAATTCCGAGGTAATTTCTGTGTTTCATCGTCAATAAAAAGGTCCAAGGGATACAGGATATCTGAAATGAAGCATCGGAATCTATAACTAGTGTCACAGGAATGGTTCAAAACATAGACAGTGAGAAGAGTCAGTCTTCTTGCACTTAAGTCGGCATTGTGCCTTTTCTATTTAATTCCGATGCAATATCTCTGTTTCATCGTCAATAAGACGTTCCAAGGGTTTCATGAAACCTGAAGTGAAGCATCGGAATCTATAATTAGTGTCACAGGAATGGTTCAAAACATAGTAAGAAGAGTCAGTCTTCTTGTACTTAAGTCGGCATTGTGCAATTTGTATTTAATTCCGATACAATTTCTGTGTTTCATCGTCAGTAAGAAGGTCCAAGGGATAGAGTAAACCTGAAGTGAAGCATCGGAATCTATAACTAGTGTCACAGGAATGGTTCAACACATAGACAGTAAGATGAATCAGTCTTCTTATACTTAAGTCGGTATTGTGCATTTTGTGCTTAATTCCGATGCAATTTCTGTGATTCATCGTCGATAAGGTCAGAGGGATACAGTAAACCTGAAGTGAAGCATCGGAATCTATAACTAGTGTCACAGGAATGTTTCAAAACATAGACAGTAGGAAGAGTCAGTCTTCTTGTACTTAAGTCGGCATTGTGCCATTTTGTATTTTATTCCGATGCAATTTCTGTGTTTCATCGTCAATAAGAAGGTCAGAGGGATACAGTAAACCTGAAGTGAGCATCGGAATCCAAAATTAGTGTCACTGGAATGGTTCAAAACGTAGACAGTAGGAAGAGTCAGTCAACTTGTAATTAAGTTGGCATTGTGCATTTTGTATTTAATTCCGATGCAATTTCGGTGTTTCATCGTCAATAAGAACGTCCAAGGGATACATTAAAGCTGAAGTGAAGCACCGGAATCTATAACTAGTATTACAGGAATGGTACAAATCATAGTCAGTAAGAAGAGTCAGTCTTCTAGTACTTAAGTCGGCACGGTTCCTTTTCTATTTAATTCCGATGCAATTTCTGTGTTTCATCGTCAATTAGAAGGTCCAAGGGATACACTAAACCTGGAGTGACGCATTGGAATCTATAACTAGTGTCACAGGAATGGTTCAAAACATAGAGAGTAGGAAGAGTCAGTCTTCTTGTACTTAATTCGGCATTGTGCCGTTTGTATTTAATTCCGATGCAATTTCTGTGTTTCATCGTCAATAAGAAGGTCAGAGGGATACAGTAACCCTGAAATGAAGCATCGGAATCTGTAACTATTGTCACAGAAATGGTTCAAAACATAGACAGTAAGAAGTGTCAGTCTTCTTGTACTTAAGTCGGCATTGTGCCTTTTGTATTTATTTCCGATGCAGTATCTGTGTTTCATCGTCAATAAGAATGTCCAAGGGTTTCATTAAACCTGAAGTGATGCATCGGAATCTATAACTAGTGTCACAGGAATGGTTCAAAACATAGTAAGAAGAGTCAGTCTTCTTGTACATAAGTCGGCGTTGTGCCTTTTGTATTTAATTCCGATACAATTTCTGTGTTTCATCGTCAGTAAGAAGGTCCAAGGGATACAGTAAACCTGAAGTGAAGCATCGGAATAGAAATTTAGTGTCACAGGAATGGTTCAAAACATAGTCAGTGAGAAGAGTGAGACTTCTTGTACTTAAGTCGGCATTGTGCCTATTCTCTTTAATTCCGATGCAATTTCTGTGTTTAACGTCAGTAAGAAGGTCCATGGGTTACAGTAAGCGCGGAGTGAAGCATCGGAATCTATAACTAGTGTCACAGGAATGGTTCAAAACATAGACAGTAAGAAGAGTCAGTCTTCTTGTCCTTAAGGCGGCATTGTGTATTTTGTATTTAATTCCGAAGCAATTTCTGTGTTTCATCGTCAATAAGAAGATCCAAGGGATACAGTAAACCAGAAGTGAAGCATCGGAATCTATAACTAGTATCACAGGAATGGTTCAAAACATAGTCAGTAAGAAGAGTCAGTCTTCTTGTACTTAAGTCGACATTGTGCCTTTTGTATTTAATTCCGATGCAATATCGGTGTTTCATCGTCAATAAGAGGGTCCAAGGGTTTCATGAAACCTGAAGTGAAGCATCGGAATCTATAACTAGTGTCACAGGAATGGTTCAAAACATAGTAAAAAGAGTCAGTCTTCTTGTACGTAAGTCGGCATTGTGCCATTTGTATTTAATTCCGATACAATTTCTGTGTTTCATCGGCTGTAAGAAGGTCCAAGCGATACAGTAAACCTGAAGTGAAGCATCGGAATATATAACTAGTGTCACAGGAATGGTTCAAAACATAGAGAGTATGAAGAGTCAGTCTTCTTGTACTTAAGTCGGCATTGTGCCGTTTGTATTTAATTCCGATGCAATTTCTGTGTTTCATCGTCAATAAGAAGGTCAGAGGGATACAGTAACCCTGAAGTGAAGCATCGGAATCTGTAACTAGTGTCACAGAAATGGTTCAAAACATAGACAGTAAGAAGAGTCAGTCTTCTTGTACTTAAGTCGGCATTGTGCATTTTGTATTTAATTCCAATGCAATTTCTGTCTTTCTTTGTCAATAAGCAGGTCAGGGGGATACAGTAGACCAGTAGTGAAGGATCGGAATCTATAACTAGTGTCACAGGAATGGTTCAAAACATAGACAGTAACTAGAGTCAGTCTTCTTGTACTTAAGACGGCATTGTGCCGTTTGTATTTAATTCCGATGCGATTTCTGTGTTTCATCGTCAATAAGATGGTCAGAGGGATACAGTAACACTGAAGTGAAGAATCGCAATCTATAACTAGTGTCACAAAAATGGTTCAAAACATAGTAAGAAGAGTTAGTCTTCTTGTACATAAGTCGGCGTTGTGCCATTTGTATTAAATTCCGATACAATTTCTGTGTTTCATCGTCAGTAAGAAGGTCCAAGGGATACAGTAAACCTGAAGTGAAGCATCAGAATCTATAACTAGTGTCACAGGAATGGTTCAAAACATAGAGAGTAGGAGGAGTCAGTCTTCTTGTACTTAAGTCGGCATTGTGTCGTTTGTATTTAATTCCGATGCAATTTCTGTGTCTCATGGTCAATATAAAGGTCAGAGGGATACAGTAAACCTGAAGTGAAGCATCGGAATCTAAAACTAGTTGACAGGAATGGTTCAAAACATAGACAGTGGGAAGAGTCAGTCTTCTTGTACTTAAGTCGGCATTGTGCCTTTTGTATTTAATTACGAAGCAATTTCTGTGTTTCATCGTCAATAAGAAGGTCCAAGGTATACAGTAAACCTGAAGTGAAGCATCGGAATCCATAACTAGTGTCACAGGAATGGTTCAAAACATAGACAGTGAGAAGAGTGTGTCTTCTTGTACTTAAGTCGGCATTGTGCCATTTGTATTTAATTCCGATGCAATTTCTGTGTTTCATCGTCAATAAGAAGATCCAAGGGATACAGTAAACCAGAAGTGAAGCATCGGAATCTATAACTAGTATCACAGGAATGGTTCAAAACATAGTCAGTAAGAAGAGTCAGTCTTCATGTACTTATGTCGGCATTATACCTTTTGTATTTCATTCCGATGCAATTTCTGTGTTTCATCGTCAACAAGAAGGTCCAAGGAATACAGTAAACCTGAAGTGAGGCAGCGGAATCTATAACTAGTGTCACAGGAATGGTTCAAAGCATAGTCAGTAACAGGAGTCAGTCTTCTTGTACCTAAGTCGGAATGTGCCTTTTCTATTTAATTCCGATGCAATTTCGGTGTTTCATCGTCAATAGGAAGGTCCAAGGGATACAGTAAACCTGGTGTGAAGCATCGGAGTCTATAACTAGTGACACAGGAATGGTTCACAACATAGACAGTAAGAAGAGTCAGTCTTCTTGTACTTAAGTCCACATTGTGCCTTTTGTATTTAATTCTGATGCAATTACTGTGTTTCATCGTCAATAAGAAGGTCCAAGGGATTCAGTAAACCTGAAGTGAAGCATCGGAATCTATAACTAGTGTCACAGGAATGGTTCAAAACATAGACAGTAGGAAGATTCAGTCTTCTTGTACTTATGTCGGCATTGTGCCTTTTGTATTTAATTCCGATGCAATTTCTGTGTTTCATCGTCAATAATAAGGTCAGAGGGATACAGTAACTCAGAAGTGAAGCATCGGAATCTATAACTAGTGTCACAGGAATGGTTCAAAACATAGACAGTAAGAAGAGTCAGACTTCTTGCACTTAATTCGGCATTGTGCCTTTTCTATTTAATTCCGATGCAATTTCGGTGTTTCATCGTCAATAGGAAGGTCCAAGGGATACAGTAAACCTGGTGTGAAGCATCGGAGTCTATAACTAGTGACACAGGAATGGTTCACAACATAGACAGTAAGAAGAGTCAGTCTTCTTGTACTTAAGTCCACATTGTGCCTTTTGTATTCAATTCCGATGCAATTTCTGTGTTTCATCGTCAATAAGAAGGTCCAAGGGATACAGGAAACCTGGTGTGAAGCATCGGAATCTATAACTAGTGTCACAGGAATGGTTCACATCATAGACAGTAAGAAGAGTCAGTCTTCTTGTTCTTAAGGCGGCATTGTGTCTTTTGTATTTAATTCCGATGCAATTTCTGTGTTTCATGGTCAATAAGAAGATCCAAGGGATGCAGTAAACCAGAAGTGAAGCATCGGAATCTAAAACTAGTGTCACAGGAATGGTTCAAAACATAGACAGTTAGAAGAGTCAGTCTTCTTGCACTTAAGTCGGCATTGTGCCTTTTATATTTAATTCCGATGCAATTTCTGTGTTTCATCGTCAGCAAGAAGGTCAGAGGGATACAGTAAACCTGAAGTGAAGCATCGGAATCTATGACTAGTGTCACAGGAATGGTTCAAAAAATAGACAGTAAGAAGAGTCAGCCTTCTTGTACTTAAGTCGGCATTGTGCCTTTTGCATTTAATTCCGATGCTATTTCTGTGTTTGATCGTCAATAAGAAGGGCCAAGGGATACAGTAAACCTGAAGTGAAGCATCGGAATTATAACTAGTGTCTAAGGAATGGTTCGAAACATAGTCAGTAAGAAGAGTCAGTCTTCATGTACTTAAGTCGGCATTGTGCCTTTTGTATTTAATTCCGATGCAATTTCATTATTTCATCGTCAATAAGAAGTTCCAAGGGAAACAGTTATCCTGAAGTGAAGCATCGGAATCTATAACTAGTGTCAATGGAATGGTTCAAACATAGACAGTAGGAAGAGTCAGTCTCTTTCTACTTAAGTCGGCAATGTGCCTTTTGTATTTAATTCCGAGGCAATTTCTGTGTTTCATCGTCAATAAGAAGGTCCAAGGGATACAGTAAACCTGAAGTGAAGCATCGGAATCTATTACTAGTGTCACAGGAATGGTTCAAAACATAGACAGTAAGAAGAGTCAGTATTCTTGTTCTTAAGGCGGCATTGTGTCTTTTGTATTTAATTCCGATGCAAAATTCTGTGTTTCATCGTCAATAAGAAGATCCAAGGGATACAGTAAACCAGAAGTGAAGCATCGGAATCTATAACTAGTATCACAGGAATGGTTCAAAACATAGTCATTAAGAAGAGTCAGTCTTCATGTACTTATGTCGGCATTGTGCCATTTGTATTTCATTCCGATGCAATTTCTGTGTTTCATCGTCAACAAGAAGGTCCAAGGAATACAGTAAACCTGAGGTGAAGCAGCGGAATCTATAACTAGTGTCACAGGAATGGTTTAAAGCATAGTCAGTAACAGGAGTCAGTCTTCTTGTACCTAAGTCGGCATTTTGCCTTTTCTAACCAATTCCGATGCAATTTCGGTGTTTTATCGTCAATATGAAGGTCCAAGGGATACAGTAAACCTGGTGTGTAGCATCGGAGTCTATAACTAGTGTCACAGGAATGGTTCACAACATAGACAGTAAGAAGAGTCAGTCTTCTTGTACTTAAGTCGACATTGTGCCTTTTGTATTTAATTCCGAAGCTATTTCTGTGTTTCATCGTCAATAAGAAGTTCCAAGGGATTCAGTAAACCCGAAGTGAAGCATCGGAATCTATAACTAGTGTCACAGGAATGGTTCAAAACATAGACAGTAGGAAGAGTCAGTCTTCTTGTACTTATGTCGGCATTGCGCTTTTTGTATTTAATTCCGATGCAATTTCTGTGTTTCATCGTCAATAAGAAGGTCAGAGGGATACAGTAACCCTGAAGTGAAGCATCGGAATCTGTAACTAGTGTCACAGAAATGGTTCAAAACATAGACAGTAAGAAGAGTCAGTCTTCTTGTACTTAAGTCGGCATTGTGCATTTTGTATTTAATTCCAATGCAATTTCTGTCTTTCTTTGTCAATAAGCAGGTCAGGGGGATACAGTAGACCAGTAGTGAAGGATCGGAATCTATAACTAGTGTCACAGGAATGGTTCAAAACATAGACAGTAACTAGAGTCAGTCTTCTTGTACTTAAGTCGGCATTGTGCCGTTTGTATTTAATTCCGATGCGATTTCTGTGTTTCATCGTCAATAAGAAGGTCAGAGGGATACAGTAACACTGAAGTGAAGCATCGGAATCTAAAACTAGTGTCACAGGAATGGTTCAAAGCATAGACAGTAAGAAGAGTCGGTCTTCTTGCACTTAAGTCGGCATTGTGCCTTGTGTATTTAATTCCGATGCAATTTCTGTGTTTCATCGTCAATAAGAAGGTCAGAGAGATACAGTAACCCTGAAGTGAAGAATCGCAATCTATAACTAGTGTCACAAAAATGGTTCAAAACATAGTAAGAAGAGTTAGTCTTCTTGTACATAAGTCGGCGTTGTGCCATTTGTATTAAATTCCGATACAATTTCTGTGTTTCATCGTCAGTAAGAAGGTCCAAGGGATACAGTAAACCTGAAGTGAAGCATCAGAATCTATAACTAGTGTCACAGGAATGGTTCAAAACATAGAGAGTAGGAGGAGTCAGTCTTCTTGTACTTAAGTCGGCATTGTGTCGTTTGTATTTAATTCCGATGCAATTTCTGTGTCTCATGGTCAATATAAAGGTCAGAGGGATACAGTAAACCTGAAGTGAAGCATCGGAATCTAAAACTAGTTGACAGGAATGGTTCAAAACATAGACAGTGGGAAGAGTCAGTCTTCTTGTACTTAAGTCGGCATTGTGCCTTTTGTATTTAATTACGAAGCAATATCTGTGTTTCATCGTCAATAAGAAGGTCCAAGGTATACAGTAAACCTGAAGTGAAGCATCGGAATCCATAACTAGCGTCACAGGAATGGTTCAAAACATAGACAGTGAGAAGAGTGTGTCTTCTTGTACTTAAGTCGGCATTGTGCCATTTGTATTTAATTCCGATGCAATTTCTGTGTTTCATCGTCAATAAGAAGATCCAAGGGATACAGTAAACCAGAAGTGAAGCATCGGAATCTATAACTAGTATCACAGGAATGGTTCAAAACATAGTCAGTAAGAAGAGTCAGTCTTCGTGTACTTATGTCGGCATTGTACCTTTTGTATTTCATTCCGATGCAATTTCTGTGTTTCATCGTCAACAAGAAGGTCCAAGGAATACAGTAAACCTGAAGTGAGGCAGCGGAATCTATAACTAGTGTCACAGGAATGGTTCAAAGCATAGTCAGTAACAGGAGTCAGTCTTCTTGTACCTAAGTCGGCATTGTGCCTTTTCTATTTAATTCCGATGCAATTTCGGTGTTTCATCGTCAATAGGAAGGTCCAAGGGATACAGTAAACCTGGTGTGAAGCATCGGAGTCTATAACTAGTGACACAGGAATGGTTCACAACATAGACAGTAAGAAGAGTCAGCCTTCTTGTACTTAAGTCCACATTGTGCCTTTTGTATTTAATTCTGATGCAATTACTGTGTTTCATCGTCAATAAGAAGGTCCAAGGGATTCAGTAAACCTGAAGTGAAGCATCGGAATCTATAACTAGTGTCATAGGAATGGTTCAAAACATAGACAGTAGGAAGATTCAGTCTTCTTGTACTTATGTCGGCATTGTGCCTTTTGTATTTAATTCCGATGCAATTTCTGTGTTTCATCGTCAATAATAAGGTCAGAGGGATACAGTAACTCAGAAGTGAAGCATCGGAATCTATAACTAGTGTCACAGGAATGGTTCAAAACATAGACAGTAAGAAGAGTCAGACTTCTTGCACTTAATTCGGCATTGTGCCTTTTCTATTTAATTCCGATGCAATTTCGGTGTTTCATCGTCAATAGGAAGGTCCAAGGGATACAGTAAACCTGGTGTGAAGCATCGGAGTCTATAACTAGTGACACAGGAATGGTTCACAGCATAGACAGTAAGAAGAGTCAGTCTTCTTGTACTTAAGTCCACATTGTGCCTTTTGTATTCAATTCCGATGCAATTTCTGTGTTTCATCGTCAATAAGAAGGTCCAAGGGATACAGGAAACCTGGTGTGAAGCATCGGAATCTATAACTAGTGTCACAGGAATGGTTCACATCATAGACAGTAAGAAGAGTCAGTCTTCTTGTTCTTAAGGCGGCATTGTGTCTTTTGTATTTAATTCCGATGCAATTTCTGTGTTTCATGGTCAATAAGAAGATCCAAGGGATGCAGTAAACCAGAAGTGAAGCATCGGAATCTAAAACTAGTGTCACAGGAATGGTTCAAAACATAGACAGTTAGAAGAGTCAGTCTTCTTGCACTTAAGTCGGCATTGTGCCTTTTATATTTAATTCCGATGCAATTTCTGTGTTTCATCGTCAGCAAGAAGGTCAGAGGGATACAGTAAACCTGAAGTGAAGCATCGGAATCTATGACTAGTGTCACAGGAATGGTTCAAAAAATAGACAGTAAGAAGAGTCAGCCTTCTTGTACTTAAGTCGGCATTGTGCCTTTTGCATTTAATTCCGATGCTATTTCTGTGTTTCATCGTCAATAAGAAGGGCCAAGGGATACAGTAAACCTGAAGTGAAGCATCGGAATTATAACTAGTGTCTAAGGAATGGTTCGAACCATAGTCAGTAAGAAGAGTCAGTCTTCATGTACTTAAGTCGGCATTGTGCCTTTTGTATTTAATTCCGATGCAATTTCATTATTTCATCGTCAATAAGAAGTTCCAAGGGAAACAGTTATCCTGAAGTGAAGCATCGGAATCTATAACTAGTGTCAATGGAATGGTTCAAACATAGACAGTAGGAAGAGTCAGTCTCTTTGTACTTAAGTCGGCAATGTGCCTTTTGTATTTAATTCCGAGGCAATTTCTGTGTTTCATCGTCAATAAGAAGGTCCAAGGGATACAGTAAACCTGAAGTGAAGCATCGGAATCTATTACTAGTGTCACAGGAATGGTTCAAAACATAGACAGTAAGAAGAGTCAGTATTCTTGTTCTTAAGGCGGCATTGTGTCTTTTGTATTTAATTCCGATGCAAAATTCTGTGTTTCATCGTCAATAAGTAGATCCAAGGGATACAGTAAACCAGAAGTGAAGCATCGGAATCTATAACTAGTATCACAGGAATGGTTCAAAACATAGTCAGTAAGAAGAGTCAGTCTTCATGTACTTATGTCGGCATTGTGCAATTTGTATTTCATTCCGATGCAATTTCTGTGTTTCATCGTCAACAAGAAGGTCCAAGGAATACAGTAAACCTGAGGTGAAGCAGCGGAATCTATAACTAGTGTCACAGGAATGGTTAAAAGCATAGTCAGTAACCGGAGTCAGTCTTCTTGTACCTAAGTCGGCATTTTGCCTTTTCTAACCAATTCCGATGCAATTTCGGTGTTTTATCGTCAATATGAAGGTCCAAGGGATACAGTAAACCTGGTGTGTAGCATCGGAGTCTATAACGAGTGTCACAGGAATGGTTCACAACATAGACAGTAAGAAGAGTCAGTCTTCTTGTACTTAAGTCGACATTGTGCCTTTTGTATTTAATTCCGATGCTATTTCTGTGTTTCATCGTCAATAAGAAGTTCCAAGGGATTCAGTAAACCTGAAGTGAAGCATCGGAATCTATAACTAGTGTCACAGGAATGGTTCAAAACATAGACAGTAGGAAGAGTCAGTCTTCTTGTACTTATGTCGGCATTGCGCTTTTTGTATTTAATTCCGATGCAATTTCTGTGTTTCATCGTCAATAATAAGGTCAGAGGGATACAGTAACCCTGAAGTGAAGCATCGGAATCTAAAACCAGTGTCACAGGAATGGTTCTAAGCATAGACAGTAAGAAGAGTCAGTCTTCTTGCACTTAAGTCGGCATTGTGCCTTTACTATTTAATTCCGATGCAATTTCTGTGTTTCATCGTCAATAAGAAGGTCCAAGGGATACACTAAACCTGAAGTCAAGCATCGGAATCAATACCTAGTGTCACAGGAATGGTTCAAAACATAGACAGTAAGAAGAGTCAGTCTTGTTGTACTTATGTCGGCATTGTGCGTTTTGTATTTAATACCGATGCAACATCTGTGTTTCATCGTCAATAAGAAGGTCCCAGGGTTTCATGAAACCTGAAGTAAAGCATCGGAATCTTTAACTAGTGTCACAGGAATGGTTCAAAACTTAGTAAGAAGAGTCAGTCTTCTTGTACTTAAGTCGGCATTGTGCCATTTGTATTTAATTCCGATACAATTTCTGTGTTTCATCGGCAGTAAGAAGGTCCAAGCGATACAGTAAACCGGGTGTGAAGCATCGGAATCTATAACCAGTGTCAGAGGAATGGTTCACATCATAGACAGTAAGAAGAGTCAGTCTTCTTGTACTTAAGTCGACATTGTGCTTTTGTATTTAATTCCGATGCAATTTCTGTGTTTCATCGCCAATAAGAATGTCCAAGTGATTCAGTAAACCTGAAGTGATGCATCGGAATCTATAACTAGTGTCACAGGAATAGTTCAAAACATAGACAGTAACAAGAGTCAGTCTTCTTGTACTTAAGTCGGCTTTGTGCCTTTTGTATTTAATTCCGATGCAATTTCTGTGTTTCATCGTCAATAAGAAGGTCAGCGGGATACAGTAACCCTGAAGTGAAGCATCGGAATCTGTAACTAGTGTCACAGAAATGGTTCAAAACATAGACAGTAAGAAGAGTCAGTCTTCTTGTACTTAAGTGGGCATTGTGAATTTTGTATTTAAATCCGATGCAATTTCTGTGTTTCATCGGCAATAAGAAGTTCCAAGGGAAACAGTAAACCTGAAGTGAAGCATCGGAATCTATAACTAGCGTCAATGGAATGGTTCAAACATAGACAGTAGGAAGTGTCCGCCTTCTTGTACTTAAGTCGGCATTGTGCCTTTTGTTTTTAATTCCGAGGTAATTTCTGTGTTTCATCGTCAATAAGAAGGTCCAAGGGATACATAAATCTGAAGTGAAGCATCGGAATCTATAACTAGTGTCACAGGAATGGTTCAAATCAAAGACAGTAAGAAGAGTCAGTCTTCTTGTACTTGAGTCGGCATTGTGCCTTTTGTATTAAATTCCGATGCAATTTCTGTGTTTCATCGTCAATAAGAAGGTCCTAGGGGTACAGTAAACCTGAAGTCAAGCATCGGAATCTATAACTAGAGTCACAGGTATGGTTCAAAACATAGACAGTAAGAAGAGTCAGTCTTCCTGTACTTAAGTCGGCATTGTGCCTTTTCTATTTAATTCCGAGGCAATTTCTGTATTTCATCGTCAGTAAGAAGATTTAAATGATACAGTAAACATGAAGTGAAGCATCGGAATCTATAACTAGTGTCACAGGAATGGTTCAAAACATAGACAGTAAGAAGAGTCAGTCTTCTTGTACTTAAGTCGGTATTGTGCCTTTTGTGTTTAATTCCGATGCAATTTCTGTGATTCATCGTCGATAAGGTCAGAGGGATACAGTGAACCTGATGTGAAGCATCGGAATCTATAACTAGTGTCACAGGAATGGTTCAAAACATGGACAGTAGGGAGTGCCACTCTTCTTGTACTTAAGTCGGCATTGTGCCTTTTGTATTTAATTCCGATGCAATTTCATTGTTTCATCGTCAATAAGAAGTTCCAAGGGAAACAGTAAACCTGAGGTGAAGCATCGGAATCTATAACTAGTGTCAATGGAATGGTTCAAACATAGACAGTAGGAAGTGTCCGTCTTCTTGTACTTAAGTCAGCATTGTGCCTTTTGTTTTTAATTCCGAGGTAATTTCTGTGTTTCATCGTCAATAAAAAGGTCCAAGGGATACAGGAAATCTGAAATGAAGCATCGGAATCTATAACTAGTGTCAGAGGAATGGTTCAAAACATAGACAGTGAGAAGAGTCAGTCTTCTTGCACTTAAGTCGGCATTGTGACTTTTCTATTTAATTCCGATGCAATTTCTGTGTTTCATCGTCAATAAGAAGGTCCAAGGGATACAGTAAACCTGACGTCAAGCATCGTATTCAATAACTAATGTGACAGTAATGGTTCAAAATATAGACAGTAAGATGAGTCAGTCTTCTTGTACTTAATTTGGCATTGTGCGTTTTGTATTTAATTCCGATGCAATATCTCTGTTTCATCGTCAATAAGACGTTCCAAGGGTTTCATGAAACCTGAAGTGAAGCATCGGAATCTATAATTAGTGTCACAGGAATGGTTCAAAACATAGTAAGAAGAGTCAGTCTTCTTGTACTTAAGTCAGCATTGTGTCATTTGTATTTAATTCCGATGCAATTTCGGTGTTTCAACGTCAATAAGAATGTCCAAGGGATACATTAAAGCTGAAGTGAAGCACCGGAATCTATAACTAGTGTCACAGGAATGGTACAAATCATAGTCAGTAAGAAGAGTCAGTCTTCTAGTACTTAAGTCGGCATGGTTCCTTTTCTATTTAATTCCGATGCAATTTCTGTGTTTCATCGTCAATTAGAAGGTCCAAGGGATACACTAAACCTGGAGTGACGCATTGGAATCTATAACTAGTGTCACAGGAATGGTTCAAACATAGACAGTAAGAAGAGTCTGTCTTCTTGTACTTAAGTTGCCATTCTACATTTTCTATTTAATTCCGATGCAATTTCTGTGTTTCATCGTCAATAAGAAGGTCAGAGGGATACAGTAAACCTGAAGTGAAGCATCGGAATCTATAACTAGTGTCACAGGAATTGTTCAAAACATAGTCAGTAAGAAGAGTCAGTCTTCTTGTCCTTAAGTCGGCATTGTGCCTTTTGAATTGAATTCCGATGCAGTTTCTGTGTTTCATTGTCTATAAGAAGGTCCAAGGGATACAGAAAACCTGGAGTGTAGCATCCGAATCTAGAACTAGTGTCATGGAAATGGTTCAAAACATAGACAGTAGGAAGAGTCAGTCTTCTTGTACCTAAGTCGGCATTTTGCCTTTTCTATTTAATTCCGATGCAATTTCAGTGTTTCATCGTCAATAAGAAGGTCCAAGGGATACAGTAAACCTGGAGTGAAGCATCGGAATCTATAACTAGTGACACAGGAATGGTTCAAAACATAGCCAGTAAGAAGAGTCAGTCTTCTTGTACTTCAGTCGGCATTGTGCTTTTTCTATTTAATTCCGATGCAATTTCAGTGTTTCATCATCAATAAGAAGGTCCAACGGATACAGTAAACCTGGAGTGAAGCATCGGAATCTATAACTAGCGTCACAGGAATGGTTCAAAACACAGACAGTAGGTAGAGTCAGTCATCTTGTACTTATGTCGGCATTGTGCCTTTTGTATTTAATTCCGATGCAATTTCTGTGTTTCATCGTCAATAATAAGGTCAGAGGGATACAGTAACTCCGAAGTGAAGCATCGGAATCTAAAACTAGTGTCACAGGAATGGTTCAAAACATAGACAGTAAGAAGAGTCAGACTTCTTGCACTTAATTCGGCATTGTGCCTTTTCTATTTCATTCCGATGCAATTTCTGTGTTTCATCGTCAATGAGAAGGTGCAAGGGATACAGTAAACCTGGTGTGAAGCATCGGAGTCTATAACTAGTGTCACAGGAATGGTTCACAACATAGACAGTAAGAAGAGTCAGTCTTCTTGTACTTAAGTCCACATTGTGCCTTTTGTATTTAATTCCGATGCAATTTCTGTGTTTCATCGTCAACAAGAAGGTCCAAGGGATTCAGTAAACCTGAAGTGAAGCATCGGAATCTATAACTAGTGTCACAGGAATGGTTCAAAACATAGACAGTAGGAAGATTCAGTCTTCTTGTACTTATGTCGGCATTGTGCCTTTTGTATTTAATTCCGATGCAATTTCTGTGTTTCATCGTCAATAATAAGGTCAGAGGGATACAGTAACTCCGAAGTGAAGCATCGGAATCAATAACTAGTGTCACAGGAATGGTTCAAAACATAGACAGTAAGAAGAGTCAGTCTTCTTGTACTTAAGTCGGCATTGTGCGATTTGTATTTAATTCCGATGCAATATCTGTGTTTCATCGTCAACAAGAAGGACCAAGGAATACAGTAAACCTGAAGTGAAGCATCGGAATCTAAAACTAGTGTCACAGGAATGGTTCAAAACATAGTCAGTGAGAAGAGTGAGTCTTCTTGTACTTAAGTCGGCATTGTGCCTATTCTATTCATTTCTGATGCAATTTCTGTGTTTCATCGTCAATAAGAAGGTCCATGGGATACAGGAAACCTGGTGTGAAGCATCGGAATCTATAACTAGTGTCACAGGAATGGTTCACATCATAGACAGTGAGAAGAGTCAGTCTTCTTGTTCTTAAGGCGGCATTGTGTCTTTTGTATTTAATTCCGATGCAATTTCTGTGTTTCATGGTCAATAAGAAAATCCAAGGGATACAGTAAACCAGAAGTGAAGAATCGGAATCTAAAACTAGTGTCACAGGAATGGTTCAAAACATAGACAGTAAGAAGAGTCAGTCTTCTTGCACTTAATTCGGCATTGTGCCTTTTCTATTTAATTCCGATGCAATTTCTGTGTTTCATCGTCAATAAGAAGGTCCAAGGGATACAGTAAACCTGAAGTCAAGCAACGGAATCAATAACTAGTGTCACAGGATCGGTTCAAAACACTGACAGTAATAAGAGTCAGTCTTCTTGTACTTGAGTCGGCATTGTGCCTTTTGTATTAAATCCCGATGCAATTTCTGTGTTTCATCGTCAATAAGAAGGTCCAAGGGATACAGTAAACCTGAAGTGAAGCATCGGAATCTATAACTAGTGTCACAGGTATGGTTCAAAACATAGACAGTAAGAAGAGTCAGTCTTCCTGTACTTAAGTCGGCATTGTGCCTTTTCTATTTAATTCCGAGGCAATTTCTGTATTTCATCGTCAGTAAGAAGATCCAAATGATACAGTAAACATGAAGTGAAGCATCGGAATCTATAACTAGTGTCACAGGAATGGTTCACAACATAGACAGTAAGAAGAGTCAGTCTTCTTGTACTTAAGTTGGTATTGTGCCTTTTGTGTTTAATTCCGATGCAATTTCTGTGTTTCATCGTCGATAAGGTCAGAGGGATACAGTGAACCTGAAGTGAAGCATCGGAATCTATAACTAGTGTCACAGGAATGGTTCAAAACATAGACAGTAGGGAGTGTCACTCTTCTTGTACTTAAGTCGGCATTGTGCCTTTTGTATTTAATTCCGATGCAATTTCATTGTTTCATCGTCAATAAGAAGTTCCAAGGGAAACAGTAAACCTGAAGTGAAGCATCGGAATCTATAACTAGTGTCAATGGAATGGTTCAAACATAGACAGTAGGAAGTGTCCGTCTTCTTGTACTTAAGTCGGCATTGTGCCTTTTGTTTTTAATTCCGATGCAATTTCGGTGTTTCATCGTCAATAAGAATGTCCAAGGGATACATTAAAGCTGAAGTGAAGCACCGGAATCTATAACTAGTGTCACAGGAATGGTACAAATCATAGTCAGTAAGAAGAGTCAGTCTTCTAGTACTTAAGTCGGCATGGTTCCTTTTCTATTTAATTCCGATGCAATTTCTGTGTTTCATCGTCAATTAGAAGGTCCAAGGGATACACTAAACATGGAGTGACTCATTGGAATCTATAACTAGTGTCACAGGAATGGTTCAAACATAGACAGTAAGAAGAGTCTGTCTTCTTGTACTTAAGTTGCCATTGTACATTTTCTATTTAATTCCGATGCAATTTCTGTGTTTCATCGTCACTAAGAAGGTCAGAGAGATACAGTAAACCTCAAGTGAAGCATCGGAATCTATAACTAGTGTCACAGGAATTGTTCAAAACATAGTCAGTAAGAAGAGTCAGTCTTCTTGTCCTTAAGTCGGCATTGTGCCTTTTGAATTGAATTCCGATGCAGTTTCTGTGTTTCATTGTCTATAAGAAGGTCCAACGGATACAGTAAACCTGGAGTGAAGCATCGGAATCTATAACTAGTGTCACAGGAATGGTTCAAAACACAGACAGTAGGTAGAGTCAGTCATCTTGTACTTATGTCGGCATTGTGCCTTTTGTATTTAATTCCGATGCAATTTCTGTGTTTCATCGTCAATAACAAGGTCAGTGGGATACAGTAACTCCGAAGTGAAGCATCGGAATCTAAAACTAGTGTCACAGGAATGGTTCAAAACATAGACAGTAAGAAGAGTCAGACTTCTTGCACTTAATTCGGCATTGTGCCTTTTCTATTTAATTCCGATGCAATTTCTGTGTTTCATCGTCAATGAGAAGGTGCAAGGGATACAGTAAACCTGGTGTGAAGCATCGGAGTCTATAACTAGTGTCACAGGAATGGTTCACAACATAGACAGTAAGAAGAGTCAGTCTTCTTGTACTTAAGTCCACATTGTGCCTTTTGTATTTAATTCCGATGCAATTTCTGTGTTTCATCGTCAATAAGAAGGTCCAAGGGATTCAGTAAACCTGAAGTGAAGCATCGGAATCTATAACTAGTGTCACAGGAATGGTTCAAAACATAGACAGTAGGAAGATTCAGTCTTCTTGTACTTATGTCGGCATTGTGCCTTTTGTATTTAATTCCGATGCAATTTCTGTGTTTCATCGTCAATAATAAGGTCAGAGGGATACAGTAACTCCGAAGTGAAACATCGGAATCTAAAACTAGTGTCACAGGAATGGTTCAAAACATAGACAGTAAGAAGAGTCAGACTTCTTGCACTTAATTGGGCATTGTGCCTTTTCTTTTTAATTCCGATGCAATTTCTGTGTTTCATCGTCAATAAGAAGGTCCAAGGGATACAGTAAACCTGAAGTCAAGCAACGGAATCAATAACTAGTGTCACAGGAATGGTTCAAAGCATAGACAGTAAGAAGAGTCAGTCTTCTTGTACTTAAGTCGGCATTGTGCGTTTTGTATTTAATTCCGATGCAATATCTGTGTTTCATCGTCAACAACAAGGACCAAGGAATACAGTAAAGCTGAAGTGAAGCATCGGAATCTATAACTAGTGTCACAGGAATGGTTCAAAACATAGTCAGTGAGAAGAGTGAGTCTTCTTGTACTTAAGTCGGCATTGTGCCTATTCTATTCAATTATGATGCAATTTCTGTGTTTCATCGTCAATAAGAACGTCCAAGGGATACAGGAAACCTGGTGTGAAGCATCGGAATCTATAACTAGTGTCACAGGAATGGTTCACATCATAGACAGTAAGAAGAGTCAGTCTTCTTGTTCTTAAGGCGGCATTGTGTCTTTTGTATTTAATCCCGATGCAATTTCTGTGTTTCATGGTCAATAAGAAGATCCAAGGGATACAGTAAACCAGAAGTGAAGCATCGGAATCTAAAACTAGTGTCACAGGAATGGTTCAAAACATAGACAGTAAGAAGAGTCAGTCTTCTTGCACGTAATTCGGCATTGTGCCTTTTCTATTTAATTCCGATGCAATTTCTGTGTTTCATCGTCAATAAGGAGGTCCAAGGGATACAGTAAACCTGAAGTCAAGCAACGGAATCAATAACTAGTGTCACAGGATCGGTTCAAAACATAGACAGTAAGAAGGGTCAGTCTTCTTGTACTTAAGTCGGCATTGTGCGTTTTGTATTTAATTCCGATGCAATATATGTGTTTCATCGTCAACAAGAAGGTCCAAGGAATACAGTAAGCCTGAAGTGAAGCATCGGAATCTATAACTAGTGTCACAGGAATGGTTCAAAACATTGTCAGTGAGAAGAGTGAGTCTTCTTGGACTTAAGTCAGCATTGTGCCTATTCTATTCAATTCTGATGCAATTTCTGTGTTTCATCGTCAATAAGAAGGTCCAAGGGATACAGTAAACCTGGTGTGAAGCATCGGAATTTATAACTAGTGTCACAGGAATGGTTCACATCATAGACAGTAAGAAGAGTCAGTCTTCTTGTTCTTAAGGCGGCATTGTGTCTTTTCTATTTAATTCCGATGCAATTTCCGTGTTTCATCGTCAATGAGAAGGTCAGAGGAATACAGTAACCCTGAAGTGAAGCATCGTAATCTAAAACTAGTGTCACAGGAATGGTTCAAATCATAGACAGTTAGAAGAGTCAGTCTTCTTGCACTTAAGTCGGCATTGTGCCTTTTATATTTAATTCCGATGCAATTTCTGTGTTTCATCGTCAGCAAGAAGGTCAGAGGGATACCGTAAACCTGAAGTGAAGCATCGGAATCTATGACTAGTGTCACAGGAATGGTTCAAAAAATAGACAGTAAGAAGAGTCAGCCTTCTTGTACTTATGTCGGCATTGTGCCTTTTGCATTTAATTCCGATGCTATTTCTGTGTTTCATCGTCAATAACATTGGGCCAAGGGATACAGTAAACCTGAAGTGAAGCATCGGAATTATAACTAGTGTCTCAGGAATGGTTCGAAACATAGTCAGTAAGAAGAGTCAGTCTTCATGTACTTAAGTCGGCATTGTGCCTTTTGTATTTAATTCCGATGTAATTTCATTATTTCATCGTCAATAAGAAGTTCCAAGGGAAACAGTTATCCTGAAGTGAAGCATCGGAATCTATAACTAGTGTCAATGGAATGGTTCAAACATAGACAGTAGGAAGAGTCAGTCTCTTTGTACTTAAGTCGGCAATGTGCCTTTTGTATTTAATTCCGAGGCAATTTCTGTGTTTCATCGTCAATAAGAAAGTCCAAGGGATACAGTAAACCTGAAGTGAAGCATCGGAATCTATAACTAGTGTCACAGGAATGGTTCAAAACATAGACAGTAAGAAGAGTCAGTATTCTTGTTCTTAAGGCGGCATTGTGTCTTTTGTATTTAATTCCGATGCAAAATTCTGTGTTTCATCGTCAATAAGAAGATCCAAGGGATACAGTAAACCAGAAGTGAAGCATCGGAATCTATAACTAGTATCACAGGAATGGTTCAAAACATAGTCAGTAAGAAGAGTCAGTCGTCATGTACCTATGTCGGCATTGTGCCTTTTGTATTTCATTCCGATGCAATTTCTGTGTTTCATCGTCAACAAGAAGGTCCAAGGAATACAGTAAACCTGAGGTGAAGCAGCGGAATCTATAACTAGTGTCACAGGAATGGTTCAAAACATAGTCAGTAACAGGAGTAAGTCTCCTTGTACCTAAGTCGGCATTGTGCCTTTTCTAACCAATTCCGATGCTATTTCTGTGTTTCATCGTCAATAAGAGGTTCCAAGGGATTCAGTAAACCTGAAGTGAAGCATCGGAATCTATAACTAGTGTCACAGGAATGGTTCAAAACATAGACAGTAGGAAGAGTCAGCCTTCTTGTACTTATGTCGGCATTGCGCTTTTTGTATTTAATTCCGATGCAATTTCTGTGTTTCATCGTCAATAATAAGGTCAGAGGGATACAGTAACCCTGAAGTGAAGCATCGGAATCTAAAACCAGTGTCACAGGAATGGTTCAAAACATAGACAGTAAGAAGAGTCAGTCTTCTTGCACTTAAGTCGGCATTGTGCCTTACTATTTAATTCCGATGCAATTTCTGTGTTTCATCGTCAATAAGAAGGTCCAAGGGATACACTAAACCTGAAGTCAAGCATCGGAATCAATACCTAGTGTCACAGGAATGGTTCAAAACATAGACAGTAAGAAGAGTCAGTCTTGTTGTACTTAAGTCGGCATTGTGCGTTTTGTATTTAATACCGATGCAATATCTGTGTTTCATCGTCAATAAGAAGGTCCCAGGGTTTCATGAAACCTGAAGTAAAGCATTTGAATCTATAACTAGTGTCACAGGAATGGTTCAAAACTTAGTAAGAAGAGTCAGTCTTCTTGTACTTCAGTCGGCATTGTGCCATTTGTATTTAATTCCGATACAATTTCTGTGTTTCATCGGCAGTAAGAAGGTCCAAGCGATACAGTAAACCTGGTGTGAAGCATCGGAATCTATAACCAGTGTCAGAGGAATGGTTCACATCATAGACAGTAGAAGAGTCAGTCTTCTTGTACTTAAGTCGACATTGTGCTTTTGTATTTAATTCCGATGCAATTTCTGTGTTTCATCGTAAATAAGAAGGTCAGCGGGATACAGTAACCCTGAAGTGAAGCATCGGAATCTGTAACTAGTGTCACAGAAATGGTTCAAAACATAGACAGTAAGAAGAGTCAGTCTTCTTGTACTTAAGTGTGCATTTGTGAATTTTCTATTTAATTCCGATGCAATTTCTGTGTTTCATCGTCAATAAGAAGTTCCAAGGGAAACAGTAAACCTGAAGTGAAGCATCGGAATCTATAACTAGTGTCAATGGAATGGTTCAAACATAGACAGTAGGAAGTGTCCGTCTTCTTGTACTTAAGTCGGCATTGTGCCTTTTGTTTTTAATTCCGAGGTAATTTCTGTGTTTCATCGTCAATAAGAAGGTCCAAGGGATACATAAATCTGAAGTGAAGCATCGGAATCTATAACTAGTGGCACAGGAATGGTTGAAATCAAAGACAGTAAGAAGAGTCAGTCTTCTGTACTTAAGTCGGCATTGTGCCTTTTGCATTTAATTCCGATGCAATATCTGTGTTTCATCGTCAATATGAATGTCAGAGGGATTCAGCAAACCTGAAGTGAAGCATCGGAATCTATAACTAGTGTCACAGGAATGGTTCAAAACACTGACAGTAAGAAGAGTCAGTCTTCTTGTACTTGAGTCGGCATTGTGCCTTTTGTATTAAATTCCGATGCAATTTCTGTGTTTCATCGTCAATAAGAAGGTCCAAGGGATACAGTAAACCTGAAGTCAAGCATCGGAATCTATAACTAGTGTCACAGGTATGGTTCAAAACATAGACAGTAAGAAGAGTCAGTCTTCCTGTACTTAAGTCAGCATTGTGCCTTTTCTATTTAATTCCGAGGCAATTTCTGTGTTTCATCGTCAGTAAGAAGATCCAAATGATGCAGTAAACATGAAGTGAAGCATCGGAATCTATAACTAGTGTCACAGGAATCGTTCAAAACATAGACAGTAAGAAGAGTCAGTCTTCTTGTACTTAAGTCGGTATTGTGCCTTTTGTGTTTAATTCCGATGCAATTTCTGTGATTCATCGTCGATAAGGTCAGAGGGATACAGTAAACCTGAAGTGAAGCATCGGAATCTATAACTAGTGTCACAGGAATGGTTCAAAACATAGACAGTAGGAAGAGTCAGTCTTCTTGTACTTAAGTCGGCATTGTGCATTTTGTATTTAATTCCGATGCAATTTCTGTGTTTCATCGTCAATAAGAAGGTCAGAGGGATACAGTAAACCTGAAGTGAGCATCGGAATCCAAAATTAGTGTCACTTGAATGGTTCAAAACATAGACAGTAGGAAGAGTCAGTCAACTTGTAATTAAGTCGGCATTGTGCATTTTGTATTTAATTCCGATGCAATTTTAGGTGTTTCATCGTCAATAAGATTGTCCAAGGGATACATTAAACCTGAAGTGAAGCACCGGAATCTATAACTAGTGTCACAGGAATGGTTCAAATCATAGTCAGTAAGAAGAGTCAGTCTTCTAGTACTTAAGTCGGCATGGTTCCTTTTCTATTTAATTCCGATGCAATTTCTGTGTTTCATCGTCAATTAGAAGGTCCAAGGGATACACTAAACCTGGAGTGACGCATTGGAATCTATAACTAGTGTCACAGGAATGGTTCAAACATAGACAGTAAGAAGAGTCAGTCTTCTTGTACTTAAGTTGCCATTGTACATTTTCTATTTAATTCCGATGCAATTTCTGTGTTTCATCGTCAATACGAAGGTCAGAGGGATACAGTAAACCTGAAGTGAAGCATCGGAATCTATAACTAGTGTCACAGGAATTGTTCAAAACATAGTCAGTAAGAAGAGTCAGTCTTCTTGTCCTTAAGTCCGCATTGTGCCTTTTGTATTGAATTCCGATCCAGTTTCTGTGTTTCATTGTCAATAAGAAGGTCCAAGGGATACAGAAAACCCAGAGTGTAGCATCGGAATCTAGAACTAGTGTCATAGGAATGGTTGAAAACATAGACAGTAGGAAGAGTCAGTCTTCTTGTACCTAAGTCGGCATTGTGCTTTTCTATTTAATTCTGATGCAATTTCAGTGTTTCATCGTCAATAAGAAGGTCCAAGGGATACAGTAAACCTGGAGTGAAGCATCGGAATCTATAACTAGTGACACAGGAATGGTTCAAAACATAGTCAGTAAGAAGTGTCAGTCTTCTTGTACTTCAGTCGGCATTGTGCTTTTTCTATTTAATTCCGATGCAATTTCAGTGTTTCATCGTCAATACGAAGGTCCAAGGGATACAGTAAACCAAGAGTGAAACATCGGAGTCTATAACTAGTGACACAGGAATGGTTCAAAACATAGTCAGTATGAAGAGTCAGTCTTCTTGTACTTAAGTCGGCGCTGTGCCTTTTGTATTTATTTCCGATGTAATTTCTATGTTTCATCGTCAATAAGAAGGTCAAAATGATGCAGTAAACCTGAAGTGAAGCATCGGAATCTATAACTAGTGTCACAGGAATGTTTCAAATCATAGACAGTAGGAAGAGTCAGTCTTCTTGTACTTAAGTCGGCATTGTGCCTTTTGTATTTAATTCCGATGCAATTTCTGTGTTTCATCGTCAATAAGAAGGTCAGAGGGATACAGTAAAACTGAAGTGAAGCATCGGAATCCAAAATTAGTGTCACAGGAATGGTTCAAATCATAGACAGTAGGAAGTGTCAGTCTTCTTGAACTTAAGTCGGCATTGTGCCTTTTGTTTTTAAATCCGAGGCAATTTCTGTGTTTCATCGTCAATAAGAAGGTCCAAGGGATACAGTAAATCTGAAGTGAAGCATCGGAATCTATAACTAGTGTCACAGGAATGGTTCAAAACATAGACAGTAAGAAGAGTCAGTCTTCTTGTACTTATGTAGGCATTGTGCCTTTTGTACTTAATTCCGATGCAATTTCTGTGTTTCATCGTCAATAAGAAGTCAGAGGGATTCAGCAAACCTGAAATGAAGCATCGGAATCTATAACTAGTGTCACAGGAATGGTTCAAAACATAGACAGTAAGAAGAGTCAGTCTTCTTGTACTTGAGTCGGCATTGTGCCTTTTGTATTAAATTCCGATGCAATTTCTGTGTTTCATCGTCAATAAGAAGGTCCAAGGGATACAGTAAACCTGAAGTCAACCATCGGAATCTATAACTAGTGTCACAGGAATGGTTCAAAACATAGACAGTAAGAAGAATCAGTCTTCTGGTACTTAACTCGGCATTGTGCCTTTTCTATTTAACTCCGAGGCAATATCTGTGTTTCATCGTCAATTAGAAGGTCAGAGGGATACAGTAAACCTGAAGTGAAGCATCGGAATCTATAACTAGTGTCACAGGAATGGTTCAAAACAAAGTCAGTAAGAAGAGTCAGTCTTTTTGTACTTACGTCGGCACTGTGCCATTTGCATTTATTTCCGATGTAAATTCTGTGATTCATCGTCAATAAGAACGTCACAGGGGTACAGTAAACCTGAAGTGAAGCATCGGAATCTATAACTAGTGTCACAGGAATGGTTCAAAACATAGACAGAAAGAAGTGTCAGTCTTCTTGTACTTAAGTCGGTATTATGCCTTTTGTATTTAATTACGATGCAATTTCTGTGTTTCATCGTCAATAAGGTCAGAGGGATACAGTAAACCTGAAGTGAAGCATCGGAATCCATAACTAGTGTCACAGGAATGGTTCAAAACATGGACAGTAGGAAGAGTCAGTCAACTTGTAATTAAGTCGGTATTGTGCATTTTGTATTTAATTCCGATGCAATTTCGGTGTTTCATCGTCAATAAGAATGTCCAAGGGATACATTAAACCTAAAGTGAAGCACCGGAATCTATAAGTAGTGTCACAGGAATGTTTCAAAACATAGTCAGTAAGAAGAGTCAGTCTTCTAGTACTTAAGTCGGCATGGTTCCTTTTCTATTTAATTCCGATGCAATTTCTGTGTTTCATCGTCAATAAGAAGGTCCAAGGGATACAGTAAACCTGGAGTGAAGCATCGGAATCTATAACTAGTGTCACAGGAATGGTTCAAAACACAGACAGTAGGAAGAGTCAGTCATCTTGTACTAAAGTCGGCATTGTGCCTTCTGTATTTAATTCCGAGGCAATTTCTGTGTTTCATCGTCAATAAGAACGTCCAAGGGATACACTAAGCCTGAAGTGAAGCATCGGACTCAATAACTAGTGTCACAGGATTGGTTCAAAACATAGACAGTAAGAACAGTCAGTCTTCTTGTACCTAAGTCGCCATTGTGCTTTTTCTATTTAATTCCGATGCAATTTCTGTGTTTCATCGTCAATAAGAAGGTCCAAGGGATACAGTAATCCCGAAGTCAACCATCGGAATCTATAACTAGTGTCACAGGAACGGTTCAAAACATAGACCGGAAGAAGAGTCAGTCTTCTGGTACTTAAGTCGGCATTGTGCCTTTTCTATTTAATTCCGAGGCAATTTCTGTGTTTCATCGTCAATTAGAAAGTCAGAGTGATACAGTAAACCTGAAGTGAAGCATCGGAATCTATAACTAGTGTCACAGGAATGGTTCAAAACAAAGTCAGTAAGAAGAGTCAGTCTTTTTGTACTTAAGTCGGCACTGTGCCATTTGTATTTATTTCCGATGAAATTTCTGTGATTCATTGTCAATAAGAAAGTCCAAATGATACAGTAAACCTGAAGTGAAGCATCGGAATCTATAACTAGTGACACAGGAATGGTTCAAAACATAGACAGAAAGAAGTGTCAGTCTTCTTGTACTTATGTCGGTATTATGCCTTTTGTACTTAATTACGATGCAATTTCTGTGTTTCATCGTCAATAAGGTCAGAGGGATACAGGAAACCTGAAGTGAAGCATCGGAATCTATAACAAGTGTCACAGGAATGGATCAAAACATAGACAGTAGGAAGAGTCAGTCTTCTTATACTTAAGTCGGCATTGTGCCTTTTGTATGTAATTCCGATGCAAGTTCTGTGTTTCATCGTCAATAAGAAGGTCAGAGGGATACAGTAAAATTGAAGTGAAGCATCGGAATCCAAAATTAGTGTCATAGGAATGGTCCAAAACATAGACAGTAGGAAGAGTCAGTCTTCTTGCACTTAAGTCGGCATTGTGCGTTTTGTATTTAATTCCGATGCAATATCTGTGTTTCATTGTCAATAAGAAGGTCCAAGGGTTTCATGAAACCTGAAGTGAAGCATTGGAATCTATAACTAGTGTCACAGGAATGGTTCAAAACATAGTAAGAAGAGTCAGTCTGCTTGTACTTAAGTCGGCATTGTGCCATTTGTATTTAATTCCCATACAATTTCTGTGTTTCATCGTCAGTAAGAAGGTCCAAGGGATACAGTAAACCCGAAGTGAAACATCGGAATCTATAACTAGTGTCACAGGACTGGTTCAAAGCATAGACAGTTAGAAGAGTCAGTCTTCTTGTACTTAAGTCGGTATTGTGCCTTTTGTGCTTAATTCCGATGCAATTTTTGTGTTTCATCGTCGATAAGGTCAGAGGGATACAGTGAACCTGAAGTGAAGCATCGGAATCTATAACTAGTGTCACAGGAATGGTTCAAAACATTGACAGTAGGAAGAGTCAGTCTTCTTGTACTTAAGTCGGCATTGTGCCTTTTGTATTTAATTCCGATGCAATTTCTGTGTTTCATCGTCAATAAGAAGGTCAGAGGGATACAGTAAACCTGAAGTGAGCATCGGAATCCAAAATTAGTGTCACAGGAATGGTTCAAAACATAGACAGTACGAAGAGTCAGTCAACTTGTAATTAAGTCGGCAATGTGCATTTTGTATTTAATTCCGATGCAATTTCGTTGTTTCATCGTCAATAAGAAGGTCGAAGGGACACATTAAACCTAAAGTGAAGCACCGGAATTTATAACTAGTGTCACAGGAATGGTTCAAAACATAGACAATAAGAAGAGTCAGTCTTCTTGTACTTAAGTCGCCATTGTGATTTTTTTTTCTATTTAATTCCGATGCAATTTCTGTGTTTCATCGACAATAAGAAGGTCAGAGGGATACAGTAATCTTGAAGTGAAGCTTCGGAATCTATAACTAGTGTCTCAGAAATGATTCAAAATATAGATAGTATGAAGAGTCAGTGTTCTTGTACTTAAGTCGGCACTGTGCCTTTTGTATTTATTTCCGATGTAATTTCAGTGTTTCATCGTCAATAAGAAGGTCCAAATGATACAGTAAACCTGAAGTGAAGCATCGGAATCTATAACTAGTGTCACAGGAATGGTTCAAAACATAGTCAGTAAGGAGAGTCAGTCTTCGTGTCCTTAAGTCGGCATTGTGCCTTTTGTATTTATTTCCGATGTAATTTCAGGGTTTTATCGTCAATATGAAGGTCCAAATGATACAGTAAACCTGAAGTGAAGCATCGGAATCTATAACTAGTGTCACAGGAATGGTTCAAAACATAGTCAGTAAGAAGAGTCAGTCTTCTTGTCCTTAAGTCGGCATTGTGCCATTTGTATTTATTTCCGATGTTATTTCAGTGTTTCATCGTCAATATGAAGGTCCAAATGATACAGTAAACCTGAAGTGAAGCATCGGAATCTATAACTAGTGTCACAGGAATGGTTCAAAACATAGACAGTAGGAAGAGTCAGTTTTCTTGTACTTAAGTCGGCATTGTGCCTTTTGTATTTATTTCCGGTGCAATTTCTGTGTTTCATCGTCAATAAGAAGGTCAGAGGGATACAGTAAACCTGAAGTGAAGCATCGTAATCCAAAATTAGTGTCACAGGAATGGTTCAAATCATAGACAGTAGGAAGTGTCAGTCTTCTTGTACTTAAGTCGGCATTGTGCCTTTTGTCTTTAATTCCGAGGCAATTTCTGTGTTTCATCGTCAATAAGAAGGTCCAAGGGATACAGTAAATCTGAAGTGAAGCATCGGAATCTATAACTAGTGTCATAGGAATGGTTCAAAACATAGACAGTAGGAAGAGTCAGTCTTCTTGTACTAAGTCGGCATTGTGCCTTTTGTATTTAATTCAAATGCAATTTCGGTGTTTCATCGTCAATAAGTAGGTCTAAGGGATTTATTAAACCTGAATTGAAGCATCGGAATTTATAACTAGTGTCACAGGAATGGTTCAAAACATAGTCAGTAAGACGAGTCAGTCTTCTTGTACTTAAGTCGGCATTGTGCCTTTTCTATTTAATTCCGTTGCAATTTCTGTGTTTCATCGTCAATAAGAAGGTCCAAGGGATACAGTAAACCTGAAGTCAAGCATCGGATTCAATAACTAATGTCGCAGGAATGGTTCAAAACATAGACAGTAAGAAGATTCAGTCTACTTGTACTTAAGTCGGCATTGTGCGTTTTGTATCTAATTCCGATGCAAAATGTGTGTTTCATCGTCAATAAGAAGGTCCAAGGGTTTCATGAAACCTGAAGTGAAGCTTCGGAATCTATAACTAGTGTCACAGGAATGGTTCAAAACATAGTATGAAGAGTCAGTCTGCTTGTACTTAAGTCGGCATTGTGCCATTTGTATTTAATTCCGATACAATTTCTGTGTTTCATCGTCAGTAAGAAGGTCCAAGGGATACAGTTAACCTGAAGTGAAGCATCGGAATCTGTAACTAGTGTCACAGGAATGGTTCGAAGCATAGACAGTAAGAAGAGTCAGTCTTCATGTACTTAGGTCGGTATTGTGCCTTTTGTGCTTAATTCCAAAGCAATTTCTGTGTTTCATCGTCGATAAGGTCAGAGGGATACAGTAAACCTGAAGTGAAGCATCGCAATCTATGACTAGTGTCACAGGAATGGTTCAAAACATAGACAGTAGGAAGAGTCTGTCTTCTTGTACTTAGGTCGGCATTGTGCCTTTTGTATGTAATTCCGATGCAATTTCTGTGTTTCATGGTCAATAAGAAGGTCAGAGGGATACAGTAAACCTGAAGTGAGCATCGGAATCCAAAATTAGTGTCACAGGAATGGTTCAAAACATAGACAGTAGGAAGAGTCAGTCAACTTGTAATTAAGTCGGCATTGTGCATTTTGTATTTAATTCCGATGCAATTTCGGTGTTTCATCGTCAATTAGAAGGTCCAAGGGATACACTAAACCTGGAGTGACGCATTGGAATCTATAACTAGTGTCACAGGAATGGTTCAAACATAGATAGTAAGAAGAGTCAGTCTTCTTGTACTAAGTCGGCATTGTGCCTTTTGTATTTAATTCAAATGCAATTTCGGCGTTTCATCGTCAATAAGTAGGTCTAAGGGATTTATTAAACCGGAAGTGAAGCATCGGAATCTATAACTAGTGTCACAGGAATGGTTCAAAACATAGTCAGTAAGACGAGTCAGTCTTCTTGTACTTAAGTCGGCATTGTGCCTTTTCTATTTAATTCCGTTGCAATTTCTGTGTTTCATCGTCAATAAGAAGGTCCAAGGGATACAGTAAACCTGAAGTCAAGCATCGGATTCAGTAACTAATGTCACAGGAATGGTTCAAAACATAGACAGTAAGAAGAGTCAGTCTACTTGTACTTAAGTCGGCATTGTGCGTTTTGTATTTAATTCCGATGCAATATCTGTGTTTCATCGTCAATAAGAAGGTCCAAGGGTTTCATGAAACCTGAAGTGAAGCTTCGGAATCTATAACTAGTGTCACAGGAATCAGGAATGGTTCAAAACATAGTATGAAGAGTCAGTCTGCTTGTACTTAAGTCGGCATTGTGCCATTTG